>NC_082736.1:4391137-5121137 GCF_030144855.1 Hypanus sabinus
TTCCCCGGTGCAAGTTCGGATATAACCCAGGAAAATATACAAAGCGGGTGAAAATATTACTGCGTTTTTAAATATGATATGTGCGTCTTCACTGGCCACAGGAGTCGTACTAGGGGATTGGAGGATGGCAGGTATTTATCCTTGGTTCAAGAAATGTAAGTTAGTCCTAAAAATTACAGTTCATTGAGTCTTCTGTCAATAGTGGCCAAGCTATTGGAGAGGATTCTTAGAGAGAACAAATATGAGTATCTGGAGAAAGATATTCTGGATGGGGACAGTCAACACGGTTTTGCGGGGGCAGGTCGTCCCTTATAAGCCTGATTGAATTATGTGAAACAGAGTAATAAAATAGAAATGAAGTCAGAAAAGTTGATGCGGGGTTTATTAATTTCGTAAAGTATTTGAGCGGGTTAAGCATAGCAGGCACAACAGAAGCGAGACGGATTTGAATCGAGGGAAACCTAGTTGCATGGACTCAGAATTGGCTTATGAAATGAAGGCAGATTAGGTAGTAGATGGAGAGATTTCTGCGTGGAAAGCAGTGGCCAGGGATGTTTCGCAAAGAAGTTATAAACTGCAGCACAGTTTACGACTATGTCTCCACTCTGATATTATAGACTTTGTTTTGACAATCCTGCAACGCATGGATATTTTAACTTAATTCGCTCGCGATGAAAGCTAAGTGCTGAATTACACAATGGAATTACACGCTATATAATCAGAGTGTCCGTTTGAATATTACAGAAACAATGCTACAATGACATCGAAACAATCTTTTGCATTGGAACCCTCACAGTCAGCATTTCAAAGTCTTCTCATTTCGTGCAGTACAAAAGAATCATCCTTCCAAAATGTGAATATCGAATTCCTAATTCAAGTACACACGAATTTGTCCTAATTCCAATTTACCCTTGAACAGTGGAAATCTGACCTTACTCGGACGAAAAGAATGCACTACTCCGGGATATCGTTTTGGGACATTTATTTGACGTGATACCAAGGAGAGAAAGAACTGATCTCCATCAACGTTATTCTAATATATCCAATGATTGTACAGATATATCACCACACTCTAACAATACGTTACCGTCACTAAAAACGGAGTGAAAGGAGCAGTTACAAGTTAAACTATTTTGCAGAGCTCAGCACATTGGTAGCTGTTTCTTTGGACGCAGTAGATTAGTCTCACACCTTATCACGCGAGACGTAACACGTAATGGTCGACACACAATACAATGCTTTGCAGCCTCCTTGATCCAAGTCACGTAGCCTATTAACCTTTTCCTCCACCTGACCCAGAATATATACATCATATCTCGACCCCTTTAACAATGATTCCAGCTGGCCAGTGTGGAATCCAAGTATCCCTCTGAAATCAATAACTAAGCAGACAATTAAAAGAACACAATCTAAATACACAGCTATGGCAAAAGAAAAGCCTGCAATTTGTTACCTTCAACACCGTTGTAGGTAACTGGCGTATACAGAAAGAAACAGTTAATTGCCTGAATAAAATTCCTTATCAAATATTCTAAAGAGCGGCGAGAGGAAGATGATGGTAGCTGCGGCCCATATATACTAACAATTCATGTAACTTTGGAAAGAAATCCAGCATCTGAAATTCACTTCAGCTCCTGGAAATTTATTTCAGTCCATGAAACAGACGTTAATTCTCAGGGAGAGAATTAATTCAAACATCCTGTCAGTACAAAGCTAACAATCAGCCGACTGCCTTCTGCTCATTCACACTCGAATTACATCTCTTTATCATTCAAGTGAACCAACAAATGTCCATTCCTCGTACAATATTGTACATTAGCAATGCATTCTATTACATGCCTCGTGGGTATCTTGTGACTGTCTGATGACCATGATGTAATTGAGTATCTTGTGAGCATGATGTCATTGTCTTGAGGTGATGTAATCTTCTCGCCAGTGTGATGTCACATGATGTAATTTTCCCGTCGGTGTGAGGTCACATGATGGCATGTTCCAACAAGGATATAAGGGGTAGCACCTGTTGTCACGCAGTTAGTTCGTCAGTGTCGTGTGTCAGTTATTTTTGCTGCGTATTTGTCTCATGACGCAATTTCGTTTTAAAATGGAGTTTCTTACTTTCTTTTGTAAGGTGCAAACCCATTGTGCCGGTAGTTTCGCCAGTCGCTGTCTGTTCTTGTTTGTTGCACCTTTGATTTACCTTTACCGTCCAATATTGGAGAGTGAAAATTTTACGAATGTATCGGAACACGAAGAATTGAGTAAAGTTGGTGCCGTTCGGCGGTGTTTTTAAAGGATCGTCCGTATTGAATCTTCGTTCAGGAATACTGGCACGCATCTAAGATGACCCCTGCAAGGTCAGGAATGTTTGTGAAGTGTTCCTCCTCCAGGAAAACCGCCAGTTCCTTTAAGTCGTTTAATTTATTCCGTTCTGAATCCTTTGGACAAGGCATATCTCAGCTGGGATCAGCAGTAACGTCACTTCTTCGAAGAAATCAGTTTTCAGTAAGTGTCTCTTTACTGACTGCATAAATCACCTGGATTTTCGAATTTACCACTTTTAGAAGTATTCCCGAGTTTGGTTGTTTGTTAAATTGCCTTATAGCAGTTAACTTCCGGTTAAGTCAGTCGTTTCTTTGCTTTTCACTATAGTTGAGCAGAGTTTAATAGATGTTTATGTTTGTTTATAAAACCGGACTCAATTCTATATTCATTGTTGCTGACCCCGTAACAGAAATTGGGGGCTCGTCTGCGATTCGCTCCGTCTTTGATATTTAATGCTTGTCTAGTTAGCTATCTGATTTCGAAAAGGGAAAAGCCGATTCTTCTGTTTAATTCGTCTGTGGGTGGTATTCGGCAGCAATGCATACTGAGGAGTTTCTGGCATCGCCACCCTGGAGTTATTAGCGATTCCGAAAAAGGGTGATGCATCCGAGATTGCTAGAATGTTGGATGTTAAAGGGATATCGAATGTTAGAAGAAAGCCAGTAATTCAGAGGATCACTACATAAATTCGGGTGAATTTAATGAAGATATGTTAGATATGTTTCCAATAAGTAAACTGGGGATGCAGTTACATATGGAACAAATAAAGTTAGAGCATTTTAAAGCGGAGACGGCAGCTGGACAGACGATTAAACAGAGGGAATTTGAATTAGCAATGGAGAAATAAAAGTGCGAGAATAAGGCGTCTGTTTCTAGGAAACCGTGTGTTGTTCCTCAGCAAATTAAATCATTTAATGAGGCAGGCGTATATAAATATTTCCAGAATTCTGAAACTGTTGCTCTGATTTCAGAGTAGCCGTAAGATAAACGGCCAGTTCTGTTACAAAATGTAATTAAAGGTAAGGCACAACAAGTTTCTACAGCTTTAACATTACAACAAGCACTTTATTATGACATTGTGAAACAGCATAAACTGAAACCGGATGAACTGGTTCCGGAGCTTTTAGAGAAAGATTCAGAAATTTGAAGAAATACGTGGACAAAACGTATTGGAATTTGCCTACGGGAAATGTGTGTTTTTTAAGCGATGGGTGTGAATGGGGAGTATAATAACTTAAAAGAGTTGATTTAAAGGGTGCGTCCTTGCTGACATAATGATATACTTAAATGAGAAGGACACTGCTACGTTAAGAGGGGATATGATCATTTTATAACCGAAGGATTTGTACCCTTGAAAGAGGGGTCCACTCCAATGCCAATAAAAATCCTTAGCGATACTGCAGCTTCTCATTCATTTCTGTTAGAAACCGGTCTAAAGTTGAGTGATGCGTCTGACACTGGTGAGAAAAAACTATATACGAGGTGTTGGGAGTGCCCTTATCCATGTACATTTGCATAGAGTAAATCTAGGGTCACGGTTAGTTACAGGACCTGTAAAAGTAAGAGTACAACCCAGTTTACCCACGAATGATGTTTCTCCATTGTTAGGGAATGACTGAGCCGATGTAGGTTTTTTTTTCTGAAGTGCATTTAACGATTAAATCTATCAGTGATAAATCAAAAATGGATTCCAACATGGATTCCTCCAGTGTTGTAACGCGAGCTATGGGTAAAAAGATTGCTGAGGTGAATAGGTCTGTGCAGGATAACCGCTCAACTCGGGTTCGAATTTTGAGGATGTGTCAGAAACTTTCCTACGTTCATTGTTTGATCAAGATTCTTGGAGTAAGTCTGACAATGATGATTTGTCTCTGTCTCGGAAAGAGATAATAACAGAGACGAGTAGAGACCCGGCGATAGTCAAGTTAAAAGGACAAGAGCTCCCGGATAGTGAAATTGAGAAGGTGCAAGTTGGATATTATTTTCAGAGGGCAGTATTAATGAGAAGTAGAGATAACCTCCAATTCCTGCAAGTGAGGAATGGAAGGATTTTTCACCAGGTAGTAGTTCCTAAAGTTTATCGGAATGAGATTTTAACTTCTGCTCATAGTATGTCCTTCGGTGGCCATCTAGGTGTGAATAAAACTGCAAGCAAGGTTTTTAAACATTTTCTACTGACCTGGTTGAAGACAAGATGTGGCGAAATTTTGCTGAACTTGTCATACTTGACCTAATCAAGTTACTCCAGTGGCCCCACTGTCACCGATTCCTGCGTTCAGTGAACCGCTTTTCAAAATTATTTTAGATTGTGTAAGCCCATTGCCAAAAACTAAAACTAGCCGTCAATACTTGCTGACCATCATGTGCACAGCTTCAAGGTTTACAGAGGAAATGCCGTCAGGAATATAAAGGCTAAAACTGTAATAAAGGTTAGAAACTTTCTTACCTTCATTTTTTGAACAAGATTCTTGGAGTAAGTCTGACTATGAATATTTGTCTCTGTCTTAGTAGGAGATGATAGCAGTACAGAGTAGAGACCCTGAGATTATCAAATTAAAGGAACAAGCTCTCCTGGATAGTGAAATTGATAAGGTGCCAGTAGGATATTATTTTGAGAAAGCAGTGTTGATGAGGAAGTGGAGACCGCCGAAAATTCCTGCGTGACGAATGGGATATTGTTCAGCAGGTAGTAGCTCCTAAAGTTTATTGGAATGAGATTTTATCTTAGCCCATCGTGTGCACCTGGGTGGACATCATGGGATGAAGAAAACTGTGAACAATATTTTAAAACATTTTTACTGGCCTGGTTTGAGAAAAGATGTGGTGACGTTTTGCAGAACGTGTCATACTTGCCGAATTGTGGGTAAACGTATTCAAGTTACTCCAATGGCCCCACTACAACCTATTCCAGCATTCGGTGAACGGTTTTCCAAAATTATTATAGATTATGTAGGCCCATTACCAAAAACAAAAACTGGTTATCAGTACTTGCTGACTGTCATGTGCACTGCGTCTAGGTTTCCAGAGGCAGGACCACTTAGGGATATAACAACTGAAACGGTAACGAAGGCTGTTATAAAATTATTTAATTATTTTGGACTGCCTAAGGAAACACAATCTGATCAAGGTAGTAATTTTATGTCTGGATTGTTCCGGCAGATAGTTAATAAACTGGGAGCCAGACAGATTACCTCGTCAGCATACCATACTGAATCGTAAAGTAACTTGGAGAGGTTCAATTATACTCTCAAAACAATGATTAGGATTTTTGGTGTGGAAAATGAAAAGGATTGGGATGAGGGTATATATATATGGTTTTATTTGCAGTACGGGAAACAGTGCAGGATTCCTTAGGTTTTGGTCCTTTTGAACTTGTATTTGGGCATATAGTTGGAGGACCTTCGGCCTTGTTAAAAGAACAGTGGATAAATAAAGAGGTACACAGTAATTTGCTGGATTATGTTCTGAAATTTAAGGAAAGACAATAGACAATAGACAATAGGTGCAGAAGTAGACCATTCGGCCCCTCGTGTCCGCACCGCCATTTCGAGA
Organism: Hypanus sabinus; assembly: GCF_030144855.1. Taxonomy (NCBI): domain Eukaryota; kingdom Metazoa; phylum Chordata; class Chondrichthyes; order Myliobatiformes; family Dasyatidae; genus Hypanus; species Hypanus sabinus. Next base: position 4,397,012 of record NC_082736.1, read on the forward strand.
TCATGGCTGATCTTTCACTATCAATACCCAGTCCCTGCCTTGTCCCCATATCCCTTGATTCCCCTATCCATCAGATATCTATCCAGCTCCTTCTTGAAAGCATCCAGAGAATTGGCCTCCACCGTCTTCCGAGGCAGTGCATTCCACACCTCCACAACTCTCTGGGAGAAGAAGCTCTTCCTCAACTCTGTTTTAAATAACTGACCTCTTATTCTCAATCCATGCCCTCTGGTACTGGACTCTCCCAACATCTGGAACATATTTCCTACCTCAATCCTATCAAATCCTTTAATTATCTTAAACGTTTCAATCAGATCCCCTCTCAATCTCCTCAATTCCAGTGTGTACAACCCCAATCTCTCCAATCTCTCTGCGTAAGACAGCCCTGCCATCCCAGGAATCAACCTAGTGAATCTACGCTGCACTTCTTCAAATGCCAGAATGTCCTTCCTTAAACCTGGAGACCAAAACTGTACACAATATTCCAGGTGTGGTCTCACCAGGGCCCTGTACAAATGCAAAAGGACATCCTTGCTTTTTACTCAATTCCCCTTGTAATAAAGGCCAACATTCCATTTGCCCTCTTCACTGCCTGTTGCACTTGCTCATTCACCTTCATTGACTGATGACCTAGGACTGGTAGGTCTCTTTGCATTTCTCCCTTACCTAACTCGACACCGTTCAGACAATACTTTGCCCTCTTGGTCCTGCTTCCAAAGTGGATAACTTCACATTTATTCACATTGAATGACATCTGCCAAGTATCTGCCCACTCACCCAGCCTATCCAAGTCTCCCTGTATTCTCCTAACGTCCTCTTCGCATGTCACACTGCCACCCAGTTTAGTATCGTCAGCAAACTTGCCGATATAGTTTTCAATGCCCTCATCTAAATCGTTGACGTAAATCGTAAAGAGCTGTGGTCCCAATACAGAGCCCTGTGGTACCCCACTAGTCACCTCCAGCCAGTCCGAGAAACACCCATTCACTGCTCCCCTTTGCGTTCTATCTGCCAACCAGTTTTCTATCCATGTTGAAACCCTGCCCCCAATGCCATGAGCTCTGATTTTACTCACCAATCTCCTATGTGGCACCTTATCGAATGCCTTCTGAAAATCTAGGTACACTACATCCACTGGCTTACCCTCGTCTAACATCCTTGTTACACCCTCAAAAATCTCCAACAGATTAGTCAACCATGATTTGCACTTGGTAAATCCATGCTGCCTCGGCCTAATCCAATTACTGCCATCAAGATATGCCACTATTTCGTCCTTAATAATGGACTCAAGCATTTACCCCACGACTGACGTTAGGCTAACAGGCCGATAGTTCTCCGTTTTCTCCTTCACTCCCTTCTTGAAAAGTGGGATAAAATTAGCCACTCTACAATCTTCAGGAACTGATCCTGAATCTAAGGAACATTGGAAAATGATTACCAATGCATCCGCAATTTCCTGAGCCACCTCTTTTAGAACACTCGGATGCAGACCATCTGGACCCGGGGATTTATTAGCCTTCAGTCCTATCAGTCTACTCATCACAGTTCCTTTCCTAATGTCAATATGTTTCAATTCCTCTGATATCTTATGACCCCGGCCCATCCATACATCTGGGAGATTGTTTGTGTCCTCCCTGGTGAAGACAGATCTAAAGTACGCATTAAATTCTGTTGCCATTTCCCTGTTTCCCATAACAAATTCTCCGAATTCAGTCTTCAAGGGGCCAACATTGTTCTTAACTATCTTCTTTCTCTTCACATAGCTAAAAAAGCTTTTGCTATTCCCTTTTATATTCCTGGCTAGTCTGAGCTCATACCTGATTTTTTCTCTCTGCATTGTTTTTTTTTTAGTTAAGATCTGCTGTTCCTTAAAACTTTCCCAATCATCTGTATTCCCACTCATCTTAGCCCTGTCATACTTCTTTTTCTTTAATGCTATACAATCTCTGACTTCCTTTGTCATCCACTGTGGCCCCTTCCCCCTCTTTGAATCCTTCCTTCTCATTGGAATGAACTGCATTTGCATCCTTCGTATTATCCCCAAGAATATCTGCCACTGCCGATCCACTGTCTTTCCTGCCAGGGCATCCGCCCATTTAACTTTGGCCAGCTCTACCCTCATGGCTCCGTAGTCTCCTTTATTTAATTGCAACACTGACACCACTGATCTGTCCTTATCCCTCTCAAATTGTAGATAAAAACTTGCAATGTTATGATCACTACGTCCTAATGGATCCTTTACTTCAAGATCACTTATCAATTCATGTTTATTACACATTACCAAGTCCAAAATAGCCTCGTTCCTGGTTGGCTCAGGCACAAACTGTTCCAAAAATACATCCCTTAGACACTCCACAAACTCCCTATCCTGAGGTCCAGCACCTACCTGATTTTCCCAGTTCACCTGCATGTTGAAATCTCCCATAACGACTGCATTACCTTTAGCACATGCCAATGTTAACTCCCTAATCAACTTATACCCAATTTCCACGCTACTGTTTGGGGGCCTGTACACAACACCCATTAGGGTCTTTTTACCCTTACTGTTCCTCAGCTCAATCCACATAGACTCTACTTCCCCTGTTCCTAAGTCACCCCTTGCTAAGGACTGAATCTCATTCCTCACCAACAGGGCCACCCCACTCCCTCTTCCCATATTTCTGTCTTACGATACCATGTACACCCTGGTACACTCAATTCCCAGGCCTGATCCCCTTGCAGCCATGTCTCCATTATCCCAACAACATCGTAGTTCCCCATTTTCATCTGAGCGTCAAGCTCATCTGTCTTATTTCTGACACTACGCGCATTCAAGTATAGAATTCTTAGCCCATTCCTCCTCTCTTTGCTTAAAACACTGTCTATTGTACCTAACCCAGCTCCTTGAACTTCCATCGGGCTAATTGCACCTTGAATTTTGATGACCTTCTCAAGATCACCCAAATCTTCTGCACATTTAACCCCATGCTCCTTCTGATTTAATCCCAGCCTAACCCTGCGACAATTTGTAATGACCATTTAACCTACAAACTGGAAGGTCTTTAGTATGTGAGCGACAACCGGAGCACCCGGAGAAAACCCGCGCGGTCACCGGGAGAACGTCTAGGCGGCGGTGTGGATAGAGCCCGAGTCACTGGTACTGGAAACCATTGTGCTAACAACTATGCTACGTGTACTTTGGAAATTATCTCAGAATAAATCAGAGTTTATTCTTTGCAATGGTATGCACTTGACGCCGAAATAAATATTTACTGCCCGCCAACTCCGGGTCACAATAAAAGTTAAATTCGGAAAAAGACTCCAAGCTTTCTGGTAACTCAGTAGTCACGATGGTAGAAGGACTGAATGCCGTCGGTAGATGGTTGAATCGTCCTGCTCGAGGTTGCCATTGCCTGGAGCCCCTGTTGTGAGTATATTTATTGTGAAAGATCTACGCACCCTCAAATGTCTTGGTGCATGCAGGCAGTGCGTGATTTATTTCCTGGGAAACCAGAGATGGAAATGAAGCAGATAAATCATTCAGCGAATATCTCCTTTGTTTCTTCCAGATGGGACGGGAATCGTTACTGAAACAGCTGAATGCTTTTCAACTCAGGGGACAGCTGTCAGGGGTCTCTGCAGTGAGATACTGGATCTGGTGCGATCGACTGCCAACAACCGCACCGATCTTCGTTTATATCTGGGGTATAGTTTTCCCTTTGTTTCCCTCTGATTTCTTTTTTGTAAACTCTGACGGTGCGGTCGTTCGAAGGTGGAACACACTTCCGGGGAGTCAAGTTTTAGATTCTACCAATAGAAGTCAGATCAGGACAAGTATTGTATCGTTGGCCCTCATCAAAATTTCTTTCCATCACCAACAATCCCGAAAGCCCAGAGGGTGATAGTTTTGATGTCAGTATTTCAGGACTGAACAGAAATAATAAACCTGATATTACAGAACAATTAGCTGTCCAGAGAATGCGAGAGTCTGGGATAGAAGACGCAACAGCACAACACGTGTAAAACCTGAACGGAACGATAGAGTACGTGTGGAATTATAAAGACGCACGTCATACCATCTGTAGCGTAAAAAAGGCGTAAAAAAGGTAAGCATGTGGACCGCTGCAAGTCACTTAATATGTCTTTTTATATTTTAAAATTAAAGGGCATCAAATAGTGGTGAAATTGTGCTGACATAAATTGAAAATCTATAGCCAGACTGGAAATAGAGCGAGAGGTATTTTTCTCTACGAAGTAGAAGATACTTTTAGTTTGGGTAATGAAGGAAGCGGCGATTCTCAATCCACGTCAGTGACCTGTTTATGTGAACAGCATGCCGTATCAGCAAGCTTGCAAACAGTGCGGTGCTGGGTGTAGAATTTAGGAACAGTTGGACAGGTAGAGAATGAGCAACTGCACAAAAGGATAGTTTATCCAGAGCAGGGTCTGTGAAACAGATTTGGATCACATCTTCGATCCAATCTGTTAATATCTTCCCTCATTTCTGAGTCTAGTCCGGCGTATGGATTGGTATCCCATCCTGATAGCCCTACTTCTTTGCACGTCTCCGTAATGTCATCCTGTCGGCCAAAGAGAATGCCTTTCCCTAACCAGTCTTCCCTACATAAAACTGCATTCATCTCCCCCACAATGGAATTCCTCACAATGGTCCCTTGGTCTCAAACATCTTCAGTTGCTTCATTCATGACTTTCCGTTCCCCACAAGGTGCAAAGTGAGGTGGATACTTATGAAATCAAGAGCATCAAAATGAAATCAATGGAATCAAAATTTCATTTGAATTTTTTAATGTCTTCATCGGATCCCCTCTCAACCAGTTCAGAACAAACTCGGTTTCAGTAATCTAGCGGACGACTGAAATATTACACCTTGCAATTATTCCAGTAGATCTTTTCTCCTCACTCTCAAAGGTCTTTCCATCTTTGCTGAAGTATGACACCCATAAATAAACACAGTCATCCTGCAACGCAGAATATACTGAATATACTTCATAGACCTGGCGGCATCTGTGTAAAGCTAATATTGTATGTGGCATAATAAACAAGGCTTTTTTATTTTCCTGTGCGTTATTATTATCGCACGTTTTGCTTTAAATTTTCATCATCTGCGGCGTTTTCTTCAATTTTCTGCGCAATCCAATGGGCTCCAACCTATCAGCACCGCCATAATCCCCAAATCCACCACCGCACTCTGGCTGGACCTTTATTCACTGGGGCTTCGTCGCCCTGCTTCGCAATGCGTCTATTTATAAATCACAGGACTCAGTCTGCCTGATTTCACAGTAACACTCGAGCTCTGGAGATGCTTATTAACGCTGTTCACTGGTGGGTTTTAGCATACATGTTCACGTAACAGTTCATACCCGTTGCCGTTACGTGAATTCTGTCAGCAGGAACAATGCTATAGTCTGACTTGGATTAAATTTTATTTCATAACCTCGTTATATTCGACAACATCGGTAGTAGGTAGACAAGAGCAAAGTCGAGATGCGAGGCAGGGGAGTTTACGTGGTCAAGGTCAAATCAGAAATAAATTGTTTAATCTGTCCATATGTTACACCTAGTTCCATGAATTAGATTTCCTGTATTAATCACAGCTGGCCCCCATATCCGTGTGGATGTGGTGATGTCCTTCGACATACATACATGATTTAATCGTTCACGAGCTTATTTCCCATCCATATTGACTGGTATTATGGCGCCAAATCAAAATAAAAGCAAAGATGTCTGAACATTCTTCTTTCAAGGAGAAGATAGTCGAAAACTAAACCCACTTTCTTTACTTGGGTATCGTAAAACATTGCGACAAACGTTACAAATGATAGTAATTTGAGGGAAATAACGCCCATTTTCATACATAAGGTGTTCCATATGAAACGTGCAACCCTTGTGTCGTAGACAAGGATTATAAAACATTGTTCTTCGAAAGGGTGAATACGCACATTTATAATTTGCTTCCTAAAAACGATTTTCCTTGTCTGATTCATTGAAATGTTTAACCTGAAGTGTTTGTTCACTGGACTGTCACTGATGTGACTAACGATGAGGAATGATTAATTGTCAGAGTTCACTTTCCTCTCGCGTTTAAGAGCTTATAAAGCAGTCGGCAGTGAATATCGACAGTTGGGCTATTTTCAACTGATTGCTGCGTCATACGAAAAAAATGGGATATGCAGCAATTTACTACATAGCGAGTATTTACTATCCAGTACTGGCAGCGATTGGGATCCCTGGTAAGGAACTAGAGTTGGCCGTTGTGTCCGTTGTTCTTCCTGTACCTGTTGTTTAGCATATTAGTGAAATAGAAATTTTGTTAAAAATGGTGCCTCGTCTGATGATTATTTTAGCCAGTTCGGGATTAAACATTGGTTGTATCGCAACGGCTAAAAATCTTCCTCTTTACCCTTTCTCCTTTGACTTGCTTTAATTTTAATAGTCAGATTGAAGATTATTTGTCACCTATATATCAAAACATTCTTTTAAATCTGTGGTTTGTGCGCTTAAATACGTTATGTCCTATGAAAGAATCTCACTGTCCGTTTTATCCCCGCTACAAATACAACATTCAGCGTTCTCAGATACAATGATGGAGCAGTCTGGGTTGAGCGGGTGGATGCGCCACCCACTGGCATCCCATCCTTCTGGACAGTTGCTGCTCAACAGTCATTCCGTTCCGCCATTATCATTCAGTCGAAGGGCAGTAGCGAGGCCGGTATGAACTATATTTCTACTATCCAAGTTGAAACCAGCCTCTCCCGGGATAGGATCAGAAAATGAGCTTCATTCAATACGCTTTAATGTTTTTCTCTGCATGCATATCAGCTAAAAGTGATCAGGTTTTATGCGCCTGAAAATAACTCTTGTTTGCTTTCTTGTAGTTAATTTAATGGCGATTTCGATCCTGTCTCGAGGAAAATGTGGCCTTTCCAAATGCATCTCCTGTTATCTGCTAGGAATGGCAGCAGCTGATTTAATGGGTGTTGTCATTGCTGTTATAGTCGACCAGATCAATAATATCTACGCTTACGCCACTTCTTTGCTCATTACACCGATCTGCGCCCTGACGCTTGTCCTGAGGCTCGCAACCATGGACTGTTCTGTTTGGCTCACGGTGGCTTTCACGTTCGACCGCTGTATTGCGATCTGCAGTCAAAAGCTGCGGGAACGGTACTGCACCGAGAGGACAGCGACCGTGATGATAGTGATTGTGTGTTTAGGGAGTTGTGCGAGGCGCGTTCCATTTTACTTTGTGGTAGATCCTTACCTTATCATTGACAACGTACGCTGGAGATGCATTGCCAACGCTGAATACGATGATTCACCTGCGTGGAAATCATACCGGTTATTTAACGGTATCACTACACCGTTATTGCCAATCGGCTTGATTCTTTTGTTTAATGCTTTAACAGTCAGTCATATTATAGCTGCAAACAGAGTCCGCCGGGGGCTCAGAACAGACAGTAAAAGTAAGAAGGATTCAGAGGTGGAAAACCGGCGAAGGTCGGTGATATTGTTGTTCGCTTTATCAGCCAATTTCATATTGTTGTGGATCCCCTTTATTGTATATACTATGAACTGGAATATTCAGAATTACTTTTACACAAACAAGTATTTGAGTAGCCCGACTTATATCCTGCAACAGTCTGGGTTCATGTTGCAGTTTCTCTGTACCTGCACCAACACGTGTATCTACACTCTGTCACAGAGCAAATTCAGGGAGCAGCTGAAGAGTGGAGTCAAACATCTGTTTACGTTATTTGACCGGTTCTGTAGATAAAATGAAAATCAAATTGTGAGTTTTGACATTGCTTATATGTCCCATAGAACACACAGCACAGAAACAGACCTTTTAGCCCTTCTTAGCTGTGCCGAACTGTTTTTCTGCCTACTCCCACTGGCCCATATCCCTCCATACACCTCTCATCCATGCACCTGTCCGTTTTTCTTAAATGTCAAAAGTGTGCCCGCATTCACCACTTCATCTGGCAGCTCATTCCACACTCCCACCACTCTCTGTGTGGAGAAGCCCCCTCCCAATATTCCCTTTAAACTTCTCCCCCTTCACCCGTAACCCATGTCCTCTGTTTTTTTTTTTCCCTAGCCTCAGTAGAAAAAAGCCTGCTTGCATCTTGCCTGCTTGCGTGTCGTGAATGTGTCTATATTCGTGGGGCGAAGTGAGGCTATGTCAATAGTTTGTTTTCTTTTCGGTGAAGTCAGCATAATTAATGTAAATAAGTCGGGCACTTATCAGAAAATTAAGAGGGCACAATATGATCTGCACATTAGCAGAAATATTATTGAAAACTTTCGATTGTTTCCAGAATCTACGCCATCAAATTATGTGAAGCCAGGGAGACTTTTCTAAAATTGGTAAAATTCTATTCCTATTCACCGGATTCTCGATCGTTGCAGATATACCTGTGACTTCTGGATAAATATTCCTGGAGCATGAACACCTGCAGTCAGTTACAGTGAGCTGGTAAACCTGCAATGCATGTGACTAATGCCTTTTAGTTCAGAGAGCGGGTGGTACCTTCCAAACGACTGATAAAGGAAGCCCTAATCTGACCTATGATTCGACATGATTGGCGGTTTTACTGAGAGGGGATGGAATCAGAAATGTAGCTCTTATGAAATCAATGTTTCCCACCTTTTCGTTCAAATTGCGTGAGGTGCTTTCCAAAGTGAAAATTTAAAACTGCTGACAAACGGATCCCCAGACTGACCCATGAATAGCGATGTTTAGCAGTGTTACTGTGAGGGGATAGTATAAAAAATGCAGCTATGTCGTGAAGGCCAATGCCTCCCAAACTTCGTTGAGTATGGATGCCAAAGTATAGAGACAAAAGGCAGGAGAGGCGGGATGAAAGGGACATTAAATTAGACATGATGGAATGAGGGACAAGAAAATGGAGTGACTGGGCAATTTATGCACTTCTACAAATAGTAGGTCAAGACAGAGGGAAGATGAGGTGTTGCGGAGAGGGCAGCTGAGGAACTGAATGAAGAGCGGACAGCACCTTGTGCTAAAGGGGACCGAATCCGCATCAGAATGGAAGAGGTTGCGGGATAGATTTCACAGGGTAAAACAACACAGAGAAAGGGTTTTGGATAGACTGACTTCACACGCTATAAACACGTCAGCTGGACGTGTTTGCATATGTCCTCCTTGTCTATGCAAGTCCAGAATAACGTTAGAGGAGGAACTTGTAATCATACATCAGTATGGAATTTCACGCCCAGTCCATTTTTGGGAAGTATCTCTGCATTCACTTTTACATTCACGGCCAACTTGAATTTATTTTTGTGTATTAATTTTGCTCGTAATTAAACCCCACACTCTGCGGTGTTTCTTTTATTTTTTTAACCTTGCGGCTAATAATGTTATGAATTGGAAAAACGCACATATTATAACGGTCTCAGGATCCGACAAACACTTCATAACGATGGGTGCTAAACTCTATAACGCTGCAGCGAGAGAGATTTTAAAAAGTCAGTGTCAAGAAGCAGTCAAGCTGCGTCTTGTTGGAACGTGATTATCTCCGTTGCATTTTCTGTTTTTTCCCTTTAAGGCCCGTGACAGCTAATAATTATATACTAGTTGTGAATTTTAAAGTTCAAACATTGCTGTAATGGACGCTAGTAAAAACGCTGCACGCAGGCGATATTTGGGCTACTCACCCATTTATGGAGATTAGGAGAGTGTGGCTCACAGCGATTGTGTGGATTACTAACTCAGGAAGGAAAACAACGTTACTGAGGACATGAGCAACAGATGAATCAAACCACGGGTTTGATGCGAGATCTCAGAGTATAAAATAGGCATCTTGTGGGCTGGTCCTAGGATCTGGGTCAAAATAGTATTGGTTCGAAATCTGATCAGCAGGGCGCGGATGCATTTGGAGACAACGGAATGGAGTTTGTATCAGGGAATCAAAGATCACACCTCACGTCTACATGATCTTTATTTGTTGGTTTTATTTCATCCGTGCTGAATATTCAACAGATAATTAAGAAATCATCGTCTGAGTTCACTTTTGGCATAATCATCAGCATGGTCTCACTGACACTGTGAAAGGATAGCGCGGGGAGAGGTAGAAAAGAGAGCCTAGGAGAGAATATTTCAAAATCGCTGCGACAGTTTTGATGATCTAGAAAAAGAAGATGTGTTATGTTATTGCTTGTGCATAACTTCAACTAAGCCTATGAGCTTCATCAAGATGCAGAAATGTCAGTTAAAGACTGAGCAGTCATCTCTTCGGGTATCAGTTGAAATGAAGACGGATAGACTACCTGCACCCCGGCCATTTAAGAATCCATTAATATTCAATGGCACCGCACTCTAAACTGAAGACATGCTCCGAGAGGGGCAGGATACGTGAACTTTTTAGTTCTCTAATAAGGCTGACAGCGTGTAAGCACAATAAAAAGCGCTTATGTTGTCATTCCGCCTTACAAATTGAAATCTACTAGAAATGTTAAATGTAACATTTTTTAAAAATATTATGAAATACTCTGGTGTCTTTGCTGCGTAAATCAATAGATCACAACCTCCAGCCCCGCCAAACTCGTGAGCCTGAGGCGCGCGTGATCCCACTCAAAATCTCGGCTTGTGTAGATGTCGTGTCATTTGCCCTTCTGTTACAACTTAATACCACGAAATCACAGACACGTTGGAGCTCATCTTGACCTTCTCTGTCTCTCATGCTCTGTGTCCTCGGTCAAGGTGAAAGCACACACCACCTACCGAAAGTAGCTCGCAATCTATCTTGTAGAAAGCGGTCTCCCACCGGACCGTATGCTAGTGACCTCTGCCTGCGCCTCCTTTTAAAAAAGAGCTCCAAGCCCAAACTTATTGTCCCTAGTAAGAAAACTCCCCGCTAACGGGATGGCACACATTCCACATCATCCCTTGTCTTCAACCATAACCCAGACAGGCTGAAAGCAAAGGAAGGATAAAGATATTTGTTATGTATCTGTGATGGTCCCTTCAATTTCTGCACTAGCCTACCACAAGGACAAAGTTGATACGTTGTCAGGCCATTTACACCCCAATTTTCTTCCAGACGTCACGCGCCTCATTCTATGCAATCAGACTACTGTCCATGACGTCACTGGTGTTTTGCCTTATTACATAGACACGGAGTTCGTGTCCTGAGCAAACACAAATTTAAAAGAAAAAAAATAAAACCTCTTTAATCTCCTTTACCTCTGTTTACAGATGACCAGGCTGACCATCCAGAAGTCCAATTTTGTACCTTGCTATTCTTATGCTCTAAATATACCTGTAGAAGCCCTTGTGAATTCCCTTTAGCTTATCCGCCAGAACAACCTTATACTTTCATTTCGCCCTCCGGTTTTTCCTCTGAAGTGTTTTCTTGCATTCTTTGCAGGATCGAAGCGTCATGCATCCCTCGTCCCTGGTTTGGCAAGGTGCACACTTGTGTCCCAGTCTATTGCAGAGGGAGAAATCCCCAAAGCTGTCAAAATGTGTAGACACATCATTGTCGCTCCACCACTGGCTATTAAAGTGACTTTCTGCAGAAAAAGCAAATCTTTGGTCTCCATGGCCGGAGACACCGTATCTGTATCTGTAACCGGAAATTGAGTTAATCATTGGACGATACATTCGCCAGACGTTTGGACATTTTTGACCACGTATCTACCTTTTCCTTGCCTCCACGCACTAGTCTCTTTTTGTTGTCCTGTAGCCTCCCATGACTGAACAGGCTGAGGTGCTTGGGAAGCGGAAGCGTCTGAAGGTAGACATCTCATCTGGGACAGAAGGACTTCATCGTAGAGATATGAAAGAGGTACCTGAAGAGCTGGTGGAAGCATTAGTAGCGGCCTTTCAATAATCAGTAGATACGAAAATGTTTCTGCAAAGACAAAAATTGCAACTATCTCTCCACTTTTTGATGATCAGAGGGTGGCCACAGACAAATCGCCTGATTTTGCTGTTTAACATGATATTGGAGTCCATTATTAAACATTATTTTACAAATAATGCATTTTCTAATTGACTGATTTTCTAAATAGGGAGAAAATCCAGACATTCGAAGTGCATGTGGAGTTGGGTGTCTCTGTGCAGGATTATCAAATGATGATTGCAGCTTGAGTTGGGAGAAAAAAGTCAAATACAATGTTAGTTTTCAGTTTCAGAGGACAGAGCTGCAGTGTATTCTCATTTTGGATAGGCAGAGGCCAGTCACGGTCACGTGATGGTTGCATTCATTCAACAGGTAACAATGAGGCATGGTGCAGAGTTCGGCAGTAAAATTTAGCACGTTTCACAAAACAGGCAGGTCAAAAACGTTTGTACACATTGGTCGCTGTACAGAGTGAGGGTGTGTGGTTCATTCCGTAGTTGTCAATTTTTGGTACAGTGTGAGAGTGTGGGGCTCATTCTGTAACTGTCAATATCTGGTATAGTACAGAGGTTTAGTGCACAGATTACTTGGAAGTAAAATTAATTCAGTTTCAAAACCTCAGTTGAATAATTTGATGACATGGTCTTTGAACAATTGGACACAATGATCCAGATTAATATCTCAGAATCTATGCTCTCAATCCATAACGCATCCGACATTGCAGCAATATTATTCTGTATTTTACCTTGATGGGCCCATGCTGTCTGCTCCTCCATACAATCATGGTTGATATATTTTCCCTCTCACCCCTATTATCCTACGGTCTTCCCATAACGTGTAACGCTGTTACTATTCAAGAAATTACCTACGTCCCATCTGAGTATACCCAATAATCTAATCTCAAGAGCCGTTTGCTTTTACAATTCCAAATTACTTGGCTTCAACAGAAATAAATTCCACAGTTTATTTTCTTCTATGTCCGTAGATAAGACATTCCGTTAGGTGCAGTCCTCTGCCACAATCATGTCACAGAGAATAAAGCTGTGCGCCTCCACTAAACGTTTTGCCTGTTGCCCAACAGTGTGAACCAGCATCCGATTCCTCTCCCCAAATTTCACAGTTGAAAGATTAAACTGACTTTATTTCCGAAATATATACATGTCACTTCATGACCGTACACCGTAAATGCAATGAAACATGAAAGGGTCAATGAAAGACTGCACTTAACAAAAACAGCAAAGGAACAACGTGCACAAGACTATAAAGTACGTAAACACATGAAAGAACACACAAAATATTAATAATAAATAATCAATAAATGTCGAGAACATGAAATGATCAGTCTTGAAAGTGAGACTATATTTTGTGGGTACAGTTCAGTGTTGGGGTAAATTAAGTAATGCATTCTTCCTCAAGTATCTTCCGGTTGAGGGATAATGGACCTGTTGATGTGATACCTGCTTCCTGATGGAGCTGTGTGAAGAGAGCATGACCTGCCTCGTGGGGAGGGGTACTGCATTCCGTGTAAGTGAGCTCAGCGGTGGGGAGGGCTTTACCTGTGCTAGACTGGGCTCCGTCCATTACGTTTTTTGGGTTTTTCCGTGCAAAGGCATTGCAGTCCAATGCCAGCTTTTCTTGCCTCATTTCTCTTTTATTTCATTTCTTGTGCTGAACTTGCCAACTCACTCCTACAACTCCACTCCAGTGATAGATTAACTGCCTTAGAATGTTTCTCGTGATTCTTACCTTGGTGTTTAGTTGGAAAAGACGTCCTAAAGAGCGCCGACTCTCCGAAGGCAGATCACGCTGCCAGGAGGTTATGATCATCGCTTATTTATTAATGTGCACATACAGCTAATATTTAAACAATTCCTCTCAGATATTACCGGGCTTCTTTTACTTTTTCAATACCCGCACTGTATAGTCAAATATTTAGCTCTGTGTATGTGTGTGTGTGTGTGTGTGTGTGTGTGTGTGTGTGTGTGTGTGTGTGTGTGTGTATCAATTTGTGTTTTTGATTCTCTAGCAGATATAATAACATTTTACGTGTGGGAACTCACTCCCCGACCAGAGAATCAACTCATATCAAGAGTCTGCTTCTGGAAGGGAAGGGGTACATTTCTTTAATTAACAAACGTCTTTCAAGTAGATTCTCAGTGGCATGTGTTAATAGCTTTCAATCAATTATTCAATTCGAATTTTATTTTTACAATATAAAAACATTTCTCAGAATATCTATTTAATATAAGATTTGGAAAGATGTTATGAGGAAGCAGATTTATGGGTTTGGCAAGTGAGATAGAAGACACGGATCAAAGCGCACAGAATGCTGGAGGGACAGCAGGCCAGGCAGCATCAATGGAATGGAAAACAATCGAGATTTCGGTCCTGGAGAAAAAAACATTATGAGGAGTAGAATTAAAGTGGGGGAGGAAAGGGCGAAGCAAGGTCATTTGTGAAACCGGGACGGACTGGGGTGAAGCAGAGAGTTGGGAAGTAGTTTGGCGAAAAGAATACAGGACTGTTAAAGAAGGAGTCTAACAGGAGAGGACAGAAGGCCCTGAAATAAACCAAACGGAGGAGGAGCACCAGAGGGAGGCAATGAAATAAGGCGAGAGAGGGAACAGGACATGAGGAATGGTGAGGGAGGGGGAGCATTACTTGGAGAAATTGAGCAAGATCGGATTGAATGACGGAGCAGGCTGGAGAAGCTGGATAGTCCACCTCCGACTTCTGTTTCCTACCTTTCAATGTTCGCTATTTTTGATCGGTGACTCAGAAAGAAGATTTCATATATGTTTTACAACTCGGATATATTTCAATGAGAGATCGTACGCTTGCGTGTATGAAGTCCGGGATTCAACCCCCGGCACCTCCAGGTTGGTGACTGTGACTTGAAAAATCGGTGGGAAATCCTAGATGTTGAAATTCCGAGCAATATACACAAAGTCAGCAGGCCATGGCATAAGTAACTGCCAACCTGTCTTTACACCGTCCTACGTGGGAGAGTTAAACAAATAAAATTTGTTTAACCTTACTGTATCACTTTAACCGACAGGACTCCCCAAAGTTTTGTTTAACCGACCCTTACTGTATCACTTACGACTGGACTCCCCAAAGTTTTTTGAACATGGGACCGGTTTAATATTGACAATATTCTTCCAGACAGGCCGACGGGAGGAGGGGTGTTCAAGTAGGGTAGCCAACTTTTACACTCCCAAACAAAGGACAAAAGCAGCAGTCAATTGCGGGACACTTGTGTTCACCCCGAGAAAGACTACCATAGTGGAGGAATGGAATAACTGGCATGAGTTGCAGAGAGGGACGAAGCATCAGCGAGACTTCACATCTCTAAATAATAAACGTAACAATAAATAGTAAAACACAACAGCCACATGTCAGTTAAAAACAAGTTATAAATGTCCAGTGCAAATTAAAGGTGTCCAGAGCAGTGTCAGGTAGAGCAGCTATTTAGCCGTCTGACTGCCTGTGGGAGGAAGATGTTTAGTAGCCTTGTGGTTTTAGTTTTGATGCTCCTGTAACGTTTACCTGATGGCAGAAGAAAAAACAGTTCATGGAGAGGGACTGAGGGGTCTTTAATGATGTACCGGGTCTTCTGGAGGCTTTAATGATGTAA
The DNA here is from genome assembly GCF_030144855.1 of Hypanus sabinus. Lineage (NCBI taxonomy): Eukaryota > Metazoa > Chordata > Chondrichthyes > Myliobatiformes > Dasyatidae > Hypanus > Hypanus sabinus. Next base: position 4,412,516 of record NC_082736.1, read on the forward strand.
TGGTGTTGGGATAGTGGAGTCATGTAATTTTCCCGCCAGTAAGGGGTCATGTTACGGCTTCTTTTAACAGGTATAAAAGGAGAACGCAATCCAAGATAGTCCCTGCTAAAGAGCAAAAACGGATTGAAGCAGAGTTTCGCCAAGGAAAGGCCAGTGCCTTTAAGCCGTTTAATTTCCTTCATCGACATCCTTTGGGCAAGGCATATTTTGGCTGAGATCAGCCGTAATATCGTGACGTCAAGGAATTCGTTACTTCTAGAAAAATCTCTCCTAACTGACTGTGTAAATTATTTGGACTTTTGCATTTACTATTTTTAAGAACCATGTTCACATTTTTCGTTTTAAGAACTGTTTGAGCTGCCATATAACAATCCTCTTCTGCTCAAGTTAGTCGTTTTTTTTACTTTTGCTCTTTTTTTCTCTCTTTTTTTATTTGTTTATAATAACCTGTCTCAATTCTATGTTCATTGTTGCTGGATCGTAACAATTGGGGGCTTGTGGGATAAGTACAGTTTTTGTCCTTAAATGGTTGTTGAATTATCTATCAGTTTTTTGGAAAAGCGGAATACCCAATACTTTTGTTTGATTGGCTTATGAGTGGTATTCAGCAGCAATGAATATTGACGACTTCTTAGCATCGCCAGATCCGGAGTTATTAGCAAACTCAAAAAAAAAAACAGTGATATATCTGAGATTTCTACCAGGTTGGAACTTAAAGTTATTTCGAAAGTTACAACAAAGATTGTAGATTGGAAAAATGTTAATGTAACTCCTTTATTTAAAAAGGGCAATAGACAGAAGGCTGGGAATTATAGGCCAGTTAGCCGAACATCTGTTGTTGGCAAAATGCTGGAATCGATAATTAAGGAAACAGTAACAGGGCATTTGGATACACATAGCTTAATAGGACAAAGTCAGCATGGCTTTACAAAAGGAAAGTCATGTTTGACAAATTTGTTGGAGTTCTTTGAGGACATAACATAAAGGGTAGATAAAGGGGAGCCAGTGGATGTGTTGTATTTGGACTTCCAAAAGGCATTTGACAAGGTGCCACACCAAAGATTATTACTTCAAGTAAAAAATCATGGGATTGGGGATAATCTTCTGGCATGGGTGGAGGATTGGCTTTCTAACAGAAAACAGAGAGTTGGGATAAATGGTTTATTCTCAGACTGGCAGTTGGTGACTAGTGCTGTTCCGCAGGGGTCGGTGTTGGGACCCCAACTCTTTACAATCTATATTAATGATTTGGAGAAAGGGACAACGTATCGAAGTTTGCTGATGACAAAAAATATGGGAGGGAGTGTAAAGAATATTGAAACCTTGCAGGGGGACATAGATAGGCTGAGTGATTGGGCAGACATTTGGCAGATGAAATATAACACTGACAAGTGTGAGGTCTTGCACTTTGGCAGGAAAAATAATAGAGCAAGGTATTATCTAAATGGAGAGAAACTGGAAAGTGCTTCTGTGCAAAGGGATCTGGGGGTCCTGGTGCAGGAAACACAAAAAGTTAGTATGCAAGTGCAGCAGGTTGTCAAGAAGGCCAATGGAATGCTGGCTTTTATTGCCAGGGGGATGGAGTATAAGAACAGGAAGGTCTTACTGCAGTTGTACCGGGTATTGTTGAGACCACACCTGCAGTACTGCGTGCAGTTCTGGTGTCCATATTTATGAAAGGACATTCTGGCTCTCGAGGCAGTGCAGAGAAAGTTCACTAGGTTAATTCCGGGGATGGGTGGGTTGATGAATGATGAGAGGTTGAGTAGATTGGGACTCTACTCATTGGAGTTCCGAAGAACGAGAGGCGATCTTATTGAAACATATAAGATTGTGAAGGGGCTTGATCGGGTGGATGAGGGCAGAATGTTCCCAATGATGGGTGAAACTAGGACTAGGTGGCATAATCTTAAAATTAGGGGATGCCGTTCCAGGACTGAATGAGGAGAAATTTCTTCACTCAGAGGATAGTGGGGCTGTGGGATTTACTGCCCCAGAGAGCTGTGGAAGCTACTACACCCAATAAATTCAAAACGGAGATAGACATTTTCCTGGATAAAAATGGCATTAGGGGATACGGTGAGCGAGCAGGTAAATGGACATCAGGCTAGGTTTAGATCAGCCATGTGATCTCCTGGACCAGTTTTCGATAGCCTGGATGGGTCGGAGAGGAACTTTCCAGATTTTTTTTCTTCTCAATTGGCAAATCGTTTTTTTTTTGTCCCCCGAGTGATCACATGGGTTTGGGCGGGATGAATAATAAAATAAAATGGGCGGCATGATGCCCTGTTGGTTGGCACTGTTGCCTTGTGGGATTCGGTGAAAACTAGAGTTAAGATTGGATCAGCCATGATCTTGTTGAATGACGGAGCAGGCTTGAGGGGCCGATTGGCCTTCACCTGCTCCTATCTCTTATGTTATGTTCTAAGTGTTCTACAAGAGGTTTATTTTTTTCTTCTAGATGTGTACATTCTGCGATGGCCGGGGATCTATGCCGGGTCAACCGATTGGCAAGCAGTTATGCTCACCATCAGTGCCCCGCGGTGGAAATGAGATTCAATCAGAATCTGTAACTCAAATATCAGTTTCTGAGCGGATAATTCCTCACACTGTTGCAGTTCCTATTCCGACCAATGGATGTCGCGATGTTCCGACAGACAGTAGAAACACCACACCTGAGATCTGACTGGAGGGAGATTCGAAGGGCCACAAATGGTTTCCCGCCTCGTGCATCAGCAAAAACTGAAGCAAATCCTGATTATAGATGCGCAGTTACACGTTAACGCGAGCCCTTTCTTTTGTCCAAGTCGCTGAAGAATCCGGAGACCTCTCCAGCCACAAAGTGAGAAGGGGAAGAATAAAAAGCGTTGTTCTCTACACTCACAGACATCAGAGAGACCCTACGAGCTCTGCTCTGCACTGACATCCGTGTGCAGGATTTCATACTCTTGATGCGAGAGATTTTTTTTTAAAGGAAAGAAACGGAAGTGAAGTGTTTCTTTAGAATATGGGACAATGTCATGAGCAAATAGCCCGAAACGGGAGAGTACCCGGAGAACATGGGACATTTTGATCAGCGTCTTTTTCCCAGGTATTCCCTCAATCTGTCTGTATCTTCACGCTGTTCCGCCTTACACTCGGTGACCGAATCCCGTCACTTCGAACACATTAGATAAAGTCTGTTGCTGTGAGATATAGACTCCCGCACGTTCCCAGCACTCAAGTCGACTGTCTCAGTTTGTCTGGGTGACTGTGAGGAGAAGACTGGCAAAGGAGCAGCTGAAACACTTCAGAGAGAATGATGAATTATGCACGCGTTTAACACGGGGCTTAAAGCCACTCAGCCCCTCCCTCAGCACTAGACCCTACGAACAGACGCACAGAGAGTGAACAGGCGGAAGGTACGATTCAGCACGCTGCGTGGTTCAGCCAATAGACGTGATTGGCAGCAGAGCACTTGAAGAGGGTTCCAGTTGCTGATGGCTCAGGAACTGTAGCGGTTGGTGGCTCTGGCTGGGAATGTGTGGGGATGACGGAAAATAACGTATGTTCAGGTGGGGAGGGGGGTGTGAAGGGACTTTCCGTCAGGAAAAGCAAACGGAAATGGAGGGTTCAGGTGAGGCCGACAGGGAGTTGGAATGAAGTTGAATTTTGATCAGGAAAACGTAAAATGTAACATAATATCGGAATGATTTTAAATAATGGAGCAGAAGGGCTGGATATTTTGGAACAAGAAAAGAACAATTCAAGGTTTCTTTTTTACCCCGGACAGCCTTCTTCTCTTAACCCTCTTAAATTAACTGCAGCAACACGCAAAATACACAAAATGGTGGAGGAACCTAACAGGCCAGGCAGCATAAATGGAAAAAAGTTCAGTCGACATTTCGATCCAAGACCATTCGTCAGTCCTGAATTCCTCAGGCATTGCACGTGTTGCTTGGATTTTCAGCATCTGCACATTTTCTATTGACTGAATTAACGGCAAAGTTTATATCTGCTACAGGGAATTATAGATTGTACTGGATTCTCGAAAAGAGGTGATGTCAGCCAGGATGATGGACAGAGAAGGGTTTATTTCGTAAATCTTAGCTATGATGCAGAATGAAAACAGAGTTCTTAGGGGCATTAAAACGGGTGTTCCGATGAAGATTTCAATAGAAGAGATTAAATCTCATTTATTGGGAAGCAAGTTTGAAAAGGTAACCTGAGAACAAGTTGTCAGAATGGGAGAAGGATAGATAGCTATATATAAATATTGATTTTATATATTTATATATGTTATATATATTATATATTTTGATGAGGTGATGCTTTCTGATAAGGTTATAATAGTTGAGCTTATATTCCACTTACGTTCAGACGTTCCAATGGCAGTGATTTGGGCATGATGTCTTGCATGGTAAACCTGGACCGGACCCATGTGCTGAACACCGGCACAGAGAATGACTTGGACTAGACTTGGACTCGGAGTCAGGACTTGGACTTGACAGAAACACAGACCCGGTACTTGGACATGACGGGAAATTAGAGCCTGGACTTGGACTTGAACGGAACACAGAGCCCGCACATGGACTTGACTGGAACATGGAGCCCGGACTTGGTCTTGACTGAAACATGGAGCCCGGACTTGGACTTGAATGGAACACCCAGCCCAGAGTTGGACTTGACTGGAACACAGAGTCCGGATTTGGAATTGAATGGAAAATGGAGCCCGGACTTGGACTTGACAGCAACACCGAACCCGGACTTGGAATTGAAAGGAACACAGAGCCTGGACATGGACTTGTACGGAATACCCAGCCCGGATTTGGACTTGAACGGAACACCGAGCCCGGACTTGGACTTGACTGGAACATAGAACCCGGACTTGGACTTGACAGCAATACTGAGCCTGGACATGGAATTGAACGGAACTCAAAGCCCGGGCTTGGAATTGAATGGAACACAGAGCCCAGACTTGGACTTGACAGGAACACAGAGCCCGGACTTAGACTTGTCTCTAACATGGAGCCTGGACTTGTACTTGACAGCAACACAGTGCTCGGACATTGAATTGAACGGAACACAGAGCACGGACTTGGACTTGACTGGAACACAGAGCCTGGACTTGCAATTGACTGGAACACCAAGACTGGACTTGGGTTTGACTGGAACACAGAGACTGGACTTGGACAAATGGAACACCAAGACTGGACTTGGGTTTGACTGGAACACAGAGACTGGACTTGGACAAATGGAACACCAAGACTGGACTTGGTTTGACTGGAACACAGAGCGTAGACTTGGACGCGACTGCAACACCGAGCCCGGAGTTGGACTTGACTGTAGCACTTAGTCCGGACTTCGAATTGACTGGAACCTGTACCGTAGCCACACTGCCCCCCACCCCCCAGTACCAGACAATGATGCAGCCTGTCAGAATGATCTGCATTCTATAGATGATAGATGTTCTGCGTGCTTTTGCTAACATACAAAATCTCTTCAAACTCCTTACGAACCATAGTCGTTGTTTCGCTTTCCACATGTCGGGACTAGATTAGGTCGTCAGAAATCTTAACACCCGGGAATTTGAAACTGCTCACACTCTCTACGTCTGATCCCTCTATGAATATTGATATGTTTTCCTTCATTATACACTTCCTGATGTCCACAATCAGCTCCTCCGTCTTCCTGATGTTGTGTACAAGGTTGATGCTGCGACATCACTGCACTAGTTGGCAAATCACGCTCCTGTACGCTGTCTCTTCTCCATCTGAGATTCTACCAACAATGGTTGTATCATCAGCAAATTTGTAGATGGTCTTTAGCCCCAAATAGAAACAAGCAGGTTTGAGTAGAAGTTCAGTTCAATCTACGTCCTTACACGGGGATAATCAACTGACAAATGTCATTCATCAAAATCTTGATTTAAAATGTAAACTCATAAATGACGCAATACCTTTCTAGAAATATAAGCTTCCAAATTAGAGCCAGAGTCCTACAAACCATATTATGATTAATCCACTATTACTGATGGGACAATCCATGGTAACCGTTCAGATGTAATGCTACTGGATTAAAATGCTAGAGCTACTTACTTCATCGATATAGCCACTGCAAACACGCATGACATACAGCAATTAAAAAGTGAATATCACCGTAAATATGCTGACTTAAGAGATGAAATGGAAATACTATCAAGCAGGAATAGGGTATATATTGTTCCAATGGTGATACCAACCATAACTATCATCTCAAAGTCGATCAACAAGAACACTAAACACTTAGAAGTGCAAAGCAATATTTCTGTAAATCTCCTGAAAACCACTATACTCTACACCGCTAGAATGATATGAATTCCGCAGCTATTGAGGAATGAGTGTGTTTGACTATACCCGTACTTCAGGTTTTACCAGCTTGAGCTGAGAAAGGATACTATAATTATAATAACAATAGGTTTCAATAGGTACATTTAATGTCAGAAAACAAGTTTACAATATACATTATGAAATTCTTCTTCTTCGCAAACATCCACAAAAACACAGGAGTGTGCCAAAGAATGATGATAGTTAAACGTTAGAATCCCAAAGCCTCCTCACAGTTCCCCCTCGCATGCACAAGCTGCAGTGAGGCACTGACTCCCTCCCCCTCAACCCTACCAGCAAAAATTCATCAGCGCCCTCCACCGAGCACGGAAGCGTGCATGAAAACAAAGACAAGGACATACAGCCACCGAAAGACTACTCGTTCACCCGCTATTTTCACATTGCACAGGCTCTCGCTCTCCCGGTAAAGTGAAAAAGTGTTGCCTCGGTTCCACTCCACCAACATAGCAGCGGCAACCTGCATAAAAGCGGAACACATGGCGTAGGCGACGAGAGATCGGTGATTCACCTGCATCCGTGAGAAGGATCAGGGAGTCAAAACCGATAGGAACACGTAATCGGCAGGATTGGAACCTACGCGGGGAAATCCCAATGGATTTCTATTCTTAACCACTCGGCCACGACGACAACGGTCCTTGCAGTTGCACATAACCCGTGGAGTCAGTTAGTCAGATTATCCGGATTGAACCTGAAGTAAAAGCGGTTACAGCTGAAAATGCCCAGCAGATCTGTTAGTGTCTGTGAAGGGAGAAACAGAGTTCACGTTCAGAACTATGACCTTTCACCTGGAAATCAATGTGGTCAATTGGATGTATGGAATCCGTCAGAGCGGAGTAGGGACGGAAGATGTCGATCCTTTCAACAGTCATACATATAGATAATCAAGTTCATGTTGGACACCAGGGAATGAACGTCTGGAAGGCCTCAGAGATGTCCCTTTGGTTTAGTCTATTATGGAATCAGCAATTCCGAATTAGTTGTTGTTTAATGAACAAAACTGACTCAAATCAATTAATGGGGACAATGTTGTTATCAAGTTGTCTCATATTCCTGACTTGATTGCAGTCTGGAAAAGTGTTGTGAACAAGCCAAAGTAGATAATCCATCAATAGGTTAAACACAGCCAAATTTATTTAAAGACTCTGCTGTTCAGAAACGTTTGCTTCTGGAATACTACTAAGGAGTGGACTCATAAACGTTGAAGGCTGCATGTGTTATGAATGAATTGTAAAGATCTGAGGCGATATTGTGTAAAGGAAATGAGGCTAATGTTATTTGATATGACTTTAGTGTGGTGAATAATACTTATCACGTTGCTGCTTCAAGCATGTCTGACAAAAAGACAGCTATATGTTCCAATTATTTGTGATCTTTGAAGTTTTCAGGGTCATAGTTTTGACTGGGCAATTATTAAATAAACCGTTTGTAAAACCAGCTATACAACTGAATGTGTATACATCACTGATACTGTTGAGAGCTTACGTTCTTACTTAGTTAAATAAATAACTACTGCTCTTCCACTTACATTTTATTGAAGAGCATAACATGATAGTCATTTACCATAATGAAAAATTATTATAAAGCAAAGGGATCTGTTATCCAAGACTATTAAAGATCGTGTGGGTTTAGCTAATGATAATTTGCAGAATCCAACCCTTTTGGAATAAGGTGTGGAACTGGGTTTTAAATACCAATGGACATAATTGGATATGTATTACTTCAATCGTTGTTATTACTTTGCTATTTGTTCTAGTGGTTACCCATGGTATTTTCCCAGACGTGTTTTTTTTGTATTATCATGGGCAACTTCAGTAACTTAAGTGTTTGCAAGCCACATGTAATTCTACAATTCGTTTTGGTGTTTGATTTCACACAATTATGTTGTGTTTCAGTGATGTTAATTAGAGTTAAATGCTTTAATTTTTGGTATGAAATTGGGTACACTTTATCACTTTATCATGGTTTTCATGCTTTTGTTCCGCTAATATGTTAAAACAAGTATCTGTACCTTAGTCATGAATGTTGCTGTTCATTATATTAACTCACATATTAACAGCAAAACACACAAAATGGGGAGAAGCGATGTCGACGTTTCGGGCCGAGACCCTTCGTCAGGAGGTTAGTATTCACTCAGACATTTTAACAGCAATGTGATTTTCTGTGGATCGAAGTAGAGAAGATGTTGGCCATGCACAGTTTAAAAAATGGATGATACTGTAACATTCAACTCGAATAGGTAAAGGACAGTGGACAATAGACAATAGACAATAGGTGCAGAAGTAGACCATTCGGCCCTTCGAGCCTGCATCGCCATTCTGAGATCATGGCTGATCATCTACTATCAATACCCGGTTCCTGCCTTGTCCCCATATCCCTTGATTCGGCTTTCCAAAAGATAACTATCTAGCTCCTACTTGAAAGCATCCAGAGAATTGGCCTCCACTGCCTTCCGAGGCAGTGCATTCCAGACCCCCACAACTCTCTGGGAGAAGAATTTTTTTCCTTAACTCTGCCCTAAATGACCTACCCCTTATTCTCAAACCATGCCCTCTGGTACTGGACTCTCATTGTGAAGTAGACGGATTAACTGTCTTTGTTCTGGCATGAGCTTGGAGACGGAGGCTGTCATTTTGTGGAACTGTTTTTACATCCTTTACTTTGTGTGTTGAAAATGTTTTGCTTTCTGTGTTTGAAAGTAAGCACAACATTGCTTCAGTTAAGCTGCGGGACAAGAGATCATTTCCAAATTAGAAGTTAACTCTCAGGGGCTTCTGATAAAATATGGCATGCAAGTTTTTGAAAGTTGGCGTTTATGTTAGTAATTGATTGGAAAGGATGAATATAAAAGCGAAGGCTTCGATTGTGCTAGCAGCAACTTTCCAGTGACGCACCATCACAAGTGTAACACGCTGTAAGTGTGCACTACGAATGTAATGGCTTGTCTGCAGCAACAATGTTTTGGTTCTGACCACTGATTGCAAGACATGCTGGGCAATAAGTGGAATGCTATTTTTTCGTGTGTGTCTGTGATCTGGGAATTCACGGTTCTTTTGCCGGGGAGAGATGAGGAGAGAAGGTGAATGGAGAGAGTTACTTGACCAACGAATGGAGTGGACTTGGAGCGAGGGTCCGAAGGTTAGCGACGGTGAACAATCGGATTTATCAGTGAGATCTAACCTTGCGCGATAGACTGTTTCTTGAGGATGGAGCCTATATGATTTGTAACAGGCGCAGCATCCACCCAAACCAGATATCTCAAGTTTGGCCGGGCCAGTGGATTTCACCCCTTCTATTAAGCCGCCAGCCGGAGAGAGATTTACACAAGGGAACAAACTCCATTTTAGTGACTGGGAAAGGAACGTATCGATCAGCTGGCCAACTTGGATCCCCTATTTTGGTGTAATAAATTCTAAAATTATTCTGAGTGAGGATTGGTCCTGAGGGAACAATAGTATTTAATTTCTAAATTATGGCCCCATGTCAATATATTTGCAGTGTTATTTCTGCAAACGCAATAAAGTGCAAGGTATGATTAACGACAATTTCCGAAGTAAATTTCCTAATTTGGTTCCATTGACGAACAGTAAATACTTGCAGGACTATCGATGGACTGGAATAAAAAAACTCTCCCAGATGCACTTCAAATATTCCATTTCGTATCCTTTCACATAAAGCTAATCTGGTTGAATTTGGAGAAGTTGAAATGTCTGATCGCTATACCCCTATACCCATGACATCTCTGTGTGATTTGCAAACAGATCCGTTCCTGAATTTTCCACCAACTGCGGGGAAATTTGCAGTATAATGTGATTGCTATTTTATTTATTCCTTAACACAACACAGACGGCCTCATGTGAAGAATATTCTGAGACCTCAATACTCATTACTGCGAAGATGGCCTCATTGATCAATATTGCAACATTACCCGTCCCAAACTTTTACCTCCCTCCCTATCAAACATGCAACTTCTACACCTAGAGTGAGGTGTCTCGAGTCCCGCACACCTTTCCCTCAGATTCACAGAGGTGCACATGACAGAAACTGGCCCTTTGTCCGACTTTTCCACCGAGACTAAGATATCGATCCGAGCGAATTCTATTTACCTCTGTTTGGTCCATATCCCACTGAAAATATCCTTTCTACATACCTGTTAAACATTGTATTTGTACTCTGCACTGCAGCTTCGACTAAGCTATTACTCGCACTGCACAGCGCCTTTAGTTTCTCACACTTGCACTGCAGATCACTTTTAAATTCTCACTCTATCACCTTAAAGCAATGTTTTCTCCGATCTGAAACTTCCACCCTGGGAAACGGATTTTGATTGTCTACTTTATCTACACCTCTCATAGCTTTATGAAGTTCAGTCAGGTCTCCTCTCTGCCTCCTTCCATCCAGAGAAAACAGTCCCAGCCCTCGTGAACTTTCCTTGTAATTCGACAGCCCATTCTAGGGAACAGCTCTGTGAATAATTCCTGCAGCTTTCCAGCTTAATCAGCAACATCCAGTTTACCTTCTTCACAACCTTGTCTTCCTGTGTGGCCAGTTTCAGAGGACTACATGTATGCCCATGGTTTCCCCCTGTTCACTAACCCTCCCCAGGACCCTCACATTCATTGTGTCTGCACTGGCCAACTTTAACTTCCAAAAATCTATTATTGTGTATTTGTCTGATAAGGTAACAACACTTCTCTCGTTCTCTGTACAAATGGCCCAGAAAGAGATATCAAGGCAACATTCATCTTCTGAACCACTTGCTGCACCTCGTCTGCTACTTGACCGTAACTAGTGCAGGACAACGCCTGGACCCACCTATATTTCATTTCATTGTGACTTCTCTCTATATAAGTAATCATCTGCCTTTCGATTCCTCCTAACTTTGTACACACCAATACGCTTCTCCACGTTAAACTGAATTTTGCAAGTATTCTCCCACATACACAATCTATCTACATACTGCTGTAGAGACGCATTGTACCATCAACGTTATACTCATCACATTCCCCATTATTGATAACATTGATCCCTCAAACTCTGTCCTTCACGGGGTGATTAATATCGAGTGTAAATAATTGACTGAGAACTGACCCCTGGGACACTGCAATAGTTACGTCGCCCCTGCCTGAAATAGAATGGCTCATTCTGTCTATGTCTTCAATGTGACAACTCGTCTTCAGTCCTTGTTAACTCAATCTTCTGAGGTCTGGTTTTGTACACCAGGCTTTCGTCTGGCAGCTTGCCAAATGCATTCTGAAAATCTACCTTGTATACTTTCGGGTTACCTTCTAACACCCAGAGGAAAAAAACACTCGGTCTTGTTGATCAAACGTGAATTGGCTTTCACCTGACAGAATCTCAAACGAGGTCACAGGTGGACGTGGTGCTTAAGAAACGTTTTGGCACACTGTCCTTCATCAGGCAGTGCAATGACTAGAGTGATTGGGATGTTGTTTTCCAGATAAACAAGATGTTGTTGAGGCCACATTAAAATGTCGTATTTCGCTTTGGTCACTCTATAACAGGAAAAATGACATTAAGCTGAAAATAACATACGGGACAGTTACGAGGATGTTTCTGAATAACTCAGAAATGGAGGGATAATGCGCTGATTGGGAGGGTTTTCCCCCATGGAATGTGGGAGAATGCGGGGAAATATAATAGACGTGCATAAAATAATGAGGGTCATAGACCGGGTGAATGCGCAGAGACATTTTTAACAGGGACGTGGAATAAGGACAATAGGACAGTATATGGTGAGATGGCATAGATTGAATTGGAACCTGATGGACTATATCTGTCATCCAGACAGCGAACTTGACAAAGTGATTAAGAATGAGTCGTTAAAAGGGATGTGGACGTAAAAGGTACAGAGAGATATTGGGGCAACTTAGATGGGACCTTTAGTTGGCATGGACCAGATGGGCCGAAGTACCTGTTCCCTCCATGCAGTGTGCCACTACAAATCTAAACCATGGTGAATCGGTTTGATTACATTGAACGTCTCTTAAAAACTTGCAATTTCTTCATACATCACAAGCTCCTGTTCATTGACTGGAACTCAGCATTTATCACCATCAATCCCCACAATACTGATTGATAAGTTACAGAATATGCTCCTTTGTATCACCTTCTGCCACTGGAACCTTGTCTTCCTAAGTGGAAACCACAGTCTATGTGGATTAATATGTCCTCATCGCTGATGTTCAACTCTGGTGCACATCAGCGGTCTGTGCTTAGCCCATTGCTCTTCTCTCTCTGTACCCGTGTGTAGCTAGGCATAGCTCAAATACCATGTATAAATTCGCTGATGATAGAACCATTGGTGGTATAACCTTAGATGGAGACGAATGGGCGTACGGGAGCAAGATATTCTAACTAATGTAGTGGTGTTACAGCGGCAATCTGGCACTGAACATCAGTAAGACGAAATTGCTGACTGTGGACTTCAGGAAGGGTAAGACGAAGGAACACGAACCAATCCTCAATGAGGGTTTAGAAGTGGAGAGAAACTCACAAGTCTGTCCAGTATTTCATTAGGTCTCGTGTACTCTAATCCAGCATCATCCTGGGGAACCAGTCATGATACTCTGCATTGTACATTCATAGAGCTTTTTCAATGATTTATATGACATACCGAATCTGCTGAACTTCAAATAAATGAGTCGTGCTGTTGTGCCTTCTTTGTAATGACACTTACGGGCTGGTCACAACGGTGTCCGTCTAATATGATAAAGCTAAGGAATTTAAATTTATTAATACTCTCCTACCCCGATCCCTAAATGAGGACTCTCGTTGTTATCTGCACTTTTGCAAAGCCACACATCTACATTTACATCCAAATCCTCAATATACTGTCTATCAGAAACACCAGCTTACAGCGCCGATCTCTATGCAACGCCACAGGTCACGGACCTCCAGACAGAATAACAGCTTGCCTTGTCTGGGCAAGAAAGCTCCCAAACCAAACTTGCAATTCACTCTGGATCCCATGCATCTTTATATATTGAATCAAATTTACATGAGGAAACTTATTGAATGATTTAAGAAAATCCATGTAGATAACATCCACTGTGTTTGCTTCACCAAGTATCGATCATATCACCTCAAAAAACTCGATCACGTTTGTCAGGAATGGAAAGCCGACACAAAGCCATGCTGATTGTCCCTAAGAAGGAGCTGACTTTCCAGATGAGCATCAATCCCGTCCCTTGGTACCTTCCTAAACAACTTCCCTACCACTGTCGTGAAGCTCAGCGGCCTATAATTACCTTGATTATCCTTGTTTCCGTTCTTGGACAAAGCCAAAACATTACACTTTTCCAGTTCTCCAGGATCTTGATGTTGCTAGTGACTTCACAAATTTCCTTGTCAAATTCAAAGCAATCTCTTCATGTGCTTCTTATACTATTGTAGGATATATACCACCAAGCCCTGGAGTCTTATCCATCTTCATGCCGTTCAGAAGACCCAGCAGTGTCGCCTCCTTAATCTCAACCCGTCTTAGCACATTAGCATGCCCTCCTTTTTTTTCACTCTCCTCCAATTCCTTCTCCTCGGTAAATACTGACACAAGGTACTTATTCAGAACCTCAGCCACTTACTCTGACTTCACCCACAACGTTGTGCCTTTAACCTCGAATGGACCTCCCCTCTCCTTACTTATTCACCGCTTCGCATGTGAAAAATCCCTTGAGATTAGGGACTCTTTCCAATAAACATTTTCCCACTGCCCTTTCATACCTCTATAATTCCCTTTACTCCACTGTAATACTGACATATCTGACTTTATCTTCTTCCCCTCAGACTGCAGAGTGCAGTCATTGTCTCCTAAGGGTTCTTTTACCTTAAGGTCCTGAGTCAAATCTGTCTCGTTAGACCATCCCCAATCCACAGATGCCATGCCCTTGGTGGGCTTAAGTAAAACTGCTCCAAAAAGCAGTCTTGAAATGATTCTACAGAATTTCTTCCTTGAGATCCAGCAGCAATCTAATTTTTCCAATCTACATGAATATTGAAAACTCATCGCTTTTCCAGCATTGCCGTTTTTACATGCCTTTTCTATCACCCATTGTAATTTGATTTACACATATTCACTACAATTTTGAAGCCTGTTTATAACTCCCAACAAGTGATTGATAGCCTTGCAGTTTCTTAATTCTACACAAAAGCATACTACATCTGCTGATCCTCTGTCACCTCTTTCTAAAGATTTGCCCAAAGAGCCATTCACTTCTTCTGTCTTCCTCTCTGTCCTTTCGATATTTGTATCCTTCAATGTTAAGCTCCAAAAATATAACGTTTTCAACCACAACTCAGTGATGCCCACAAAGTCTTTTTTTGCCAGAGTCTCATTGCGGTTTGCCCCATGCCTTAATTTCATCGGCATCAAAACTATATGGCCAATTCTTGCTATCCAGTGTAAGATAAAATTTAAGAAAAAACCGAAATGAAGAACAGGTAAGATAGGAGACGCAATTTTGTGGTGAAAGTCAGAAAATCTTAGTGACGTGCAACACAGAAACATCCCCTTCGGCCCTTCTAGCTCATGATGATGCTACTTAAGCTCTCTACTCATATCGACCTCCACTGGAACCACAGCCCTCAATACCCGTACCATCCACATAACTATCTCAACTTAGTTTAAACGTTGAAATCGAGCTCGTTTGCACCACTTGTGCTGGAAGCTCATTGTCCATTCTTATGACACGCTTAGTGAAGTCGTTTTCCTTCGTGTTCGTTTTCAATTTTCACTTTTCAGCCTTAACCCATTACCCCTGGTTGTAGCTCCAGCAAACCTTAACTGAAAAAGCCTGCTTGCATTTAAACTATACGTAGATCAAATCTCCTCTCAATCCTCTATATTCTAAGTAATAAATTCCTAATCAAATCAACCCTTCCTTATAATGCAGGTCTCCAGATCGGCAACATTATTTTCAATGTCCTCTGTACTCTTTCAAGCTTATTTACATCTTTCCTGTAGTTAGCTGACCATAACTGCACCCAGCACACTACGTTAGGCCTCACCAACATCTTATACCACTTAAATGTCACAACCCATCTGCTGAGCTCAGTACTTCTATTAATGAAGGTAGCTCATACCTAATAAACTGGTGGTCTGCCAATTGCTGACACCGTCTGGTCAAAGTGTTTTATTTTTACCATTGTGCCTGCCCGTTGACTGCCTGACATGATTTACCTGTGTCGTCAGTTGTGATTTGTGTTTGCTGGTGAAAACATACAAAAAGAAAAATGATATTGCCTCACAGTTTTCAGGATGTTTATCAATTTCCTCTTAGACTATTGGTCCACCGCGATGAGTAAGTAAATAAATTATCGCTGACCCAGTTTTTGAATTGGCGATGCATTCGCTCGTACGCTCAAACACAATCTGGATTGTTGTTGTCTAAGTTTTGCTGACAATTAAAACTTCCACTCTGCAGAAGTCGTGATTATGATGCCTTGCACCTTCTAATGTAATAATTTCAATGTTTCAGAATTTACGATGGTCTGAACGCGGTTCTGACCAACATTTGAAAAGGTATGGCTGCTGAATGCTGTAACAACACAACAAGAGAGTAAAAAGCTGGGCTTCAAAGAGCAGTCCGACTGCTTCTTGTCAGAGCATTGTGCGCTCTCTTGCATTTTCTGTTCCTTTCATTCGTGTCCCCATTCTCCAAGCAACAGGAGATGCCCCGCACACACTCAGCCGGGTGCAGGCACCTGAATAGCTGATGATTTGCAAATGGAATTTCATGCAACTCATGTCAGAAGAAAACTAAAGTCTCTTGAACGGTCTGCACTTCACACTGTAATTAATCTTCACTCCTGGTCAATTCGGATTGTAATAAAAAGCTGGATATTGAAGGTGACCGCAAGCTTTCTGGTAACATAGAAGACATAATAGTAGGGCTGTTAAAAGGCATCGGTAGTTGATTGAACCTTGTCTTGCTGGAGATGAATATTGCCTTGGAAATCCCCTTTGCAAGTACATTGCATTGCCTGTAAAAATATTTAAACCCCTTGCAAGTTTTCATGTTTTACAAGTTGACACAGATTAACTACATATGATCTAGATTAATTACAAATATAAAACATATAATTGATTGTATCAGTTCTCACACCCTATAATATGGCGCACCAAATCATCACTGGTGCAGCCTATAGAATTTAGAATTCATATAATTAGTTGAACTGTATTAACTATATATAAACCTGTGTGCTGTCAAGGTGTGACAATTGATTGTAATAAAAATGCTTCTGTTTCTGGAAGGTCTAATTGCAAATCAGACAGCATACTGGCAAAAACTGCACCATGAAAGCAAAAGAGCACTCCAGGCAACTCTGCAAACCGCTTACTGAAAAGCACAAGTCAAGAGACGGATG
This sequence comes from Hypanus sabinus, assembly GCF_030144855.1. NCBI lineage: Eukaryota > Metazoa > Chordata > Chondrichthyes > Myliobatiformes > Dasyatidae > Hypanus > Hypanus sabinus. The sequence goes on from NC_082736.1 coordinate 4,429,264, forward strand.
CAAAAACGTTTCCAAGTCACTGATATTCCCTTGGAGTACAGTTAAGCCAATCATCCCGAAATGGAAAGTTTATGGGACACAGATAGGAGTGTATTATAGGCCACCGAATGGGGAGCGTGAGTTAGAAGGGCAGATGTGTAAGGAGATAGCAGATATTTGTAGTAAACACCTGGTGGTGATTGTGGGAGATTATAATTTTCCACACGTAGATTGGGAAGCTCATTCGGTAAAAGGGCTGGATGGTTTAGAGTTTGTGAAATGTGTACTGGATAATTTTTTTGCAACAATACATAGAGGTACCGGCAAGAGATGGGGCAGTGTTGGATCACCTGTTAGGGAATGCGATAGGTCAGCTGACAGATGTATGTGTTGGGGAGCACTTCGGGTCCAGTGATCACAATAGCATTAGCTTCAATATAATTATGGAGAAGGACAGGACTGGACATAGAGTTGAGATTTTTGATTGGAGAAAGGCTAACTTTGAGGAGATGCGAAGGGATTTCGACAGAGTGGATTGGGTCAAGTTGTTTTCTGGTAAGGATGTAATAGAGAAATGAAGGTCATTTAAGGGTGAAATTATGAGTGTACAGAATCTTTATGTTCCTATTAGGTTGAAAGGAAAGGTTAAATTTTGGAAAGCACAATGGTTTTCAAGCGATATTAGAAAATTGGTTCGGAAAAAGAGGGATGTCGACAATAGATGTAGGCAGCATGGAGTAAAGGAATTGCTCGAGGAATATAAAGAATGTAAAAGGAATCTTAAGAAAGAGATTAGAAAAGCTAAAAGAAGATACGAGGTTGGTTTGGCAAATAAGGTGAAAGTAAATCCGAAAGGTTTCTACAGTTATATTAAAAGCAAAAGGACAGTGAGGGATAAAATTGGTCCCTTAGAGAACCAGGGTGGTCAGCTATGTGTGGAGCCGAGGGAGATGGGAGAGATTTTGAACGATTTCTTCTCTTCGGTATTCACTAAGGAGAAGGCTATTGAATTGTGTAACGTGTGGGAAAGAAGTAAGGAAGTTATGGAACCAATGACAATTAAAGAGCTGGACGTACTGTCGTTTTTAACAAATTTAGAAGTGGATAAATCTCCGGGTCCTGACAGGATATTCCCCAGCACCGTGAGGGAAGTTTGTGTAGAAATAGCATGAGCTCTGATGGAGATCTTTCAGATGTCATTAGAAACGGGGATTGTGCCGGAGAATTGGCGTATTGCTCATGTGGTTCCATTGTTTAAAATGGGACCTGGAAGTACGCCTTGCAATTATAGACCTGCCAGTTTCACATCAGTGGTGGGTAAATTAATGGAAAGTATTCTTAGAGATAGTATTTATAATTATCTGTATAGACAGGATCTGATTAGGAGTAGCCAGCATGGATTTGTGCGTGGAAGGTCATGTTTGACAGAACTTAATGAATTTTTTGAAGAAGTTACGAGGAATGTTTACGAGGGTAAGGCAGTTGATGTTGTCTATATGGACTTCAGCAAGGCCTTTGACAAAGTTCCACATGGAAGGATAGTTAAGAAGGTTCAGTCGTTAGTAATTAATGCTGGAGTAATAAAATGGATTCAACAGTGGCTTGATGGGATATGCCAGAGAGTAGTGGTGGATAATTGTTTATCGGGATGGAGACCGGTGACTAGCGGGGTGCCTCAGGGATGTGTTTTGTGCCCACTGTTGTTTGTAATATACATAAATGATCTGGATGATGGGGTGGTAAATTGGATTAGTAAGTATGCCGATGACACTAAGGTAGGAGGTGCTGTGGATAATGAGGAGGGTTTTCAAAGCTTGCAGGGAGAGTTATGCCGGTTAGAAGAATGGGTTGAATGTTGGCAGATGGAGTTTAATGCTGAGAAGTGTGAGGTTCCACATTTTGGCAGGAATAATCCAAATAGAACATACAGGGTAAAAGGTAGGTCATTGAGGAATGCAGTGCAACAGAGAGATTTAGGAATAACAGTGCATAGTTCCCTGAAGGTGGAGTCCCATGTAGATAGGTTGGTGAAGAAGGCTTTTGGAACGCTGACCTTTATAAATCAAAGCATTGAGTACAGAAGTTGGGATATAATGTTAAAATTGTACAAGGCATTGGTAAGGCCATATTTGGAATATTCTGTACAGTTCTGGTCGCCGAATTATAGGAAAGATATCAATAAATTAGAGAGAGTGCAGAGACGATTTACTAGGATGTTACCTGTGTTTCAGCACTTAAGTTACAGAGAAAGGTTGAACAAGTTAGGTCTCTATTCATTGGAGCGTATAAGGTTGAGGGGGGATTTGATCGAGCTATTTAAAATGTTGAGAGGGATAGATAGAGTTGACGTGAATAGACTGTTTCCATTGAGAGTAGGGGCGATTCAAACGAGAGGACATGATTTGAGAGTTAGGGGGCAAAAGTTTAAGGGAAACACGAGGGGGTATTTCCTTACTCAGAGAGTGATAGCTGTGTAGAATGAGCTTCCTGTTGTAGTAGTAATAGAGGCCAGTTCAGTTGTGTCATTTAAGGTAAAATTGGATAGGTATATGGACAGGAAAGGAGTGGAGTGTTATGGGCTGAGTGCGGGTAGGTGGGACAATGTGAGATTAAAAGTTCGACACGGTCTAGGAGGGCCGAGATGGTCTGTTTCCGTGCTGTGATTGTTATATGGTTATATGGTATAAATCAGCCTAGAACATACTACCCTCAAACTCTGAGTGACCGTGTAAGAAGGGGACGAGCGAGACACCTGTGAGAACTCTGAACGGCTTACAAGCTTCAGAGGCTGAGCTGGGAGAGACCAGTGTCGAAGTGAAAGCCACTGCTGACAAAAATACTCGTACAGCGGCAACACAAACAGGGGGATTTGGTGGGTTTGCGCTTCATTCTCCCACGTTTCGCGGGGTCGGTGATTCTCTTGCTTAGATTTACACGGCCAACGGAACCATAGTGTTTTATGTATATGTTTTTTTCTTCTACTCAAGTGCATACTTGCATACTTGCATACTTGTATACATAGCATATTGCTTATGTTATATACCATCTGCCACTTCTCTACAGATTCTGCTAATCTGTCTAACCCTCTGCAGACTCTCTGATTCCACAACACTAACTGCCCCTCCACCTTTCTTTGTATCATCCCATTTGCCTGCTTTTGACCCATATCCCTCTGAACCTTCCGTATGTCTGTGCATACTGAAATGCCTTTAGAAATGCTGAAATTTACCTAATCTCTACGGCTTCCTTGGAAGCACATTCCACACGCATTTTCACTCTCTGTATGAAAGGACTGCCACTCCAATCCCCTTTAAACATCTTCGCTTTCACCTTAGTCTCTACCCCTTAGTATTAGACTCCGCAATTCCACAGCTACAAAAAAAGACCTTTAAGGTTCACAAACCTCTACCCTCAGGATTGTATGTCTACCTTGAAGCAAGTGAACAAGGGCGTTGCAGATTACAAGGGATGTTGGTCGGTGAAGGAAGCCGACCACAGCACGGTAAATGCATTTCAATACAGACCAGTGCACCATAATTCATATCAGAAAGGCAAGCCAGGTAGAACTGAGACTGCAGGGCATGAGGGAGTGACTGGGGAGTAAAAGTGAAAGTGGTGTCACTGGTAAGCAGGGTGAGGAAGAACGGGATTTATCATGCTGGTCTTCATTAGTCAGCAGACTCAGTATATCTGTTGGGATATCACTTTACGGTGGTGCAAGTTATTGATAGCCACACTTTCCGTATTGTGTTCAACTCCTGTCAGCGTAAAAGGAAATGCGGTTCAACTGTGGAGAGTGTGGAAAAGATTTCCAAGGCCTAGTTCCTTCTCATGCGCCGGGAGAGAGAGAAGGTGAGATCGTAACACTGAGAGAGATAACTGCTCTTAGAGCACAAAGCCCAACGCGGCGGAATTGATTGTGAACTTATGATTCGTCTGGACAGGGTTAAGTGCAGGGAGGGAATGGTCCGTGGATTAGAGAGGAAAGGTTTTATACGTGATACAGAATCTACGCGATAACATTACCGCATGTCTTTCAGTAAGGTACCCGCACGACCTATTATGGTTCTTTGAGAGTAAAACGCTTACAGTTGGTGGTTGTAGCAAAGTGAGAGCGCAGCGAGAAGATGGGAGGTGGTTCTCTTCGCTATCACTCCAACTAAAGCAGCATGTCATACAGATTTAAACGAAGCAAAAGACTGGCCAATGGCTGCAGAATATTATCTATCAGTCAGTCTAAATGGTATCTGGTTATGCACTAGTCTCGCTTCGCAAACCAGGCTATACTGCAACACCATGTTGTTCTGTAAGAGCTCTGGTTCCAGAGTCTGAAGACTTGTGTCGCCATCAACCTATCATGGTGGGCTCTGCTAGAAATGGGACTTGTACTGAAAGGGAGACTGTGGTGAATTAAACTGAAACAATTAAATACCACTGACCAAAAGAAGTCCCTCAATTTGTGTGAGAACTGGGATCCCCATTAAACATTCGCAATGTTCACAGGGGGAGATCGGAGGGATACAATAGTGTAAGGGACGGCAAGTGACAGCCTTTTCCTCTGCCAGGTTACTCTCTCTTAAAAGAGCCTTTTGCTGTGTTTTGTGCTGAGCTGCGCTCTCCATGGAGGTAGTGAGTCAACTGGATGTTTCTAGTCATGGTGGTGACTGGTTTGGCTTGGATGGCACTAAGAGCCAAAGCAGGTAAGCCTCATGGGTCCCCTGCAGTGCCTCAGCGGCCGGGCTCTGGAAGGGCCGATCGGTTTCGCAGTCCTGAGCGCTCTCCAGCACTCGGCGTTGGAAGAGGACTTTACGAATAAGCAGTCCGGATTTCTGCTAGCGCCGGATCTCCCGCAGAGGCACGGTGGCGAGCCGGTACTGCCCCAAGAATAGGCAAAATTCACATTTACCAATTATTTTCCTGATATGGTGATTCCATGTCAGCTTATTATCCAGTCACATGCAAAGAGATCAATCGCTGACAATTACTCAAGAGTTTGACAATACAGTATCAAATCAACGACTGGTCTATGTGCCCACTGTTCGAACTTATTAATCACTAACACATTCTAACCACAACTCAAATGAATTTTCTACCTTTAAACCAAATAGCTGCATCATCTGCAAACAGTGATTTACACATCCCAGTACCTACCTCCGAAAAATCATTAACATAGTATTAAACAATAAAGAGTTGTAAGTACTGTCGTGTGGTGTCCCATTGTCTATCACTTAGAAGTCCAAATATACCTTACCCACCCTTAACTGCCTAGTCTGCACAAATAAAAAAGGCAAAAAATTATGTGGCTTTCCTCTCACTCCTGATTTCAACAATTTAATCGTCTCATAACATTTTATATGTTTTTTTCTGTATAAAACTCGTGTAATAGCAACTTATTTAATTACTTTTCCTTATCTAATATCATCTCCCGGAAATAAAACTGAATCCAATATAATTCAGCCCTTTCGAAATCCGCACTTATAAAATGCTATTTCACCTCTCTTTTCCAAAATATATTTCAACAGCTCTATTGCAGTACATTCTATGCGTTTACTCGAACGGAACGGGACGTTCATGATATTTGGCTTTAATTAGATGAATCCTATTGCGATTTCCCATGTTTGGGAGTAGGAACTACTACTGTCATCTTCCATTAAGAGGGAAGATGGCCAAAGCTCCAAATATAATTTCGAAATAGTAATAATATCTCAGCAGTCGTAAGCCATATGCTCAAACATACAATAATATATATCGTCCTTTCCTGGAATCGTCTGCTCTGCACTATTAAAAGCTTTCTGAAATTCATGCAGAAAAAACTCTCCATCGCTATCATGTCAATTGCTGGCTTCCAACACTTCAGAGTATTCAATTAAAAACGTATCCCTACATTGTTTAGGCTCTTCACTTAAATTATCTTGATTATGATTTGCAGCAAACGACCGAGGCAGTAACTCAGCCTTCTCTTTTTTAGGAACAATCACCTTCTTTAAACAATACTGGGAGGTTATTAATCCTATCAATCCCCTCCGCCCAATTTCCGTAATCGTTTCCTAAATATCTTCAAGTTTAATATCCTGCCCAATACTCTCACAAGTAAAACTCCAGTGAAACTTTCTCGCAACACATTCCACACAACAGCCTGGGTCCATTCATACTTAAAAAGATCAGTTAGAGAGTGATGCTTCTTAACTCTCCGAAACACATTATTTCTCCCCGTAATTGCCTCTGCACACTCCTCCATCCACCATGGTACAGCCTTCCTAACAGGAGTCACTTCCACCACAGTATGATGAATGCTGAACGGTGTACCATTCTCAACCTTTAGCCCTGACAAATGTTTATCACATAAAATTTTAAACTTCTACCCGTTTGCTTTACCGATATTCCACTTCCTACGAGCAGTCTTCTTTCCCCTATGTAACTCCAAACTGAAGCTTAGGAAAATAATCAGTCCCCATTGTTTAATCACTCATGACATCCCTCTTACTCACTCCAGCCAGAAATTTTGAAACTGAAGTTACATAGACAGCATCTGAACTATTATGAACATTAAATCTCATACTCTCCCACTATTAAGACGCACAGGATGCGAAAAATCTACTAATTCCTCTACAATTAAAGCGTTCCATTATCAACCCCATAGTGAACTATGTGCAATAGAAAACCCACACCATTCAACCCGCAGTGAGCTGGAGCTACATATGCTCTACAACTAATCAATTGAACGCATCCCAGAAGAATTTCACCACTTCACTACCCCGACCTGCTGAATCAAATACTTCTACTATCAACACCTCATAAACTTCATTCGCATCCACAACTCTGTGTTCTGTCCCTTGTCTTAGTAAACTTTCAACACCACCTCCTCCACCAACTACCCTAACGATTAAAACAATGTCAACCTGCAAAGGAGAACATATGTGTGGTAGCAGCGGGGTATCATATTGGGTGAATTTGATGAATCAGAAATAAACTTCTTAATGTCTTGACAGTCAGAATTCTCTCATTTTCTGCAATATTCTTTCTATAAACTTTTTTATTGTACTCTGCAATATTCTTAACATCTTTATTTGCCTGCACAAGGAGACTGAAATACAGATACCCCACCCATCAGACCTTCATTTAGTACCAATTATGCTTAGATTCTTTTCAACACCTTTCGAAATAATTTTAATTTTCTCACTAGGACTTGATGTCTGACCAGTACAATTCACCACAACCTTTATAAATATCGCACATCTACTAAAGCGTCATCTAGTAAAGTATCTTTAGTAATGGACCTGTGATGCGACATCCAGCCATTGAATTCACATTCTGTTCTCTGACCTGGTCAACATTCGGGTTGTTCGTTTGTTTTTGCAGAGCGTTTATCTGAGGCACATTTAACTGTTGAACTCAGCTGCCTTCTGAAGCTCTTCACATCGTTATGAGCTGCACTTGTTCTCCTCGCAATTAGAACAATTAAACTTTACACATTCGCAATCTTCATTCTCAGTTTCCCACCGCACTTACTACACCTTAGTTTCCTCTGACATACTGCCGCAACATGCCCAAACCTCTGACATTTGTTACATCTAAGCTGAGCCGAAATATGAACTCGTAGATTATAACTAACATACCCCAAACTATTTTTATCATGAAGCTTCACCTCATCATAATACATCAATACAGATAAACTCTCCATCCTTTCTCTATTTCTGACCACTTGTACTTTCTTTACATTCTTAAACCTACCTCCCAATAAATGAGATTTTATGTCTTCTATCGAAATCTCCACGGGAAAACCCGTTCTAACACCCCTAATGCCTCTTTATTTTCATTGGAGGACGCAGATGTTATCTTTATTCAGAAATAAAGTCTTCAAATGCAATGCCCTCTCACAGCCTGTTATCCTGACTTAACGATAGGTACAACACCTCCTCTTAAGGTTCGAGCACAATCTATATTTTCTGTGGCCGGCTTCAACTCAATAGTTAATATCGAGCGAGAGAAGATGTACAGATGCTGGAAGTAGAACCCATGCACACAAACAGCCGAGACCATTCATCAGGACTGATTAGTAGCCTCGGGCGAAATATTTTCTACAGATGCTGACCGGCCTGTGGAGTTCCTCCAGCATTATGTCTGTGGAAAAGAGAAAACTGTTGGCGTTTCTGTCCGAGACCCTTCATCAACACCCTGATTTGTCTGTTGTTTTGTATTTCGAGCATCTGCAGATTTTCTCGTGTTTGACTTGTAACTCTGTTCATTCCACTCTTTACATTTATCCACGTGTGGCTATAGAATCGGGAGTACGAAGGCAGCTGAATATTTAAGGCATTTATTTTTAACGTTTCGTGACTTTCAAAATCCGATTCAGTGGGAATTTCACCGCATTCTTTAGTTCTTCTCGGAATTTGCTCTGAGTCAGGGCGTAAATACACGTGTTGGTGCAGGAACTGAGAATCTGCAGCATTACCGATGTGTGTTTTGTGATGTAACGGGGATCATTAACAGAATTATAGATATAACTTCCTGAAATCCGTTCGAATATGGAAAATACCACCATTGTTCCCCACAACAATATGAAACTACCGGTTATGCTGAAGAGCAAAACGATGGATTTGCGTCGGTTCTCCATCTCCCGGTCCTTATCGTTCTCTCCACTCTTTTGTCCCCGGAGCCCCCTGCGGACTCGACTGGCCGCTAGAATCCGTCTAACGGTCAGGATATTGAACAGCAAAATCAGACAGAATGGGACACAAGGGGTAAAAATGACGTCAAACATGTCAAATGCCGCCCAGGAGGGAGACATACTGAAGCTTGGTGTATTAACACAATACCAGGGAACGCCATCAATTATTTCTCTTGACTCGTTTGTAAAGTACCAGGGGACAGTCTCCAAACAGGCCAGCACACTCACTGTCCCGATCACCACAGCCGCCGTTCTCTCGGTGCAATATTTTGTTTTCAGCTTTTCACAGCAAATAGCCACAAATCGATCGACGGTGAAAGCGACAGTCAGCCAGACTGAGGTCGCAGTGCTCGCGAAAATCAACCAAGTATTCAGTTTGCACACAGGAGTGATGAACAGGAAGGATCGGCGAAAGTAAATCGAAGCAGTCCACGAGAGCAGCGGATCAAAGATAACGACCAGAAGATCGGCCGCTGCCATTCCCACCAGGTAGCGAGTGACACATTTGGAGAGACCGCACTTTCCCCGGGACAGGATCACAATCGCCACCAAGTTCGCTGGAAGAGAGACAGGGAACACCAAGTTCAGAAAATACTGAGCAGAAGCCAATGCAGCAGTTTGAGGCGATCCTGTAATATTTCCACTTTATTGCCGCATTCAGCGGTGGGAGGGTCCAGAGAGGACGATGAGCTGGCGGAGACAGAGAAGGAGTTTACAGAGAAAAATAAAGTCAGTATGATCTGGAAACGGATTCCTGACTGATGGCCGAAATGTGAAGTGGCAGCAAAAGCTAAAACTGGGTAACTACCTCTGAGAGTCGATCTTTACTGGAACACTTTCCTGCCGGCGCCTGATGCGTCTCGTCTGGGTGAGATGAACGAATCCGGACGCTGATGGCGGGACTCTTCCATTAGACAATCATCAACCTCCTTGGCGATCTGGGGCATCGACAGAACAGCCGAAGGACGGAACAAAAGCAGGAAATGCTGGACACACTCACCCAGGTAAAACAGAACATGTGGAATAACAGTTAAGTATCTCTCCTCAGAACAGTTCTCAGAGAGAACCCTGACACGATTGTTAAATTGTTTCTCTTTCTGGACAAGCTGCTTGGGGCTCAGTGTTTCCAGCATTCCCTGAGTTTGTTTGCCACCTCAATGAACTTATAACAGAACTTTGACTTCATCCAACAGATACAGCGCACAACCTCACAGACAGACAGGACGCCTCCAACTGAATCCATCACAGGGAAGCAGCGGAGAGGAATTCAGCGTCCAGCAGCAAAGTCGATGCCGCAGACAGATGTCTGTAACAGCGTCAGGTGTAGATATCATAGAATACATTACGCAGTATTGATAACTATGACACATCACGTCTGTGGTGTCAATTGGCCGAGAAACGACTTCATCGTGTTGTCCGTGATGTGCATCATATTCCGCTCCTAGATCAGACAGCCGGTCGCTTGAAAGGAAGCCAACCAATTGGTGTCATCTCTGCGGGCTGACTAAACACCATATTTGCAAATGCAGTTTTGCTGCTACAAGACCCAAGGCACTGAGAGCATAACATCCTATGCTGATCAGGACCTGTGAAAGGACGCTGTCTGAACCGCTCAGCTCCAGAGATGCCGACTGGTTCGCTGAGTTCCCGTGGCAGTTTGTTTTTAGATGCTCTGTCCCCGTGTTTTCAATCCATGGCTGAAATGAGGAACACTGGGACTGAACAGGTAACAGTGTAAATCAGCGTCAGCATCAATCACAGCATTGGAATTAAACTTAATATCCCTCCCACGGCAGCTGACGCTGCGGCTTACCGGGGATCCCAAAGGCTGAAATAAAAGGAAAGTAAACGTCCTCTATCCGCCAGATTGCTGGATACACCATTTCAGAGAGAAGTTGTGGCTTTTCTTGCTCTAGCAGACACTTTGAACTGATGACCTGAAAACTACCCTGATTTATACCGACGATCTGTCTCCAGAGATACGGTTATACACCTCACTGACTTTCTTTGTTACAGTGGCTTGAACAAACAAATAACACATTGTCTCTGATGCAAATATTGGTTTTGATTGAAGACAAATACTGCAGAACAACTGGGAATTACCTCGGCAGTGTCTCAGGTGGGGGAAAAAAGGCCAGTAGCTTTAATTACAGAGACTGAACTGAGATCAGCGACACTGGACTGAGCCCTGCTTTCTTTGCTTGGAGTTTTCCATATACAAGCTGTCATGACGCGGGCTTTGTGAGTGGACCCAAAAACAAGACAAACACTGAACTACCAGGAAAAGGACTAGGCTTGAGAAGGAAGCAAGGGAAGGGAGGGACAAAGGACGCTCGACACGACACAGGCCCCGGACGAGACAAGGACTCCGGGCCTGGGCTTGGACTTGACAAGGACCGCGAAACCAGGACATGGAACTGGGAACTAGGAGCCTGGACAAGGACCCAAAGCCTGGGTCTTGACTCGGGCTCGGACTTCAGAACCTGGCGAGAACAAGTCGTGCCTACAGGATGAGGAGAGGCACAGGACGGAACGAGAGACTCCTGGAAAGGACAAGTGTACCCCAGCACAGGACGAGATCATCCCAGCGCCGGGCTGGGCAAGGTACACCAGAGCTGGGCGAGGCACAAGGGCATGAGGAGAACACAGAGCCTTGGTCGAGCGAGAACAGGATCGCAGAACAAAGTCGAGGGAGAGACAGGAACATGGAACAACGACATACCAAGAGAAGGCGTGGAGACAGACAGACAGTTCCAAACAGGTCGAGGCTCCAGACACAGGCGAGGCGAGGCAAGGCTCCAGGCAGAGGCGAGGAGAAGCGAGGCTCCAGGCAGAGGCGAGGTGAAGCGAGGCGAGGCGAAGCAAGGATCCAGGCAGAGGCGAGGAGAAGCGAGGCTCCAGGCAGTGGCGAGGCGAAGCGAGGCGAGGCGAGGCTAGGGGGCTGTGGAGTTCATTCTGTACCCGTCAGTCTCTGGTACAGTCTGGGAGTGTGGGGTTCATTCTGTACCCGTCAGTCTCTGGTACAGTCTGGGAGTGTGGGGTTCATTCTGTACCTGTCAGTCTACAGTACAGTGTGAGAGTGTGGAGTTCATTCTGTACCTGTCAGTCTCCAGTACAGTGTGAGAGTGTGGGGTTCATTCTGTCCCTGTCAGTCTGTGGTACAGTGTGAGAGTGTGGGGTTCATTCTGTACTTGTCAGTCTCCGGTACAGTGTGAGAGTGTGGGGTTCATTGTGTACCTGTCAGTCTCTGGTACAGTGTGAGAGTGTGGGGTTCATTCTGTACCTGTCAGTCTCCAGTACAGTGTGAGAGTGTGGGGTTCATTCTGTACCTGTCAGTCTCCGGTAAAGTGTGAGAGTGTGGGGTTCATTCTGTACCTGTCAGTCTCCAGTACAGTGTGAGAGTGTGGAGTTCATTCTGTACCTGTCACTTTCTGGTACAGTGTGAGAGTGTGGAGTTCATTCTGTACCTGACAGTCTCCGGTACAGTGTGAGAGTGTGGAGTTCATTCTGTACCTGTCAGTCTCTGGTACAGTGTGAGAGTGTGGAGTTCATTCTGTACCTGTCAGTCTCCAGTACAGTGTGAGAGTGTGGAGTTCATTCTGTATCTGTCAGTCTCCGGTACAGTGTGAGAGTGTGGGGTTCATTCTGTCCCTGTCAGTCTCTGGTACAGTGTGAGAGTGTGGAGATCATTCTGTACCTGTCAGTCTCTGGTACAGTGTGAGAGTGTGGGGTTCATTCTGTACCTGTCAGTCTCTGGTACAGTGTGAGAGTGTGGTGTTCATTCTGTACCTGTCAGTCTCTGGTACAGTCTGGGAGTGTGGGGTTCATTCTGTACCTGTCAGTCTCCGGTACAGTGTGAGAGTGTGGGGTTCATTCTGTCCCTGTCAGTCTCCGGTAAAGTGTGAGAGTGTGGAGTTCATTCTGTACCTGTCAGTCTCTGGTACAGTCTGGGAGTGTGGGGTTCATTCTGTACCTGTCAGTCTCTGGTACAGTCTGGGAGTGTGGGGTTCATTCTGTACCTGTCAGTCTCTGATACAGTGTGAGAGCGTGGGGTTCATTCTGTATCTGTCAGTCTCCGGTACAGTGTGAGAGTGTGGAGTTCATTCTGTACCTGTCACTCTCTGGTACAGTCTGGGAGTGTGGGGTTCATTCTGTACCCGTCAGTCTCTGGTACTTTCTGGGAGTGTGGGGTTCATTCTGTACCTGTCAGTCTCCGGTACAGTGTGAGAGTGTGGGGTACATTCTGTACCTGTCATACACTTGAGAGAGTGATGCATTATTTCTGTAAGTTCAAGTCTGTGGCAGTGTGAAAGTGTTGGCTTCATACAGTTTCTATCTTTTAATTTGGAATTCTGTTACTTAAGTCTGGCATTGAATCATCAGATAATTTTGTATGTTTTCATCAAACTACATTTTGCAGACTTTGTTTTGTTACCTGTCGTCGCTGATACGTAAAGTCATTGTACAAAGTGCCCGTTTGAATGATGCCACTTCTGTGATATAATTATTCCCAAAGTCACTGAGTCCAAAACGGGGCACACAACTGATCATCAATGTGCACTGTTGGTTTCCGTTCAATTGTTCTCCGCACAGTTACTGTTCAATAATAATGGAAGTAACAGTCCAGTTTAGATTTGAATGCCACTAAGGTACTACTCTCAATGACACAAGCAGGCATATTATTCATGTGCCGACTACTCACTGTGTAAAGAAATGCTTCCTGTTGTTGGTGTGAAATCTCCCTTCAACTAGTGTTCTTGTTGATTGATCAATTTTGAAGTCGCAGCTGGAATACACCCTACCTATTCCCTAAGTGATTATGACACACAAGTTGGAGGTGTTGTGGATTGTGTGGTTACAGCAGGACACTGAGAGGATGGAAAACTGGGCTAAGAAGTGGCAGATTGAGTTCAACCCAGATAAGTGTGAAATGGTTCATTTTGGTAGGTTAAATATATGGCTGAAAATAATATTAATGGTCAGACTCTTGGCAGTGTGAAGGATCAGAGGAATCTTGTGGTCCGAGTTTTTAGGACGCTCAAAGCAGCTGCGCAGGTTGACTCTGTGGTTAAGAAGGTCTACAGTGTATTGGCCTTCATCAATCGTGGAATTGAATTTAGGAGCTGAGGGGTAATATTGCAGCTATATAGGACCCTGGTCAAACCCCACATGGAGTACTGTGCTCAGTTCTGGTCGGCTCACTACAGGAAGGATGTGGAAACCATAGAAAGGGTGCAGAGGAGATTTACAAGGATGTTGCCTGGATTGGGGAACATGCCTTATGAGAATAGGTTGAGTGAACTCGGTCTTTTCTACTTGGAGCGACGGAGGATGAGAGGTGACCTGATTGAGGTGTACAAGATGATGAGAGGCATTGATCGTGTGGATAGACAGAGGCCTTTTCCCAGGGCTGAACTGGTTGCCACATTAGGACACAGGTTCAAGGTTCTGGGGAATAGATAAAGAGGAGATATCAGGGGTAATTTTTTACTCAGAGAGTGGTGAGTGCATGGAATGGGCTGCCGGCAACGGTGGTGGAGCCGGATAATATAGGTTCTATTAGGAGACTTTTGGATAGGTACATGGAGCTTAGAAAAATGGAGGGCCGTGGGTAAGCCTAGTAAATGCTAAGGCAGGGACATTTTCGGCACAGCTTTGTGGGCCGATGGTCCTGTATCGTGCTGTGGGTTTTCTGTGAACCCTTTTATCATATCCCCTCTCATTCTAAATCTAGGCTAGAAGGACCTTGTTATTTCAATCATGCTTCATTTCTGTGATTTCTGTTGCTCCTGCGGACACTCTGAGCTGATGCACTCAAATCAGCCCTGGATCCATCTCCAGAGATACAGTTACTCTTAAAGTTGCTTCCAAAAGGTTCAAGAAACTGGGTACCGTGAGAGCTCCAGGTTGCTAGGATTGAGTTTGATAATCGAATGAGGAGAGCCAAGACAGTCATGAGAATGCCTTGGTGAGCAGGATTAAGAAATAACCCCTGGCATTCTGTCAGTATGTGAAGAGCAAGAGGATGAGCCAAAATTAATCCATCAACAGGCACACTAGTTGAAGTGAGGTTTCAGATTAACATCAGGAAGCATTTCTTTACACAGTGAGTAGTCAACGCATGGAAAAGTATGTCTGGTTGTTTCATTGAGAGTAGTACCTTAGCACCTTAGGTCCAATTGGGTGCGATAGTGGTAACCTGTGCATAATAAGTGCAGGAAATCAAGGCCCATTTCAGTATCATAGAGGGGAAGCAGCAAGTGTGGATGGAGAAACGTTTCCTGCAGGTAGACGAGATACATGATAAATGTATTGTTTTGGTTTTCACCAGGGAAAAATACCTCGGCAATTCTTGGGATGACTTGCAGTGGACTGAAACGCTTGAGCATAGAGACATTAAGAAAGAGGATGGCTGGAGCTTTTGATAGATAAGTTGCCGGGACGGAATGAGATAAACCCAAGGCTACTGTGGGAAGCGAGGGATGAAATTGCCGAGCCCCTTGATGATGATCTTTGCATTATCAATGGATACGGGAGCAATTCTGGAAGATTGGAGTGTTGTAAATGTTGTCCAAACACAGGCAAAAGACACTCACTCAGAGACACATCTTGGTCCGTATGGATGAGTTTAGCGAAGGGCAGGTTTTTTGACCTGTACAACTCTGTGATTCTGAGTGAAAGATGAGCAAGACTGGACATTCCCCACTTGTACAGAAGGTTCACATGTGATAGGGAAGGATATAAAAAAGATGGGGAGGGAGAATGTTGCATAATTGATCAAGGAGACCATCACTGCAGGATTGTGTTAGAATGTCTCAGATTTCTGCATCTAAACCGTGTGAGTGGAGTTTAGGGATAATAATATATCATGTGCACTGCTGGGATTACACTGTAATTCTCTCCATAGTTGATGCACGACTGAGAAACAGATCAGTTGGCAAATCTTTCTGTGAAAGGATTAGAGGTAACTTTTTTGAAGTGTATCCATGAGATATGTTTATGCCAGCCCACCGAAAGGCCTACTAGGTATAGGAAAGAGAGATGGATGAGTTGTCATCAGCACAGAATGCAAGATGTTTCAAACCAGTTATGGAATACGGAGATAACTCGTCCGCAAATCAAGGCCCATTTCATTATCATAGAGGGCAAGCAGCAAGTGTAGGTGGAGAAACTTTTCTTGCCGGTAAATCCCTATTTGGGAAATCAGAGTGAATTAGCGAGAGTTCATGTTCGCCATATTCCCGTGAGACTGAATGGCGAGGATGTTAGATTCAACAGTTCCTGGATGTGAAGGGGTCTTGAGGATTTCACTGTAACAATAAGAAGCATGTAAACACTGAAGATTGGGGAGGACCTTCAGCAGTATTGCTAGTGTGTGGTGAGTAATGAGTGTGGAGAGTTGGAAAGAAGATATTAGAAGGGCTAAAACGTCACAAGTTATCAGTGGAAGCGAATATTCGGGGAACAACCAATAAATCTTAATAATATGAATATATCCATTACCGATTATATGTAAGCATAATGAAATGGTACTGGGGATGTCTGGGACCAGCGAAGAACCAAAGTAACAGCCTGTGTGTGGTACCAGAGGAAGTGTGCAATCAATCACTCTCTGTTGTTTTCATAACACGCATCTGGATATTTCAGTTGATGCAGTGAAATTCCAGAACACATAAAGATTGCAAAGGAAGGGCATTAGATGTCTTAGCAGGGCAAAGGCTGGATAACTCCCCTGTTCCTGATTAGATGTATCTGAGGACTCTGTGGAGGACAGCAAAGGAGATTGCTGATGCCTTGTGATAACTAAATCTTCAAAAACCAAACGGAATTAATCTTCATAACTGTGAGAGAATACCTACCTTGTGGGAAAGAAGGGCAAGACATACCATGATTGGTGAGGAATCCCTGAAGAACAAATTGGATCTTGATGTCCAATTACAGAGACCCCTGAAGGTGAATGAAACAGATAGACAGAGTGAGGAAGGCTGCCCTTTATTAGCAGGGAAACAGAACAACATTATTGAAAATACTATTTAAAACATTAATTGGGACACAGCTGGAACAGTATGCACACTTCCGATGACACACTATAGGAAAGGTGGTTATGAGAGACTGCACAGGCTGGACCTTTTCTCCCTGGAGCATAGGATGGAGAGGAAAAATTTACAGAGGACGTAGAATCACGAGGGACATACAAAGAGTGGATGGACACATCTTTTCCAAATATGGTGATGTCTGGACTACGTGCTTTTGTAAACACGTTTCACATTCATTCTGCCTTCTCTTTGTGTATTGCACCCAAGTTTTCATTCTCCAATAATACTGGTTCTGACTTCTGACACCATTCATTTTCTATAGCGTTCTCCACACCACTGTCAGAACAGTTTCCCTCCCAATTAACCAGCAAAATCTCCTCAAGCCGCTCTTTCGGCATTCCTAATAACTCTCCTTGCTATCGCTCTTTTCTTCTGAACGTTCAGCAAAGCTTTTCTTTGTAACCATCCGTTACAAAACACGAAAAGTGCGTCTCCAGTCTCTCTCCATTCCCGCGCCCCGGCCCGTTGCCGTGGAAACGAGCCTCACGACCAGCACACGTTTCCTGTGACGTTATGATTAAACTACATGTTAAACGCTGGGTATCACGTGACGGTTAGTGGTAGCCTAGGATGGGAGAGGAGGCAGAATAAATTGTCGATCAAAGCAGCCGCTAGGAATCCTGCAAATATTACAAATAAGTCATGAAGAAAGCTCGAAGCCTCATCTCCGACACCGGGCCCAGGGAAAGGAAAATAACAAATGCTTACAAAGGGAGATAAAGAGCGAGATATAAAACTAAACACATATTAAATGGTCTACTGGACCGTCTGTGAAGTAAGAAATAGACGCCGATTTGGGTCGGACCCTCATAAGGACAATGTTAATGCCGAGATTTGGAACATTAGCTGATTTCTTGCTGGAAATTTTAATTGCATCGGCAAAGAACAGTGAGTCGAGTTGGATTGTGGCAGTTAATGACAATAGGAAGAGATATTAGATTAACAAAGAGGTGTCAGGCACCAGCTTGCTCATATTTGGTTTCCCACACCGCTGGAGTACTGTGCGCAGTCCTGGGCGACACACTGTAGGAAGAATATGATTGCACTGTGATCTGTGACCTGGTGCTCTGGACCCCCTTCCCCCGCCAATCCCTGGGAGCAGCAATGAACCTCCCTGACAGTGCAGAGCAGATTCACCGGGATGTTGTCCGGCTTGTGGCCTTTCCGTGATGAGGTGGGACTGGATGGTTTGGCTTTGCTTTCCTCCGAATGAAGGAGAAGCTGAGGAGCTGAGAGTGGCTCTGGGGCTCACTGGGTAAAAGCCAGGTCAGGCAGGCTGATAGCGCTGGGTAACTCGATTGTTGCCGACTATCCACAAAATGATGCTGATCAACGTTTAAAATACATTTATGATGGAAGTATATATACCATACACAATCATGAAATTAGTCTCCCTGCAGGCAGCCAGCGAACAGCGACCACCAATGTCTGGAATGATCCACAAACATCCTTGCTATATCTGGGAACATCAACAAATTTAATCGTGAAGATCCCGGTAGAAGTTACTAAGGTAAAGAAGTTTGGACAGGAGAGACACGCCACTCTATCATCACCTCTGGAATCCATTTGATTAGCTGCTAGGAACTAGCTAATTAGCTTCATTAGCTGCTGGGAAGTTTGTGCATCTCCAGTGTACAGTGGGCAAGGGTTATATTCTTGCTGGTTTTGAAATCTGTTCTGAAGTCTTTCCTGAGAGCACTCGGTGAAGTGATGGTTTAAAGAACAGCTGCCTCCATTATAGTTCAGCAATCCTCCTCTTCAGATAGTCGATGACAGGATCACTGAGGACACCCGAATTCTCTGTGCAGTTCAACTGTCCATGCTGTCCTTTACAGGACGAAAGGGAAGTGGGGAGTGTGGAAGTTACAGCGAGTCAAGTTAATGTCGCGCCTTGGCAAGGAAAGTTTACAGATAGTGTGCAGTCAAACTTGGCAAGAAAGGTCGTTAGAGGCCCTGGTTCCCCTTTGCATAGCAGGGTACCTGGAGCCATTTCCATACCAAAACAAGATGAGGATGCAAATGACGAGTTCTAGGGTGACGTTTAATATTGGTCACAAACAAGAGAAATCTGCAGATGCTGGAAATCCAAGCAACACACACAAAACGCTGAAGGAAATCAGCAGGCCACGCAGCATCGATGGAAAAGTCGACGTTTCGGACCGAGACTCTACATCAGGTCTGATATTGGTCAGTTACTTTGCTAAAGTGGTGGGACCATGCGGGAGTTAACAGCGGACAACAAAAGCAACGGTTTAAATGTGTTCGGAGTGATGGACTCTGTCACTGAGTGTAACAACGAATCGTGCTGAGATACGGACTCTCGGGTTATATTTGAGGAAAGTGGTTAAACACGAAGTCTCTCTCTTCTGGGATCCACCGTCCTGAGCTCACAGCAGCCGGGCTATTCCACCTTTCCAATATCCAAAGAAATGATCGCTTCAACACCGAATTCCTTTTCCGCACTGACATTTTAAAATTCATTAGGCAAACACGAGTTAATCTGCAGATGCTGGAAATTCAAGCAACACACACAAAATGCTGGTGGAATGCAGCAGGCCAGGCAGCATCTATAGGAAAAAGTACAGTCGACGTTTCGGGCCAAGACCCTTCGTCAGCATTTTGTGTTTAAAATTCATTATTCTTCTTGAATAATAATACAGTATAATTACATAGCCCTCCCCGTCGGGGAATTGAACCCCGGTCTCCCGCGTGACAGGCGGGGATACTAACCACTATACTAACGAGGAACAACCTTTTGAGCCATCAAAGTCATGTATATATAAAAATACAAAAGAGTAAACAGAATCATCTTGATTTTTGTTGATTCCAATACTGGAGCCTTTCACTCGTGTCCTTCCCACAGAAAGTGTCTCACGTTTCTCCAGCCATTCAGTCACCTACTGCGCTCGAAGATTAGCCGAAGGAACTTCTCCCATTAAAGCCCAATTCCCTGTTCTGGCAAACTTTATTTATAATTATATTTATATTGTATTTCTGCTTCTTTAACGTGATAGGCAGAAAACGATGTCTAACTCTTCGAATTTTCAAACAATCACTCCCACTCCACCTGATTTTTCACTGCCTGTTGGCTGTTCCGCATCTGCGCTCTGTCGGAGGGTGGCGGCATCAACTGGACAGACCAGGAACTGCATCACGGTGAGGGATCAGAGAGACCAGACACAGAAAGCAGCTGGGGAATGCTAATCACAAAATACACCGCCCATGCTGGGGTCAAAGCAACACGCACAACACGGGAGACAAAGAAATATCAGAAGAACTTCATGGGTACTTTGCCTGTTTCTTCACTGCGGAAGACACCAGCAGTGTGGTAGAAGTCACGGAACAGGAGTGACTGCCATTGCAATTGCAAAGGGAAAAGTGCCAG
The DNA here is from genome assembly GCF_030144855.1 of Hypanus sabinus. Lineage (NCBI taxonomy): Eukaryota > Metazoa > Chordata > Chondrichthyes > Myliobatiformes > Dasyatidae > Hypanus > Hypanus sabinus. The sequence goes on from NC_082736.1 coordinate 4,449,395, forward strand.
GCAAACTCATAGAAACATAGTAAATAGGTGCAGGAGTAGGTCATTCTTCCCTTCCAGCCTGCACCGCCTTTCAGTATGATCATGTCTGATCATCCAACTCAGAACCCTGTACCTGCTTTCTCTCCATACCCCTGATCCCTTTAGCCACAAGGGCCATATCTAACTCCCTCTTAAGTATAGCCAATGAACCGGCCTCAACTATTTCCTGTGGCAGAGAATTCCACAGATTCACCACTCTCCGTGTGAAGACGTTTTTCCTCATCTCTGTCCTTTATCCTTAAACTATGACCCCTCGTTCTGGACTTCCCCAACATTGGAAACAATCTTCCTGCATCTAGCCTGTCCAATCCCTTTAGAATTTTATACGTTTCAATAAGATCCCCCCTCAATCTTCTAAATTCCAGTGAGTATAAGCCTAGTAGATCCAGTCTTTCTTCATATGAAAGTCCTGCCATCCCAGGAATCAATCTGGTGAACCTTCTCTGTACTCCCTCTGTGGCAAGAATGTCTTTCCTCAGATTAGGGGACCAAAACTGCACACAATATTCTTGGTGCAGTCTCACCAAGGCCTTGTACAATTGCAGTAGAACCTCCCTCCTCCTGTACTCAAATCCTTTTGCTATGAATGCCATCATCCCATTTGCCTTTTTCACCGCCTGCTGTCCCTGCATGCCCACCTTCAATGACTGGTGTACAATGACACCCAGGTCTCGTTGCATCTCCCCTTTTCCTAATTGGCCACCGTTCAGATAATAATCTGTTTTCCTGTTCTTGCAACCAAAGTGGATAACCTCACATTTATCCAGATTAAATTGCATCTGCCATGAATTTGCCCACTCACCTAACCTATCCAAGTCACCCTGCATCCTCTTAGCATCCTCCTCACAGCTAACACCGCCACCCAGCTTCGTGTCATCCACAAACCTGGAGATGCTGCATTTAATTCCCTCGTCTAAATCATTAATATATATTGTAAACAACTGGGGTCCCAGCACTGAGCCTTGCGGTACCCCACTAGTCACTGCCTGCCATTCTGAAAAGGTCCCGTTTACTCCCACTCTTTGCTTCCTGTCTACCAATTATCTATCTACATCAATACCATACCCCTGATACCGTGTGCTTTAAGTTTGCACATTAATCTCCTGTGTGGGACCTTATCAAAAGCCTTTTGATAATCCAAATATACCACTCACCTCTCCCCTATCCACTCTACTAGTTACATCTTCAAAAAATTCTATAAGATTCATCAGACATGATTTTCCTTTCACAAATCCATGCTGACTTTGTCCGATGATTTCACCTCTTTCCAAATGTGCTGTTATCACATCTTTGATAACCGACTCTAGCATTTTCCCCAACACCGATGTAAGACTAACCGGTCTATAATTCTCCAGCCTCAGAAGCCTTATATAATTCCACCTAAACTCAAAGGCCTTAAGGTGGATAAATCACCTGGGACAGATGGAGGACATCCCAGAGTCCTGAGAGAGGTTGTTCAAGAGATGACGGATGCATTGGCAATGATCTTTCAAGAATCGATTGATTCTGGCGTGGTCCCGGAGGACTGGAGCATTGGGAATGTCACTCCACTCGTTAAGAAGGAAGGAAGGCAAAAGAAAGGAAATTATAACCCAGTTATAGTTATAACTTCAGTGGTTGGGAAAGTGTTGGAGCCTATTATTATGGATGAGGTTCCGAGGTACTTGGAGACCAATGATAAAACAAGTCAAAGTCTGCCTGGGGAAATCTTGCCTGACAAATCTGCTAGAGTTCTCCGAGGAAATACCAAGCAGGATCGACAAAGGAGAGGTAGTGGATGTCATTTACTTGATATTTCAGAAGGTGTTTTATAAGGTGCCACGCATGAGGCTGCTTATCAAGATAAAGTTCCTATGGCATTAGAGGAAAGATACCAGCATGGATAGAGGAATGGTGACAGGCAGGAGGCAATGTCGGAATAAAATGGGCCTTTTCTGGTTGGCTGCTGTTGACTAGTGGTGTTCAGTCAGTATTGAGATTGCTGCTTTTCACAATATTTGTCAATGATTTAGTAATGGGATTGATGGCTTTGTTTGTGGATGATATGAAGATAGGTGGAGGGGTTTGATAGTGCTGAGGAAACAATGCGATTGTAGTAGGAATTAGACAAATTAGAAGAATGGGCAAAAAAGTGGCAGGTGGAATACAGCGTTACGAGATGTATATACAACACCTCACACTTGTCTGCATTAAATTCCATCCGCCAATACAAAGATACAATGTACTTATTTAGTATCTCACCCACTTACTGTGGCTTCTGGCAGAAATTCCCCCTCTTTGTTTTTGAGAGGACCTACCATCCTGTTTCAAATGTACATAAAAATACCATTGAATGTTCTTAATCTCACTCATGACATTTTATGTTCCCTTTCTTGGAATATGGAACAAACAAAATAGTGCAGCTTTGGAAAGGCCATTCGGCCCATGATGTTGTACTGATATTGATGCCAATTCGTGCTAAATGTCCTCCTGTTTATCATCCATAGCCCTCCAGTCACTTCATATTCACATGTTCATCTAAAAGCCACTTAAACTCCACTAAACTCTGCTTCCATTACTATCAAATGTTAAAAGCATGTTCTCTACTATTTGGATTTCCATGGGGAAATGATTCTGACTACCTAACCTATCTATCCCTCTCATGATTTTAAACACCTCCATTGGGGTTTCATCTCAGCTTCTGAGGTTCCAGGGAAAACACAAGTTTGCCTGAAGTTTCCTTAGACCTCCTATACTCTACTCCATGGAACATCCTGGTGAAGGTCTTCTGCATCCTTTCCAGACTGTCCAACTCTTTCTGTGCTACACTGAAGACTGCATTGGCGCTGTTTCGTGCAGTGAAGCTCAGCTCAAAAATTTCAATAAATTTGCCTCCAACTTGCACCATGCCCTTGAAGCCACATGATCAATGCCTCTCATCATCTTATACACCCATATCAGGTCACTTCTCATCATCCATCACTCCAAGGAGAAAAGGCCACAATCACTCAACCTATTCTCATAAGGTATTCTCTCCAATCCAGGCAACATCCTTGTAAATCTCCTCTGCACTCCTCTTCACATCCTTCCTGTAGTGAGGTAACCAGCACTGAAAACCGAATATAGTATTAATGGTAAGACTCTTGGCAGTGTGGAGGATCAGAGGGTTCTTGGGGTCCGAATCCGTAGGACACTCAAGGCTGCTGCGCAGGTTGACTCTGTGGTTAAGAAGGCATATGGTGTATTGGTCTTCATCAACTGTGGAATTGAACTGAGGAGCCGAGAGATAATGTTGCAGCTATATAGGACCCAGGTCAGACCCCACTTTGAATACTGTGCTCAGTTCTAGTCGCCTCACTACAGGAAGGATGTACACACCATAGAAAGGGTGCAGAGGGGATTTACAAGGATGTTGCCTGGATTAGGGAGCGTGCTTTATGAGAATCGGTTGAGTGAACTCGGAGCGACGGAGGATGAGAGGTGACCTGATAGAGGTGTATAAGATGATGAGAGGCATTGATCGTGTGGATAGTCAAAGGCTTTTTCCCAGGGCTGAAATGGCTGCCACAAGTGGACACAGGTTTAAGGTGCTGGGGAGTAGGTACAGAGGATATAGTACTGTCAGTGGTAATTTTTTTTACTTAGAGTGGTGAGTGCGTGGAATGGGCTGCTGGCAACGGTGGTAGAAGTGGATATGATAGGGTCTTTTAAGAGACTTTTGGATAGGTACATGGAGCTTCGAGGGCTATGGGTAAGCCTAGTAATTTCTAAGGTAGGAACAGGTTCGGCACAACTCTGAGGGCTGAAGGGGCTGTATTGTTCTCTAGGTTTTCGATATTGCTATTAACTTAGTTTGGATTAAAATTTTGTCTTTGACAATATTTTTCCGTAACGTTCTTTTTTCATAAAGGGTTCAGTGATCCAGTTACAACGTTTTTTTACCCCAAATTATAAAAGATTATCCACACAAAAGTATAGAAAATACAAATATTAAATATTTATAAGACCGAAGAGTCAAATTAAAATGTGAATATTACTCATTATAACACATTCAATTCCCGTGGGTGGGGGGTGGGGTCACTGTTCCCGGAAATGCCCCTCTGTACCCACTCTGTTAAAATGTTCGCAATTTCTCAGCGTCTCCACTGATTGACAGCTGTCTGTGTCCCGCCTCCTGGGCTGTGGGCAACGCATCACGTGATATCATGCGCGAATGCCTATCTGTAACGAGGTGACGTCATAGATGTTACGTCACCGACGTCGTTTCCATGGGAACGGTCCGGAATGGTGGGCACGGGGTTGTTGTAAAGTGGAGTCGGTCTCTACTTTGGGTTTCGGCTCCACTGTGGGAATCGGCCTCTCCTCTTCCTGCCCTCGGAACAGTGAGTGTCTGTCAGCGCCTCACCGCACCGGCTCTCTGCCTCAGGTACAATATTTAAACCATATTTGCACAGTTACATGGATAGGAAAGGTTGAGAGGGACACGGGCCTAATGCAGGCGGATGGGACGAGTTCAGGTCGACAACTTGGTCGGCGTGGATGAGTTTTACCGAAGGGACGGTTTCAGTTCTGTATAAATCACTGACTCTATTCTGGGCGGTTCAACCAGGGTAACAGCAGTCCTCCACTGCAGTGGGGTTTGTTACCTTCATTCTCAGCTGTGAGCTTGTTCCACTGAACCCCTTATCCTCTGAGAAAATACTTGCACCGTTCCATTGTGACCAAGCTGTCCGCCATCTCTCCTAATACTAACCAGTGTTCTTCATCAAATTCCCATTTTAAAGTCCTGTTACTGGTGAACAGGGAATGGGTGCATTTTGATAGCCTTTTGAGGTGTTTGATTCACTATTAACCCTAATGCATTAATACCTTTGTCCAACAAAAATCCATTGTCCTGGGTTCTGAGTGTTTTAGGTAAGTCCATCCTGAAGTTCAGTGTTCCAGGTTCCCACTGAACTTTCACAGTCAGTGGTTTCTGCATGGCGATACTGACTATCGAGAATCTGTCTCCATTAACTCAGCACTTGGTCTGTCTCCTACTCTGTCCTGGTGATTCAAATGCTCATCCAGGTGGTCCTGAAATACCAGCCTGCACCACCCCCTCAGGCTGTGTGTTCTAGACTGTAGCGTCCTTCATTTTGCCAGCTGGTCCACATCCCACATCAAGATTTGCTAGCTGCCTTTGCTGTCCATCTTACCCATAGACTGGGTGTCATCTGCAAACTTGCTGATCCAGTTTACCACATTCTCATCCTGATCGTTTATACAGATTGAAAACATCAATGGACCCAGCATCGGGGAGTTAAACCAGGGCAGGATGAACACAGTAATGACAGGTTCCAGGGAAGTGTTCATCAACAGAGACTTTGTGTGTTTTTGCCTCCACCACCTCCTCTGGCAGCTCATTCGGGATACCAGCTATTCTCTGTGTCAAATATTTACCCTTCAGATCCCCTTTTAACCACCCACCCTCACCTTATAACCATTCCCTTTAGCTTTAGACAGCCACACCACTGGAAACAGTCTCTGTCTCACTAACCTTTGTATGCCTCACTTAATTTTATCCACCTCCATCAACTCACCCTTCAGATTCCCTTTCAAACTCCACCCTGTCACATCAAAACTATCCCGTGCAGTTTTAGGATGGAGAAAACTGTTGCTTCCCTAGAAGACTCTGGGGAGTGAACAGTTTCTGCCTACCCATCCCTAGAAGATGTCCCATTGATCCATGAAACTGGCACTCTGTCCCCTGCACCAGCTCCTCAGCCACACGTTCATCACTGGTATCTCTCTATATCTCCCCCCACTAACAAGTGTCACTGGGAGTAATACAGAGCTTACTACTTTTTAGTTTCTGTGTTATTTCTCTATATTCACTGCACAGGTCACAACCCTCGTATCACTGCGTTGCTATTATCAACATCCACCGTCCACCACGATGTCCGGCTGCTCAACCTTCCCTTTGAAATGTCCTGCAGCTGCTCCGAGACCATCGGACCATAAGACACAGCAGCAGAATTAGGCCATTTGGCCCATCCAGTCTGCTGCACCATTCTGCCAGGAATAAGAGATCATGACCGATCTCTTAACCCTCTCAAACACTCTTATTCCCCCCCCCCCCCACCACAATCGAGAACCTCCACATTAAATATACCCAATGAATTGGTCACATCGGTCTGTGGGGATGAATTCAGAGTCAGGACCAGAATCAGGTTTATTACCACCGGCAGGTGTCAGGAAATTTGTTAATTTAGCAGCAGCAGTTCAATGCAGGACATGCTAATATAGAAATAATAAATAAATTACAGTGTGTGTATATGGATATGTATATTAAGTAGATTAAAATAGTGCAAAAAACAAATAATATAAAGAATACATCTACAGCAGTTTTTGGGTGTTTTAAAGTGACAAACCAAATATCTTCAAACTCCTGATGAAATATATCCGCTGTCTTGCCTTCTTTATACTGTAGCTGCATCAATAGATCCTCAGAGATATTGACACCCAAGAACTTGAAATTGTTCACTGTCCACTTCTGATCCCTCTATGAGGATTGGTTCATGTTCCCTCGTCTTACCCTTCCTTCAATCAGCTGTTTTGTCTTACTGACATTAAGCCCAAGGTTGTTGCTGCGACACCACTCAACTAGCTGGTATATCCCACTCCTGTAAGTCCAATCATCTCCATCTGAGATTCCACCGACAATGGTTGTATGCGGCATATTTATAGATTGCATTTGAGCTATACTTAGTCACATAGTCATGGGTTTAGAGGGAGTAGAGCAGTTGGCTAAGCACACATCCTTGAGGTACACCAGGGCAGTGTTGATCTTCAGAGAAGAGGAGATATTTGAATTTGAATTGACTATTTCTTGCACCTTTCATGTACATGAGTAAGAATCTACGTTATGTCTCCATTTAAATATGCAATTTGTAATCATGGTAATTTATAATAATTGATTATAAATAGAACAGCCAATGTACCCTCAAATCAACATGAGTTAATCAGTCTGATGGCCTGGCTCATTGCACCGAGATGTAACACTGAGTGTCATAGGAAGTCATTCCTATCTGTGGCCATCAAACTTTACAACTCGTCCCTCGGAGTATCAGACAACCTGAGCCAATAGGCTGGTCCTGGACTTATTTCCATTTGGCATGATTAACTTATTATTTAATTATTTATGGTTTTATATTGCTATATTTCTTCACTATTCTGGGTTGGTGCAGCTGTAATCAATCCCAATTTCCCTTGGGATCAATAAAATTTGTCTGGTAGAAGGAGCTGTCCAGAAGCCTGTTGGTCCTGTCCTTTATGCAGCAGTACTGTTTCCAGAATGTTTGCTGCTGTAATAAATTTTGCTTGGGGTGACTGGGGTCCACAATGATCCCTCGGGCCCTTTCCTCACACCTGTCTTTGTAAATGTCCTGAATGATGGGAAGTTCACACTCACAGATGCGCTGGGCTGTCCGCAACACACTTTGCAGAGTCCTGTGATTAAGGGGGGGACAGTTCCCATAGCAGGCAGTGATGCTCCCAATTGTGCCCCTGGAGAAAGTTCTTAGAATTTGGGAGGTGAAAGAGGCGCTGTTGTGCCTTTTTCACCACACAGCAGGTACGTACAGACCACGTGAGATCCTCGGGTATGTTGATGCCGAGGAAATTAAAGCTGTTTACCCTCTCAACCCCAGATCCATTGATGTCAATAAGGGTTAGCCCGTCTCCATTAATCCGCACAGATTGTGGTCTCCCAGTTAGGAAGTCAAGGATCCAATTGCAGAGGACCAGGTTCAGTAGATTATTGATCAGGACTGTGGGAATGTTGGTGTTAAACACTGAGCTCTAGTCAGTGAACAACATCCTGACATAGGCAGCACAGATTCACTGCACTTTACTGAGGAAATTGCTCCTTATCTTTGTTCTAACGGTATGCCCTAGTATTGTGAGGCTGTGCCCTGTGGTCCTAAGCTGCCTCACTATCGGAAACACCCTCCCCACTCCACTCTAGGCCTTTCAATAATTGATCGGTTTCAATAAGATTGCCTCATTCTTCTAAAGTCCAGAGAGTACAGGCCCAGAGCTATCAAACAATCCTCGTGCATTAACCCTTTTATTGCCAGGATCTTTTTTGTGAACTTCCTCTGGACCCTTTCCGATGCGAGCATGTAGCTTTTTAGATAAGGGGCCCAAAACAGTTCAGAATACTCCAAGTGTGATCGGACCAATGCCTTATAAAGTCTGAGCTGATCCTACCGTTAAATATCTTTTCCAGTGATATCCCTCCCACTAACGTAAGAGTCACCAGGGTACAGTTTCCTTTTTAGTCCCTATTGCAGTTCTTAAAAAGAGGAAGAATATTTATCATTTTCCACTCTTCTGCATCCTGACGTATAACTAAAAGAGCATCAGTTTTAAATTTTGTTAAATTTTTGTCCTTATTTTATCCCTCAAGCATCAGGTTTTTGAATCAATGTTCAAAGTAAATTTATTATTAAAGAACATATACATTCTACAGCTTCGAGGTTTGTTTCAAACAGGCTGTCATGAAACAAAGAAAGCCAAAAGAACACACTAATAAAATAAGACCATCAAATACCCAATGTGCAGAAGGACAGACAAATCCTGCAAACAATAAATACAAGCAAATTCTGTAGCGTTTTGAACTGAAATGCTCAAAGACAGTCTGTGCACAGATGCTTAGTTCATTGCAGAGTGGATCAGCGAACTGAACCGGCTTGTCCCTGGCCTCGGGCAGAACAATCTGACCTTTTCAATGTGGCCCCGCGTATAAATCGTCGTCCAAACATTGGGTTCAGTCGCTTTGATACGATTTGGGGCCTGGTCCCCGCCACCTCGATTTGGCCTGTACCTGACTTTTCCATTTCAGCACAGAGTTTAAATCAACCGTACTTCAGGTCTTCCTCACTCTCATGGACGGGCCCGCTGCCTCACCTCGGTTCTACCTCATCAAATTGAAAGGGAAGTTACAGGCTATTCATTTACCAGAAAAGGAGATTCATTGCTGTCACCTTAAAACTAAAACCAGTGGAGATAACTCCATTTAACTTCACTTAACACACCACTGAACTGTTCCTTCACAATCTATCAATTCACTTTCAATGATTCTGCATCTCATGTTCTCTATTTATTTAATTATGACTATTATTATTATTTTCTCTCTTGTATTTACACAAGTTATTGTCGTTTGCACATTGGTTATTTGGCCACCCTGTTGGGTGTGGTCTTTCTATTGTGGTTCTTGGACTTACTGAGTAAGGCCGTACGACATAGCAGCAGAATTGGGCTATTTGGCCCGTCGAGTCTACTCTCCCATTCAATCATGGCTGACCCTTTTCTCTCTGTGCAGCCCCAGTCCCTGGTCTTCTCCTTGCAAACTTTGATGCCATGTCCAATCATGAGCCTATCAAGCTCTGCCTTAAATACACCCAAGGACGTGGCCTCCACAGCTGCCTGTGGATATAAATTGCACTAATTCACCATCCTCTGGCTAAGGAATTTCTCTGCATTTCTCCCCCACCATAGGAAACATCCTTTCCACATCTACTCAGTCCAGGCCTTTCAGCATTTGAAATGAGATTCCCCACCCCATTCTTCAAAATTCCAGTGAGTACAGACCCAGAGCTATCAAATGTTCCTCGTATGATAACCGTTTCATTCCCAGAATCACCCTTGTGAACCTCTTCTGAACCCTTTCCAATGCCAGCACATCTTTTCTTCGATGAGGAGGCCAAAGCTCATCACAATACTCAAGGTGAGGCCTCACTAATGCCTTATAAAGTCTCAGCACCACATCCCTGTTCTTGTATTCTAACCGCTCGATGTGAATGCTAACATTGCTTTTGCCTTCCTCACCTCCAACTCTACCTGCAAGTTATCTTTGGGTTGGTCTGCACAAAGACTCCAGGTCCCTTTGCATGTCAGGTTTCTGGATTTTCTCCCTATTTGGAAAATACTCTGTACATGTATTTCTACTACCAAAGTGCACGACCATGCATTTTCCAACATTGTATTTCCTTTGCCATTGTCTTGCCAATTCTCCTAATCTTTCAAAGTACTTCTACAGCCTACCTGTTTCCTGAACAGTACCTGCCCTTATTGTCACCTGCAAACTTGCAACAAATCCATCTATTCCAACATTTAAATCATTGATATACAACATAAAAAGAAGTGGTCCCAACACCGACCCTTGCGGAACACCACTACTCACGGGCAGCCAACCAGAAAGGATCCTTTTATTCCCACTTGTTGACTTGCTGCCTTCTACCAATCAGCCAATGTTCTAACCACGTCAGTAACTTTCCTGTAATACCATGGGCTATTAACTTGGTAAGCAGCCTCATGCGTGGCACCTTGTCAAAGGCCTTTTGAAAATCCAAATATATGACATCCATTGCATCCCCTTTATCTATCCTCCGTGTAATCTCAATGCATTCCAACAGGTTCATCATTCAAGATTTCCCCTGAAGGAATCCATGCTGACTTTGTCCTTTCTTGTCCTGTCTTTCCAATGCTCCATAACCTCATCCTGAACAATTAACTCCAGCATCTTCCCAACCACTCAGGTCAGACTAACTGGTCTATAATTTCCTTTCTGCCGCCTTCCTCCTTTCTTACAGAGTGGATGACATTTGCAATTTTCCAGTCCCCTAGCACCACGCCAGATTCCAATGCATTTTGAAAGATCATTACTAATGGCACCACAATCTCTACCGCTACCTCTGTCAGAATCCTAGGGTCCAGTTCATCTGGTCCAGGTGACTTATATACCCTCAGGTCTTTCAGCTTTTTGAGCACCTTCTCCCTTATAATAATAACTGCACTCCCTTCTCTCCCCTCGCTCCCTTCAACATCTGGCACACGGCTAGTAACTTCCACTGATGACAAATACTCATTTAGTTCATCTGCCATCACCTTCCCCCCCCGGCCACCCTTTTATTGTTCTTCTGGCCTGATTTTCTAGCAATCCAGTATCCAGTCTCATCTCTCCTTTATGTTTTACATACTTGAAAAAGCTTCAACGATCCACTTTGATAATATTTGCTTGCATATTTAATCTTTATCCTCTTTAGGTTGCTCTCTGTAAGGTGTTAGAAGCTTCCCAATCCTCTGTATTCTGACTATTTTTTTCTTTGTTTTATGCCCTCCCTTTTGGTTTTACATTAGCTTTGACTTCCTTTTCAGCCACAGTTGTACTGTTTTACCATTTGACTATTTATTTGTTTCTGGAATACATTTATCCTGCACCTCCCTCATTTTTCTCAGAAACTCTCACCTTTGCTGCTCTGCTGCCATCTCTGCCAGCATCTCCTTCCAATTTACTTTAGCCAACTCCTCTCTCATACCACTGTTACTACCTTTACTCCACTGAAACACTGCTATGTCAGACTGTACTCTCTCCCTATCCAATTTCAAGTTGAACTCAGTGATCCTGTGATCACTGCCTCCTAAGGGTTCTTTTACCTTAAGTTCTCTAATTGCCTGCTGTTCATTAAATAACACACAATCCAGTATAGCTGATTCCCTCGTAGGCTCAACGACAAACTGCTCTAAAAAGCCGTCTCTTAGGCATTCAACAAACTCACTCTCTTGAGATCTATTTCCAACCTGATTCTCCCAATTGACCTGGTTGTTGAAATCTCCCATGAAATCTCCAATAACATTGCCTTCTGACATGCCTTTTCCATTTCCTGTTGTAATCTGTGGTCCACATCCAAACAACTGTTGGCGGCCTGTTTATAACTGCATCAATGTCCTTTTACACTTGCAGATTTTTTTAACTCTCCTCACAATGATTCAACATCTTCCGATCCAATGGCACATCTTCCTACTGATTTGATACCATTCTTTACCAGCAGAGCCATGCCATCCCCATCGCCTACCTTCCTGCCCCTCCGATATGTCTAACTTGGGCATTTAGCTCTCAACTATAAATATTTTTCAGCTGTGATTCAATGATGATCACATTATACATGACAATCTGTAGTAGGGCAAAAAGATTATCCACCTTATTTTTTATACTCTGTGCATTGCTACCCTTATTGATTCTGCATCCCTCTGCTGGCTGCAGTTATGTCCTATCTTCAGCTCGCTCTTCCTGACAGTGTGACTGCATGCTATCTTTTCTTTCTTTACCATCTGTACTATCCTGAGTCCTTTCACGCCAGTTCTCACGCCCCTGCCAAATTAGTTTATACCCTGCCCAACAGCTCTAACAAACCAGCAGTATGCCCACAAGAAAATAAATCCCGGGGTTGCGTATGATGACAGAAATGTATTTTGATATTACATTTACTTCCAGCTTTGAACTTTGTAGTAGAGAGCCGGGTGTTGTACTGGTCTGTGTCCTCACTGGCCAGTGCTGTGCTCTGGCAGCTCAGTGTGCTTGGAATATGGTGTCAGTGTTTTTACAGAAGTGTGTCCTCATTACACAATTGATCTTGTCCACCCTGGAGTTTGGAAGATTGACTGGAGACCAGAATGATTTTTTCAGACTGTTATTGGTCACAGGATCATTCTGGGATGGTCTGGACTATCTGACCCATCAAGTTTATACCAACTCCTGCTACAACATTTCCACAGTCCAATTCCCCTCTCTGTCCCCACAGCTCTGCTGGTTATTTCCCCTGAAGGACCTGTCTAATTCCTCTTTGAACACTGGTTGTTCCCGCCACCACTCTGGTGAGTCCCATATTTCCCAAGGCAAAGTCAGGAATGTCTCCCTCCCTGGTGGACCATCTACATACTGTTTCAGGAAACCTTGCTGAACACATTTAACAAATAATGCCCCATCCAAGTCTCAGGTGGTAAGGGAGTCCCAGTCACTGGGGAGATTATTCACTCAGCAAAGCTACTCTGTTGTTTTTACATCAGCCCATAACCTGCTGACATATCTGTTCCTCTCTCTCACTGGCTGTTTGGAGCCCTACAGTACAATCCCATCACAGTGATTGCACTCTTCTTATTCCTGAGTTCTACCCGCATTATCTTACTGGATGAACTTGAATTTGTGACATTCTGCCTGATCAGCAGTACAGCTCCCCAGCCTCATTCACCTCCCTCTGGACTGTCTGAATCTGAATCCTGGAATGTTTCGCTCCCAGTCCTGCCCTTCTCTGTAATGGCTGAATCACTGTGCCATGTACTAATCCAGGCTCTAAGTACGTCTGCATTAACTGTTCCACACCCGGCACTGACACAAACACACTTCAGCCCCTCGGTGCCACTGTGCTCATTAACTATGCAGTGGTGTACTGGGCAAATGGCATCAACACGGGTTGAAGTCATTCTGACCCCCGGCTCTGTAATGACTCAACCTATAGCCGGGGAAGTGACGGCACCCCTCATGTTACACTGTTTGCAGTAACTTTTTATTCTTTCTCTTATTTCTAATATTTGTTATCTGTGCACTTGTAGTGATACTGAGACAGTGTAATTTCCCATTTGGACTTACTTTCTGTGTTAATCCACATCCGTCAATGCCACTACTGACCTTTCACTCTTCCCATCAGCTGTCCTGAAAGAGCCCAATGATCCATGTAACTAAAACCCTCCGTCCTGCACCAGCTTGTTAGTCACTACCTTCTTATTTCTTCTCTCGCTAGCAGGTGACACTGGGATTAGCTCCACCCCCAACACAGTGTTTCTACTGAATTTTTTCCCCAACTCCCTAAGTCTCTTTGCAGGACTTTGTCTCATTTGTTAGAACCAATGTGGACTCGTCCTCTGGCTGCTCACCCTGCCCTTTCAGAATGGCCTGTACTTGTTCAGTTACATCCTCGGCCCTGGTACCAGGGGGGTAATGCACCATCCTGCAGTCTCTCTCCTTGCCACAGATACACCTGTCTGTGACCCCGGCTAAAGACTCCCCCGTCACTGAGGCTCACCGAGAACACAGAACAGTACAGCACAGGAATAGGCCCTTCTTCCCATGATGTCTGTGCTGAACACGATGTCAAATGAAACTAAATCTCTTCTGCCTGTGTATAATTCATGTGCTTCAATTCTCTGAATATTCATGGCCTTATCTAAAACCCTGTTAAATGTCATTATCATATCGGCTTCCACCACTCCCCATGGCAACCCAAACCCGGCCCTCACCACTCTCTGTACAGAAACAGAAATCTTCCCTGCACTGAAATCCACTTTTAAATTCTCACCCTGGCATTTTAAAGCTGTGCCTTCCCATATTTGATATTTCTACCCGGGGGAAGTGATTCTGACTGTCTACCTTGTCTACACTTATCATAGTTTTATAAACTTCTGTCAGGTCTCCCCTCAGACTCCTTCACTCCAGGGAAAACAGTCCCAGTCAGTCTGATCTTTCCTTGTAACTCAAGCCCCCAGTCCAGGAAACATTCCTGTGAATCATTTCTGCACCTTTCCAGCTTAATCACATCCTTCCTCTCGTGGTGACCAGAACTGCACAGGGAACTCTTGGTGTGGTGTAATTATTGATTTATACAACTGTAGTTTGATGTCTCAACTCCTCTCAGAGCCTTTCCCAATGAAGGTAAGCATGTCGTGCACCTTCTTCACCACCTTGTCTACCTGTGTTGGCACTTTCCGGGAACTATGTACCTGTGCCTCAGGTTTATCTTTTCATCAACACTCCTCAGGACCCTGCCATTCACTGGGTATGTCCTGACCTGCTTTAAGTTCCCAAAATCCATCAATGTGGATTTGTCTGACACTGTAACAACACTGCTCTGTTTCTCTGCACTAACGCCCTAGCAATAAATGTCAATGAACCATTCACCTCTGAACCTTGGTCATATATGGTCTTATGAACTCCTCACTGCACCCGTCTCTGTGCAGGCAACTCCTCGATCCCTCTCTATTTCTCTCATTTACAGTTTATCTCCACAGAAGTAGTAGGGAATTTTGATTCCTCTTACCACATGCCATCACACTTAACACATTAAACTCCATTTACCAAGTATCCTACTCACCAGCTTCCCCATATCCTGTTGGAGAGACCAAATGTCCAATCAGAACATGTCCATACCACATTCCCGTCATTGACAATCGTGGATTCCTCACTCTCTGCACCTCCTCCAGGTCATTAATATCAATAGTAAATAATGGAGAGTCCAGAACAGGTCGCTAGGACACTCCAGTAGTTATGTCATCCCAGCCTGAAACAGACCTGTTATTCTGTCTCAGTATGATAACCAGTCTTCAGTCAATATTAACACACCTCCTTCCCAGTACTGAGCTCTGGTCTTGTGCACCAGCCTTTCATGTGGCACCTCGGCAAATGGCTCCTGAAAATCCAAAATCACCACTTCTCCAACTTCCCCTGCAAAGTCTCAAATCTCTGGTACGTTTGTCAAACATGACTTAACATTCAGTAACCCAGGTTACAGAGACAAAAACAGTTTCCAGATGGACAGGGTGGTGACGAGGCTTTTGGAACACCGGCCTTCAGTCAGGGCACCGGATATAGAAGCTGGGATGAAATGGTGCAGTTGTACAACACGTTGGTTTGGCCGCATTTCATAAATAGTGTTTAGTTTTAGTGACCATGCTATACGACAGGCACCATTGAGCTGGAAAGAGTGCAGAGGTGATTTATGAGCATGTTACTGGATCTCGAAGTACTGATTTGTGGGAAGCATTTTGGATAATTTTCCTTGGAATGTTGGAGAATGAGTGGCGATATTGCAGAGGTGTATAAAATTGTAAGGGGCCTGAGTTGAGTCAAAGATAACAATGTTTTTGCCAGGGTTGGAGAATCAGGAACTGGAGGGCATTGGTATGAGATGAGATTTAATAGGAACCTGAAGGGCAACTTTTCCACATACAGGCTGGTCAGTGTATGGAGTGAGCTGCCGGCGGGGGGGGGGCGGGGGGTGGTTGAGTCAGGTATATTAAAAAAGTACTTGGACAGGTAGATGGGAAGGAAAGGTTTTGAAGGATATGGGCTAAGGAGGAGGATAGCCTTGTTCATAATGTGGTGGTGAGGGGGTTACTGACCACAAGCTCAGATGGGAACTTTGGTCAGCGTGGACCATTTGAGCTGAAGGGCTCGTTTCTGTGCTGTGTGAATCTGACTGTAAACCCTGTTGACTCAGTTCAATCACATTAAACTTTTCTAAATGACTTGTTATTTCTTCACAGATTATAGACTCCAGTAGCTGAAGTGAAGTTAACTGGACTACAGTCACCTGCTTTTTATCTTCCACCCTTCTTCAACAATGGTTTTCAACTCCACTGGGACCTTTCTGTAACAGTGAGTTTTGACAGACTTCAGTGTCTCTACTTTCTCTCCAGGCTTCAGTGCCGGTCGTTGGGACCTGGAAATGTTTGCTTTTAGTCCCATTAGTTTCACCCTTGTGTTGGTGATTGTTACACATTATGGCACAATGTTGAAATGTCACTGTTAGATATCTCTGGAATGTTTGCTGTGTCCCCACTGTGAACACTAATTAAAATTATTGAGTTAACCTATCTGCTTTTTCCTTGTTAGTTTTAGCTTTTGTCTCATCACTGGTTCCTGGGAAAATCCTGATCCTCGTTTCTACTGCCAACCCTTGCTTCTATTTATGCTCTTTGATTTAATATTTCCCTTGAACTCCATTGACCACAGAATGTTCTTTGCTCTCTGTGATCCCTCTGTAGAATCGGGATCAATGTCTGCTGACTGTTATGAACAGTCTCCTTAAACATTGCCACTGCTCATTACTGACTTGTTCCTGAGCATATTTACCCCATCTGCCCCAGACAACTCCGCTGTCAAGTCTCTGTAATTGCCTTTATTTAGGTTGAGGACACTGGTTCTGGACCCTGGTGTTCACCCTCAATCTGTGGCCTGGAGTTCTCCCTCATTGTGATCACTTCTTCTGGGATACTTCACCACAAGATCTCTCTGTAATCCCACCTCATTACACAGATTACATCTGAAATGGCCTGTTCCTGGGTAAAGTCCTGCTGTAAGAAACTGTCTCTGACCACTCCACAAATTCCTCTTCCACGGTACCAGTTTGATCAGCTTTAATCAACACACAGACTGAAGCAAACACGCACAGAATACTGCAGGAACTCAGCAAAGAGTCAACATTTCGGGCTGAGAACTTTCTTCAGGATTAGAAAGAAAGGGACAAAAGCCAGAATAAGGTGCTGGGGAGAGGGAGGAGGACAAGTGAGTGGGGGCGGGGGTTGTTTTGTGGAGGGATGATGATGCGAAGACCTGGGTGACAGACAGGAAAGGCAAAGAGATGAAGAGGAAGGAATCCAGTAGGAGAGAACGTTGAACCATGGGATGACACGAAGGAGGTGGAGAACCAGAGAGAGTTGATGGGCAAGTCATGACGGTGCATGAGGAGAGGTGAAGGGGGTAAATGGCACCAGAGTGGGGGAAAAGTCAGAAGAAAAAATAGTAGTTTGGTGAATGTGTGCAAACAGAGAGCAGTGATTTCTGAAATTTGGAGAAATCAATATCAGAATATGAGATGTTGCTCGTCCAACCTGCAGTTGGCCTCATCGTAGCAGGAGAGGAGGCCATGGACAGACACGTTATTGATGGCCCTCTGCTACGTCAGGGTCGACCATGGATATTGTACCCTCGATGTGAAAGTCAATATCCAAGCCAGGGTAGTACGATACGTAAAGCAAGCTGTTGCCCATGCAGGGGCTCCTGCTCTCCATGCAGCTGATGAATCCAGAGCAACAGCAGAGACCGGTGGGGTCAGGCACCAATGGTATCACAGGATTGCCAGTCTGCATTGAACATCGGACTGACAGGGAATCCAGCTCTGGATTGTTCCTCGGGGTTTAATCCCGAAGCCTTCCCCATGAATGGGTCGAGCCACAAGCCAGTAGAGGTTTCAGATCAGAATTTTCCTTCCACTAGATGAGCTGCCAACCGTGGGTGAAAGCCCCATCTGCCCATAGCAGTTAGTTATATGATGCCAGTAAACCCATTTAGACCCTCCCTGTCACTAGAAAGAGTTCGTCGGGCTTCGTAGCTAAGCCATATGTAAAAGCCAGGTTGACAGAGGCAATTTGAAGCAGCAATTAATAGGAAGTGACAGCTTGTCCCTATTACTACACCACCACTGGTTAAGACACCTGTAAGGCACAGATATGTCAGTATGTGAATGGGAAATGGAAGTAGAATGCGTTGCCACTGGCAGATTGTGGTTGTTGAAGCTCGCAGAGCAAAGGTACTCGATGTTGTGGTACCCCAATCTGCTTCCGATTAAATCTCTCATGACAATCACAGCTCCATTCTCATCTCTCTTTGATATCTCCCCTTTTGTGCTTTATCCCATCGGGAGGAACACCTGAGGATCTTGAGACTACTCTTCCCCGTGTCTTCTTTCCCTCCCCTTTCACCATCACTGTCCCTACATGTAAGGTACCTATGAAAAGTATTCATGCTGCTTTAAAGTTTTCATGTTTTAATGTTTTACAACTTTGAATGACAGTGGATTGAATTTGGCATTTGTTTGACTGATCAAGAGAAAAAGACTTTTGTGTCAAAGTGAAAACAGATCTCCACAAAGTGCTTTAAATTAATTACAGATATAAAACACAAAATAATTGACTGTATAAATATCCACCCCCAAATCATCACTGGTACAGTTTTATGAATTACATTATCAGTTAAGTGGAGGTCTCTGTGTGAGTCAAGGTGTTTCAATTGATTGTAGTAAAATACACGACTGTTGGTAGTCAGTATCCTGGGAGAAACTACACCATAAAAACAAATTAACACTCTGAGCAGCTCTGCAAAAAGGTAATTGAAAAACACAATTCAGGAGACGGTTACAAGAAAATTTTCAAGTCACTGAATATCCCTTGGAGTACAGTTAAGTCACTCATCCTGAAATGGAAAGAACATGGCAAAGCTGTAAATCTGCCAGGATTAGGCCATCCTCAAAAACTGAGTGACTGTGCAAGAAGGGGACGAGTGAGGGAGGCCACCAAGAGACCTATGATAACTCTAGAGAAATCACAATCTTCAGTGGCTGAGATGGGAGAGACTGTGTATACAACAACTGTTGCCCAGATGCTTCACCTGTCAGAGCTTTATGGGAGAGTGGCAAAGAGAAAGCCATTGTTGAAAAAAGCTCTCATGAAATCTCACCTGGAGTTTGCCAGAAGACTCTGAAGTCAAATGGAAGAAGGTTCTATAGTCTGATGAAACCAAAATTGACCTTTTTGGCCATCAGGTTAAACACTTAGTTTGGCGTAAGACAAACACCGCACAGCATCAAAAATACACCATCCCAGCCTGGTGGAGGCTGCATCATGCTGTGGGGCGTTTTCACTGCAGCAGGCCCTGAAAGGCTCAGAAAAGTAGAGGGTAAAATGAATGCAGCCAAATACAGTGACATCTTGGAGGAAAACCTAATTCAGTCTGCAAGTGAACTGTGACTTAGGAGAAGATTCATTTTCCAGCAGGAGAATGACCGCAAGTATAAAACCAAAACTGCACAGGAATGACTTAAAACCAAAGTTAATGTCCTGGAGTGGCCAAGTCAGAGTCCAGACCTCAATCCAATTGAAAATTTGTGGCTGGACTTGAAAAGATCTGTTCACCCATGAACCACATGCAATCTGACAGAGCTTCAGCAGTTTTGTAAAGAAGAATGGGGAAAATTTTCAGTGTCCAGATGTGCAAAGCGCATAGAGACCTGTCCACATAGAGCCAACGGTAATTACTGACAAATGTGCGTCAACTTGACTTGAAGGAGGTGAATACCAATGCAATTAAATTATTTTGTGTTTTATATTTGCAGTTAATTAGATCACTTTGTAAAGATCTGTTTTTCACTTTGAGACCAGAGAGTCCATTCTGCTGATCAGTGTGGGAAAATAAAGCCAAATTAAATCCACTGTGAATCAACGTTGCAAAACAATAAACATGAAAACCTCCAAAGGAGACAGAATACTTTTGATGGCACTGTATCCACCCCTTCACCCGCACGTTATGAACAAATCCACCCTGCTCCTTTCCATTTTGCTGATTCCGTGTGGAACATTAAACATGTAGGAATGTCAGATTCCCAGTCCAAGTCTCTGTAACCATGTCCCTGCAATAGCTGGTAGATCAAACATATTCGTCAGTACACAATATGGAACAGATGGCAACCTGCCCTTCAGTCCACAATATCTGCACCAATCATAACAGTGTTCAGACTTTATAAAGTACTGGTGAGGTCTCACTGGAGTATTGTGAGCATTTGTGGGCCTTTTATCTTAGGAAGGATGAGCTGAAACTGGATGTGTTTCAAAGGACATTCTCAAAGTTGACTCCAGGATGAAACAGCTCGGCATATGAAGAGCGTTTGATTGCTCTGGGCCTGTACTCACTGGAATTTAGGTCAATGAGGGCTGACCTAATTGAAAGGCCTTGATAAAGTGGATGTGCGGAGGATGGGAGTGTCTGAGACCAGAGGACGCAGCCTCAGAATAGAGCATTGTAGAATGTGGAGATGAGAAATTTCTTTCGCCAGAGAGTGGTGAATCTGTGGAATTTGTTGCCTCGGGCGGCTGTGGAGCCAAGACTTTATGTATATTTAAGGCAGAGGTTGGTAGATTCTTGATTGGTCAGATCATGAAGGGTTACAGGGAGAAGGCAGGAGATTGGGGCTTTGAGGGAAAATGGATTAGCCATGATGAAATGACGGAGCAGATTTGATGGGCCTAATGGCCTAATTCTGATCCTATATCTTAGAGTCTGTATCACCTCCTCAGAAACCTCAATCAGCTTTATCAAGTGTGATCTGCCTGCACAAAGCCATGCTGATTGTCCCTGAGCAGGTCGTGCCTTTCCAAATGAGCATAAACCCTGTACCTCAACTGGAGGGGATCTAAGTGTGGCCTAACCTCCCCAGTAGCTTCTCCACCACTGAAATGAGGCTGCCTTGCCTATAGATTCCTAGATTCTTGTTATTTCCTTTCTTGATCAAAGCTGCAACATTTGCTACACTCCAGTACTGAGGGACCTCATATGTTGCAATTGGGGGCACAGACAGACAGACAGACAGACAGACATACTTTATTAATCCCGAGGGAAACTGGATTTCATTACAGTCGCACCAACCAAGAATAGTGTCGAAATATAGCAATATAAACCATAAATAAATAATAATAAGTAAATTATGCCAAATGGAAATAAGTCCAGGACCAGTGTATTAGCTCAGGGTGTCTGACAGTCCGAGGGAGGAGTTGTAAAGTTTGATGGCCACAGGCAGGAATGACTTCCTATGACGTTCAGTGTTGCATCTCTGTGGAATGAGTCTCTGGCTGAATGTACTCCTGTGCCTAACCCAGGGGTGGGCAAACTTTTTGACTTGTGGGCCACAAAGGGTTCTAAAATTTGACAGGGGGGCCGGACCAGGAGCAGATGGACGGAGTGTTTTGGTAATACACCTCATAAGAGAAAATAAAATATCATGGGATATGTAGAAAACATGTGCTTTAATTTCAATTGAAAATGAACAAATGCATTACAACAAAATATCTGTCTTTGAAGTCCCATGGTATTTAGCTATTTATTGAAATGACTTTTAAAACACTGAAAATTAAATGAATAAAATACAGCTTTTTTTAATAGTAAGTTATTATTTTAAAGCACTGAAAATTCTGTTATCCTTCAAGATATTATCATCATCACTCTCCTCCTGACTGTCTTTATTTCAAAAACGGTTGGAGATGCAGGTCTACTTGTCCTGCTCCTTCTTATTCAATTGTCCCCTGTGCCAAACCTCAACAACGACCAGCACAAATACAGAACAGTGACTGCGCGCCAGTATGCGGAGTGCATTATTTGATCTGGAGCACATTTTTTATTTTGAGAACGTACGTGCACCTGCGCACTACTTGTGTCCATCACTTAACAGAAATGACATGTAACATGTAAGACTTATTGAAAAAAATATTTTCAAATGCATTTTTTACATAACACAACGAAGAAACTTATTTTTAATTTCAGTGGGAAGAGTGTTGTTGGTCTCCCTTTTTAGCCAGCGCATCAAAGTCTGGATTTAGTTTTGTTGTGGCAATTCTCAGGATGGATCTGAGGTGTTGGTCAGTTAACTTGGATCTGTGGCTGGCTTTGTTGATGTTCATGACACTGAACGCCTGTTCACACAAATAGGTCGAGCCGAACAAAGAGTAAAGCGCAAATGTGGAGTAATACGCTGCACCTCAACAAAGGTCAATGTGTAGCGGTGTGCTACATGCAGCGCTAAAATTACAACACGGAGTCGGTAACTGCAGTCGAAGAAAAAAACTTTATTCGAAATCCCCAGCCTCACTTTTAAGCCTCCCTCAACCTGCCCCCCGTGGCGCAGAGGCTCCAAAGCTCTGTGCTCGCAAATCTCCGCAGGCTATCTCCCTTAGCCGGAACGCTGGCTAATTGTGAGCCGGTTCGGATGTGCCAGGAAATGGGTCGCCACAAATAGACAATAGACAATAGGTGCAGAAGTAGACCATTCGGCCCCTCGAGTCTGCACCGCCATTCTGAGATCATGGCTGATCATTCACTATCAATACCCAGTCCCTGCCTTGTCCCCATATCCCTTGATTCCCCTATCCATCAGATATCTATCCAGCTCCTTCTTGAAAGCATCCAGAGAATTGGCCTCCACCGTCTTCCGAGGCAGTGCATTCCACACCTCCACAACTCTCTGGGAGAAGAAGCTCTTCCTCAACTCTGTTTTAAATAACTGACCTCTTATTCTCAATCCATGCCCTCTGGTACTGGACTCTCCCAACATCTGGAACATATTTCCTGCCTCAATCCTATCAAATCCTTTAATTATCTTAAACGTTTCAATCAGATCCCCTCTCAATCTCCTCAATTCCAGCGTGTACAAGCCCAATCTCTCCAATCTCTCTGCGTAAGACAGCCCTGCCATCCCAGGAATCAACCTAGTGAATCTACGCTGCACTTCCTCAATAGCCAGAATGTCCTTCCTTAAACCTGGAGACCAAAACTGTACACAATATTCCAGGTGTGGTCTCACCAGGGCCCTGTACAAATGCAAAAAGAACATCCTTGCTCTTGTATTCAATTCTCCTTGTAACAAAGGCCAACATTCCATTTGCCCTCTTCACTGCCTGTTGCACTTGCTCATTCACCTTCATTGACTGGTGAACTAGGACTCCTAGGTCTCTTTGCATTTCTCCCTTACCTAACTCGACACCGTTCAGACAATACTCTGCCCTCTTGTTCCAGCTTCCAAAGTGGATAACTTCACATTTATTCACATTGAATGACATCTGCCAAGTATCTGCCCACTCACTCAGCCTATCCAAGTCTCCCTCTATTCTCCTAACGTCCTCTTCGCATGTCACACTGCCACCCAGTTTAGTATCGTCAGCAAACTTGCTGATATAGTTTTCAATGCCCTCATCTAAATCATTGACATAAATCGTAAAGAGCTGTGGTCCCAATACAGAGCCCTGTGGTACCCCACTAGTCACCTCCAGCCAGTCTGAGAAACACCCATTCACTGCTACCCTTTTCTTTCTATCTGCCAACCAGTTTTCTATCCATGTTGAAACCCTGTCCCCAATGCCATGAGCTCTGATTTTACTCATATAGAGTGCTCATTTTATTTTACTCATATAGAATATATATATATATATATGTATATAGAGTGCGTCATCTATTGGGAAAGCGCCAGAATTGCGGGGGGAAAACGTTAACAAGGTTTATTAATATAATTTCATCAAGTTCTGCGGGCCGGATTAAAAAGCTTAACAGGCCGCATATGGCCTATGGTAGTTTGCCCATGCCTGGCCTAACCAGTACATTATGCATTGGATGGGAGACATTATCCAAGATGGCATGCAACTTGGACAGCATCCTCTTTTCAGACACCACCCTCAGAGAGTCCAGTTCCACCCCCACAACATCACTGGCCTTACAAATGAGTTTGTTGATTCTATTGGTGTCTGCTACCCTCAGCCTGCTTCCCCAGCACACAACAACAAACATGATAGCACTGGCCACCACAGACTCGTGGAACATCCTCAGCATCGTCCGGCAGATTTTAAAGGTCCTCATTCTCCTCAGGAAATAGAGACGGCTCTGACCCTTCTTGTAGACAGCCTCACTATTCTTCGACCAGTCCAGTTTATTGTCAATTCGTATCCCCAGGTATTTGTAATCCTCCACCATGTCCACACTGACCCCTTGGATGGAAACAGGGGTCACCGGTGCCTTAGCCCTCCTCAGGTCCACCACCAGCTCCTTAGTCTTTTTCACATTAAACTGCAGATGATTCTGCTCACACCATTTGACAAAGTTTCCCACCGTAGCCCTGTACTCCACCTCATCTCCCTTGCTGATGCATCCAACTATGGCAGAGTCATCAGAAAACTTCTGAAGTTGGCAAGACTTTGTGCAGTAGTTGAAGTCCGAGGTGTAGATGGTGATGAGAAAGGGAGACAGGACAGTCCCCTGTGGAGCCCCAGTGCTGCTGACCACTCTGTCTGGCGCACAGTGTTGTAAGCACTCGTACTGTGGTCTGCCAGTCAGGTAATCAAAAATCCATGACACCAGGGAAGCATCCTCCTGCATCACTGTCAGCTTCTCACCGAGCAGAGCAGGGCTCAAAAAACATGACCCTCACAGTGCTCGTCGGCTTGTCCAGGTGGGCGTAGACACGGTTCAGCAGTTAGACGATGGCATCCTCAACTCCTAGTCGGGGCTGGTAGGCGAACGGGAGGGGGTCTAAGTGTGGCCTAACCATAGGCCGGAACTGCCCTAGAACGTCTCTCCAGGGTCTCCTCAACTCCTCCCTATTTCCATCTCTAAATGCCCTCTTTTTAGCATTCAGGATGTCCTTTATTACCCGTGACTTGTTATTTGAATAACGAAGGACAGTTCTTGCTGGAACATTGCAGTCCACACAGAAGTTGATGTAACCAGTGATGCACTCTGTGAGCCCATCAATGTCCTCTCCATGTGGCTCACAGAGTGCCTGCCTGTCTGTCACCTCAAAACAACTCTGGAGTGTCTCAGATCAGTGGTCCCCAACCACCGGGCTACAGACCGGGACCGGGCCGCAAACGTGTGCTGCCGGGCTGTGAAGAATCATTATGATTTGGTGATATGAAACGATATGAGTCAGTTGCACCTTTCCTCATTCCCTGTCACGCCACTGTTGAACTTGAACGCACGCAAGGTCATCAGTCGGTATGAGTAAAAAACAAACGTCGCTTGAGAGTTTCTTTGGAAGAGGTGGTAGGGGACATAAAAGGCCCAATGATGACGACAACGCAGAGACGGCTGAGGCCAAGACTACAAAAAAAAGAAAGCTTCCTTCAACTGAAAATACGACGAGTCGCACATAAAATATGGCATTATTGCGACCGGTGACTCGTATGCTCCAAGCCCCTGTGTGTGATATGTGGAGACATGCTGTCTAATGAGGCAATGAAGCCCTCAAAACTGCTTCGGCATCTCGAGTCCCAGCTCCCTGCACTTAAAGACAAACCCTTTAAGTTTTTTGAGTGGAAAAAACGTGAGCAAGCGGGACAGAAGCAAGTGCTGAGAGCCACCACCTCCACAAATGCTGCTGCTCTGAGAACGTCATAGTTAGTGGCTAGCCGTATTGCTGAGGCTAAGAAGCCTTTCACTGTTGGGGAAGAATTGATTCTGCCTGCTGCCAAGGACATGTGCTGTGAACTGTTGAGAGAAGCTGCAGCTAACAAGATGGCACAGGTTTCTCTTCCAGCTACCACAGTTTCAAGAAGAATCGATGACAAAGCGGAGGACATCGAAGCATAGATGTTAGAATGGTTTAATGAGTCACCATGGTATGCTATCCACGTCGACGAGTCTACCAGTGTGACAACAAGGTAACACTGCTGGTTTATGTGCGATATATATTTCAAGACGATGTGCACGAGGATACGTTGTGCGCAATGCCACCGCCAACTAACACAACTGGGGCAGAACTGTTCAAGTCTTTGAATGACTACATGTTAGGCAAACCGGACTGGTCATTCTGTGTTGGAATATGCACAGATGGGGCTGCAGCTATGACTGGACGGCTGTCTGGTTTCACTACCCGAGTCAAAGAGGTTGCTCCTGAATGACAGTCTGCAAACTGTGTCATAAACGGAGATGCTGGCTCGCCGAAAAATGTCACCTGATCTTAACAGTGTATTTAGTGACGTTGTTGAAGTTATCAATCACATCAAAGTAAAAGCCCTTAACTCACGTCTGTTTGAGCAGCTTTGTGAAGAAATGGATGCAGAGCACAAACGCCTTCTCTTTCACACTGAAGTCAGGTGACTGTCAAGATGGAGAGCCCTGGCCAAGGTTTTTGAGTTAAGAGAGCAGCTACAGAGATTTCTTTCAGGAAAAACGTCACCACTGGCAGCACACTTGAAGAGGGGTCGATAGCAAAACTCTCTGATCTGTGTGACATCTTCAACCTGCTCAATGAACTCAATTTGTCACTTCAGGGCAGAATGACAACTATCCATGTCAGCGCGGGAAGATCAACTCCTCGAGCTTGCAAATGACGGTGGGCTGAAAAATATGTTTGACATAACATCTCTGCCGGCATTCTGGATCAAAGTCAAGGCTGAATATCCTGAGATTGCCACGACAGCACTGAAAACGTTGCTTCCGTTTCCAACATCATATCCCTGTGAAGCGGGGTTTTCTGCAACAAATGTAACAAAAACTAAATTGCGGAATAGACTGGATATAAGGAGCAAACACAAGGAAATCTGCAGATGCTGGAAATTCAAACACACACAAAATGCTGGTAGAACACAGCAGGCCAGGCAGCATCTGTAAGGAGAAGCACTATCAATGTTTCAGGCCGAGACCCTTCATCAGGACATAAGGAACCCCCTTTGAGTATTGCTGTCTCCCATCACCCCTCGATGAGACCGCCTTATTGCAGGGAAACAAGCCCAGGCGTCTTACTGATTCACCGATATTGGTGTGTTGCAATGATTTTATATGTTCATACGAGGAAAATATGCGCTTTGTGTTTAATATCCAAATGTGTTATTGATTTATAAGTGCCCTATAATTGACTTATCACTGTATTCATGGGAGGAAAATATGCACTGTGTGTTTGTTATTAAATTCTTTAGATAAACCCTTTTAGAAACAAAATTGAGCCACTTACAAGTGACTTATAGTTTCACCTGCATTCTGTTATATATTAACAAACCCCTACCCCTCTCCTCCGCCGGCCGGTCCGCAAGAATATTGTCAATATTAAATGGGTCCGCGGTGGAAACAAAGTTGGGGACCCCGACATAGATCCTTGTCAAATTCCCAGCAATCTGCTCACTTGCTTCTTTCACTATTGTAGGATATATGCATTCAGTTCTTGGAGTCTTATCCATCTTATTGCTTTTCAGATGTCCCAGCACAGCCTCCTCCTCAATCTCAACATGTCTCTGCATATTAGCATGTCTCGCACTGTTTTCATTGACATTCAATTCCTTCTCCTCGGTCAATATTGACACAACGGACTCATTTAGTACCTCAGCCACTTGGTCTGACTTCAACCACATCATTCCTCCTTTAATCTTGAGTGGACCTTTCCAGTCTCTGGTTATCCCTGTTTAACTAATATAAATCAAAAGGCCTTGGGATTATCTTTGATCCCACTCCACGAGGACGGTTTGAGGCCCCATTTGTTGGCCTTTCCTATCACCAGCTTTCGCATTTCCCCGCTATCTTTATATTCCAAAGATACCCAGTCTGATTTTAGCTTCATAAACCTTCCATATCCTTCTGACTAAATTCAGGATCTCTCCATTCATCCAAAGTTCCCTTACCTTACCGTCCTTGTCCTTACTCCTTACAGGAACATGCTGATCCTGAACGCTGAGCTGCTGGTCTTTAAACAACTCCCACATGTCAGGTGTCGACTTGTCTGACAGTGGCTGCTCCCAATCAATGCCCCTTGGCTTCTGTCTTACTCATAATTAACGAACAAAATAAATTGTGATCGTCAGCTGTACTGGCTCGTTTCCCTAAACTAATTCCCGTCTGTTCTCGCCTCTGGTGGGGCTCTGTACATAATGTTTCAAACACTCCTCGGAATCGCTGAAGAAATCTTGAGCATCTCAGCATTGAACAAGAACCAGTCAATTCGAGGGAAGATAAAGCCCCCACTATGACAGTTCTGTTCTGCACCTCTCCCTAAACATAAACCTCTGTGTTCCTCCACCTCCCGGTGGTTATTGGGGGCCAATACTATAATCCAGTCCGTGTGACTGTAGATTGCCTCTGTAAGTGAGCCCCCCCAGTTTGCTGTGACATTCCCAGTGGGGTAACCTCTGCATCTTATAACCCCCCTCCCCCCCCACTCACATGTAAAACAATGAAACCTAGAGATGTTGAGCTGCCAGCCCTGAACGTCCGACAACATAATACTCCTAATGTTGAAATAAACTTATTTCAGCCCACCAATCCCACCATGTTTATTGGCCTGACGTTGGCTCTCGTTCTTTTCAGACTGTCTTGTCATACATACATTCTCCCACTTGCTACTAGAGTTCAAACTCCGCCAAGTAACACAATCAAACCTCCTGGTGAGGATATTGGTTCCCCTCTGGTCCAGATGGAAATGGTCTTGTTTGTCCCGGTCTCCCACCTGACTGGAAGGGAGCCCATTGATCCATGAATCTGAAGACTTCCCTCCTGCATCAGTTCCAGCAGCAATTGTTTCCTCACCACACCAGCACAAGGTTTGGGCCACAATTCGATAATTACAATCCTGGAAATCCTGCTTTTTAACCTATTACCCGAAAATCACTGTGTAGGACCTCATACCTGCTCGGTTAAACCCTTACGTGTAGCACGAAGAAAGCTCCCGTAAACATATTGGCTCCCCTCCTTGGACCCGTCTCACCTTTCCCTCAGGACCTCAATGATCCTCGTACCTAAAGCCCTCACCCACCTCACACCAGCTCCTCAGCCACCACTTTACCTGGGCTTTAGAAGGCACCAAAGCGAGGTCTGTGTATCCTTATATCTGCCGATGTATCCTGTTCCTTTATGTGACCGGACTTTCATTTCCCTCGTGACCCAGGGGAACAATTGTTCTGATGAATTAACCCTCTCATCACTGGATGTGACTGCACCCTCGCCCACCAACTGCTGTGTGTCAGGACGCTTGCACTGGTCCTGGGGCCGGGGAGGGACAGACTGAGGTCCTCGGGGATTTGCGGAATGGAAAAGCACTTCCTATAATTTAAAGCAGGAGAATCAGCAAATTTCCAGAAATCCTCCAGTCTGTTCGTGTTGCATGCCATCTTGGACAATGTCTCCCATCCACTCCATAATGTACTGGTTAGGCACAGGAATACATTCAGCCAGAGACTCATTCCACCGAGATGCAACACTGAGCGTCATAGGAAGTCGCTCCTGCCTGTGGCCATCAAACTTTACAACTCCTCCCTCGGAGTGTCAGACAACCTGCGCCAATAGGCTGGTCCTGGACTTATTTCCACTTGGCATAATTTACTTATTATTATTGAATTATTTATGGTTTTATATTGCTATATTTCTACACTATTGGCTGGTGCGACTGTAACGAAACCCAATTTCCCCCGGGATCAATAAAGTATGTCTCCCTGTCTGGCTAGAGTGGATGTGGAGGGGATGTTTCCTACAGTGGGGGAGTCTAGGACCAGAGGACACAGATAGAGTGGATGTGGGGAGGATGTTTCCTACAGTGGGGAAGTCTAGGATCAGAGGACACAGATAGAGTGGATGTGGAGAGGATGTTTCCTATAGTGGGGGAGTCTAGGACCAGAGGACACAGATAGAGTGGATGTGGAGAGTATGTTTCCCATAGTGGGGGAGTCTAGGACCAGAGGACACAGATAGAGTGAATGTGGAGAGGATGTTTCCTATAGTCAGGACCAGAGGACACAGATAGAGTGGATCTGGAGTGGATATTTCCTATAGTGGGGGAGTCTAGGATCACAGATAGAGTGGATGTGGAGAGGATGTTTCCTATAGTGGGGGAGTCTCGGACCAGAGGACACAGATCGAGAAAGAGCGCTTTCTGCTGGAAATTAGCGGGTGTGGTAAAGTGAAGGCGGAGCTGGACGATGAGAGGCCGCTCTCGGCTCTGTCCGTCACACTGACTCTGTCTCCTCCCCTCCCCGCCTCTGTCTCTCTGCGCGTTTCTCAGGCAGGTCGGGGCGCTGTGTATAAAAGGAGACATCAGCAGTCGGTTTGTCACTGAGCAGCGACCCTAGTGAAGCAGCATCATGTCTGGCAGAGGAAAAGGAGGCAAAGGACTGGGCAAAGGCGGAGCCAAGCGGCACCGTAAAGTGCTCCGGGATAACATCCAGGGCATCACCAAACCGGCCATCCGGCGTCTGGCTCGCCGTGGCGGCGTCAAGCGGATCTCTGGTCTGATCTACGAGGAGACCCGCGGGGTGCTGAAGGTTTTCCTGGAGAATGTGATCCGGGATGCGGTCACCTACACTGAACACGCCAAGCGCAAGACGGTCACTGCCATGGATGTGGTGTACGCTCTGAAACGCCAGGGCCGCACTCTCTATGGCTTCGGCGGCTGAAAAACTCCCACTTCCTCCCGAGAACAACACAAAGGCTCTTCTAAGAGCCACCCACCGCCTCACAGAGGGAGCCGTGTCCACAACCTTTTAATTATTTTTATCGATATATTTGGCTGAGCTACTTTTGAAACAGATTAATCATTCCGCTTGAAATATATATAGCTGCGATTGTGCCTTTCCAGGCGGTGATTACCGTAAATGCTGGATGCATTTATATCGATCTTAATCATTCCGTCCATCTCGGACAGAAATCAGTTAAGTCGTTTTGAGAGTCGATTCCGTAATCATGCATTCAAATCTTAACTGAGGGAATTAGATATTAAATGAAACTGAAAATACATGATCCGTGATAGAATTAATTGTAAATAATAAGTTATCAGGCTGGGTGCTCTGAAATTGGCGGGCGGTTCGAAATTAATCGGGCGCCAATCACACTGCATTCCGATTGGATGAAGTCCGACCGCCAATTAACAATTTCCCATTTTGTCGCAAATTGTTATTCGTCGCCAGCCTGCATGAAATCAATAAACCAATCGCAGCAAGGAGATCCTTTAACAGACAGTTGGTGCACAGCCAGTCATAAGCGGTGGGACGGCCCTTCCCAGCCGTATAAAAGCCTGTGCTGGAGCCCGTTTCGTCTATCTTGTTCCTGTATTTCAGCCTGTGTCCTCACTCCTGAAGCAGAATGGCCCGCACCAAGCAGACAGCGCGCAAATCGACTGGCGGAAAAGCTCCTCGCAAACAGTTGGCGACCAAAGCGGCGCGGAAGAGCGCTCCTGCCACCGGCGGAGTGAAGAAGCCTCATCGCTACCGGCCCGGCACCGTGGCTCTGAGGGAGATCCGGCGCTACCAGAAATCCACCGAGCTGCTCATCCGCAAACTTCCCTTCCAGCGCCTGGTCCGGGAGATCGCTCAGGACTTCAAAACCGATCTGCGTTTCCAGAGCTCGGCCGTCATGGCCCTGCAGGAGGCAAGTGAGGCTTACCTGGTCGGGCTCTTTGAGGACACTAACCTGTGCGCCATCCACGCCAAGCGAGTCACCATTATGCCCAAGGACATCCAGTTGGCCCGCCGCATCCGCGGGGAGCGCGCCTAAGCCCAGCCTACACTCCGAACACCAGAAAAGGCTCTTTTAAGAGCCACTACCACGGCAAAGGAAAGGGCTGTAGCTTGCTCATCATTATTGTAGTAGCGACCTGTCCTGCTGATCGATTTTGCACTAATTGCCCCGTGCTCCCAGGGTAGTTTAGCGAGGGACAGGAGATGAACGCGCTCACTTCCTGTCAGGGTCTCATCTGGCCCTTCACTTCTCCCACAAACCTGTCGTGTACAGCTGGTGCGGCTGTTACCGTTTTGTTTGCTTTGGACATGGGGATACGTTCGTGCCCGCTGTGCTTGGAGTGAAGCATGCCGACGCGAGGGCTAACAGTGGGGGAATTCAGGGGGCGGTGACCGCCAGGAAATAGTGATTTTTAAGATTAGATTTCGCTCTTGTACATTTTTTATATTGGTGTTTTGTGTAAATTAACAATGTAGTTTTGTAGCTGGGGCCTGCATGAAGGTCAGTCGGCAATGCCACCGGGTAGTTTATCATATAGCCTCCCGCTGCAGTCCGTCCCAGAGACGGATCCCTCTCTCAACACGCCCCCTCCCCTCTCGCGTAGGTTTCAGCAGTTCCCAATCAACTCAGCTGAATCTCCGCCGGTGTCTATGTCTCAGTCACTCTCTCCCAGATCGGAGAAGGAATTGGGCCTGAAACTGCCCACATCCCTTATCTCTCAATCTCAGCTCGGGCATCCGTGTCTCATTTCAGACACCGCACCAAATGTCAGAGGTACCGGCAATCTCGGGTTCCATTGAGAAGTTCTCAATCGGACCCGGCGCGGGAATCACAACACTCCGAATCAGCTCTTTTCTGAGATGTGGGTGGCTCTGAGAAGAGCCGTTGGGTTCAGATACACACAAATGGTGGATTCTCAATTCACTTTTTGACTGCTGTCTTCTTGGGTTTCGCGGATTTCGACTTCGGCTTCTTGGCCGCCTTCGTGTTCGGGGCTGCGGCTTTCTTGGGGCTCTTGGGCTTCGGCGCCGCTTTCTTAGCCGCGGGTTTCTTTGCTGCCGCTTTCTTAGCCGCGGGTTTCTTTGCTCCCGCTTTTTTAGCCGCTGGTTTCTTTGCTGCCGCTTTTTTAGCCGCTGGTTTCTTTGCTGCCGCTTTCTTAGCCGCTGGTTTCTTACCTCCCCCTTTTTTAGCCGCTGGTTTCTTGGCGCCAAGCTTCTTGCTGGGAGATTTCTTTGCCGCTGGCTTGTTCGCTTTCTTCACCACCTTCACGGCAGTTTTCCCTTTACCGGATTTAAAGGATCCCGAAATACCCGAGCCCTTGGCCTGAACCAAGGAGCCGCTTTCCACTTTCCTCTTGATGCTCATTTTGACCTGGTGGCGACGTTTCGCCACATCGACACCGCTGTCGGCCAGAGCCTTCATGATGGCCACACCGGACATACCCTTCCTATCCTGACAACCCGCCACGATCTTATCGATCTGTTCGCCCAGCGAGGGACCGGTTGGTTTGCTCCGGACAGCCGCCTTCTTCTTGGGAGTCTTCTTTGCGGCGGCGGGTGCGGCTGGAGGAGCCGTTTCGGCGGGTGCTGTCTCAGTCATGTCGGCGACTCTGGTAAATCCTTCTCACAATCAGAACTGAATGAGAAATGAAGCGAAAGGCGGCGGCACAGAGCAATTTAAAGGCAGCGAGCGGACGGGGCGGAGACATCCTGCTGGCAGCTCCCGGCGGCTTCATTTTTCTGTGTTTCTCTCTCCTCAAAAACTCGCCGATTCCAATTCAAATCGGACGCTGCGGAAACTCGGACTAGTCCCTGTCCGTCCCTGAGGCCGGAATGTTCGCTGGAAAGAAAGTTTAATCGGGATTAAAGACAGCGCTTTCTATTTTAACCCGTTTCATTACTGCATTGCCCGCGTTCTCTCCTGATCGTTGACCTGTTCTCTGTTTTATGGCTGAATTATTTAATTGAATTAAAACTTTGCGGTTAATTCCCTCTTCGGGACTGAGCTGGGGAGTGGGGCGCTTCCGTAACAGAAAAATCTTTTCATTTTCTACAGGAGGCGCTGAGAAATCCTACGATGTGTTAGGACTCACAAACACAGTGACACTGGTCTAAGCCGCCCGCTCCTTTAACTCACTCTCTCTGACACAATACACACTCACTGCTGACGGAAATCAGCAACTCAGGCAGCATCAATGGTGGGAATAAACAGCCGACATTTCGGGCTGAGACCCTTCCTCAGGACTCTGGTGGGAGATGCTGCCGGACTTGCTGGGTTCCTCCAGCATTTTGTCCGCGTTGTTCGCGATTCCCAGAATCTCTTGGCGTTATGCTGACACAATGTTCACATCTGCACCTTCATCGCATTGTACTGCCGTCAAAATAAAATGACAGATTCCTTGTCATATAACACGGTGATAAATGATTCTGGTTCCAAGGAATAAAGGACAACGGACGTTGTCTGACCAACCTCTGTATTCCATAGACACTCTCTCTGCAATACTCTCCAAGGAACGAGAATTTACTGTGCCGGTCCTTTCCTGGTTGGACTTCTCAAAATGCAGGAGCTCACACTTGTCCACATCAACATTCTTTGGCCGACTTCCCCAGGTCATCTCAATCCCGTTGTGCTCTCAAAGAATCTTCACTGCCCACTCTACCAACAACAAAGCACTGTGTAACTAACACTAGAATCCCCTAACTGAAGGGAATGGAGATGCTGGATGACCAAAAAGATTTAAAGAGAACGAGGATAACTGTTTGTAAAATCAGGGAAGTGGGATCGACATACAGGAGGAGTCTGATGGCAGATCAGCCTTTACATGGAATTGTGGGTGAGGGACTAAGAGAGAACACACTGGAGGCTTCATCCAGTGAGACAGTGTGAATAGAGCTCAGGATAAGAGAGGTGCATTCACTGATGGAGTTGTGCTACAGGCCTCCCAAATGCCAGCAGCAGGTAAAGAAACTGAAATGTAGCAGGGAATGAAAGATGCAAAGGCAACAGGGTTGTTGCAGAGGGCGACTAATTTCCCCAATGTTGACTGGGACTCCCTTAGACTCAAGGGCTTAGATATCACTGCATATGTTGGAAGAATACTGGGATGTTTTTTAACATAGAAGTGGATAGTCTAACCAGGGAAGGTGGTCATAGAAGACATTGTGTTGGGAAATGAGCCTGGCCATTGATAAAAGTTTCATTCAGGGAAAAGTAAATAAACACAAGACTGGACACAGTGGTTATGTGGTCAATCGGGATTATAGCGAAAGGCAACTGTGTTGGACAGGAACTGAAGAGAGCGGAATGTGATTTGTCCAACCATATTTGACATGTGACTCTCACAACACGCTGGAGGAACTCAGCGGGGGGGGGGGGGGGCAGCATACATGGAAACGGACAGTCAATGTTTCCGGCCAACACCCTGTGTTGTGCGTGTTGCTTTGACCTCAGCATCTGCAGAGTATTTTGTGTTTGACATGTGACTGTTTGTTAAAGGCAATCAGGTCAGAATTCAGACTGTTTCGATGTGTGGAGGAAAGACAAGGATGGTAAAGTCCGGCAGAAGGGCGTGGTAAGAGATGTTATGAATTCAGTCTGAAAGAAAAAGATAAAGAATGTTTCAGGTGTATAAATTGGAGATGGCCTCTGGCAATATGAAGCAAGCAACAGAGAAGATAAAAGTTTCAAACAGGGACAAGAAATGACTGTGGGGAGAAGGGGCACTATGGTGAGAGTACAACAACAAAAGGACAAAGGAGAGAGTTTATGTCTGAAGTGGACGAAGGACTGAACCAGTACTTCACATCACTATTCATCAATGTGGTCATAGAGGATAGTGAGATCAGAGAAGGGAATGCTGATATTCCAGGGCATGTTGTTCCTCAGGCCATAGAGTTAAACCAGTAAATTACTGACTGATGAGGCTTGGATCAATGCTCAGGAAATTGTTCCAGAATATTATTAGACATACGATCTCTCATAAAAATTAGGCGTGTAAAAGGACGATATATCAAGAATTGGAAGGAAAAGCGAGTAAAATCCC
Source organism: Hypanus sabinus (assembly GCF_030144855.1). Taxonomy (NCBI): domain Eukaryota; kingdom Metazoa; phylum Chordata; class Chondrichthyes; order Myliobatiformes; family Dasyatidae; genus Hypanus; species Hypanus sabinus. The sequence goes on from NC_082736.1 coordinate 4,485,073, forward strand.
CTGAGATTCTCTCGGTACATTCAGAGGAATAGGGAATTTGGACAGAATTGTTCCGCTTGGAGATGAGGATGGCCATCTGTGTGTGGAAGTGAAGGAAATGGGAGAGACTTTCCATGAATGTTTCTGACGTTTATTTCACCATTGAGAAAATTATGGAAAGTGATGGTGTTACCAAAATGGCAGGAATCAGCTGTGATTTCTTAGACCACATTCAAATTAGCAGGGATCTATATTGGAAGCCTTAAGATGCATTAAGGCTGTTGAATTTCCAGGGTCATATCAGGTACATTCTTATATTTTGTGAGAAGTTAGAGAATACACTGTGGAGGCCACGGGAGAAATTGTTGCTTCATCACAGGCACCATTTGAGGTTACACGTGATTGGAGAGTGATTAATGTGGAATTGACAGTTTTGAGGATCGACAGTCTGTGGATAAATCAAAAATAGACAGAGAGGCAGGCAGTGTTATGGAAGCAAGGAGTCTGCAGTAGCACTTGGACAGATTTATAGAAAGGACAAAGAAGTGCCAGACAATATAGAGTGTAAGGAAGTGTGTGGCCATGTCCTCTGGGAGGAGGAATAAAGGCATGGACTCCATCTAATCAGGGAGAGAACAGAAATCAGATGTGTAAAGGGACTTTGGGGGTACCAGTGCAGGATTCCCTAAAGGTTAATGTGCACGTTTAGATGGTAGTAAGGAAGGCAAATGCAATATATGTATTCATTCCAAGAGAACTATAATATAAAAGCAAGCATCTAATGCTGCAGCTTTAGTCAGACCTTATTTGAAGTATCATGAGCAGGTTTGGGTCAATTTTCTAAGAAAGGCTGTGCTGACATTGCAGAGGCTGCAGGGGAAATTCACGAGAATGATCCCAAGTCTGAAAGAGTTAGGATATAACCATCATTTGATGATCTGGGCAGGTACTCACTGGAGTCTAAAAGAATGAGGGAGCATCGTATAGAAACACATTGAATGTTGAAAGGCCTAAGTAGCGTTGATATGAGAGGATGTTTCCAATAATGGAAGAATCTAGAACCAGACTACACTCCCAATATATGATGCCCATCTAGAATAGAGATGAGTAATTTCTTTAGTCAGAAGGTGATCAATCGATGGGTTTCTTTGGCACGGGCGGCCATGAAGGCAGTCAATAGGTCTATTTAAATCAGATGTTAGTGTGATTTAATTATTATTAAGGGCATCAAAGTTTACGGTGTTATGAATGTACCACAGCTCTGAGGGGCCGAAGGGTGCGGGGTAGCCCCCTCCTTTGTGAGAATCACAAGATCACTATTGATTTGGGGCAGGAGACCCAGGAAATGAGAGAGAGACGTACGGAATGTCTCGTTCCCCGGCGATATAAAGCTACGGGACACGGCCATTGTCTCTTGAAGACGAACTTGTATATTACAATACTGTGCTACGTGGAAGCCCTCAGGCAAAGTGGGCTGGGTGAGGGAGGGATTGCATCACCCCAACCTGATTGACATCTGAGACCCTGTGAGTCAGGATAAAAGAGGGTCTGTGGGAACAGCCCCTTCAGACGCACCAGGAGAAACGCTAGCGATCCCGTAAAAGCAGAAGCCGTTGGGAGAAGGCCACGTGCGTTTGGTACCATTTTGCCCCGGAACCAGTGGCTTTTACCACGGAAGAACGGCTTTTAGCTAACAACAGGGAAACCAACTCCCAACGACTCGAAGGATTAACATCATAAAAGGATTGGGCAAGGTTCAAACCCATCTTTCTCTCAAACCAAAACACTGCAGCGTGAACGAACTAACCGTGACTTTTATATTTCCATCAGACAATACATTATCCCCTAGACAACGATAGAGCTATTTCTTATTGATTATTATTATACCCGCGCATTTAGATTTAGTATTGATGACGTATATTATCTGTATGGTTGCATTGATATTATTTTGTGTATTTTTATCAATAAATACTGTTAAAAATAGTACCATCAGACTTCAACGGACCTCTCTATCTTTGCTGGTAAGTGACCTAGTTACGGGGTTCGTAACAACGGGGAGAAGGCTGGAGAATGGGGTTGGGATGGATAATAAATCAGGCATGATGGAATGATGGAACAGACTGGATGAGCCAGAAGACCTAATCCTGCTCCAATGACTTTAGGTCTTTTGTTTTAATGCTGTGCCATTGTTTAAAAAGGGTACTGGAAACTAGTCAGGAAACTACAGGCAGGATATCAGTGTTGGGGAATATACTGGAGGGGTTTCTGAGGAACAGGATCTACCAACATTTGGTCTGATTCAAGACAGTCAGCACAGCTTTGTGCAAGGGAAATCATGTCTCACAAATATCTTGCAGCTCTTTCAGGAATTTCACAAGTGCGTAGATGAGGTTAGGGTTGTGAGTGTTGTCTATCTGGACATTAGCCAGACCTTTGACTCTGGTCTGGGAGGTTAGTTCTGAGAGATGGAATCCAAGGGAGATAATTGATTGGTTTCATAATTGCCTCAGTAACAGGAGGCAGAGGCTGGTGGTTGAGGGTTATACCTCAGACTGGAGGTCTCTGTCAAGTGGTTCCACTGCGCACCGGGACCTTTGTTGTTTGTAATTTATATAAACAATGTCCATGTGAATCATAGTTCACCGGAAGTGACACCTCAAGGAGATACAGTGGTGAAGTTGGTGTTGTTTGACCTGCTGTCCTTCATCATTCATGGCACAGAGTATAAGAGTTGAGAAGATACGTTGTAGATATACAAGTCTTTGGTGAGGACTGACTGGGGATACGGACTATCGTTTTGATCACCCTATTATAGCAAAGATGTTCCTAAACTAGAAAGAGTGCACGGAAAAAAATAAATCCCAGATGTTTGCTTAGACCTGGGGAGTCTGAGTTAGAAGGACAGGTTGTACAGACTAGTATTTTATTCCCTGGAGCAGAGCAGATTCAGAGGTGATCCCTGTAGAGGATCACAGACAGGGTAAAAACACATAGTTTTTTTCACAGGAAATGGCTGGTAAAAACAAGAAGGTAGGTGTTTCAGATCAGACATAATGGGCAGAGTGTGGTATGTATTTTGAACAAACTGCCGGTGATTGTGGCAGACACATTAGAAACATTTTAAAATCTTGTGATCCAAGCTGGTTGCCACATCTCAGGAATGACAGTTTCAGTTATAAGGTGAGGATGTAGAAACACAGATTGTTTACAAACTGTGTTTGTTCAATCTCCCTTTATTTCTGTTGTTTCAAAGGCCTAGCAGAGACCTTTAAAATAGATAAGGTGGACAAGAGTCTTTTACACAGGCAGCAAATGTCAAATACACAAGGGCAGAGCTTCAATTTAAAAGTGGGAGAGGGATTGGTTCAAATAGATTGAGCAGGTGAGTTTCTATTTTCCTCAGAGACTGATGGCTGCCAGGGAAAGGTTCAAGCTGATACACTGGTAATGTTGAAGAGGTGTTTAGTCAGGCAGGAACAGGCAGGGAATGGAGAAGCCCATTCCATCCCTTCTCATTCTTCCAAAGGGCAGCCAGTACAGACCGACCCCATTTCAGTTCGGTCCCTGCCACCCCGCTGGGGGTGGGGGGGAAGGAAGCCTCAACGCCACCCCCGGGACCAGGGCGATCCCCCTCCCTCTCCCGCATCCGTTGCCGAGGAAACGAGTCACAGACAGAGTGCAACATGCAACAACCGAGGGAATCTGCAGATGCTGGAAATCTGAACTACACACACAAAATGCTGGAGGAACTCAGCAGGCCAGACAGCATGTATGGGAAAGCATGTATCGGGCTGAAGGGTCTCGGACCGGGTCTTCCACTGTACTTTTTTTTCCATAGACGCTGCCTGGCCTGCTGAGTCCTCCAGCATTTTGTGAGATATAAAGCTGGAGAGATTTGAAAACTAATGCTGAGACGTTTAATATGAACAGACTGATTGCGGAGAATTTTAACTACATTGGTAAGGCACAGTGAGTTTTGGAGATACTGCGGGTATTAATGGCAGAAAATAAAGAGTTAATAGATAAAAGACGTTTTAGGCACCAGCCTGATAACATGTGGGGTTTCACACTGCTGGCGTACCGTCTACAGGTCTGGTCGACACACTGTAGAAAGAAAATTATCACTGGAATGGGTAACCTGGGGCTCTGGTCCCCATCCCCTGCCAATCCCAGGGAACAGGAATGAACCTCCCTGACAGTGTGGAGCAGGTTTACCTGGAGATTGTTTGGGATGGAACCAATCTGATGTAAGACCATAAAATATAGGAGTATAGTGGTGTGCTACACGCAGCGTTAAAATAACGACACGGAGTCGGTAAACTGCAATTAAAGATGATTTTATTCGAACTTCACAGCCTTGCTTTAAAGCCTCCCTCATCCCGCCCTCCCCGGGCGCGGACGCTCCAAGGGACATGTACTCACAAACCCCCGCAGGCTTTCTCCCTTTGTTGCGGACCTGGCCTTTGTGCCCACACGCTGGCTATTTGTGAGCCAGTTCGAGTGCGCCAGGAAGTGGGTCACCACATAACCCCCCCCTCCAGAACCAGCGATACACCCCCCAATGTCCACAGTCTGGGCCGGACCCTGTTTGGGAGGTCGACCCCTGCGCCGCGGTGCCGGAAACTCCACTGGTTGCACCAGGTCCACATGGGCCGGTTTGAGTCGGTCCACTCTGAAAACCTCCTCTCTGCCCCCAAAGTCCAGCACGAACGTGGACCCGTTGTTCCTGAGCACCGTAAACGGCCCCTCATAGGGCCGTTGCAGCGGTGGCCGATGCCTGCCCCGTTGTACAAACACAAACTTACAGTTTTGCAGGTCTTTGGGTACGCAGATCGGGTTCTGTCCATGCTGCGAAGTGGGTATGGGAGCCAGGTCACCGAGCCTCTAGCGTAGTCTGCCCAGGACTGCTGTGGTATGAACTCCCCGGGGACGACCAGGGGTGCGCCGTACACCAACTTGGCCGACGAGGCATGCAAATCGTCTTTGGGCGCCGTGCGGATGCCGAATAGGACCCAGGGAAGCTCGTCCGCCCAGTTGGCTCCTCGCAGGCGGGCCATGAGGGCCGACTTCAGGTGACCGTGGAAACGCTCCACTAGTCCGTTCGACTGTGGGTGGTAGGCAGTTGTGTGGTGCAGCTGAGTCCCCAAAAGGCTGGCCATAGCTGACCACAGGCTGGAGGTGAACTGGGTGCCTCTGTTGGAGGTAATGTGGGCTGGTACACCAAAGCGAGATATCCAGGTGGTGATCAGGGCCTGGGCACAAGATTCGGAGGTGGTGTCCGGGAGCGGGATATCCTCTGGCCATTTTGTGAACCGGTGCACGATAGTCAGGAGGTGCCGCGCTCTGCGTGACACTGGCAGGGGTCCCATGATATCCACGTGAATGTGGTCGAAACGCCGGTGGGTGGGGTAGAACTGCTGCGGCGGGGCTTTGGTGTGCCGCTGCACCTTGGCTGTTTGGCAGTGCGTGCACGTTTTGGCCCATTCACTGACCTGTTTGCAGAGTCCGTGCCAAACAAACCGGTTGGCTACCAGCCGGACAGTTGTCCTGATGGAGGGGTGCGCTGAGTTGTGAATGGAGTCGAAAACGCTTCGCAGCCAGGCTGCCGGGACAACGGGGCGGGGTTGGCCGGTGGCGACATCAGAGTAGGGTCCTCTCACCCGGGCCTATGGGGAGGTCCTGGAGCTGCAAACCGGAGACTGCGGTTCTGTAACTAGGGATCTCCTCATCTGCCTGCTCTGCCTCTGCCAGCGCCTCAAAGTCGACCCCTTCGGAAAGGGCATGAATGTTAGGGTGAGAGATCGCGTCCTTTCCCGAGACATGCCGGACATCCGTCGTGTATTCAGAGATGTCGGACAGATGTCGCTGCTGGCGGGACGACCAGGGATTGGACACCTTCGTGAACGTAAAGGTAAGCGGTTTGTGGTCGGTGAACGCGGTGAAGGGCCGACCTTCTAAGAAGTACCTGAAATTCCGGATTGCCAGGTATAGCAATAACAGTTCCCAGTCGAAAGCACTGTATTTGAGCTCGGGTGGAGGTAGGTGTTTGCTGAAAAACGCCAGGGGTTGCCAGTGCCCCTTGATGGGTTGCTCCAGCACCCCACTGACTGATGTGTTAGATGCGTCCACTGTGAGGGCGGTAGGGACGTCCACTCTGGGGTGCACTAGCATCGCGGCGTTCGCCAAGGCTTCCTTCGTTTGAATGAAAGCGGTGGCGGACTACTCGTCCCAGTTTTGAGGGCTTTGTTGCCTCATTAGACAGCCTCTGAGCCCGAACTCCGGCCTCTGCCTGCCCACCGCCAGACGGCCTGGCCAGGTGCGGCTGGTCGTGGGTGGGGTAAGAGGACAAGTTCAGGGCCAGAGGTCCTTGTGCCGGGGCCATGGCAGTCACAGTTCAGACAGAGCAACCAACCGAGTGAGGAGAGCGACAGGCCCGCGCCCGCAACCCCTTGTAGGATAGGATCTATCGGCCGACAAAAAATTTGTTTCAGTAGATCGCTGCGAGGTAGCTGTTCTGATACTTACAAAACCTTGAGCCCAAATTAGGTTGTCTGCGAATATTTTAGCACAGGGTTCCCCATGAACATTCGGTGTGCTAAACAGGTTTAGAGGCGGCTCCCATCTGTCCGTGCTCCTCGCCAGTAGTATCGGCGATTCTCGCTGGCTGTGCTCTGGGCCAGCAGCATCGGCACTTCCCGCCAGCCGTGCTCCGGGCCAGAAGCGTTGGCGGTTCCACACCGGCGCGAGGGTATCACTGCATTTAGGCGACTGATGACCTCGCGTGAGTTCAAGTTCAAAAGTCAGTGTGACAGCGACTGAGGGAAGGTGCAGCTGACTCATATTGTTTCCTCACGGCCCGGTGGTTGGGGACCACTGAAGTACACTGTGTCATGCGGGGGAGCTATGTGCATGCGCACTGAGCAGAAAGAATGGAACTAAAACCCTGCAACCCGGAAACAAACTCGCAACAGTATTTGTGTATTTACTTTTTTTTTTCGGGATCTACTGGGAAAGTCTCAAAGATCGACCAGTCGATCGCGATCGACGGGTTGGCGACCACTAATCTGGATGATGGGGTGGTAAATTGGATTAGTAAGTATGCAGATGATACTGAGATAGGTGGCGTTGTGGATAATGAAGTAGGATTTCAAAGCTTGCAGAGAGATTTAGGCCAGTTAGAAGAGTGGGCTAAAAGATGGCAGATGGAGTTTAACACTCATAAGTATGAGGTGCTACATTTCGGTAGGACTAATCAAAATAGGACATAGATGGTACATGGTAGGGCATCGAGGAATGCAGAAAAACAGAGTAGTCTAGGAATAATGGTGCATCGTTCCCTGAAGGTAGAATCTCATGTGGATAGTGTGGTAAAGAAAGCTTTTGATATGCTGGCCTTTATAAATCAGAGCATTGAGTATAGGAGTTGGGATGTAATGTTAAAATTGTACAAAGCATTGGTAAGGCCGAATTTGGAGTATTGTGTACAATTCTGGTCACAATTCTGGAATTATAGGAGAGATGTCAAGAAAATAGAGAGAGTACAGAGGAAATTTACTAGAATGTTACCTGGGTTTCAGCACCTAAGTTACAAAGAAAGGTTGAACAAGTTAGGTCTTTATTCTTTGGAGTGTAGAAGGTTGAGAGGGAACTTGATAGAGGCATTTACAAATTATGAGGGGGATAGATAGAGTTGGCGTGGTTAGGCTTTTTCCATTTAGAGTAGGGGAGATTCAAACAAGAGGACATGAGTTGAGAGTTAAAAGGCAAAAATTTAGGGGTAACACAAGGGAGAACTTCTTTACTCAGAGAGTGGTAGCTGTGTGGAACGAGCTTCCAGTAGAAGTGATAGAGGCAGGTTCGATATTGTCATTTTAAAAGAAAATTGGATAGGTATATGGACAGGAAAGGAATGGAGGGTTGTGGGCTGTGTGCAGGTCGGTGGGACTAGGTGAGAGTAAGCGTTTGGCACGAACTAGAAGGGGTGAGATGGCCTGTTTCCATGCTGTAATTGTTATATCTAACCCTTAGGAGGCAGTGATCACAGTATCATTGAGTCCAACTTGAAATTGGATAGGGAAAGAGTACAGTCTGACATAGCAGTGTTTCAGTGGAGTAAAGGTAGTAACAGTGGTGTGAGAGAGGAGTTGGCTAAAGTAAATTGGAAGGAGATGTTGGCAGAGATGGCAGCAGAGCAGCAATGGTGAGAGTTTCCGAGAAAAATGAGGGAGGTGCAGGATAAATGTATTCCAGAAACAAATAAATACTCAAATGGCAAAATAGTACAACTGTGGCTGACAAGGAAGTCAAAGCTAATGTCAAACCAAAAGGGAGGGCATAAAACAAAGAAAAAAATAGTCAGAATACAGAGGATTGGGAAGCTTCTGACACCTTACAGAGGGCAACCTAAAGAGGATAAAGATTAAATATGCAAGCAAGCTGGTAAATATTATCAAAGTGGAAAGTTGAAGCTTTTTTCAAGTATGTAAAACATAAAGGAGAGATGAGACTGGATACTGGATTGCTAGAAAATCAGGCCAGAGGAACAATAAAAGGGTGGCGGGGGGGGGATGAGATGGCAGATGAACTAAATGAGTATTTTGCATTAGTGGAAGTTACTAGCCGTGTGCCAGATGTTGAAGGGAGTGAGGGGAGAGAAGGGAGTGCAGTTATTATTATAAGGGAGAAGGTGCTCAAAAAGCTGAAAGACCTGAGGGTATATAAGTCAGCTGGACCAGATGAACTGGACCCTAGGATTCTGACAGAGGTAGCGGTAGAGCTTGTGGTGCCATTAGTAATTATCTTTCAAAATGCATTGGACTCTGACATGGTGCTAGGGGACTGGAAAATTGCAAATGTCATCCACTCTGTAAGAAAGGAGGAAGGCGGCAGAAAGGAAATTATAGACCAGTTAGTCTGACTTCAGTGGTTGGGAAGATGCTGGAGTTAATTGTTCAGGATGAGGTTATGGAGCATTGGAAACACAGGACAAGAGAGGACAAAGTCAGCATGGTTTCCTTCAGGGGAAATCTTGAATGATGAACCCATTGGAATGCTTTGAGATTACACGCCTGATAGATAAAGGGGATGCAATGGATGTCATATATTTGGACGTTCAAAAGGCCTTTGACAAGGTGCCACGCATGAGGCTGCTTACCAAGTTAATAGCCCATGGTATTACAGGAAAGTTACTGGCGTGGTTAGAACATTGGCTGATTGGTAGAAGGCAGCAAGTGGGAATAAAAGGATCCTTTCCGGTTGGCTGCCAGTGAGTAGTGGTGTTCCACAGGGGTCGGTGTTGGGACCACTTCTGTTTATGTTGTATATCAATGATTTAAATGATGGAATAGATGGATTTGTTGCAAGTTTGCAGGTGACAATAAGGGCAGGTACTGTTCAGGAAACAGGTAGGCTGCAGAAGTACTTTGACAGATTAGGAGAATTGGCAAGACAATGGCAAAGGAAATACAATGTTGGAAAATGCATGGTCGTGCACTTTGGTAGTAGAAATAAATGTACAGAGTATTTCCAAATAGGGAGAAAATCCAAACATCTGAGCAGACCAGCCTAAAGATAACTTGCAGGTAGAGTCGGAGGTGAGGAATGCCAAAGCAATGTTAGCATTCATATCAAGCGGTTAGAATACAAGAGCAGGGATGTGATGCTGAGACTTTATAAGGCATTGGTGAGGCCTCACCTTGAGTATTGTGATGAGCTTTGGCCTCCTCATCTAAGAAAAGATGTGCTGGCATTGGAAAGGGTTCAGAAGAGGTTCACAAGGGTGATTCTGGGAATTAAACGGTTACCATACGAGGAATATTTGATAGCTCTGGGTCTGTACTCACTGGAATTTAGAAGGATTGTGGGGGGGGGGGGGGTGGATCTCATTTCGAATGTTGAAAGGCCTAGACTGAGTAGATGTGGAAAGGATGCTTCCTATGGTGGGAGAGTCTAGGACTAGAAGGCACAAACTCAAGATAGAGGGCTGTCCATTTGAAACTGAAAAGCAGAGAAATTCCTTAGCCAGAGGATGGTGAATTAATGCAATGTATAACCACAGGCTGCTGTGGAGGCCACGTCCTTGGGTGTATTTAAGGCAGAGCTTGATAGGCTCATGATTGGACACGGCATCAAAGTTTGCAAGGAGAAGTCCAGGGAGTGGGGATGCAAAGGGAAAACAGGGTCAGACATGATTGAATGGGAGAGTAGACTCGACGGGCCAAATAGCCTAATTCTGCTGCTATGTCGTACGGCCTTACTCAGTAAATCCAAGAAAGACCACACCCAACAGGGTGGCCAAATCACCAATGATAGTAAGAGATTTGAAAGTAGCAGGGGAAGGGGAAAGTGCAAAATGATAGGAGAAGACCGAGGAGGTGTGGTGAAGCTGAGACCCGGAAAGGAGATTGGCAAAAGGGGTACAGAGCTGGAGAAGGGAAAGGATCATGGGACAGGAGGCCTAGGGAGAAAGAAAGGGGGAGGGGAGCACCAGAGGCAGATGGAGAACAGGCAGAGAGAGAGAAAAAAAAGGAAGGGGAGAAAAACTATATATATCAGGGATGGGGTAAGAAGAGAGGAGGGGCATTAACGGAAGTTAGAGAAGTCAATGTTCATGCCATCAGGTTGGTGGCTACCCAGCCGGTATATAAGGTGTTGTTCCAACCTGAGTGTGGCTTCATCTTGACAGTAGAGAGTTGAGTATCTCTTCCTATCTTTCCTTTCAGTTAGTCCTGACAAAGGGTCTCGGCCCGAAACGTCAACAGTGCTTCTCCTTATAGATGCTGCCTGGCCTGCTGTGTTCCACCAACATTTTGTGTGTGTTGATTGATTGTGGGAATCAGTTCTGTGGAGAGTTAAGTGAAGTTAAATAGAGTTATCTCCACTGGTTCTGGTTTAAGGTGACATCAGTGAATCTCTTTTTCTGGTAAACGAGTAGCCTGTAACTTCCCTTTCAACTTGGAGGCAATTTGATGTGGCAGAACCGACATGAGGCAGCGGGCCCGTCACAGAAAGTGAGGAAGACCCGAAGTACAGTTGATAAACTCCGGGCTGAAATGGAAAAGTCAAGTACAGGCCAAATCGAGGTGGCGGGGACCAGGCCCCAAATCGTATCAAAGCGACTGAACCCAATGTTTGGATAACGATTTAGACGCAGGGCCAGATTGAAAAGGTCAGGTTGTTCTGCCCGAGGCCAGGGACAAAAGATATTTAATGATAGGATCAGCTTGCATCTGAAAAAGCATAAACAATTTCAGAGTAGCCAATATCACAGTAACAAATTCAATCGATGAGAGTTGGGTAGTGGGTGTAGGACACAAGGATTTTGGTAAAGCTTTCAACAAGAGTCCCCATGGTGGGCTGATCCACAGCATGGAAGCACATGGCTCAAAGGAAATTTGGTAGAGTATATTCAAAATGCAGCTTGTTCAGAGAACACAGAAGGTAATGGTTGAGGGGTGTGATTCTGACTGGAGACCTGTGAACAGTGGGGCCCACAAGGAATTCTACTCTTTGTGAAATGATTTGGATGAAAATGAAGGAGGGCTGATTTGTTGGTCTGCAGAGACACAGAAACTGGTGCAGTTATGGATCGTGAGGAAAGTTGCCAAAGGATTCAGCAGGACATAGACCAGCTGGAAATGTGGGCAGAGAAATGAGAGATAAGTCGGTGTACTCTGGGAAGTCAAATGTCAGAGGATTTCTTTGGAATTCCTCTCCCTGTTGAAGCAGCTGGAATTATACTAATAGCATTTACATGCTCCACCTCAGGATGTGGGAGGTCAGGGAGTCAGTCAGTGTCCCTGATAACTTCACATGTCAGAAGTGCTCCAGTTGCAGCTCCTGACTGACTGTGTTAAGGGAATGGACAGACCTAGAGTTTCCATGATGCTGAGACCAGAGATTCAGTGAGTTGGTCACACCTGAGGTCAGGATGCAGACTGTTGTGTGACCATCACGACGGAAAGGGGAAGAGACACACGGTGCAATGTCTCCCTGTGGCCGTGACCCTCAGCAACAAGTACACTCCTTTGGATACCCCTGGGATGAGGAACCAGAGACAGCAGCCAGCCAGGTCGGTGGTACTGAGACCCCAGACCGATGCTCCGCGGGAGGAATGGTCAAGCAGAGCAGTGATGACAGCAGACTCACAGTACAGGGGATGTGCAGGAGATTCTGTGGCAGCCACAGAGATGACACGATGGTGCGTCGCCTCCTGGGTACTGGGGTCAGGTCCGTCTCAGACGTGCAGGATTTCCTAAAGATAAACTTCCCATTCGAGTCAGTTGTAAGGAAACCAAATGTCGGCATTCATTTCGAGAGGACTACGATACAAAAGCAAGGATGTAAGCATTGGTCCGATCACACTTGGAGTATTGTGAACTGTTTTGGGCCCCTTATCTAAAAAGCTACATGCTCGCATCGGAGAGGGTCCAGAGGAAGTTCACAAAAATGATCCTGGCAATAAAAGGGTTAATGCACGGGGATTGTTTGATGGCTCTGGGCCTGTTGTCTCTGGACTTTAGAAGAATAAGGGAATCTCATTGAAACCGATCAAATATTAAAAGGCCTAGAATGGAGTGGGGAAGGTGTTTCTGATGGTGGGGCCGCCTCGGAACACAGGGCACAGCCTCACAATACTAGGACAATACTGTTAGAACAAAGATAAGGAGCAATTTCCTTAATAAAGAGCAGTGAACCTGTGCTGCCTATGTCAGGATGGTGTTCATTGACTAGAGCTCAGCCTTTCTAACACATCATTCCCACAGTCCTGATCAATAAGCTACGGAACCTGGTCCCTCTGCAAATGGATCCTCGACTTCCTAACCAGAAGACCACAATCTGTGCGGATTAGTACCTCTCTGTTACACTGGCTGTTCTATTTATTATCAATTATTATAAATCACTATGAATGCACATTGCATATTTAGACAGAGACATAACTTAGATTTTTACTCCTGATGTACGTGAAAGATGCAAAACCTAAAGTCAATTCAAATATCTCCTTTTCTCTGAAGATCAACACTGCCCTGGTGCACCTCAAGGATGTGTGCTTAGCCAACTGCTCTCCTCCCTCTAAACCCATGACTATGTGACTAAATATAACACAAATGCAATCTAGAAATATGCCTCGTACAACCATTGTTGGCAGAGTCTCAGATGGAGATGATTGGACACACAGGAGTGGGATATACCAGCTAGTTGAGTGGTGTCACAGCAACAACCTTGTGCTCAATGTCAGTAAGACAAAACAGCTGATTGAAGGAAGGGTAAGACGAGGGAACATGAACCAATCCTCATAGAGGGATCAGAAGTGGACAGTGAACAATTTCAAGTTCCTGGGTGTCAATATCTCTGAGGATCTATTGATGCAGCTACAGTATAAAGAAGGCAAGACAGCGGATATATTTCATCAGGAGCTTGAAGATATTCGGTTTGTCATTTTAAAACACCCAAAAACAGCTGTAGATGTATTCTATATATATTATTTATATTATTTGTTTTTGCACTATTTTAATTTAGTTAATATACATATCCATATGTATACTGTAATTTATTTATTGTTTCTATATTAGCATGTCCTGCATTGAACTGCTGCTGCTAAATTAACAAATTTCCTGACACCTGCCGGTGATAATAAACCTGATTCTGGTCCTGACTTTGAATTCATCCCCACAGACGGATGTGACCAATTCATTGGGTATATTTAATGTGGAGGTTCTCGATTGTGGTGGGGGTGGGATAAGAGTGTTTGAGAGGGTTAAGAGATCTGTCATGATCTCTTATTCCTGGCAGAATGGTGCAGCAGACTGGATGGGCCAAATGGCCTAATTCTGCTGCTGTGTCTTCTGGTCCGATGGTCTCGGAGCAGCTGTAGGACATTTCAAAGGGAAGGCTGAGCAGCCGGACATCGTGGTGGACGGTGCATGTTGGTAATAGCAACGCAAGGATATGGAGGGTTGTGTCCTGTGCAGTGAATATAGAGAAATCAGACAGAAACTAAAAAGTAGTAAGCTCTGTATTACTCCCAGTGACACTTGTTAGTGGGGAGAGATATAGAGAGATACCAGTGATGAATGTGCGGCTCAGGAGCTGGTGCAGGGGACAGAGTGCCAGTTTCATGGATCAATGGGACATCTTCTAGGGATGGGAAGGCAGAAACTGTTCACTCCACAGGGTCTTTTAGGGAAGCAACAGTTTTCTCTGTCCTAAAACTGCACGGGATACTTTTGATGTGACAGGGTGGAGGTTAAAAGGGAATCTGAAGGGTGAGTTGATGGAGGTGGATAAAATTACGTGAGGCATACAAAGGTTAGTGAGACAGAGACTGTTTCCAGTGGTGTGGCTGTCTAAAGGGAATAGTTGTAAGGTGACAGGGGTGTAGTTTAAAGAGGATCTGAAGGGTAAATATTTGACACAGAGAATAGCTGGTATCCCGAATGAGCTGCCAGATGAGGTGGTGGAGACAAAGACACACAAAGTTTCTGTTGATGAACACTTCCCAGGAACCTGTCATTACTGTGTTCATCCTGCCCTGGTTTAACTCCACGGTGCTGGATCCATTGTTATTTTCCATCTGTATAAACGATCAGGATGAGAATGTAGTAAACTGGATCAGCAAGTTTGCAGATGACACCAAGATTAGGGGTAAGATGGACAGCAGAGGCAGCTAGAAAATCTTGATGTGGGATGTGGACCAGCTGGCAAAATGAAGTTGGTTACAATCTGGAACACACTGCCTGAGGGAGAGGTGCAGGCTGGTATTTAAGGAACATCTGGCTGAACATTTGAATCACTAGGTCAGGGTAGGAGACAGACCAAGTGCTGAGTTAGTGGAGACAGATTCTCGATGGTCAGTATAGACATGCAGAAACCACTGACTGTGAAAGTTCAGTGGGAATCTGGAACACAGAACTTCAGGATGGATTTACCTAAAACACTCAGAACCCAGGACAATGGATTTTTGTTGGACAAATATATTAATGCATTAGGGTTAATAGTGAATCAAACACCTCAAAAGGCTACCAAAATGCACCTATTCCCTGGGCACCAGTAACAGGACTTTAAAATGGGAATTTGGTGAAGAACACTGGTTAGTATTAGGAGAGATGGCGGACAGCTTGGTCACAAAGGAAGGGTGCAAATATCTTCTCAGAGGATAAGGGGTTCAGTGGAACAAGCTCACAGCTGAGAATGAAGGTAACAAACCCCACTGCAGTGGAGGACTGCTGTTGCCAGGGTTGTCCAGGATAGAAACAGACCCTCTGGCCCATCACGAACAGGGATGGGAAAGTGGGAAACTAATCCCATTTTCCTGCATTAGTTTCATATCCCTCCAGGCCTTGCTCACCTAAGTACCTGTGCATGTGTCTCTAATACTGTTACACAGTTCCCTGTATGTGGCATCGCAGAGAGACAGGGTTGTGTGTTCTACTTGCCTTATCAGCCAAAGAACTGCCTCTCATTAGCATTGTACAAAACTGTTTAAAGACAGATTTAAAGGGGATCTGAGGGGTACATACTTCACACAGAGAATAGCTGCTATCCTAAATCAGCTGCCAGAGGAGGTGTGGGGGCAGAAACCCACAAAGTCTCTGTTCATTAAACCTTCCCAGGAACCTGTCATTACTGTGTACATCCTGCCCTGGTTGAACCGCCCAGAATAGAGTCAGTGATTTATACAGAACTGAAACCGTCCCTTCGGTAAAACTCATCCACGCCGACCAAGTTGTCGACCTGAACTCGTCCCATCCGCCTGCATTAGGCCCGTGTCCCTCTCAACCTTTCCTATCCAAGTAACTGTGCAAATATGGTTTAAATATTGTACCTGAGGCAGAGAGCCGGTGCGGTGAGGCGCTGACAGACACTCACTGTTCCGTGGGCAGGATGAGGAGAGGCCGATTCCCACAGTGGAGCCGAAACCCAAAGTAGAGACCGACTCCACTTTACCTCAACCCCGTGCCCACCATCCCGGACCAACTGCCCGCCCCAGACCGGTCCCCTGGAAACGAGGATGGAGCCAGTATGACATGTTTGACATCATCTCATCACAGATCGGCATACACAACACGGTATCACGTGACGGTGTCCACAGTCCGGGAGACGGGCAGAGAGAGCTGTCAATCAATGGAGCCACTGAGAAACTGCGAGCATTGTAACAGAGTGGGTACAGAGGGGCATTTCCGGGTACAGTGACCCCACCCCACCCACGGGAATTGAGTGTGTTATAGACAGTAATATTCGCATTTTAATTTGACTCTTCGGTCTTATAAATATTTAATATTTATATTTTCTATACTTTTGTGTGGATAATCTTTTATAATTTGGGATAGAAAAACGTTGTAACAAGATCACTGAACCCTTCATGAAAACAGAACGTTACGGAAAAATATTGTCAAAGTCAACATTTTAATCCAAAGTAAGTTATTAGAAGCATAGAAAACCCACAGCACCAAGCAGGCCCTTCGGCCCACAAAATTGTGCTGAACATGTCCCTACTTTAGGAATTACTGGGCTTACCTATCAAAACGTCTCTGAAAAGACCCTATCGTATCTGCCTCCACCACCGTTGCGGGCAGCCCATTCCACGCACTCACTACTCCGAGTAAAAAACTTACCCCTGACATCTCTGTACCTGCTCCCCAGCACCTTAACCTGTGTCCTCTTGTGCAGCCAGTTCAGCCCTGAGAAAAAGCCTCTGACTGTCCACACGATCGATGCCTCTCATCATCTTGTACACCTTGGGCCTAAAGGAAACGTTGCTGACTTTGTCCTATTTTATCATGTGTCGCCAAGTAGCCCGAAAATACATCGAGTCCATCATCTTCCCGACCACTGAGGTCAGACTGACTGGCCTATGATTTCCTCTCTTCTGCCCTTCTCCCTCCTTCAAGAGTGGAATAATGTTTGCAATTTTCCTCTTCTCCAGGAACACGCCAGAATACAGGGATTATAGAAAGATTATTACTAAAACTGCCACTGTCTCTTCAGTCACCTCTTTCATAGCACTGGTGTAGAAAGTCCCGTCCAGCTGATTTATCTACCTTCAGATCTTTCAGTTTCCCAAGCAGCTTTTCCACAGTAAAGGCCAATTCACTCATTTCTGCCCCCTGATTCTCCTGAATTTCCAGCAGACTGCCAGTGTCTTCCACAGTGAAGACTGATGCACAATACGTATTCAGCTTCTCTGCCACTTCCCTGTACCCCATTACTACGTCTCCAGCATCATCTACTTTTGCCTCTCTTTTACACTTTGTATATCTGAACAAACTTCTGGTATCCTCTTTAATACTAATGGCTAGCTAACCTTCGTATTTCTTCTTATTCCTCTCAATGACTTTTTTAGTCGGTTTCAAAGTTTTGTAAATCGTATAACTGAGTGTCAGGGACGTCTCAGAGCAGCTACTGAACAATGTTCACTCAGCCAGAGGTGGTGGTTCACGTCGGTAGCAGTGGACAGGTAGAAAAGGGATGAGGTCCCCCAGTGAATATAGAGAGTTAGGGAACAAGTTAAAGAGCAGGACCTGAAAGGTGATAATTTTTGTGTTACTCCCAATGCTCTGTGGTAGTACGGGTGGGAACAGAAAGTTAGAGCAGATGACTGTGTGGCTGAGGAGCTGGTGCAGGGACCGGGTTTCAGGATTCCAGAACACTGGAACCTCTTCAGGTCCAGAGGTGACATTTACAAGGGGGGGGAGGGTGGTTTGCACCTTCACGGGGGAGGGGGGGGGGTCTGTATCATGAGGTTCATTGTTGCTCCCTGGAAGGGTTGAAATGAGATGGACAGGGGGATGTGAACCAGAACACCAGTCACTGAATGGAGAGATTGATGCCAAGTTTGATGCTTAATACTGTAAGGATGGATTTTGAGGCAAATCCTCATCGGACATGAGATTGTTTAAAGACAGCGGCACAGTGATTCAGGGCCAGTTTGTTCCTGTAAGGGGGAGGGTCCAGGATGGCAAGGTTCAGGAACCTTGGATGATGAGAGAGGAAGAAAATTTAGTCGAGGAAGAGTGAGAAGCATATGCAAGGCTTAGGAAGCTGGAATCAAACAGGGTGTTAGAGGATGATATTTAAAACACAGAAGGGAACTCAAGAACATTTGCAGAGTGAGAAACAGTGATGAAAAATCTCTGATGAGCAGGATTAAAGATAACCCCACTGCATTCTGTACATTCATTGTGGTGAAATGGATACCCAGGGGTGCACGTCCAACATAAAGCGTGGGTACACAGGTAATGGCAGGAACATTAACATACAGAAGGATGTTGGGTCCGGGCAGATTGGTTCCCTGAAACTGGGAGCACAGGTTGACAGGGTGGTAAAGCCGGTGTACGGCATGTTTGCCTTCACCGGGCAAGGCATTGAGTTCAATCACCAGGACATCATGTTACAATTTATAAAATGCTGGTTCGGCCACACTGAGAGCACAGTGTTCAGTTCTGGTCACCTCATTCTAGGAAGCATGTGGAGGTTTCGATGCAGGTGCAGAAGTTGTTAAGCAGGATGTCTGGAGGAGGAGTGAGGTGAGGAGAGGCTCGACATGCTGGAGCTTTTTCCTCTGGAGTGGCGTCAGCTCAGGAGAGATCTGACAGAAATTTATACAATTTTGTAGGACATAGTTGGTGTAAATAGCCAGTAATCTTTTTCACAGGAGAGAAATGTCTTCTATTAAAAGACATGTATTTAAGATCAGAGGAAGAAAGTGAAGGGAACAGTGATGGAGACTTGGAATGCACTGTCAGGGATGGTGTCAGAGGCAGAGAGCACAGGGGTATTTAGGGAAGTCTCAGACAGACAGGAATTTGGAGAGAAGTGACTGGTACTACGGTGCTGAAGAACTCGATCCACCCACCCCTCCCTTTTCTCCCTGGCACAAACCAAACTCAGAGCGACGCACCGGCTCACATAGGGAGTCTCTCGGCAGATCTGATCAAACTGACCCTCTCTTTCGGAAAATGTTCATTTATATTCAGAGGCCTGGGTGGACGAGTTTTTTTCAGTAAATACGGTCGGTTCCACAGGGTAAACGTACCTTTGTAGACAGTCAGAGACCTGTATAGTTGTGCCGCGGAGAGCATTCTGACAGGCGACATCTGTCTGGTGTGGAGGGGCTACGGCACAGCACCGAAAGAAGCTGCTGATAGTACCCAGGACAACTTTCGGGAGCGGTGCTCATAAAGGCAGCGTCCATTATTAAACACTTCCAACACCCAGGGCATGCCCTTTTCTCACTGTTACCGTCAAGTAGGAGATACAGAAGCCTGAAGGCACACTCAGCGATTCAGGAACAGCTTCTTCCCCTCTGCCATCCGATTCCTAAATGGACATTAAAACTATGGACACTACCTCACTTTTTAATATACAGTATGTCCGATTTTACATTTTTCAAAATAACAGTCAATAAACGTAACTGATTTACTTGTTTATGTATTATGTTTTATTTTATTTTATTTATTATTTTATAACTTTGTCTTCCAGGTTATGTATGACATTGCACTGCTGCTGCTAAGTTAACAAATTTCACGTTACATGCCGGTGATAATAAACTTGATTCTGAAATGTAAAACGCAAATGTTATTTTTCTGTGAGGCGATGGGAATCGCTCATGAAGCAACGAACAGGCGATGTTCCCGCCTTCTGCACACCGGAACGGCCCGGGGTCAACCCGCAATGTGGAACCCAGACAACGCGGTTCCACGTGATGAAGAGCGGAGTCGTTCAGTGATCGGAGATTAAATTCTCCCTCCCGGGGCTGACTCCGGAAGTTCATTTCACGACTCTGCGCCTAGTGAACCCGCTGATTCTCTGCAAGGGGAGAGAGCTACATTCGGTTGGCTGAGAGGGGAAAACAAGCCGGGACTGAAACGAACCGGTTTCTGTGCAGATTTATTCCGGTTTCTTTCGCGGAAGAAACATGTCGAGACACTGACAGACGCAGGATATCAAACACACGGAAAGCTCAGCCCTTCCACCGACATTGTGAGTGGCTCTGAAAAGAGCCTTTGGGTAAATAGATTCAGCTTACGTCGCTTCACTTACTGGCAGCGCCGGTTTTCTTGGGCAACAGGACGGCCTGGATGTTGGGTAACACACCGCCCTGAGCGATAGTCACCCCTCCCAGCAGCTTGTTCAGCTCCTCGTCGTTGCGGACGGCCAGCTGCAGGTGCCGGGGGATGATGCGGGTCTTCTTATTGTCCCGGGCCGCGTTGCCGGCCAATTCGAGGATTTCGGCCGTCAGATACTCGAGCACAGCAGCCAGATAGACCGGGGCTCCGGCACCCACCCGCTCAGCATAGTTGCCCTTTCTCAGGAGTCTGTGAACCCGGCCGACCGGGAACTGCAGTCCAGCCCGGGACGAGCGAGATTTGGCCTTGGACCGAGCTTTGCCAGCGCCGCCTTTTCCACGTCCAGACATTTCCACAGTCACAACTCTACTCTAACGAGAATGAAGGAGTGTTCACCCCGCCCCAACTCGCCCATTTTATACTTACTTTGAGAATGCAAACTGATGTTTGTGATTGGTGTGATACTGCTTATTCTCATTGGTGAAGAGAAATGCTCCAATCGAAGAACTGCCATAATCACCAATCAGCGGTCCGTAAAGGTAAAAGCGCGGAAAAATAACCGTCTCCTCCCCAAAGTGCACTGAAATCTGGAAAAAAGCCCGCCAAAAAAATAAATCTATTATTCAAATTTAATTTCAAGTTAAATCATTGCAGATCTGTTTTAAGATTGGGTCTTCGCATTTCCCTCTGTTACTGAAATCGGGCATATTTGATTTAAGTGTAGTTGATATTGGAGAATCTGGGAACCAAATTCTCTAATTCCTTTCAACCCGTAATGGAACCGAATAAAACTGACGCTCAGCTTGTGCCCGCGGTCGGTCACTGTATGAACGTTATCAGGTTATGGAAAACGGCTCTTCTCAAACTTTGTACAGCGTCTAGTCTGCAATTCTATAAAGTTTTTATATGAAAGAGCCATCACGAGGAAATCTGCAGATGCTGGAATTTCAAACACACACAAAATGCTGGTTGAACCCAGCAGGCCAGGCAGCATCTATAAACAGGACTGTCGACGCTTCTCCATATGAAAGAGCCATAATGTCTTTCAGGCTCGAGTTGAAATGAGATTCAGGAGTTACCCAACTGGAACCAATAAACTGCTGAAGCCGCAAATAAAACAACAACGGCAGCAATCCTCTGCTTGGCATGGATACCGAGTGGGACGGACTGATGGGGAAGGGGGAAGGGGGGCGGGGGGGGGAACAATTCCTTGTCAGTTCAGTGTGAGCTTATTACAATCGCGATTTAGTTCTTGTAGAAGTCACCAGACAAAGTATGTGTAATTTAATACCTAAATGCTAGTACAACTCTTTCATTGAAATTGTGAGTGGCTCTTAAAAGAGCCGTTGTGTTTTCGATCATCTCACTGGACAGCTTCACTTGGAGCTGGTGTACTTGGTCACCGCCTTTGTCCCTTCGGACACGGCGTGCTTGGCCAGCTCCCCGGGCAGCAGCAGGCGCACGGCGGTCTGGATCTCCCGGGAGCTGATGGTGGACCGCTTGTTGTAATGGGCCAGGCGGGAAGCCTCACCCGCGATGCGCTCGAAAATATCGTTCACGAATGAATTCATGATGCTCATGGCCTTGGAGGAGATGCCGGTGTCGGGGTGAACCTGCTTCATCACTTTGTAGATGTAAATGGCGTAACTCTCCTTCCTCGTCCTCTTGCGCTTCTTGCCAGACTTGCTCGCCGGTTTGGACAGAGCTTTCTTGGCGCCCTTCTTGGGAGCGGGTTTCGGTGGATCAGGCATTTCCCCGTCGGTTTCAAACACAATAATAAGCAGAAGCTGGCCGGAGCGCGGATTAAATAGGCAGCGCCCAAAGTGGTATGTTAATGAGGATGGGAACGCTGAGCATTTCCATTGGTTGTTTGGAGAAGGGAATCACCAATCGGAACGCTGGGGGATGGGAAGCGGCGCCAATGTGTGGCGGTTACCGCTGTCGTTTAATGCGGGAGGAAGTACAGAAGGGCAGAGACTGGCGGGGGTGCGGGCTGAAATTGAAAAGGGAAACGCAATTTTCAAAAGCAGAATGAAAATAAAATCAGATGAAATATTGTAAAATTAAACACTAAGCCGGTTAGTTCATGACACAGGGCAGGAGAACGAAAGAGAGATTTGGATATTTCAATGTAAAGTTCAAATCGAGTTTATGCACAAGCGAAAGGAACAACGGATTTGTAGCAACATCACAGACACATTGCATCAGACACAACATTGACCAGAAACACTGGAATTAAATATGAATTATACCAAAATATTCAAATAGACAGAGGACTATCAGAACAAAATCAAAATAACAAAGAGATTATGCAGGCAGTGGGAGAATCACCCTCTTGTGCTTCTTCATCTCGTCACTCTCGATTCAGAGTCACGCAACGCTGCCACTTTGATCTGGCCCATGCCTTCATTCACCAGGTCCAACACTTGCCTTTATTGGATCTTCCTCCTCCTGACACTAGTCATCGTGTTTGTGGGGCTGTGTGTCCCCTTGGACCCCTGGATTAGGTTTGAGGGTAGGGCTGGCGGATTTACATATGTTAAGAGAGATAAGGCTGTAGAGTTTAGTATGGTGAGATATGTGGGGCTACGGTGGATGGGGTAGTGTAGTGGACCCACACAGTGGCTGATGCCTTTCATTATCGTGGTTCAAAACCACTTGGCTTAGGGAATCGGGTGTGCAAAGGGACACATCATGAATAATACAACTTAGTGTCATTGGGTGTTTGGGGTCTTTAATCATGAGACAATCTCGCCCAGGCGACCCAGCCAGGGTGGATCAGGCCCGGTTTGTGTTTATCCCATGGAGCAAGATAACGAGCGGCGTGTAATTCTGCATGTTGCATGATTTTCAACCTTGTTACTTGGTTTTATTTTGACCATTTGGGGAATAGAATGTTCTGAGGCCTAGTAATCAGGCTTTACCTCCAAGTACGGTTCAACTTCCCTACTCTAAATTTACACCAGTCTTTATTTTGCATCTGTGTGCCTGGGATTGCATGGGTTAAATTAACAGAGTTTACTGCAGTACAAACTAGTGATTAATGTTGGGCAGATTGATCCATGATTCCAAAACGCAAAAATCTCTGAAATCCAGAAGTTTTTGTGCCTACGTGACATCACAAATGGGGAATTTTACCCAGGATTAAATGGCTTGTCTAATGAAGAGCGTTTTATGGCTCTGGGCCTCTATTCACTGGACCTTCAAAGAAAGAAGGGTTACTGAATTGAAACCTTTCAAATAGTGAAAGAGCTTGAGTGAGTGGATGTGGAGAGGACTTTTCCTGTGGTAGGAATGTCTAAAACCAGACCACACAGCTTCAAAATAGAGGGGAATCCTTTTAGAGTGGAGATGAGGAGGAATTTCTTCAGCCAGAGAGTGCTGAATCGGTGGAATTTTCAGCCACAGGCAGCTGTGGAGGCCAAATCACTGGGTATAGGCAGAGATTCATAGATCCTTGATTGGTCAGGGCATGAAGGGATACCAGGGAAGGCAAGAGATTGGGCCTAAATGGAAAAATTGATCAGTGATGATGAAATGGCAGAGCAGGTCTCAGGTGCGCTCTCACCAGGGCCCTATAGAATCCCAGTGAGACATCTGTATCCCTCTTCTCCACTCCTCCTGGATCACAGGACAAAATACTGTTTGCCTCTCTCATTACTTGTTGTATCTGCATGTTAACTCAAGTGATTTGTTTACAAGGACGCCCAGGTCCCTCTGAACATCCTATGTGGAAATGACTTTTACAGTTTGATCCTGGGAATGGGTGATCTTGTAGCGATGTGCTATACACAGCCCTGAAATAACAACACGCAGTCGGTAAGTCGTTTCGAGACTAGTTTATTCAAACTTCACGGCGCTGGCATTTAAATCCCTAGCGCCCGCCCTCTCCGGGCGGAAATGACATCGGAGGTGCATTACCAAAGTCTCTCCCCGCGCGCTGGCTATTTGTGAGCTGGTTCACCTGCGCAGAAAGTGGTCGCCACAATCTCACATTTCCCCACATTCTGTTCCATCTGCCCCATCCTAAATGATTCACTCTCCTGTCTACATCTCCCAAATCTTCTCACTACTGACACTGTCCCTCCCGCTCTACCACAGCAACAGACCTAGTCACTGAGTTATGCAGCACAGAAACAGGCCCTTCAGCCCAACACATCCATGCTGACCAAGTAGCCAAACAAAACCATTGTCAGTTACCTACATTTGGCCCATGTCCCTGTGAAACTTCCCTCTCCACAGTCCAAGAGATATTGCAATGGTGCCCCCCTATACCATCACTGGAAGTAGTTTGTTCCATGTAAACAGCACATTCTGTGAACAAAACCTGCTCCTCAGGGTCCCAGTTAAATTTTTCCTCTCTAGCTTCCAACTCCATGACCCTGGAGATAACAGATTCACTATTGACCGTATCAATGCCTGCCATTATTTTATAAGCCTCTCTAATGTCACATACACTCTGGAGAGAAAGTTCCAGTCAATACAGCCTCCTGTTAAATCTCTTTTGCACCCTCTCCAGTTTAATATCACCCTCTGATCACTGGGCAACTATAACTTTACGCCGTGCTCCAAGAGTGGTTTCCCCAAGGCTGGGAGAGCTGTAATGTGACGTCACGGTCCAGTGCCCAATACTCTCCCGATGAATGCAAGTGTGGCAAACACCACCTTCACCGTCCTGCCTACCTGTGTTTACACTTTGAAGGAATTCGATATCTGCACCCCGATATCTCTCTGTTTTACAGCACTCCCAGGGACCGACCAATACCCACGGCAGTTCTGCCCTGGTTCGTCAATGACAAAGGAACATCTCTTGTTCTTGTTTGTGGGCTTGAAGGGCCGAATGGACTACTTCTGCACCTATTTTCTATCTCACATTTATCTGCCATTACTCAAATCACTGACCTCATTGACCACCGTCCTGTTGTATTGCTGGTTACATTTTTCACACTTTAGTGATATCTGCATATTTGCTGAGCCGGGCATTGACGTTGTCTGCCGAGTCTTTAATGAATGAACTGCAGCAGCAGACCTGACTTGAATCTCATTGATCACAGGTCTCCAGTCTAAACAACGACCTCGTCTCCTACCACCAGGCCAATATTGTAGCCACTGCCCTGGATCACATGATCTCTCCTTCCAGACACGAGCCTCACCAGTCTGAAGCTCGCAGGCTTTTCCTTGCAGCGATACACAGAATGCTGGAGGAACTCAGCAGGCCAGGCAGCGAGGAAACAGCCGACGTTTCAGGCCGAGACCCTTCAAGAGCAACTGCACAATTTCTTGTGTTTGGTTTTCCTTTGAGCCTTTTCAAATTACTGCATAATATAATCCATCCTCCAGTCCTCTGCCACTACTGCTATGGCTACCTACAATTATCTCAACAAGGGGCTCAGCAGTCCCTTCGCTAGCTAGCCATAATGTCATCGGATACACCTGGACAGCCCACAGGGCATTACAGTATCTACTATTATACAATTAAATCAGAGATTGTTGAGCCTCTGGCAATCTCCTTTGCATCATCAATGGGGACGAGAGTGGTTCTGGAGGATTGGAGGGTTGCAGATGTTCTTCCCTTATTCAATGAAGGGAGTAGAGATGCCCAGGAAATTATAGACCAGTGAGTCTTACTTCATTGGTCGGTAAGTTGATGGAGAAGATCCTGAGAGGCAGGATTTATAAACGTTTGTAGAGGCATAATATGATTAGAAATAATCAGCATGGCTTTGTCAGATGCAGATCGTGCCTTACGAGCCTGACTGAATTTATTTAGGATGTGACATCGATGAAGGTAGAGCAGTAGATGTAGTGTATATGGATTTCAGCAAGGCATTTGATAAAGTACCCCATGCAAGGCTTATGGAGAATGTAGGGAGACATGGGATCCAAGGGGACATTGCTTGCCCACAGAAGGCAAAGACTGGTTATAGACGGGTCATATTCTGCATGGAGGTCAGCGGCCAGTGGTGTGCATCAGGGATCTGTTCTGGGAGCAATTCTTTTTTGTGATTTTTATGTAACCCTCAGGCTTGCCCAGCTCGTCTTCGTCTCGGGGAAACAGCCTTTGGCCCCGCCAAACTGGGAAATCACATCTGTGCGAATGCTGTATAATATACGGCCCAGTCATAAACCCACCATGCAAAATATCAGACAGTACACCATATGCAATTAAATGATTGAACTTTATGAAACTTAATCTGAATATAGGGTTAGTAATGAAAATTTTAAAAAGGGCCCAATTCAAGGAAAAGTTAAAACTTCTGGTTGGAGCTCACTCCTTCTTCCACCATCGGTCTCCTCCGAGTGTCGCCGACTTTCAGACCCTCAGAACGAGTCTACCAGCTCTCTCCACACGCGTCTTCTCTTGACAAAGACCGCACGAAAAACATCCATCCAGACAGAGTAATAATCTCTTATTGGCTAACATGCATACCACAGTCCTGTCATCTCCGGCAATAACCCAAACAAGAGAAACCGTTACCTCAGCAGTGAACATTACAAAGAAGCCATTACATTAACAATGAATACTTACAGCATGTTACATTTATAAATGTCCTGGATTAGGAAGTGGAGGGATAGTTTAGAAAATTTGCTGGTGACACAAAGGTTGGACGAGTAGTGGATAGTGTGGAGGGCTGTCAGAGGTTACAGTGGGACACTGATAGGATGCAAAACCGGGCAGAGAAGAGACAGATGGAGTTCAACCCAGATAAGTGTGAGGTGGTTCGTTTTTGTATGTCAAATATGACGGCAGAATATAGGATTAATGATAAGATTCCTGGCAGTGTGGAGGATCAGAGGGATCTTGGGGTCCGAGTCCATAGGACACTCAAAGCTGCTGTGCAGGTTGACTCTGTGGTTAAGAAAGCATATGGTGCATTGGCCTTCATCAATCGAGTTCAAGAGCAGAGATGTAATGTTACAGCTATATAGGACCCTGGTCAGACCCCACTTGGAGTACTGTGCTCAGTTCTCGTCACCTTACTACAGGAAGGATGTGGAAGCCATAGAAAGGGTGCAGAGGAGATTTACAAGGATGTTGCCTGGATTGGGGAGCGTGACTTATGAGATTAGGTGAGCGATCACAGCCTTTTCTCCTCGGAGCGACAGAGGATGAGAGGTGACCTGATAGCTGTGTATAAGATGATGAGAGGCATTGATCGTGTGGGTAGTCTTTTTCCCCAGGGCTGAAATGACTAAGACCAAGGGCACAGGTTTAAGGTGCTTGGAAGTAGGTACAGGGGAGATGTCAGGGGTAAGTTTTTTTGCGCAAGGAGTGGTGAGTGTGTGGGATGGGCTGCCAGTGACGGTGTTGGAGGAGGCAGATAAAATGGGGTCTTTTAAGGGGCTCCGGATAGGTATGTGGAGCTTTGAAAAACAGAGGGCTCTGTGTAACCCTGGGAAATTTCTAAGGTAAGTACATGTTCGGCACAGCATTGTGGGCTGATGGGCCTGGATTGTGCTGTAGGTTTTCTGTTTCTAGGTAAACAACAATGCACTTTCTCTACTGTAGTATGCTCTTCCCTGAAGACATCTCTATCCCTGATATCCATGTCCTTTTCCACAGTAAATGCATGAGAAATATGCGTTAAGGACCTCACATGGAACTTTTATTC
Source organism: Hypanus sabinus (assembly GCF_030144855.1). Taxonomy (NCBI): domain Eukaryota; kingdom Metazoa; phylum Chordata; class Chondrichthyes; order Myliobatiformes; family Dasyatidae; genus Hypanus; species Hypanus sabinus. The sequence goes on from NC_082736.1 coordinate 4,512,731, forward strand.
ATGGGTCTGTGGAGGGAAAGGCAGGGGTACTTTCCCTGTGGGAAGGAGAGGTGGTGCAGCCAGTGCCAGAGTGGAAGGTCGCTGTAGGGCTGCAGTTCTCAGCATCAGCCTAGCAGATGAGGCAGCTCCACACTAAGGGAGGGGCGGACACACCCCGCTACATCCCCGTCTCCGATCTGGGAATGGAACCGATGGTGGTGCAGGCAGATAGACACAGCTCTCATTTCTGCTAACCTCTCCCACACAGCTGGAGCTAAACAGCCCCAGCATAAATTTCTCTCCAGGAACCTGTAACAGCTGCTCTTTGTTAAACTGTCCGGTTCTGTGTCCAGCAAGAACAAAGAACTGGCATTAAACAGGGATTTCCCTCCAGGTATGAATAGCAGAAACAGCAATGCACGTCACCAGCAGCTCCTTCCCACCCCGCCTTCACAACCCTATACATCCCAGCTCAGGAATGGCCTCTCCTTTCCCACTCACTCCATATTCTGAGCTCGGTCACTGCTACACTCCGCCTCTTTCTCCAAGCCGCCATCTCCGGAGTCAGTGCTGGTTCTTAACCAGATGTGTCAAAACACCTGTTGCCATGTAGTGCAACAATACAAATCTGAACCACGTTGACTTGGTTTGATGACATTAAACGTCTCTAAATGACTTCTTACTTCTTCATAAATCACAAACTCCTGTTCATTGACTGTAGCTCAGCATTTAACACAATCATTCCCACAATCCTGAATGAGAAGTTACAGAATCTGGGCACCTGTACCTCCCTCTGCAATTTGATCCTTGACTTCCAAACTGAAAGACCACAATCTGTGTGGATTGGTGATAATGTCTCCTCCTCGCTGACAATCAACACTGGTGCACCTTAGCAGTGTGTGCTTGGCCCACTGCTCTACTCTCTATATACCCATGACTGTGTGGCTCGGCATAGATCAAATATCATCTATAAATGTGCTAATGATACAACTGTTATTGGTAGAATCTCAGGTGGAGACGAGAGGGCATACAGGAGTGAGATATACCAACTAGCGGAGTGCTGTCACAGCAACAACCTTGCACTTAATGCCAGTAAGACGAAAAGAAGGGTAAAACAACAGAATGCAGACCAATCCTTGGGGGGGGGGGCAGAAACAGAGAGAGTGAGCAGTTTCAAGTTCCAGGCTGTCAAGTTTTTTGAGGACCCAACCTTGCCCCGACATACCGATGCAGCTATAAAGACGGCAAGACTGTGACTATCCTTCATTGGGGGTTTAAAGGGATCTGCTATGTCAACAAAAGCACTCAAAAATTTCTACAGATGTACAGTGGAGAACGTTCCGACGGGCCTCATCACTGTCTGGTATGGGGGAGCTACTGCACAGAACCGAAAGAAGCAGAGGGTCATAAATTTGATCAGATTCATCTTGGGTACTGGGCTATAATGTACCCAGGACATCTTCATGGAGCATTGTCTCAGAAAGGCAGCGTCCATTATTAAGGACCTCCAACACTCAGGGCATGCCTTTTTCACATTGTTATCTTCAGGTAGGAGGTACAAAAGCCTGAAGGCACAGATTCAGTGATTGAAGAACAGCTTCTGCCCTTCTGCCATCCAATTCCTAAATGGACATTGAACCTGTGAACACTACCTTACTTGTATTAATATATTATTTCATGATTTTAATCTATATCAATATAACTATACTGTAATTTATTTAGTTATTCTTCTATGTTACTGAATTGCTGCTGCTTGTGCTGATGTGTCTGTGATTCTCATTCTGAACCTCCAGCAGCTTGCCAACAGACGTGAAGTTAACAGGGCAAGAGTTACCTACTTTTGTCTTCTACCTTTCTTGGACAAAGCAGACACCTTTCCCCCACTTCACTGGGACCTTTCTGGAAAACAGTGAGTTCTGACAAGGTTCAACTTTTATCTCCACTTTCTCTCCAGCCACTTTCTGTAAAACCCATGAATGCAGATCTTTGGGACCTGGAGTAGTTTGTTTTTCAGCCCCATTAGGTTTCCTCTCATGATGGTGACCGTTGCAAATTATTGCACTGTGTTGAAAAGTTCACAGTATTGTTTAACTTACCGTAATTTCCTGCCACTTTTCTGCTACTGAGTCTCTTGTCACTGCTTCCTAAAGTGTTCTTTTGTGCCCCATGGAGAGGCAACATGTGGATGTACACAGCACCAGTGGTCTACCTTCAGCCCTTGGCACTTTGTACCCCATGGAGAGGCAACATGTCATGGAGAGGCAACATGTGGATGTACAGAGCACCAGTGGTCTACCTCCAGCCCTTGGCACTTTGTGCCCCATGGAGAGGCAACATGTGGATGTACAGAGCACTACCACCTACATTGTCTTTCCTGCTGTTCATTGTTCCTACATGTACATCACATCTCACCAACACATAATGAACAAGGACACCCTCTCTTTTCTCTTCTGCTGATTCGTGTGGAACATTGTTAGTTAGTTAGTTAAACTCCATCACTCCCACGGGGGCACAACCACTGATGGTAGCTCACCAGAGACAACTGCGCTGTGCCAGTCATTCAAGTTGACCCCAAGTGTAGCCAAGCTTCATGGTGGATCCATCCTCCCCCAGGGATGAGTTCTTTGGAGCTTCTGCAGCTCTGCGTGTAGTTGCTGGGCCCATGACCAGCTCCCTTCATTCACATCCTGGCTTCAGACCATCCATGGGAGAGGTGTGGATTGTTCAATATCCTGGAATACTGAGGTCCCAGTCTCAGTCACCCTGCAGCCATGACCCTGTAATAGCTGTAAGATGAAACAGATTGTCACATTACAATGCCTATGTTCAGTCACCCGATCTATAACCTTCTGTTTACCCCTGTCAAATTTCCGCTCGTTCTTATAGGCTCCGGGGTACAAAATTTAATTCTTCCTTAGAATTCAGGTGTTCAATTGGCAGCATCACCCTTGTACATTTCCTCTGACTCTTGTCAATCATCTTAACATCTTTCCTGCAGGTAACTGCCTGTTTCCACTACTATCCATCCTTAAAACTAGGTCCTCTGGTATTTGATATTTCTACCTTGGAGAAAAGATTCTGACTATCTATACTATCCCTCCCTCTAATAATTTCAAATCCAACCATACGGTCTCCCCTTGGCACTGATGTTCCGGGAAAACACACAAGTCAGTCCAACATTTCCTTCGGGCTCCTGTACTCTAATCCCATCAGCATCCTGGTGAACCAGTCAGGATGATCTCCATTGTACATCTATACAGCTTCATCACTGGTTAATCTGCACAAACTTCAAAGAAATTAGAAGTGTTTCTGTGCCTTCTTTGTAGTGACACGTGTGCTGGTCCCATGAGAGTTCCTCTAATAGGGTAAAGCAAAGGAATTTAAAGTTACTAATAGTCCCCTCATGAGGACTCTGGGTATCATCTCCACTCTTGCTAAGCCACACATCTACATTTTCATCCAAATCCTCAATATACTGTCTATCAGAAACACGAGCTTACAGCGCTGATCTCTATGCAACGCCACAGGTCATGGACCTCAAGACAGAATAACAGCTTGTCTTCTCTGGGCAAGAAAGCTCCCAAACCAAACTTGCAATTCACTCTGGATCCCAGGCATCTTTATCTTTTGAATCAACTTGGCATGAGGAACCTTATTCAATGCCTTAATAAGATCCATGTCGATAACATCCATTGTGTTTCCCTCATCAAGTACAAATTCACCACCTCAAAAAGCTGATCAGGTTTGTTAGGGATGGCAAGCCTACAAAAAGCCATACTGACTGTCCCCAAGCAGGACCTGCCTTTCCAAATGTGCATCAATCCTGTCCCTCAGTATCCTCTCCAACAACTTCCCTACCTATAATTACCTGGATTATCCTCATTTCCCTTCTTGGACAAAGGCAATACATTGTCCTTTTGCAGTTTTCCAGGACCTTGCCTGTTGCTAGTGACTTCACAAAGTTCCTTGTCAAATCCCCAGCAATTTCCTCACTTGCTTCTTTTACTATTGTAGGATATATGCCATCAGGCCCTGGAGTTTTATCCATCGTCATGCCGTTCAGAAGACCCAGCACTGCCTCCTCCTTAATCTCAACATGTCGCAGCTCATTAGCATGCCTCGCTCTGTTTTCACTATCCTCTATTTCCTTCTCCTCGGTAAATACTGACTCGAAGTACTCATTTAGTACCTCAGCCACTTGCTCTGACTTCAACCACAACTCATCTGCCCTCTCCTTGCTTATCCTCCACTAACACATGTAAAATGACTTGAGATTATCCTTGGTGTTCCTCACCAATGACAATTCATGGCCCCCTTTTTGGCTTTTCTAATCACCTGTCTGAGCACATCTCTGCTATCTTGGTATTCAGTGAGGATCCCATCTGCATTTTGCTTCTGAAACCGCTTTAACTGTGTGGCAGAAGGTTCTGGAAGCACTGATCTATTAGTAAATCTGGCCACTTACTGGACCAGATTCTCATTTCCTCCTGACTCTCTTGTGCCACAACTATGCTGATAAGTGTGAGGTGCTACATTTTGGTAGGAATAATCAAAATAGGACATACATGGTAAATAGTAAGGCAATGAGGAATGCAGTAGAACAGTGATCTAGGAATAATGGTGCATAGTTCCCTGAAGGTGGAATCTCATGTGTATAGTGTGGTGAAGAAAGCTTTTGGTATGCTGGCCTTTGTAAATCAGAGCATTGAGTATAGGAGTTGGGATGTAATGTTAAAATTGTACAAGGCATTGGTGGGGCCAAATTTGGAGTATTGTGTACAGTTCTGGTCACCAAATTATAGGAAAGATGTCAACAAAGTAGAGAGAGTATAGAGGAGATTAACTACAATGTTACCTGGGTTTCAGCACCTAAGTTACAGAGAAAGGTTGAACAAGTTAGGTCTTTATTCTTTGGAGCATAGAAGGTTGAGGGGGGACTTGATAGAGGTATTTAAAATTATGAGGGGGATAGATAGAGTTGACGTGGATAGGCTTTTTCCATTGAGAGTAGGGGAAATTCAAACAAGAGGACATGAGTTGAGAGTTAAGGGGCAAAAGTTTTGGGGAACACAAGGGGGAACTTCTTTACTCAGAGAGTGGTAGCTGTGTGGAACGAACTACCAGTAGGAGTGGTAGAGGCAGGTTCAATATTGTCATTTAAAGTAAAATTGGATAGGTATATCGACAGGAAAGGAATGGAGGGTTATGGGCTGAGTGCAGGTTGGTGGGACTAGGTGAGAGTAAGCATTCAGAAGGGCCGAGATGGCCTGTTTCTGTGCTGTACTGGTTATATAGTGAACTATTTTACAGTGAGACCAACTTCACCCATGACCACTAGCTGCTGTGTGTGAAGTGACGTGCTGCACTGTTCTTAGGCCAATCCCACATTCATCAAGCTCCTCAGATGTTTGATCATAGAATGGAACATTATTTCTTATAATTCCTGAACAGAGCTGGGGTCAATAAAATCAGGGTGGACCCGGTGTACTCGAGAGATTGTCTAGACTGCTGTGCGTAAACTATTGACCATTTGTAGTTGTGTTAATGTGGAGGAGGAGCTGCAAGTCCTGTTTGACAAACTCCAAGTTCTTTAAGGATATAACGAGTGCAGTGGATGGAGGGGAACAGGTGGATGTTGTATACTTGGATTTCCAGAAGGCGTTCGATAAGGTGCTGCTCAAGAGCCTTACAAATAAGATATGGATGCATGGAGTCAGAGGAAGTATATTGACATGGATAGTAGATTGGTTAACTGAGCGATGGCAGAGAGTTGGTATAAATGGGTGTTTCTCCAGTTGGCAGTCAGTGGTGAGTGGGGTGCCGCAGGGGTCAGTACTGGGCCCGCAGCTGTTTACCATTTACATTGATGCTTTGGAAGGGGGGACTGAGTGTAACATAGCACAGTTTTCTGATGGCATTAAACTAAGTAGAAAAACAAATTGTGCAGAGGATGTGCAGAGCCTGCAGAGGGAGTTAAGTGAGTGGGCCTAAGTCTGGCAGATGGAATATAATGTTGCTAAATATGAGATCATCCACTTCGGAAGGAAAAAGTGAAGAGCAGATTATTATGTAAATAGTGAAAGATTGCAGCATGCTGTTGTGCAGAGGGACTTGGGAGTGCTTGTTCATGAATCGCAAAAAGTTGGCTTGCAGATACAGCAGGTTATTAAGAAAGCAAATGGAATGTGGGCCTTCATTGCCAGAGGGATTGAATTCAAGAGCAGGGAGGTCATGCTGCAACTGTTCAGAGTACTGGTGAGGCCGCACCTGGAGTACTGTGTGCAGAGTGGTCTCCATGCTTGAGGAAGGATATACTGGCTTTGGGGGCAGTGCAGAGGTTTACCAGGTTGATTCCAGGGATGAAGGGGTGAACTTATGAGGCGAGATTGAGTCCCCTGGGACTATACTGTCTGGAGTTCAGAAGAATGAGAGGGGATTTTATAGAAACATACAAAATTTTGAAAGATATATACAAGATAGAAGTAGGAGAGTTGTTTCTATTGGTAGGTGAGACTAGAACTAGGGGACATTGCCTCAAGATTCAGGGGAGAAGATTTATGACAGAGATGAGGAGAAACTGTTCTTCCCAGAGTGTGGTGAATCTGTGGAATTCTCTCACCAGGGAAGCAGTTGAGGCATTCTCACTAAATATATTTAAGAAACAGTTAGATAGGTTTTTACGCAGTAAGGGAATTAAGGGCTATGGGGAAAATGCAGGTAGATGGAGCTGACTTTACAGACAGATCAGCCATGATCTTGTTGAATGGTGGGGCAGGCTCGATAGGCTGGATGGCCTACTTCTGCTCCTATTTCTTATGTTCTTATGAAGGGTTGCTCTCCACTTTTGTCTGTCACTCTGATTCTGTGTCCTGCACCCCAACCCCACCAGCTCTATCTTTCTGTGCCTTACTCGGGCAGGTCAGGTTGCTGTGTATAAAAGGAGATAACTGCTTCCACAACACCAACTGTCCCAATACTTATCTTCATATTGTTCACAAATTTGGCCACATGGCATAAAATGTGAAAAGGGGCAGTTCCAACACCGACATTTTTGGAACACCACTGGTCACCAGCAACCAACCAGAAAATGCCCATTTATCCCCAATTGTTTGTTTCCTGTGAGTCAGCCAACCTTCTATTCATGCTTGTATCTTTACTGTACCTTGTAATGCAGCCTCAGGTACAGCACCTTGTCAAAGCCCTGTTGGAAGTTTATGTGTACACCACCCACTGACTCTCCTTTGTCTATCCTATTAATTCCTCAAAGGATTCCAACAGATTTGTAAAGCAAGATTTCCCTTGGAGGAAACAATGCTGACTTTTGTGTATCTTGTCATGTGCCAACAAGTACCCCAAAACCTCATCCTTAATAACAGGCTCTAACATCTTGCCACCCACAGAGGTCAGGCTATCAGGCCTAAGTTTCCTTTCTTCTGCCTCTGCCCTCTTCTTCAAGAGTGGCGTGATAATTGAAATTTCCCTGTCCAACTGAAACATACCAAATTCGAATGATTCTTGAAGAATCATTACTAATGCCTACACAATTTTCTCAGCTCCATTGTTCAGAACCCTAGGGTGTGGGAGATTTATCTAACTTCAGAACGTTCAGTGTCCCAAACACATTCCTCTTATTAATAGCAACTGCACTCACTTCTGCTCTCACTCTTAAATTTCTGGCATGCTGCTACCGTCATACAAAATGAAGACTGATGCAACATTCTTATTTCGTTCTTCTGACATTTCTTTGTTACCCCCATTACTACTGTTCAGCTTCATATTCCAATGGTCCAATATCCACTCGCACCTCTCTCTCATTCTTTTTATATTAAAAAATTGTATCCACTTTATATTATTGGCAAGCATTCCTACATATTTCATTTTTCGCTCCTTATGGCTTTTTTAATTGCATTCTGTTGGATCTCAAAAGCATCCTAGTTTTTTCACCTCCCGTTATTTTTTGCTCCATTTGCCCTGCCTATTCCTTTTCTGTAATTTTTGACTCTCCTTGTCAGCCACAGTCATCTCATCCACCTTTTGCTGGACTTCCTCGTCATTGGGATGTATCTATTCAGCATCTTCCTCATCATTGGGATGTATCTATCCAGCATCCACCTCATCATTGGGATGCATCTAGCCAGCATCCTCCACGTCATTGGGATGTATCTATCCAGCATCTTCCTCATCATTGGGATGTATCTATCCAGCATCTTCCTCATCATTAGAATGTATCTATCCAGCATCCTCCTCATCATTGGGATGTATCTATCCAGCATCTTCATCATTGGGATATATCTATCCAGCATCCTCCTCATCATTGGGATGTATCTATCCAGCATCTTCCTCATCATTGGGATGTACCTATCCAGCATCTTCCTCATCATTGGGATGTATCTATCCAGCATCCTCCTCATCATTGGGATGTATCTATCCAGCATCTTCCTCATCATTGGGATGCATCTATCCAGCATCCACCTCATCAATGGAATGTATCTATCCAGCATCTTCCTCATCATTGGAATGTATCTATCCAGCATCCTCCTCATCATTGGGATGTATCTATCCAGCATCTTCATCATTGGGATATATCTATCCAGCATCCTCCTCATCATTGGGATGTATCTATCCAGCATCCTTCTCATCATTGGGATGTCTCTTTCCAGCATCCTTCTCGTCATTGGGTTGTATCTATCCAGCATCCTCCTCATCATTGGAATGTATCTATCCAGCATCCTCCTCGTCATTGGGATGTATCTATCCAGCATCCTTCTCGTCATTGGGATGTATCTATCCAGCATCCTCGTCATTGGGATGTATCTATCCAGCATCCTCCTCGTCATTGGGATGTATCTATCCAGCATCCTCGTCATTGGGATGTATCTATCCAGCATCAGCCTCATCATTGGGATGTATCTATCCAGCATCCGCCTCATCATTGGGATGTATGTATCCAGCATCCTCGTCATTGGGATGTATCTATCCAGCATCAGCCTCATCATTGGGATGTATCTATCCAGCATCCTCCTCCTCATTGGGATGTATCTATCCAGCATCCTCCTCATCATTGGGATGTATCTATCCAGCATCCTCCTCCTCATTGGGATGTATCTATCCAGCATCCTCCTCGTCATAGGGATGTATCTATCCAGCATCCGCCTCATCATTGGGATGTATCTATCCAGCATCCTCCTCGTCATTGGGATGTATCTATCCAGCATCCTCCTCATCATTGGGATGTATCTATCCAGCATCCTTCTCATCATTGGGATGTCTCTTTCCAGCATCCTTCTCGTCATTGGGATGTATCTATCCAGCATCCTCCTCATCATTGGAATGTATCTATCCAGCATATTCCTCATCATTGGGATGCATCTATCCAGCATCCTCCTCCTCATTGGGATGTACCTATCCAGCATCCTCCTCATCATTGGGATGTATCTATCCAGCATCCTCCTCATCATTGGGATGCATCTATCCAGCATCTTCCTCATCATTGGGATGTATCTATCCAGCGTCCTCCTCATCATTGGGATGTATCTATCCAGCATCCTCCTTATCATTGGAATGCATCTATCCAACATCCTCCTCATCATTGGGATGTATCTATCCAGCATCTTCCTCATCATTGGGATGTATCTATCCAGCATCCTCCTCGACATTCGCATGTATCTATCCAGCATCCTCCTCATCATTGGGATGTATCTATCCAGCATCCGCCTCATCATTGGGATGTATCTATCCAGCACCCTCCTCGTCATTGGGATGTATCTATCCAGCATCCTCATCATTGGGATGTATCTATCCAGCATCCACTTGGTCATTCGGATGTATCTATCCAGCATCCACCTCATCATTGGGATGTACCTATCCAGCATCCTCCTCATCATTGGGATGTATCTATCCAGCATCCTCCTGTTCATTGCGATGTATCTATCCAGCATCCTCGTCATTGGGATGTATCTATCCAGCATCCTCCTCGTCATTGGGATGTATCTATCCAGCATCCTCCTCGTCTTTGGGATGTATCTATCCAGCATCCTCATCGTCATTGTGATGTATCTATCCAGCATCCTCCTGGTCATTGGGATGTATCTATCCAGCATCCTCCTCATCATTGCGATGTATCCAGCATCCTCGTCATTGGGATGTATCTCTCCAGCATCCTCCTCCTCATTGGGATGTATCTATCCAGCATCCTCCTCGTCATTGGGATGTATCTATCCAGCATCCTCGTCATTGGGATGTATCTATCCAGCATCCTCCTCATCATTGCGATGTATCCAGCATCCTCGTCATTGGGATGTATCTCTCCAGCATCCTCCTCCTCATTGGGATGTATCTATCCAGCATCCTCCTCGTCATTGGGATGTATCTATCCAGCATCCTCGTCATTGGGATGTATCTATCCAGCATCAGCCTCATCATTGGGATGTATCTATCCAGCATCCGCCTCATCATTGGGATGTATGTATCCAGCATCCTCGTCATTGGGATGTATCTATCCAGCATCAGCCTCTTCATTGGGATGTATCTATCCAGCATCCTCCTCCTCATTGGGATGTATCTATCCAGCATCCTCCTCATCATTGGGATGTATCTATCCAGCATCCTCCTCCTCATTGGGATGTATCTATCCAGCATCCTCCTCGTCATAGGGATGTATCTATCCAGCATCCGCCTCATCATTGGGATGTATCTATCCAGCATCCTCCTCGTCATTGGGATGTATCTATCCAGCATCCTCCTCATCATTGGGATGTATCTATCCAGCATCCTTCTCATCATTGGGATGTCTCTTTCCAGCATCCTTCTCGTCATTGGGATGTATCTATCCAGCATCCTCCTCATCATTGGAATGTATCTATCCAGCATCCTCCTCATCATTGGGATGTATCTATCCAGCATCCTCCTCCTCATTGGGATGTATCTATCCAGCATCCTCCTCATCATTGGGATGTATCTATCCAGCATCCTCCTCCTCATTGTGATGTATCTATCCAGCATCCTCCTCGTCATAGGGATGTATCTATCAAGCATCCGCCTCATCATTGGGATGTATCTATCCAGCATCCTCCTCGTCATTGGGATATATCTATCCAGCATCCTCCTCATCATTGGGATGTATCTATCCAGCATCCTTCTCATCATTGGGATGTCTCTTTCCAGCATCCTTCTCGTCATTGGGATGTATCTATCCAGCATCCTCCTCATCATTGGAATGTATCTATCCAGCATCCTCCTCGTCATTGGGATGTATCTATCCAGCATCCTTCTCGTCATTGGGATGTATCTATCCAGCATCCTCGTCATTGGGATGTATCTATCCAGCATCCTCCTCGTCATTGGGTTGTATCTATCCAGCATCCTCGTCATTGGGATGTATCTATCCAGCATCAGCCTCATCATTGGGATGTATCTATCCAGCATCCGCCTCATCATTGGGATGTATCTATCCAGCATCCGCCTCATCATTGGGATGTATGTATCCAGCATCCTCATCATTGGGATGTATCTATCCAGCATCCTCCTCATCATTGGGATCTATCAATCCAGCATCCTCATCGTCATTGTGATGTATCTATCCAGCATCCTCCTCGTCATTGGGATGTATCTATCCAGCATCCTCCTCGTCATTGGGATGTATCTATCCAGCATCCTAATCGTCATTGTGATGTATCTATCCAGCATCCCCCTGGTCATTGGGATGTATCTATCCGGCATCCTCATCGTCATTGCGATGTATCTATCCAGCATCCTCCTCATCATTGCGATGTATCTATCCAGCATCCTCGTCATAGGGATGTATCTATCCAGCATCCTCCTCGACATTGGGATGTATCTACCCAACATCCTCGTAATTGCGATTTATATATCCTGCATCCTCATCGTCATTGGGATGTATCTATCCAGCATCCTTGTCATTGGGATGTATATATCCAGCATCCTCATCATTGGAATGTATCTATCCAGCATCCTCCTCATCATTGGGATGTATCTATCCAGCATCCTCCTCCTCATTGGGATGTATCTATCCAGCATCCTCCTCATCATTGGGATGTATCTATCCAGCATCCTCCTCATCATTGGGATGCATCTATCCAGCATCTTCCTCATCATTGGGATGTATCTATACAGCGTCCTCATCATTGGGATGTATCTATCCAGCATCCTCCTCATCATTGGGATGCATCTATCCAGCATCTTCCTCATCATTGGGATGTATCTATCCAGCGTCCTCCTCATCATTGGGATGTATCTATCCAGCATCCTCCTTATCATTGGAATGCATCTATCCAACATCCTCCTCATCATTGGGATGTATCTATCCAGCATCTTCCTCATCATTGGGATGTATCTATCCAGCATCCTCCTCGACATTCGCATGTATCTATCCAGCATCCTCCTCATCATTGGGATGTATCTATCCAGCATCCGCCTCATCATTGGGATGTATCTATCCAGCACCCTCCTCGTCATTGGGATGTATCTATCCAGCATCCTCATCATTGGGATGTATCTATCCAGCATCCAATTGGTCATTCGGATGTATCTATCCAGCATCCACCTCATCATTGGGATGTACCTATCCAGCATCCTCCTCATCATTGGGATGTATCTATCCAGCATCCTCCTGTTCATTGGGATGTATCTATCCAGCATCCTCGTCATTGGGATGTATCTATCCAGCATCCTCCTCGTCATTGGGATGTATCTATCCAGCATCCTCCTCGTCTTTGGGATGTATCTATCCAGCATCCTCATCGTCATTGTGATGTATCTATCCAGCATCCTCCTGGTCATTGGGATGTATCTATCCAGCATCCTCCTCATCATTGCGATGTATCCAGCATCCTCGTCATTGGGATGTATCTCTCCAGCATCCTCCTCGTCATTGGGATGTATCTATCCAACATCCTCGTCATTGGGATTTATATATCCAGCATCCTCATCGTCATTGGGATGTATCTATCCAGCATCCTCCTCGTCAGTGGAATGTTTCTATCCAGCATCCTCCTCGGCATTCGGATGTATCTATCCAGCATCCTCCTCATCATTGGGATGTATCTATCCAGCATCCTTCTCATCATTGGGATGTCTCTTTCCAGCATCCTTCTCGTCATTGGGATGTATCTATCCAGCATCCTCCTCATCATTGGAATGTATCTATCCAGCATCCTCCTCGTCATTGGGATGTATCTATCCAGCATCCTTCTCGTCATTGGGATGTATCCATCCAGCATCCTCGTCATTGGGATGTATCTATCCAGCATCCTCCTCGTCATTGGGATGTATCTATCCAGCATCCTCGTCATTGGGATGTATCTATCCAGCATCCTCCTCATCATTGGGATCTATCAATCCAGCATCCTCCTCATCATTGGGATGTATTTACCCAGCATCCTCCTCTTCATTGGGATGTATCTATCCAGCATCCTCATCGTCATTGTGATGTATCTATCCAGCATCCTCCTCGTCATTGGGATGTATCTATCCAGCATCCTCCTCGTCATTGGGATGTATCTATCCAGCATCCTAATCGTCATTGGGATGTATCTATCCAGCATCCTCCTCGTCATTGGGATGTATCTATCCAACATCCTCGTCATTGCGATTTATATATCCAGCATCCTCATCGTCATTGGAATGTATCTATCCTGCATCCTTGTCATTGGGATGTATATATCCAGCATCCTCATCATTGGGATGCATCTATCCAGCATCCTCCTCGACATTCGCATGTATCTATCCAGCATCCTCCTCATCATTGGGATGTATCTATCCAGCATCCTCCTGTTCATTGGGATGTATCTATCCAGCATCCTCGTCATTGGGATGTATCTATCCAGCATCCTCCTCGTCATTGGGATGTATCTATCCAGCATCCTCCTCGTCTTTGGGATGTATCTATCCAGCATCCTCATCGTCATTGTGATGTATCTATCCAGCATCCTCCTGGTCATTGGGATGTATCTATCCAGCATCCTCCTCATCATTGCGATGTATCCAGCATCCTCGTCATTGGGATGTATCTCTCCAGCATCCTCCTCGTCATTGGGATGTATCTATCCAACATCCTCGTCATTGGGATTTATATATCCAGCATCCTCATCGTCATTGGGATGTATCTATCCAGCATCCTCCTCGTCAGTGGAATGTTTCTATCCAGCATCCTCCTCGGCATTCGGATGTATCTATCCAGCATCCTCCTCATCATTGGGATGTATCTATCCAGCATCCTTCTCATCATTGGGATGTCTCTTTCCAGCATCCTTCTCGTCATTGGGATGTATCTATCCAGCATCCTCCTCATCATTGGAATGTATCTATCCAGCATCCTCCTCGTCATTGGGATGTATCTATCCAGCATCCTTCTCGTCATTGGGATGTATCCATCCAGCATCCTCGTCATTGGGATGTATCTATCCAGCATCCTCCTCGTCATTGGGATGTATCTATCCAGCATCCTCGTCATTGGGATGTATCTATCCAGCATCCTCCTCATCATTGGGATCTATCAATCCAGCATCCTCCTCATCATTGGGATGTATTTACCCAGCATCCTCCTCTTCATTGGGATGTATCTATCCAGCATCCTCATCGTCATTGTGATGTATCTATCCAGCATCCTCCTCGTCATTGGGATGTATCTATCCAGCATCCTCCTCGTCATTGGGATGTATCTATCCAGCATCCTAATCGTCATTGGGATGTATCTATCCAGCATCCTCCTCGTCATTGGGATGTATCTATCCAACATCCTCGTCATTGCGATTTATATATCCAGCATCCTCATCGTCATTGGAATGTATCTATCCTGCATCCTTGTCATTGGGATGTATATATCCAGCATCCTCATCATTGGGATGCATCTATCCAGCATCCTCCTCGACATTCGCATGTATCTATCCAGCATCCTCCTCTTCATTGGGATGTATCTATCCAGCATCCGCCTCATCATTGGGATGTATCTGTCCAGCATCCTCCTCGTCATTGGGATGTATCTATCCAGCATCCTCATCATTGGGATGTAGCTATCCAGCATCCACTTCGTCATTCGGATGTATCTATCCGGCATCCACCTCATCATTGGGATGCATCTATCCAGCATCCTCGTCATTGGGATGTATCTATCCAGCATCCACTTCCTCATTGGGATGTATCTTTCCAGCATCCTCCTCATCATTGGGATGTATCTATCCAGCATCCTCCTGTTCATTGGGATGTATCTATCCAGCATCCTCGTCATTGGGATGTATCTATCCAGCATCAGCCTCATCATTGGGATGTATCTATCCAGCATCCGCCTCATCATTGGGATGTATCTATCCAGCATCCTCATCATTGGGATGTATCTATCCAGCATCCTCCTCATCATTGGGATGTATCTATCCAGCATCCTCGTCATTGGGATGTATCTATCCAGCATCAGCCTCATCATTGGGATGTATCTATCCAGCATCCGCCTCATCATTGGGATGTATCTATCCAGCATCCTCATCATTGGGATGTATCTATCCAGCATCCTCCTCATCATTGGGATGTATCTATCCAGCATCCTCCTCGACATTGGGATGTATCTACCCAACATCCTCGTAATTGCGATTTATATATCCTGCATCCTCATCGTCATTGGGATGTATATATCCAGCATCCTCATCATTGGAATGTATCTATCCAGCATCCTCCTCATCATTGGGATGTATCTATCCAGCATCCTCCTCCTCATTGGGATGTATCTATCCAGCATCCTCCTCATCATTGGGATGTATCTATCCAGCATCCTCCTCATCATTGGGATGCATCTATCCAGCATCTTCCTCATCATTGGGATGTATCTATCCAGCGTCCTCATCATTGGGATGTATCTATCCAGCATCCACCTCATCATTGGAATGCATCTATCCAACATCCTCCTCATCATTGGGATGTATCTATCCAGCATATTCCTCATCATTGGGATGCATCTATCCAGCATCCTCCTCCTTATTGGGATGTACCTATCCAGCATCCTCCTCATCATTGGGATGTATCTATCCAGCATCCTCCTCATCATTGGGATGTATCTATCCAGCATCCTCCTCATCATTGGGATGCATCTATCCAGCATCTTCCTCATCATTGGGATGTATCTATCCAGCGTCCTCCTCATCATTGGGATGTATCTATCCAGCATCCTCCTTATCATTGGAATGCATCTATCCAACATCCTCCTCATCATTGGGATGTATCTATCCAGCATCTTCCTCATCATTGGGATGTATCTATCCAGCATCCTCCTCGACATTCGCATGTATCTATCCAGCATCCTCCTCATCATTGGGATGTATCTATCCAGCATCCGCCTCATCATTGGGATGTATCTATCCAGCACCCTCCTCGTCATTGGGATGTATCTATCCAGCATCCTCATCATTGGGATGTATCTATCCAGCATCCACTTGGTCATTCGGATGTATCTATCCAGCATCCACCTCATCATTGGGATGTACCTATCCAGCATCCTCCTCATCATTGGGATGTATCTATCCAGCATCCTCCTATTCATTGGGATGTATCTATCCAGCATCCTCGTCATTGGGATGTATCTATCCAGCATCCTCCTCGTCATTGGGATGTATCTATCCAGCATCCTCCTCGACATTCGCATGTATCTATCCAGCATCCTCCTCATCATTGGGATGTATCTATCCAGCATCCTCCTGTTCATTGGGATGTATCTATCCAGCATCCTCGTCATTGGGATGTATCTATCCAGCATCCTCCTCGTCATTGGGATGTATCTATCCAGCATCCTCCTCGTCTTTGGGATGTATCTATCCAGCATCCTCATCGTCATTGTGATGTATCTATCCAGCATCCTCCTGGTCATTGGGATGTATCTATCCAGCATCCTCCTCATCATTGCGATGTATCCAGCATCCTCGTCATTGTGATGTATCTCTCCAGCATCCTCCTCGTCATTGGGATGTATCTATCCAACATCCTCGTCATTGGGATTTATATATCCAGCATCCTCATCGTCATTGGGATGTATCTATCCAGCATCCTCCTCGTCAGTGGAATG
Source organism: Hypanus sabinus (assembly GCF_030144855.1). Classification (NCBI taxonomy): domain Eukaryota; kingdom Metazoa; phylum Chordata; class Chondrichthyes; order Myliobatiformes; family Dasyatidae; genus Hypanus; species Hypanus sabinus. The sequence continues at coordinate 4,529,772 of NC_082736.1, forward strand.
TTTCTATCCAGCATCCTCCTCGGCATTCGGATGTATCTATCCAGCATCCTCCTCATCATTGGGATGTATCTATCCAGCATCCTTCTCATCATTGGGATGTCTCTTTCCAGCATCCTTCTCGTCATTGGGATGTATCTATCCAGCATCCTCCTCATCATTGGAATGTATCTATCCAGCATCCTCCTCGTCATTGGGATGTATCTATCCAGCATCCTTCTCGTCATTGGGATGTATCCATCCAGCATCCTCGTCATTGGGATGTATCTATCCAGCATCCTCCTCGTCATTGGGATGTATCTATCCAGCATCCTCGTCATTGGGATGTATCTATCCAGCATCCTCCTCATCATTGGGATCTATCAATCCAGCATCCTCCTCATCATTGGGATGTATTTACCCAGCATCCTCCTCTTCATTGGGATGTATCTATCCAGCATCCTCATCGTCATTGTGATGTATCTATCCAGCATCCTCCTCGTCATTGGGATGTATCTATCCAGCATCCTCCTCGTCATTGGGATGTATCTATCCAGCATCCTAATCGTCATTGGGATGTATCTATCCAGCATCCTCCTCGTCATTGGGATGTATCTATCCAACATCCTCGTCATTGCGATTTATATATCCAGCATCCTCATCGTCATTGGAATGTATCTATCCTGCATCCTTGTCATTGGGATGTATATATCCAGCATCCTCATCATTGGGATGCATCTATCCAGCATCCTCCTCGACATTCGCATGTATCTATCCAGCATCCTCCTCTTCATTGGGATGTATCTATCCAGCATCCGCCTCATCATTGGGATGTATCTGTCCAGCATCCTCCTCGTCATTGGGATGTATCTATCCAGCATCCTCATCATTGGGATGTAGCTATCCAGCATCCACTTCGTCATTCGGATGTATCTATCCGGCATCCACCTCATCATTGGGATGCATCTATCCAGCATCCTCGTCATTGGGATGTATCTATCCAGCATCCACTTCCTCATTGGGATGTATCTTTCCAGCATCCTCCTCATCATTGGGATGTATCTATCCAGCATCCTCCTGTTCATTGGGATGTATCTATCCAGCATCCTCGTCATTGGGATGTATCTATCCAGCATCAGCCTCATCATTGGGATGTATCTATCCAGCATCCGCCTCATCATTGGGATGTATCTATCCAGCATCCTCATCATTGGGATGTATCTATCCAGCATCCTCCTCATCATTGGGATGTATCTATCCAGCATCCTCGTCATTGGGATGTATCTATCCAGCATCAGCCTCATCATTGGGATGTATCTATCCAGCATCCGCCTCATCATTGGGATGTATCTATCCAGCATCCTCATCATTGGGATGTATCTATCCAGCATCCTCCTCATCATTGGGATGTATCTATCCAGCATCCTCCTCGACATTGGGATGTATCTACCCAACATCCTCGTAATTGCGATTTATATATCCTGCATCCTCATCGTCATTGGGATGTATATATCCAGCATCCTCATCATTGGAATGTATCTATCCAGCATCCTCCTCATCATTGGGATGTATCTATCCAGCATCCTCCTCCTCATTGGGATGTATCTATCCAGCATCCTCCTCATCATTGGGATGTATCTATCCAGCATCCTCCTCATCATTGGGATGCATCTATCCAGCATCTTCCTCATCATTGGGATGTATCTATCCAGCGTCCTCATCATTGGGATGTATCTATCCAGCATCCACCTCATCATTGGAATGCATCTATCCAACATCCTCCTCATCATTGGGATGTATCTATCCAGCATATTCCTCATCATTGGGATGCATCTATCCAGCATCCTCCTCCTTATTGGGATGTACCTATCCAGCATCCTCCTCATCATTGGGATGTATCTATCCAGCATCCTCCTCATCATTGGGATGTATCTATCCAGCATCCTCCTCATCATTGGGATGCATCTATCCAGCATCTTCCTCATCATTGGGATGTATCTATCCAGCGTCCTCCTCATCATTGGGATGTATCTATCCAGCATCCTCCTTATCATTGGAATGCATCTATCCAACATCCTCATCATTGGGATGTATCTATCCAGCATCTTCCTCATCATTGGGATGTATCTATCCAGCATCCTCCTCGACATTCGCATGTATCTATCCAGCATCCTCCTCATCATTGGGATGTATCTATCCAGCATCCGCCTCATCATTGGGATGTATCTATCCAGCACCCTCCTCGTCATTGGGATGTATCTATCCAGCATCCTCATCATTGGGATGTATCTATCCAGCATCCACTTGGTCATTCGGATGTATCTATCCAGCATCCACCTCATCATTGGGATGTACCTATCCAGCATCCTCCTCATCATTGGGATGTATCTATCCAGCATCCTCCTATTCATTGGGATGTATCTATCCAGCATCCTCGTCATTGGGATGTATCTATCCAGCATCCTCCTCGTCATTGGGATGTATCTATCCAGCATCCTCCTCGTCTTTGGGATGTATCTATCCAGCATCCTCATCGTCATTGTGATGTATCTATCCAGCATCCTCCTGGTCATTGGGATGTATCTATCCAGCATCCTCCTCATCATTGCGATGTATCCAGCATCCTCGTCATTGGGATGTATCTCTCCAGCATCCTCCTCGTCATTGGGATGTATCTATCCAACATCCTCGTCATTGGGATTTATATATCCAGCATCCTCATCGTCATTGGGATGTATCTATCCAGCATCCTCCTCGTCAGTGGAATGTTTCTATCCAGCATCCTCCTCGGCATTCGGATGTATCTATCCAGCATCCTCCTCATCATTGGGATGTATCTATCCAGCATCCTTCTCATCATTGGGATGTCTCTTTCCAGCATCCTTCTCGTCATTGGGATGTATCTATCCAGCATCCTCCTCATCATTGGAATGTATCTATCCAGCATCCTCCTCGTCATTGGGATGTATCTATCCAGCATCCTTCTCGTTATTGGGATGTATCCATCCAGCATCCTCGTCATTGGGATGTATCTATCCAGCATCCTCCTCGTCATTGGGATGTATCTATCCAGCATCCTCGTCATTGGGATGTATCTATCCAGCATCCTCCTCATCATTGGGATCTATCAATCCAGCATCCTCCTCATCATTGGGATGTATTTACCCAGCATCCTCCGCTTCATTGGGATGTATCTATCCAGCATCCTCATCGTCATTGTGATGTATCTATCCAGCATCCTCCTCGTCATTGGGATGTATCTATCCAGCATCCTCCTCGTCATTGGGATGTATCTATCCAGCATCCTAATCGTCATTGTGATGTATCTATCCAGCATCCCCCTGGTCATTGGGATGTATCTATCCGGCATCCTCATCGTCATTGCGATGTATCTATCCAGCATCCTCCTCATCATTGCGATGTATCTATCCAGCATCCTCGTCATTGGGATGTATCTATCCAGCATCCTCCTCGTCATTGGGATGTATCTATCCAACATCCTCGTCATTGCGATTTATATATCCAGCATCCTCATCGTCATTGGAATGTATCTATCCTGCATCCTTGTCATTGGGATGTATATATCCAGCATCCTCATCATTGGGATGCATCTATCCAGCATCCTCCTCGACATTCGCATGTATCTATCCAGCATCCTCCTCTTCATTGGGATGTATCTATCCAGCATCCGCCTCATCATTGGGATGTATCTGTCCAGCATCCTCCTCGTCATTGGGATGTATCTATCCAGCATCCTCATCATTGGGATGTATCTATCCAGCATCCTCTTCGTCATTCGGATGTATCTATCCGGCATCCACCTCATCATTGGGATGCATCTATCCAGCATCCTCGTCATTGGGATGTATCTATCCAGCATCCACTTCCTCATTGGGATGTATCTTTCCAGCATCCTCCTCATCATTGGGATGTATCTTTCCAGCATCCTCCTGTTCATTGGGATGTATCTATCCAGCATCCTCGTCATTGGGATGTATCTATCCAGCATCAGCCTCATCATTGGGATGTATCTATCCAGCATCCGCCTCATCATTGGGATGTATCTATCCAGCATCCTCATCATTGGGATGTATCTATCCAGCATCCTCCTCATCATTGGGATGTATCTATCCAGCATCCTCCTCATCATTGGGATCTATCAATCCAGCATCCTCCTCATCATTGGGATGTATTTACCCAGCATCCTCCTCATCATTGGGATGTATCTGTCCAGCATCCTCGTCATTGGGATGTATCTATCCAGCATCCTCCTCGTCATTGGGATGGATCTATCCAGCATCCTCCTCGTCTTTGGGATGTATCTTTCCAGCATCCTCATCGTCATTGTGATGTATCTATCCAGCATCCTCCTGGTCATTGGGATGTATCTATCCAGCATCCTCCTCATCATTGCGATGTATCCAGCATCCTCGTCATTGGGATGTATCTCTCCAGCATCCTCCTCGTCATTGGGATGTATCTATCCAACATCCTCGTCATTGGGATTTATATATCCAGCATCCTCATCGTCATTGGGATGTATCTATCCAGCATCCTCCTCATCATTGGGATGTATCTATCCAGCATCCGCCTCATCATTGGGATGTAGCTATCCAGCATCCTCCTCGTCATTGGGATGTATCTATCCAGCATCCTCATCATAGGGATGTATCTATCCAGCATCCACTTCGTCATTCGGATGTATCTATCCAGCATCCTCCTCGTCATTGGAATGTATCTATCCAGCATCCTCCTCGACATTGGGATGTATCTATCCAGCATCCTTCTCGTCATTGGGATGTATCCATCCAGCATCCTCGTCATTGGGATGTATCTATCCAGCATCCTCCTCGTCATTGGGATGTATCTATCCAGCATCCTCGTCATTGGGATGTATCTATCCAGCATCAGCCACATCATTGGGATGTATCTATCCAGCATCCGCCTCATCATTGGGATGTATGTATCCAGCATCCTCATCATTGGGATGTATCTATCCAGCATCCTCCTCATCATTGGGATCTATCAATCCGGCATCCTCCTCATCATTGGGATGTATTTACCCAGCATCCTCCTCTTCATTGGGATGTATCTATCCAGCATCCTCATCGTCATTGTGATGTATCTATCCAGCATCCTCCTCGTCATTCGGATGTATCTATCCAGCATCCTCCTCGTCATTGGGATGTATCTATCCAGCATCCTAATCGTCATTGTGATGTATCTATCCAGCATCCCCCTGGTCATTGGGATGTATCTATCCGGCATCCTCATCGTCATTGCGATGTATCTATCCAGCATCCTCCTCATCATTGCGATGTATCTATCCAGCATCCTCGTCATTGGGATGTATCTATCGTGCATCCTCCTCGTCATTGGGATGTATCTATCCAACATCCTCGTCATTGCGATTTATATATCCAGCATCCTCATCGTCATTGGAATGTATCTATCCAGCATCCTTGTCATTGGGATGTATATATCCAGCATCCTCATCATTGGAATGTATCTATCCAGCATCCTCCTCATCATTGGGATGTATCTATACAGCATCCTCCTCCTCATTGGGATGTACCTATCCAGCATCCTCCTCATCATTGGGATGTATCTATCCAGCATCCTCCACCTCATTGGAATGTATCTATCCAGCCCCCCTCCTCATCATTGGGATGCATCTATCCAACGTCCTCCTCGTCATTCGGATGTATCTATACAGCATCCTCCTCGTCATTGGGATGTATCTATCCAGCATCCTCATCATTGGAATGTATCTATACAGCATCCTCCTCATCATTGGGATGTATCTATCCAGCATCCTCGTCATTGAGATGTATCTATCCAGCATCATCCTCAACATTGGGATGTATCTATCCAGCATCCACCTCCTCATTGGGAGGTATCTATCCAGCATCCTCCTCATCATTGGGATGTATCTATCTAGCATCCTCCTCCTCATTGGGATGTATCTATCCAGCCTCCTCCTCATCATTGGGATGTATCTTTCCAGCATCCTACTCCTCATTGGAATGTATCTATCCAGCATCTTCCTCATCATTGGAATGTATCTATCCAACATCCTCCTCATCATTGGGAAGTATCTATTCAGCATCCTCCTCATCATTGGAATGTATCTATTCAACATCCTACTCATCATTGGGATGTATCTATCCAGCATCCTCCTCATCATTGGGATGTATCTATCCAGCATCCACTTCGTCATTCGGATGTATCTATCCAGCATCCTCCTCGTCATTGGGATGTATCTATCCAGCATCCTCCTCGTCATTGGGATGTATCTATCCAGCATGCTCGTCATTGGGATGTAACTATCCAGCATCAGCCTCATCATTGGGATGTATCTATCCAGCATCCGCCTCATCATTGGGATGTATCTATCCAGCATCCTCCTCATCATTGGGATGTATCTATCCAGCATCCTCATCATTGGAATGTATCTATCCAGCATCCTCCTCATCATTGGGATGTATCTATCCAGCATCCTCGTCATTGAGATGTATCTATCCAGCATCATCCTCAACATTGGGATGTATCTATCCAGCATCCTCCTCATCATTGGGATGTATCTATCCAGCATCCTCCTCATCATTGGGATGTATTTACCCAGCATCCTCCTCTTCATTGGGATGTATCTATCCAGCATCCTCATCGTCATTGTGATGTATCTATCCAGCATCCTCCTCGTCATTGGGATGTATCTATCCAGCATCCTCCTCGTCATTGGGATGTATCTATCCAGCATCCTAATCGTCATTGTGATGTATCTATCCAGCATCCCCCTGGTCATTGGGATGTATCTATCCGGCATCCTCATCGTCATTGCAATGTATCTATCCAGCATCCTCCTCATCATTGCGATGTATCTATCCAGCATCCTCGTCATTGGAATGTATCTATCCAGCATCCTCCTCGTCATTGGGATGTATCTATCCAACATCCTCGTCATTGCGATTTATATATCCAGCATCCTCATCGTCATTGGAATGTATCTATCCAGCATCCTTGTCATTGGGATGTATATATCCAGCATCCTCATCATTGGGATGCATCTATCCAGCATCCTCCTCGACATTCGCATGTATCTATCCAGCATCCTCCTCTTCATTGGGATGTATCTATCCAGCATCCGCCTCATCATTGGGATGTATCTGTTCAGCATCCTCCTCGTCATTGGGATGTATCTATCCAGCATCCTCATCATTGGGATGTATCTATCCAGCATCCACTTCGTCATTCGGATGTATCTATCCAGCATCCACCTCATCATTGGGATGCATCTATCCAGCATCCTCGTCATTGGGATGTATCTATCCAGCATCCACTTCCTCATTGGGATGTATCTTTCCAGCATCCTCCTCATCATTGGGATGTATCTATCCAGCATCCTCCTGTTCATTGGGATGTATCTATCCAGCATCCTCGTCATTGGGATGTATCTATCCAGCATCAGCCTCATCATTGGGATGTATCTATCCAGCATCCGCCTCATCATTGGGATGTATCTATCCAGCATCCTCATCATTGGGATGTATCTATCCAGCATCCTCCTCATCATTGGGATGTATCTATCCAGCATCCTCCTCATCATTGGGATCTATCAATCCAGCATCCTCCTCATCATTGGGATGTATTTACCCAGCATCCTCCTCATCATTGGGATGTATCTGTCCAGCATCCTCGTCATTGGGATGTATCTATCCAGCATCCTCCTCGTCATTGGGATGGATCTATCCAGCATCCTCCTCGTCTTTGGGATGTATCTATCCAGCATCCTCATCGTCATTGTGATGTATCTATCCAGCATCCTCCTGGTCATTGGGATGTATCTATCCAGCATCCGCCTCATCATTGGGATGTATGTATCCAGCATCCTCATCATTGGGATGTATCTATCCAGCATCCTCCTCATCATTGGGATCTATCAATCCAGCATCCTCCTCATCATTGGGATGTATTTACCCAGCATCCTCCTCTTCATTGGGATGTATCTATCCAGCATCCTCATCGTCATTGTGATGTATCTATCCAGCATCCTCCTCGTCATTGGGATGTATCTATCCAGCATCCTCCTCGTCATTGGGATGTATCTATCCAGCATCCTAATCGTCATTGTGATGTATCTATCCAGCATCCCCCTGGTCATTGGGATGTATCTATCCGGCATCCTCATCGTCATTGCGATGTATCTATCCAGCATCCTCCTCATCATTGCGATGGATCTATCCAGCATCCTCGTCATTGGGATGTATCTATCCAGCATCCTCCTCGTCATTGGGATGTATCTATCCAACATCCTCGTCATTGCGATTTATATATCCAGCATCCTCATCGTCATTGGAATGTATCTATCCAGCATCCTTGTCATTGGGATGTATATATCCAGCATCCTCATCATTGGAATGTATCTATCCAGCATCCTCCTCATCATTGGGATGTATCTATCCAGCATCCTCCTCCTCATTGGGATGTACCTATCCAGCATCCTCCTCATCATTGGGATGTATCTATCCTGCATCCTCCTCCTCATTGGGATGTATCTATCCAGCCTCCTCCTCATCATTGGGATGCATCTATCCAACATCCTCCTCGTCATTCGGATGTATCTATTCAGCATCCTCCTCGTCATTGGGATGTATCTATCCAGCATCCTCATCATTGGAATGTATCTATACAGCATCCTCCTCATCATTGGGATGTATCTATCCAGCATCCTCGTCATTGAGATGTATCTATCCAGCATCATCCTCAACATTGGGATGTATCTATCCAGCATCCTCCTCCTCATTGGGAGGTATCTAACCAGCATCCTCCTCATCATTGGGATGTATCTATCCAGCATCCTCCTCCTCATTGGGATGTATCTATCCAGCCTCCTCCTCATCATTGGGATGTATCTATCCAGCATCCTACTCCTCATTGGGATGTATCTATCCAGCATCTTCCTCATCATTGCAATGTATCTATCCAACATCCTCCTCATCATTGGGAAGTATCTATTCAGCATCCTCCTCATCATTGGAATGTATCTATTCAACATCCTCCTCATCATTGGGATGTATCTATCCAGCATCCTCCTCATCATTGGGATGTATCTGTCCATCATCCTCCTCGTCATTGGGATGTATCTGTCCAGCATCCTCATCATGGTGATGTATCTATCCAGCATCCACTTCGTCATTCGGATGTATCTATCCAGCATCCTCCTCGTCATTGGGATGTATCTATCCAGCATCCTCCTCGTCATTGGGATGTATCTATCCAGCATGCTCGTCATTGGGATGTAACTATCCAGCATCAGCCTCATCATTGGGATGTATCTATCCAGCATCCGCCTCATCATTGGGATGTATCTATCCAGCATCCTCCTCATCATTGGGATGTATCTATCCAGCATCCTCATCATTGGAATGTATCTATCCAGCATCCTCCTCATCATTGGGATGTATCTATCCAGCATCCTCGTCATTGAGATGTATCTATCCAGCATCATCCTCAACATTGGGATGTATCTATCCAGCATCCTCCTCATCATTCGGATGTATCTATCCAGCATCCTCCTCATCATTGGGATGTATCTATACAACATCCTCCTCATCATTGGGATGTATCTATCCAGCATCCTCCTCATCATTGGGATGCATCTATCCAGCAACTTCCTCATCATTGGGATGTATCTATCCAGCATACTCCTCATCATTGCGATGTATCTATCCAGCATCCTCGTCATTGGGATGTATCTATCCAGCATCATCCTCAACATTGGGATGTATCTATCCAGCATCCTCCTCATCATTGGGATGTATCTATCCAGCATCCTCCTCATCATTGGGATGTATCTATCCAGCATCCTGCTCCTCATTGGGATGTATCTATCCAGCATCCTCCTCATCATTGGGATGTATCTATCCAGCATCCTCCTCCTCATTGGGATGTATCTATCCAGCATCCTCCTCGTCATTGGGATGCATCTATCCAGCATCTTCCTCATCATTGGAATGTATCTATCCAACATCCTCCTCATCATTGGGATGTATCTATCCAGCATCCTCCTCATCATTGGGATGCATCTATCCAGCATCTTCCTCATCATTGGGATGTATCTATCCAGCATCCTCCTCATTATTGGGATGTATCTATCCAGCATCTTCCTCATCATTGGGATGCATCTATCCAGCATCCTCCTCGTCCTTCGGATGTATCTATCCAGCATCCTCCTCATCATTGGGATGTATCTATCCAGCATCCGCCTCATCATTGGGATGTATCTATCCAGCATCCTCCTCGTCATTGGGATGTATCTATCCAGCATCCTCATCATTGGGATGTATCTATCCTGCATCCACTTCGTCATTCGGATGTATCTATCCAGCATCCTCCTCGTCATTGGGATGTATCTATCCAGCATCCTCCTCGTCATTGGGATGTATCTATCCAGCATCAGCCTCATCATTGGGATGTATCCATCAAGCATCCGCCGCATCATTGGGATGTATCTACCCAGCATCCTCCTCATCATTGTGATGTATCTATCCAGCATCCTCCTCATCATTGGGATGTATTTACCCAGCATCCTCCTCTTCATTGGGATGTATCTATCCAGCATCCTCATCGTCATTGTGGTGTATCTATCCAGCATCCTTCTCGTCATTGGGATGTATCTATCCAGCATCCTAATCGTCATTGTGATGTATCTATCCAGCATCCCCCTGGTCATTGGGATTTATCTATCCAGCATCCTCATCGTCATTGCGATGTATCTATCCAGCATCCTCCTCATCATTGCGATGTATCTATCCAGCATCCTCGTCATTGGGATGTATCTATCCAGCATCCTCCTCGTCATTGGGATGTATCTATCCAACATCCTCGTCATTGCGATTTATATATCCAGCATCCTCATCGTCATTGGGATGTATCTATCCAGCAACCTCATCGTCATTGGGATGCATCTATCCAACATCCTCCTCGTCATTCGGATGTATCTATCCAGCATCCTCCTCGTCATTGGGATGTATCTATCCAGCATCCTCATCATTGAGATGTATCTATCCAGCATCATCCTCAACATTGGGATGTATCTATCCAGCATCCTCCTCCTCATTGGGAGGTATCCATCCAGCATCCTCCTCGTCATTGGGATGTAATATCCAGCATCCTCCTTCTCATTGGGATGTATCTATCCAGCCTCCTCCTCATCATTGGGATGTATCTATCCAGCATCCTCCTCCTCATTGTGATGTATCTCTCCAGCATCTTCCTCATCATTGGAATGTATCTATCCAACATCCTCCTCATCATTGAGAAGTATCTATCCAGCATCCTCCTCATCATTGGAATGTATCTATTCAACATCCTCCTCACCATTGGGATGTATCTATCCAGCATCCTCCTCATCATTGGGATGTATCTATCCAGCATCCTCCTCGTCATTGGGATGTATCTATCCAGCATCCTCATCATTGGGATGTATCTATCCAGCATCCACTTCGTCATTCGGATGTATCTATCCAGCATCCTCCTCGTCATTGGGATGTATCTATCCAGCATCCTCCTCGTCATTGGGATGTATCTATCCAGCATGCTCGTCATTGGGATATATCTATCCAGCATCAGCCTCATCATTGGGATGTATCTATCCAGCATCCGCCTCATCATTGGGATGTATCTATCCAGCATCCTCCTCATCATTGGGATGTATCTATCCAGCATCCTCATCATTGGAATGTATCTATCCAGCATCCTCATCATCATTGGGATGTATCTATCCAGCATCCTCGTCATTGAGATGTATCTATCCAGCATCATCCTCAACATTGGGATGTATCTATCCAGCATCCTCCTCATCATTGGAAAGTATCTATTCAACATCCTCCTCATCATTGGGATGTATCTATCCAGCATCTTCCTCATCATTGCGATGTATCTATCCAGCATACTCCTCATCATTGGGATGTATCTATCCAGCAACCTCGTCATTGAGATGTATCTATCCAGCATCATCCTCAACATTGGGATGTATCTATCCAGCATCCTCCTCCTCATTGGGATGTATCTATCCAGCATCCTCCTCCTCATTGGCAGGTATCTATCCAGCATCCTCCTCATCATTGGGATGTATCTATCCAACATCCTCCTCATCATTGGGATGTATCTATCCAGCATCCTCCTCATCATTGGAATGTATCTATTCAACATCCTCCTCATCATTGGGATGTATCTGTCCAGCATCCTCCTCATCATTGGGATGTATCTATCCAGCATCCTCCTCATCATTGGGATGCATCTATCCAGTATCTTCCTCATCATTGGGATGCATCTATCCAGCATCCTCCTCGTCATTCGGATGTATCTATCCAGCATCCTCCTCATCATTGGGATGTATCTATCCAGCATTGGCCTCATCATTGGGATGTAGCTATCCAGCATCCTCCTCGTCATTGGGATGTATCTATCCAGCATCCTCATCATTGGGATGTATCTATCCAGAATCCACTTCGTCATTCGGATGTATCTATCCAGCATCCTCCTCGTCATTGGGATGTATCTATCCAGCATCCTCCTCGTCATTGGGATGTATCTATCCAGCATCAGCCTCATCATTGGGATGTATCCATCCAGCATCCGCCGCATCATTGGGATGTATCTATCCAGCATCCTCATCATTGGGATGTATCTATGAAGCATCCTCCTCATCATTGGGATGTATCTATCCAGCATCCTCCTCATCATTGGGTTCTATCAATCCAGCATCCTCCTCATCCTTGGGATGTATTTACCCAGCATCCTCCTTTTCATTGGGATGTATCTATCCAGCATCCTCATCGTCATTGTGATGTATCTATCCAGCATCCTCCTCGTCATTGGGATGTATCTATCCAGCATCCTCATCGTCATTGTGATGTATCTATCCAGCATCCTCCTGGTCATTGGGATGTATCTATCCAGCATCCTCATCGTCATTGCGATGTATCTATCCAGCATCCTCCTCATCATTGCGATGTATCCAGCATCCTCGTCATTGGGATGTATCTTTCCAGCATCCTCCTCGTCATTGGGATGTATCTATCCAACATCCTCGTCATTGGGATTTATATATCCAGCATCCTCATCGTCATTGGGATGTATCTATCCAGCATCCTCCTCGTCATTGGAATGTATCTATCCAGCATCCTCCTCGGCATTCTGATGTATCTATCCAGCATCCTCCTCATCATTGGGATGTATCTATCCAGCATCCTTCTCATCATTGGGATGTATCTTTCCAGCATCCTTCTCGTCATTGGGATGTATCTATCCAGCATCCTCCTCATCATTGGGATGTATCTATCCAGCATCCTCCTCCTCATTGTGATGTATCTCTCCAGCATCTTCCTCATCATTGGGATCTATCAATCCAGCATCCTCCTCATCATTGGGATGTATTTACCCAGCATCCTCCTCTTCATTGGGATGTATCTATCCAGCATCCTCATCGTCATTGTGATGTATCTATCCAGCATCCTCCTCATCATTGGGATGTATCTATCCAGCATCCTCATCATTGGGATGTATCTATCCAGCATCCACTTACTCATTGGGATGTATCTATCCAGCATCCTCCTCATCATTGGGATGTATCTATCCAGCATTCTCCTGTTCATTGGGATGTATCTATCCACCATCCTCGTCATTGGGATGTATCTATCCAGCATCCTCCTCATCATTGGGATGTATCTATCCAGCATCCTCATCATTGGAATGTATCTATCCAGCATCCTGCTCGTCATTGTGATGTATCTATCCAGCATCCTCCTCGTCATTGGGATGTATCTATCCAGCATCCTCCTCGTCATTGGGATGTATCTATCCAGCATCCTAATCGTCATTGTGATGTATCTATCCAGCATCCCCCTGGTCATTGGGATGTATCTATCCGGCATCCTCATCGTCATTGCGATGTATCTATCCAGCATCCTCCTCATCATTGCGATGTATCTATCCAGCATCCTCGTCATTGGGATGTATCTATCCAGCATCCTCCTCGTCATTGGGATGTATCTACCCAGCATCCTTGTCATTGGGATGTATATATCCAGCATCCTCATCATCATTGGGATGTATCTATCCAGCATTCTCCTGGTCATTGGGATGTATCTATCCAGCATCCACTTCGTCATTCGGATGTATCTATCCAGCATCCTCCTCGTCATTGGGATGTATCTATCCAGCATCCTCCTCGTCATTGGGATGTATCTATCCAGCATGCTCGTCATTGGGTTATATCTATCCAGCATCAGCCTCGTCATTGGGATGTATCTATCCAGCATCCTCCTCGTCATTGGGATGTATCTACCCAGCATCCTTGTCATTGGGATGTATATATCCAGCATCCTCATCATCATTGGGATGTATCTATCCAGCATTCTCCTGGTCATTGGGATGTATCTATCCAGCATCCACTTCGTCATTCGGATGTATCTATCCAGCATCCTCCTCGTCATTGGGATGTATCTATCCAGCATCCGCCTCGTCATTGGGATGTATCTATCCAGCATGCTCGTCATTGGGATATATCTATCCAGCATCAGCCTCGTCATTGGGATGTATCTATCCAGCATCCGCCTCATCATTGGGATGTATCTATCCAGCATCCTCCTCATCATTGGTATGTATCTATCCAGCATCCTCATCATTGGAATGTATCTATCCAGCATCCTCCTCATCATTGGGATATATCTATCCAGCATCCTCGTCGTTGAGATGTATCTATCCAGCATCATCCTCAACATTGGGATGTATCTATCCAGCATCCTCCTCATCGTTGGAATGTATCTATTCAACATCCTCCTCATCATTGGGATGTATCTATCCAGCATCCTCCTCATCATTGGGATGTATCTATCCAGCATCCTCCTCATCATTGGGATGCATCTATCCAGCATCTTCCTCATCATTGCGATGTATCTATCCAGCATACTCCTCATCATTGGGATGTATCTATCCAGCATCCTCGTCATTGAGATGTATCTATCCAGCATCATCCTCAACATTGGGATGTATCTATCCAGCATCCTCCTCCTCATTGGGATGTATCTATCCAGCATCCTCCTCGTCATTGGGATGTATCTATCCAACATCCTCGTCATTGGGATTTATATATCCAGCATCCTCATCGTCATTGGGATGTATCTATCCAGCATCCTCCTCGTCATTGGAATGTATCTATCCAGCATCCTCCTCGGCATTCGGATGTATCTATCCAGCATCCTCCTCATCATTGGGATGTATCTATCCAGCATCCTTCTCATCATTGGGATGTATCTTTCCAGCATCCTTCTCGTCATTGGGATGTATCTATCCAGCATCCTCCTCATCATTGGAATGTATCTATCCAGCATCCTCCTCGTCATTGGGATGTATCTATCCAGCATGCTCGTCATTGGGATGTAACTATCCAGCATCAGCCTCATCATTGTGATGTATCTATCCAGCATCCGCCTCATCATTGGGATGTATCTATCCAGCATCCTCCTCATCATTGGGATGTATCTATCCAGCATCCTCATCATTGGAATGTATCTATCCAGCATCCTCCTCATCATTGGGATGTATCTATCCAGCATCCTCGTCATTGAGATGTATCTATCCAGCATCATCCTCAACATTGGGATGTATCTATCCAGCATCCTCCTCATCATTGGGATGTATCTATTCAGCATCCTCCTCATCATTGGGATGTATCTATACAACATCCTCCTCATCATTGGGATGTATCTATCCAGCATCCTCCTCATCATTGGGATGCATCTATCCAGCAACTTCCTCATCATTGGGATGTATCTATCCAGCATACTCCTCATCATTGCGATGTATCTATCCAGCATCCTCGTCATTGGGATGTATCTATCCAGCATCATCCTCAACATTGGGATGTATCTATCCAGCATCCTCCTCATCATTGGGATGTATCTATCCAGCATCCTCCTCATCATTGGGATGTATCTATCCAGCAACCTCCTCCTCATTGGGATGTATCTATCCAGCATCCTCCTCATCATTGGGATGTATCTATCCAGCATCCTCCTCCTCATTGGGATGTATCTATCCAGCATCCTCCTCATCATTGGGATGCATCTATCCAGCATCTTCCTCATCATTGGGATGTATCTATCCAGCATCCTCCTCATTATTGGGATGTATCTATCCAGCATCTTCCTCATCATTGGGATGCATCTATCCAGCATCCTCCTCGTCCTTCGGATGTATCTATCCAGCATCCTCCTCATCATTGGGATGTATCTATCCAGCATCCGCCTCATCATTGGGATGTATCTATCCAGCATCCTCCTCGTCATTGGGATGTATCTATCCAGCATCCTCATCATTGGGATGTATCTATCCTGCATCCACTTCGTCATTCGGATGTATCTATCCAGCATCCTCCTCGTCATTGGGATGTATCTATCCAGCATCCTCCTCGTCATTGGGATGTATCTATCCAGCATCAGCCTCATCATTGGGATGTATCCATCAAGCATCCGCCGCATCATTGGGATGTATCTATCCAGCATCCTCCTCATCATTGTGATGTATCTATCCAGCATCCTCCTCATCATTGGGATGTATTTACCCAGCATCCTCCTCTTCATTGGGATGTATCTATCCAGCATCCTCATCGTCATTGTGGTGTATCTATCCAGCATCCTTCTCGTCATTGGGATGTATCTATCCAGCATCCTAATCGTCATTGTGATGTATCTATCCAGCATCCCCCTGGTCATTGGGATTTATCTATCCAGCATCCTCATCGTCATTGCGATGTATCTATCCAGCATCCTCCTCATCATTGCGATGTATCTATCCAGCATCCTCGTCATTGGGATGTATCTATCCAGCATCCTCCTCGTCATTGGGATGTATCTATCCAACATCCTCGTCATTGCGATTTATATATCCAGCATCCTCATCGTCATTGGGATGTATCTATCCAGCAACCTCATCGTCATTGGGATGCATCTATCCAACATCCTCCTCGTCATTCGGATGTATCTATCCAGCATCCTCCTCGTCATTGGGATGTATCTATCCAGCATCCTCATCATTGAGATGTATCTATCCAGCATCATCCTCAACATTGGGATGTATCTATCCAGCATCCTCCTCCTCATTGGGAGGTATCCATCCAGCATCCTCCTCGTCATTGGGATGTAATATCCAGCATCCTCCTTCTCATTGGGATGTATCTATCCAGCCTCCTCCTCATCATTGGGATGTATCTATCCAGCATCCTCCTCCTCATTGTGATGTATCTCTCCAGCATCTTCCTCATCATTGGAATGTATCTATCCAACATCCTCCTCATCATTGAGAAGTATCTATCCAGCATCCTCCTCATCATTGGAATGTATCTATTCAACATCCTCCTCACCATTGGGATGTATCTATCCAGCATCCTCCTCATCATTGGGATGTATCTATCCAGCATCCTCCTCGTCATTGGGATGTATCTATCCAGCATCCTCATCATTGGGATGTATCTATCCAGCATCCACTTCGTCATTCGGATGTATCTATCCAGCATCCTCCTCGTCATTGGGATGTATCTATCCAGCATCCTCCTCGTCATTGGGATGTATCTATCCAGCATGCTCGTCATTGGGATGTATCTATCCAGCATCAGCCTCATCATTGGGATGTATCTATCCAGCATCCGCCTCATCATTGGGATGTATCTATCCAGCATCCTCCTCATCATTGGGATGTATCTATCCAGCATCCTCATCATTGGAATGTATCTATCCAGCATCCTCATCATCATTGGGATGTATCTATCCAGCATCCTCGTCATTGAGATGTATCTATCCAGCATCATCCTCAACATTGGGATGTATCTATCCAGCATCCTCCTCATCATTGGAAAGTATCTATTCAACATCCTCCTCATCATTGGGATGTATCTATCCAGCATCTTCCTCATCATTGCGATGTATCTATCCAGCATACTCCTCATCATTGGGATGTATCTATCCAGCAACCTCGTCATTGAGATGTATCTATCCAGCATCATCCTCAACATTGGGATGTATCTATCCAGCATCCTCCTCCTCATTGGGATGTATCTATCCAGCATCCTCCTCCTCATTGGCAGGTATCTATCCAGCATCCTCCTCATCATTGGGATGTATCTATCCAACATCCTCCTCATCATTGGGATGTATCTATCCAGCATCCTCCTCATCATTGGAATGTATCTATTCAACATCCTCCTCATCATTGGGATGTATCTGTCCAGCATCCTCCTCATCATTGGGATGTATCTATCCAGCATCCTCCTCATCATTGGGATGCATCTATCCAGTATCTTCCTCATCATTGGGATGCATCTATCCAGCATCCTCCTCGTCATTCGGATGTATCTATCCAGCATCCTCCTCATCATTGGGATGTATCTATCCAGCATTGGCCTCATCATTGGGATGTTGCTATCCAGCATCCTCCTCGTCATTGGGATGTATCTATCCAGCATCCTCATCATTGGGATGTATCTATCCAGAATCCACTTCGTCATTCGGATGTATCTATCCAGCATCCTCCTCGTCATTGGGATGTATCTATCCAGCATCAGCCTCATCATTGGGATGTATCCATCCAGCATCCGCCGCATCATTGGGATGTATCTATCCAGCATCCTCATCATTGGGATGTATCTATGAAGCATCCTCCTCATCATTGGGATGTATCTATCCAGCATCCTCCTCATCATTGGGTTCTATCAATCCAGCATCCTCCTCATCATTGGGATGTATTTACCCAGCATCCTCCTTTTCATTGGGATGTATCTATCCAGCATCCTCATCGTCATTGTGATGTATCTATCCAGCATCCTCCTCGTCATTGGGATGTATCTATCCAGCATCCTCATCGTCATTGTGATGTATCTATCCAGCATCCTCCTGGTCATTGGGATGTATCTATCCAGCATCCTCATCGTCATTGCGATGTATCTATCCAGCATCCTCCTCATCATTGCGATGTATCCAGCATCCTCGTCATTGGGATGTATCTTTCCAGCATCCTCCTCGTCATTGGGATGTATCTATCCAACATCCTCGTCATTGGGATTTATATATCCAGCATCCTCATCGTCATTGGGATGTATCTATCCAGCATCCTCCTCGTCATTGGAATGTATCTATCCAGCATCCTCCTCGGCATTCGGATGTATCTATCCAGCATCCTCCTCATCATTGGGATGTATCTATCCAGCATCCTTCTCATCATTGGGATGTATCTTTCCAGCATCCTTCTCGTCATTGGGATGTATCTATCCAGCATCCTCCTCATCATTGGGATGTATCTATCCAGCATCCTCCTCCTCATTGTGATGTATCTCTCCAGCATCTTCCTCATCATTGGGATCTATCAATCCAGCATCCTCCTCATCATTGGGATGTATTTACCCAGCATCCTCCTCTTCATTGGGATGTATCTATCCAGCATCCTCATCGTCATTGTGATGTATCTATCCAGCATCCTCCTCATCATTGGGATGTATCTATCCAGCATCCTCATCATTGGGATGTATCTATCCAGCATCCACTTACTCATTAGGATGTATCTATCCAGCATCCTCCTCATCATTGGGATGTATCTATCCAGCATCCTCCTGTTCATTGGGATGTATCTATCCACATTCCTCGTCATTGGGATGTATCTATCCAGCATCCTCCTCATCATTGGGATGTATCTATCCAGCATCCTCATCATTGGAATGTATCTATCCAGCATCCTGCTCCTCATTGGGATGTATCTATCCAGCATCCTCCTCGTCATTGGGATGTATCTATCCAGCATCCTCATCATTGGGATGTATCTATCCAGCATCCACTTCGTCATTCGGATGTATCTATCCAGCATCCTCCTCGTCATTGGGATGTATCTATCCAGCATCCTCCTCGTCATTGGGATGTATCTATCCAGCATGCTCGTCATTGGGATGTATCTATCCAGCATCAGCCTCATCATTGGGATGTATCTATCCAGCATCCGCCTCATCATTGGGATGTATCTATCCAGCATCCTCCTCATCATTGGGATGTATCTATCCAGCATCCTCATCATTGGAATGTATCTATCCAGCATCCTCATCATCATTGGGATGTATCTATCCAGCATCCTCGTCATTGAGATGTATCTATCCAGCATCATCCTCAACATTGGGATGTATCTATCCAGCATCCTCCTCATCATTGGAAAGTATCTATTCAACATCCTCCTCATCATTGGGATGTATCTATCCAGCATCTTCCTCATCATTGCGATGTATCTATCCAGCATACTCCTCATCATTGGGATGTATCTATCCAGCAACCTCGTCATTGAGATGTATCTATCCAGCATCATCCTCAACATTGGGATGTATCTATCCAGCATCCTCCTCCTCATTGGGATGTATCTATCCAGCATCCTCCTCCTCATTGGCAGGTATCTATCCAGCATCCTCCTCATCATTGGGATGTATCTATCCAACATCCTCCTCATCATTGGGATGTATCTACCCAGCATCCTCCTCATCATTGGAATGTATCTATTCAACATCCTCCTCATCATTGGGATGTATCTGTCCAGCATCCTCCTCATCATTGGGATGTATCTATCCAGCATCCTCCTCATCATTGGGATGCATCTATCCAGTATCTTCCTCATCATTGGGATGCATCTATCCAGCATCCTCCTCGTCATTCGGATGTATCTATCCAGCATCCTCCTCATCATTGGGATGTATCTATCCAGCATTGGCCTCATCATTGGGATGTAGCTATCCAGCATCCTCCTCGTCATTGGGATGTATCTATCCAGCATCCTCATCATTGGGATGTATCTATCCAGAATCCACTTCGTCATTCGGATGTATCTATCCAGCATCCTCCTCGTCATTGGGATGTATCTATCCAGCATCCTCCTCGTCATTGGGATGTATCTATCCAGCATCAGCCTCATCATTGGGATGTATCCATCCAGCATCCGCCGCATCATTGGGATGTATCTATCCAGCATCCTCATCATTGGGATGTATCTATGAAGCATCCTCCTCATCATTGGGATGTATCTATCCAGCATCCTCCTCATCATTGGGTTCTATCAATCCAGCATCCTCCTCATCATTGGGATGTATTTACCCAGCATCCTCCTTTTCATTGGGATGTATCTATCCAGCATCCTCATCGTCATTGTGATGTATCTATCCAGCATCCTCCTCGTCATTGGGATGTATCTATCCAGCATCCTCATCGTCATTGTGATGTATCTATCCAGCATCCTCCTGGTCATTGGGATGTATCTATCCAGCATCCTCATCGTCATTGCGATGTACCTATCCAGCATCCTCCTCATCATTGCGATGTATCCAGCATCCTCGTCATTGGGATGTATCTTTCCAGCATCCTCCTCGTCATTGGGATGTATCTATCCAACTTCCTCGTCATTGGGATTTATATATCCAGCATCCTCATCGTCATTGGGATGTATCTATCCAGCATCCTCCTCGTCATTGGAATGTATCTATCCAGCATCCTCCTCGGCATTCGGATGTATCTATCCAGCATCCTCCTCATCATTGGGATGTATCTATCCAGCATCCTTCTCATCATTGGGATGTATCTTTCCAGCATCCTTCTCGTCATTGGGATGTATCTATCCAGCATCCTCCTCATCATTGGGATGTATCTATCCAGCATCCTCCTCCTCATTGTGATGTATCTCTCCAGCATCTTCCTCATCATTGGGATCTATCAATCCAGCATCCTCCTCATCATTGGGATGTATTTACCCAGCATCCTCCTCTTCATTGGGATGTATCTATCCAGCATCCTCATCGTCATTGTGATGTATCTATCCAGCATCCTCCTCATCATTGGGATGTATCTATCCAGCATCCTCATCATTGGGATGTATCTATCCAGCATCCACTTACTCATTGGGATGTATCTATCCAGCATCCTCCTCATCATTGGGATGTATCTATCCAGCATCCTCCTGTTCATTGGGATGTATCTATCCACCATCCTCGTCATTGGGATGTATCTATCCAGCATCCTCCTCATCATTGGGATGTATCTATCCAGCATCCTCATCATTGGAATGTATCTATCCAGCATCCTGCTCGTCATTGTGATGTATCTATCCAGCATCCTCCTCGTCATTGGGATGTATCTATCCAGCATCCTCCTCGTCATTGGGATGTATCTATCCAGCATCCTAATCGTCATTGTGATGTATCTATCCAGCATCCCCCTGGTCATTGGGATGTATCTATCCGGCATCCTCATCGTCATTGCGATGTATCTATCCAGCATCCTCCTCATCATTGCGATGTATCTATCCAGCATCCTCGTCATTGGGATGTATCTATCCAGCATCCTCCTCGTCATTGGGATGTATCTACCCAGCATCCTTGTCATTGGGATGTATATATCCAGCATCCTATTCATCATTGGGATGTATCTATCCAGCATTCTCCTGGTCATTGGGATGTATCTATCCAGCATCCACTTCGTCATTCGGATGTATCTATCCAGCATCCTCCTCGTCATTGGGATGTATCTATCCAGCATCCTCCTCGTCATTGGGATGTATCTATCCAGCATGCTCGTCATTGGGATATATCTATCCAGCATCAGCCTCGTCATTGGGATGTATCTATCCAGCATCCGCCTCATCATTGGGATGTATCTATCCAGCATCCTCCTCATCATTGGGATGTATCTATCCAGCATCCTCATCATTGGAATGTATCTATCCAGCATCCTCCTCATCATTGGGATATATCTATCCAGCATCCTCGTCGTTGAGATGTATCTATCCAGCATCATCCTCAACATTGGGATGTATCTATCCAGCATCCTCCTCATCGTTGGAATGTATCTATTCAACATCCTCCTCATCATTGGGATGTATCTATCCAGCATCCTCCTCATCATTGGGATGTATCTATCCAGCATCCTCCTCATCATTGGGATGCATCTATCCAGCATCTTCCTCATCATTGCGATGTATCTATCCAGCATACTCCTCATCATTGGGATGTATCTATCCAGCATCCTCGTCATTGAGATGTATCTATCCAGCATCATCCTCAACATTGGGATGTATCTATCCAGCATCCTCCTCCTCATTGGGATGTATCTATCCAGCATCCTCCTCGTCATTGGGATGTATCTATCCAACATCCTCGTCATTGGGATTTATATATCCAGCATCCTCATCGTCATTGGGATGTATCTATCCAGCATCCTCCTCGTCATTGGAATGTATCTATCCAGCATCCTCCTCGGCATTCGGATGTATCTATCCAGCATCCTCCTCATCATTGGGATGTATCTATCCAGCATCCTTCTCATCATTGGGATGTATCTTTCCAGCATCCTTCTCGTCATTGGGATGTATCTATCCAGCATCCTCCTCATCATTGGAATGTATCTATCCAGCATCCTCCTCATCATTGGGATGTATTTACCCAGCATCCTCCTCTTCATTGGGATGTATCTATCCAGCATCCTCATCGTCATTGTGATGTATCTATCCAGCATCCTCCTCATCATTGGGATGTATCTATCCAGCATCCTCATCATTGGGATGTATCTATCCAGCATCCACTTACTCATTGGGATGTATCTATCCAGCATCCTCCTCATCATTGGGATGTATCTATCCAGCATCCTCCTGTTCATTGGGATGTATCTATCCACCATCCTCGTCATTGGGATGTATCTATCCAGCATCCTCCTCATCATTGGGATGTATCTATCCAGCATCCTCATCATTGGAATGTATCTATCCAGCATCCTGCTCGTCATTGTGATGTATCTATCCAGCATCCTCCTCGTCATTGGGATGTATCTATCCAGCATCCTCCTCGTCATTGGGATGTATCTATCCAGCATCCTAATCGTCATTGTGATGTATCTATCCAGCATCCCCCTGGTCATTGGGATGTATCTATCCGGCATCCTCATCGTCATTGCGATGTATCTATCCAGCATCCTCCTCATCATTGCGATGTATCTATCCAGCATCCTCGTCATTGGGATGTATATATCCAGCATCCTCATCATCATTGGGATGTATCTATCCAGCATTCTCCTGGTCATTGGGATGTATCTATCCAGCATCCACTTCGTCATTCGGATGTATCTATCCAGCATCCTCCTCGTCATTGGGATGTATCTATCCAGCATCCTCCTCGTCATTGGGATGTATCTATCCAGCATGCTCGTCATTGGGATATATCTATCCAGCATCAGCCTCGTCATTGGGATGTATCTATCCAGCATCCGCCTCATCATTGGGATGTATCTATCCAGCATCCTCCTCATCATTGGGATGTATCTATCCAGCATCCTCATCATTGGAATGTATCTATCCAGCATCCTCCTCATCATTGGGATATATCTATCCAGCATCCTCGTCGTTGAGATGTATCTATCCAGCATCATCCTCAACATTGGGATGTATCTATCCAGCATCCTCCTCATCGTTGGAATGTATCTATTCAACATCCTCCTCATCATTGGGATGTATCTATCCAGCATCCTCCTCATCATTGGGATGTATCTATCCAGCATCCTCCTCATCATTGGGATGCATCTATCCAGCATCTTCCTCATCATTGCGATGTATCTATCCAGCATACTACTCATCATTGGGATGTATCTATCCAGCATCCTCGTCATTGAGATGTATCTATCCAGCATCATCCTCAACATTGGGATGTATCTATCCAGCATCCTCCTCCTCATTGGGATGTATCTATCCAGCATCCTCCTCGTCATTGGGATGTATCTATCCAACATCCTCGTCATTGGGATTTATATATCCAGCATCCTCATCGTCATTGGGATGTATCTATCCAGCATCCTCCTCGTCATTGGAATGTATCTATCCAGCATCCTCCTCGGCATTCGGATGTATCTATCCAGCATCCTCCTCATCATTGGGATGTATCTATCCAGCATCCTTCTCATCATTGGGATGTATCTTTCCAGCATCCTTCTCGTCATTGGGATGTATCTATCCAGCATCCTCCTCATCATTGGAATGTATCTATCCAGCATCCTCCTCGTCATTGGGATGTATCTATCCAGCATCCTTCTCGTCATTGGGATGTATCTATCCAGCATCCTCGTCATTGGGATATATCTATCCAGCATCTTCCTCATCATTGGGATGTATCTATCCAGCATCCTCCTCGTCATTGGGATGTATCTATACAGCATCCTCCTCATCATTGGGATGTATCTATCCAGCATTCTCCTGGTCATTGGGATGTATCTATCCAGCATCCACTTGGTCATTCGGATGTATCTATCCAGCATCCTCCTCGTCATTGGGATGTATCTATCCAGCATCCTCCTCGTCATTGGGATGTATCTATCCAGCATGCTCGTCATTGGGATATATCTATCCAGCATCAGCCTCGTCATTGGGATGTATCTATCCAGCATCCGCCTCATCATTGGGATGTATCTATCCAGCATCCTCCTCATCATTGGGATGTATCTATCCAGCATCCTCATCATTGGAATGTATCTATCCAGCATCCTCCTCATCATTGGGATATATCTATCCAGCATCCTCGTCGTTGAGATGTATCTATCCAGCATCATCCTCAACATTGGGATGTATCTATCCAGCATCCTCCTCATCGTTGGAATGTATCTATTCAACATCCTCCTCATCATTGGGATGTATCTATCCAGCATCCTCCTCATCATTGGGATGTATCTATCCAGCATCCTCCTCATCATTGGGATGCATCTATCCAGCATCTTCCTCATCATTGCGATGTATCTATCCAGCATACTCCTCATCATTGGGATGTATCTATCCAGCATCCTCGTCATTGAGATGTATCTATCCAGCATCATCCTCAACATTGGGATGTATCTATCCAGCATCCTCCTCCTCATTGGGATGTATCTATCCAGCATCCTCCTCATCATTCGGATGTATCTATCCAGCATCCTACTCCTCATTGGGATGTATCTATCCAGCATCCTCCTCATCATTGGGATGTATCTATCCAGCATCCTCCTCCTCATTGGGATGTATCTATCCAGCATCCTCCTGGTCATTGGGATGCATCTATCCAGCATCTTCCTCATCATTGGAATGTATCTATCCAACATCCTCCTCATCATTGGGATGTATCTATCCAGCATCCTCCTCATCATTGGAATGTATCTGTCCAGCATCCTCCTCATCATTGGGATGTATCTATCCAGCATCCTTCTCATCATTGGGATGCATCTATCCAGCATCTTCCTCATCATTGGGATGTATCTATCCAGCATCCTCCTCATCATTGGGATGTATCTATCCAGCATCTTCCTCATCATTGGGATGCATCTATCCAGCATACTGCTCGTCATTGTGATGTATCTATCCAGCATCCTCCTCGTCATTGGGATGTATCTATCCAGCATCCTCCTCGTCATTGGGATGTATCTATCCGGCATCCTCATCGTCATTGCGATGTATCTATCCAGCATCCTCCTCATCATTGCGATGTATCTATCCAGCATCCTCGTCATTGGGATGTATCTATCCAGCATCCTCCTCGTCATTGGGATGTATCTACCCAGCATCCTTGTCATTGGGATGTATATATCCAGCATCCTCTTCATTGGAATGTATCTATCCAGCATCCTCCTCATCATTGGGAT
Organism: Hypanus sabinus; assembly: GCF_030144855.1. Taxonomy (NCBI): domain Eukaryota; kingdom Metazoa; phylum Chordata; class Chondrichthyes; order Myliobatiformes; family Dasyatidae; genus Hypanus; species Hypanus sabinus. Next base: position 4,556,468 of record NC_082736.1, read on the forward strand.
GTATCTATCCAGCATCCTCCTCCTCATTGGGATGTAACTATCCATCATCCTCCTCATCATTGGGATGTATCTATCCAGCATCCTCCTCATCATTGGGATGTATCTATCCAGCATCCTCCTCATCATTGGGATGCATCTATCCAGCATCTTCCTCATCATTGGGATGTATCTATCCAGCGTCCTCCTCATCATTGGGATGTATCTATCCAGCATCCACCTCATCATTGGAATGCATCTATCCAACATCCTCCTCATCATTGGGATGTATCTATCCAGCATCTTCCTCATCATTGGGATGCATCTATCCAGCATCCTCCTCCTCATTGGGATGTACCTATCCAGCATCCTCCTCATCATTGGGATGTATCTATCCAGCATCCTCCTCATCATTGGGATGTATCTATCCAGCATCCTCCTCATCATTGGGATGCATCTATCCAGCATCTTCCTCATCATTGGGATGTATCTATCCAGCGTCCTCCTCATCATTGGGATGTATCTATCCAGCATCCACCTCATCATTGGAATGCATATATCCAACATCCTCCTCATCATTGGGATGTATCTATCCAGCATCCTCCTCGACATTCGCATGTATCTATACAGCATCCTCCTCATCATTGGGATGTATCTATCCAGCATCCGCCTCATCATTGGGATGTATCTATGCAGCATCCTCCTCGTCATTGGGATGTATCTATCCAGCATCCTCATCATTGGGATGTATCTATCCAGCATCCACTTCGTCATTCGGATGTATCTATCCAGCATCCACCTCATCATTGGGATGCATCTATCCAGCATCCTCATCATTGGGATGTATCTATCCAGCATCCACTTACTCATTGGGATGTATCTATCCAGCATCCTCCTCATCATTGGGATGTATCTATCCAGCATCCTCCTGTTCATTGGGATGTATCTATCCACCATCCTCGTCATTGGGATGTATCTGTCCAGCATCCTCATCATGGTTATGTATCTATCCAGCATCCACTTCGTCATTCGGATGTATCTATCCAGCATCCTCCTCGTCATTGGGATGTATCTATCCAGCATCCTCCTCGTCATTGGGATGTATCTATCCAGCATGCTCGTCATTGGGATGTAACTATCCAGCATCAGCCTCATCATTGGGATGTATCTATCCAGCATCCGCCTCATCATTGGGATGTATCTATCCAGCATCCTCCTCATCATTGGGATGTATCTATCCAGCATCCTCATCATTGGAATGTATCTATCCAGCATCCTCATCATTGGGATGTATCTATCCAGCATCCACTTCGTCATTCGGATGTATCTATCCAGCATCCACCTCATCATTGGGATGCATCTATCCAGCATCCTCATCATTGGGATGTATCTATCCAGCATCCACTTACTCATTGGGATGTATCTATCCAGCATCCTCCTCATCATTGGGATGTATCTATCCAGCATCCTCCTGTTCATTGGGATGTATCTATCCACCATCCTCGTCATTGGGATGTATCTGTCCAGCATCCTCATCATGGTTATGTATCTATCCAGCATCCACTTCGTCATTCGGATGTATCTATCCAGCATCCTCCTCGTCATTGGGATGTATCTATCCAGCATCCTCCTCGTCATTGGGATGTATCTATCCAGCATGCTCGTCATTGGGATGTAACTATCCAGCATCAGCCTCATCATTGGGATGTATCTATCCAGCATCCTCCTCCTCATTGGGATGTATCTATCCAGCATCCTCCTCATCATTGGGATGTATCTATCCAGCATCCTCCTCATCATTGGGATGTATCTATACAACATCCTCCTCATCATTGGGATGTATCTATCCAGTATCCTCCTTATCATTGGGATGCATCTATCCAGCAACTTCCTCATCATTGGGATGTATCTATCCAGCATACTCGTCATTGGGATGTATCTATCCAGCATCATCCTCAACATTGGGATGTATCTATCCAGCATCCTCCTCATCATTGGGATGTATCTATCCAGCATCCTCCTCATCATTGGGATGTATCTATCCAGCATCCTCCTCCTCATTGGGATGTATCTATCCAGCATCCTCCTCATCATTGGGATGTATCTATCCAGCATCCTCCTCCTCATTGGGATGTATCTATCCAGCATCCTCCTCGTCATTGGGATGCATCTATCCAGCATCTTCCTCATCATTGGAATGTATCTATCCAACATCCTCCTCATCATTGGGATGTATCTATCCAGCATCCTCCTCATCATTGGAATGTATCTATTCAACATCCTCCTCATCATTGGGATGTATCTGTCCAGCATCCTCCTCATCATTGGGATGTATCTATCCAGCATCCTCCTCATCATTGGGATGCATCTATCCAGCATCTTCCTCATCATTGGGATGTATCTATCCAGCATCCTCCTCATTATTGGGATGTATCTATCCAGCATCTTCCTCATCATTGGGATGCATCTATCCAGCATCCTCCTCGTCATTCGGATGTATCTATCCAGCATCCTCCTCATCATTGGGATGTATCTATCCAGCATCCGCCTCATCATTGGGATGTATCTATCCAGCATCCTCCTCGTCATTGGGATGTATCTATCCAGCATCCTCATCATTGGGATGTATCTATCCTGCATCCACTTCGTCATTCGGATGTATCTATCCAGCATCCTCCTCGTCATTGGGATGTATCTATCCAGCATCCTCCTCGTCATTGGGATGTATCTATCCAGCATCAGCCTCATCATTGGGATGTATCCATCAAGCATCCGCCGCATCATTGGGATGTATCTATCCAGCATCCTCCTCATCATTGGGATGTATCTATCCAGCATCCTCCTCATCATTGGAATGTATCTATTCAACATCCTCCTCATCATTGGGATGTATCTGTCCAGCATCCTCCTCATCATTGGGATGTATCTATCCAGCATCCTCCTCATCATTGGGATGCATCTATCCAGCATCTTCCTCATCATTGGGATGTATCTATCCAGCATCCTCCTCATTATTGGGATGTATCTATCCAGCATCTTCCTCATCATTGGGATGCATCTATCCAGCATCCTCCTCGTCATTCGGATGTATCTATCCAGCATCCTCCTCATCATTGGGATGTATCTATCCAGCATCCGCCTCATCATTGGGATGTATCTATCCAGCATCCTCCTCGTCATTGGGATGTATCTATCCAGCATCCTCATCATTGGGATGTATCTATACTGCATCCACTTCGTCATTCGGATGTATCTATCCAGCATCCTCCTCGTCATTGGGATGTATCTATCCAGCATCCTCCTCGTCATTGGGATGTATCTATCCAGCATCAGCCTCATCATTGGGATGTATCCATCAAGCATCCGCCGCATCATTGGGATGTATCTATCCAGCATCCTCCTCATCATTGGGATGTATCTATCCAGCATCCTCATCGTCATTGCGATGTATCTATCCAGCATCCTCCTCATCATTGCGATGTATCTATCCAGCATCCTCGTCATTGGGATGTATCTATCTAGCATCCTCCTCGTCATTGGGATGTATCTATCCAACATCCTCGTCATTGCGATTTATATATCCAGCATCCTCATCGTCATTGGGATGTATCTATCCAGCATCCTCATCGTCATTGGGATGCATCTATACAACATCCTCCTCGTCATTCGGATGTATCTATCCAGCATCCTCCTCGTCATTGGGATGTATCTATCCAGCATCCTCGTCATTGAGATGTATCTATCCAGCATCATCCTCAACATTGGGATGTATCTATGCAGCATCCTCCTCCTCATTGGGAGGTATCTATCCAGCATCCTCCTCGTCATTGGGATGTAATATCCAGCATCCTCCTTCTCATTGGGATGTATCTATCCAGCCTCCTCCTCATCATTGGGATGTATCTATCCAGCATCCTCCTCCTCATTGTGATGTATCTCTCCAGCATCTTCCTCATCATTGGAATGTATCTATCCAACATCCTCCTCATCATTGGGAAGTATCTATCCAGCATCCTCCTCATCATTGGAATGTATGTATTCAACATCCTCCTCACCATTGGGATGTATCTATCCAGCATCCTCCTCATCATTGGGATGTATCTATCCAGCATCCTCCTCGTCATTGGGATGTATCTATCCAGCATCCTCATCATTGGGATGTATCTATCCAGCATCCACTTCGTCATTCGGATGTATCTATCCAGCATCCTCCTCGTCATTGGGATGTATCTATCCAGCATCCTCCTCGTCATTGGGATGTATCTATCCAGCATGCTCGTCATTGGGATGTATCTATCTAGCATCAGCCTCATCATTGGGATGTATCTATCCAGCATCCGCCTCATCATTGGGATGTATCTATCCAGCATCCTCCTCATCATTGGGATGTATCTATCCAGCGTCCTCATCATTGGAATGTATCTATCCAGCATCCTCCTCATCATTGGGATGCATCTATCCATCATCCTCCTCCTCATTGGGATGTACCTATCCAGCATCCTCCTCATCATTGGGATGTATCTATCCAGCATCCTCCTCATCATTGGGATGTATCTATCCAGCATCCTCCTCATCATTGGGATGCATCTATCCAGCATCTTCCTCATCATTGGGATGTATCTATCCAGCGTCCTCCTCATCATTGGGATGTATCTATCCAGCATCCACCTCATCATTGGAATGCATATATCCAACATCCTCCTCATCATTGGGATGTATCTATCCAGCATCCTCCTCGACATTCGCATGTATCTATACAGCATCCTCCTCATCATTGGGATGTATCTATCCAGCATCCGCCTCATCATTGGGATGTATCTATGCAGCATCCTCCTCGTCATTGGGATGTATCTATCCAGCATCCTCATCATTGGGATGTATCTATCCAGCATCCACTTCGTCATTCGGATGTATCTATCCAGCATCCACCTCATCATTGGGATGCATCTATCCAGCATCCTCATCATTGGGATGTATCTATCCAGCATCCACTTACTCATTGGGATGTATCTATCCAGCATCCTCCTCATCATTGGGATGTATCTATCCAGCATCCTCCTGTTCATTGGGATGTATCTATCCACCATCCTCGTCATTGGGATGTATCTGTCCAGCATCCTGATCATGGTTATGTATCTATCCAGCATCCACTTCGTCATTCGGATGTATCTATCCAGCATCCTCCTCGTCATTGGGATGTATCTATCCAGCATCCTCCTCGTCATTGGGATGTATCTATCCAGCATGCTCGTCATTGGGATGTAACTATCCAGCATCAGCCTCATCATTGGGATGTATCTATCCAGCATCCGCCTCATCATTGGGATGTATCTATCCAGCATCCTCCTCATCATTGGGATGTATCTATCCAGCATCCTCATCATTGGAATGTATCTATCCAGCATCCTCCTCATCATTGGGATGTATCTATCCAGCATCCTCGTCATTGAGATGTATCTATCCAGCATCATCCTCAACATTGGGATGTATCTATCCAGCATCCTCCTCATCATTGGGATGTATCTATCCAGCATCCTCCTCATCATTGGGATGTATCTATACAACATCCTCCTCATCATTGGGATGTATCTATCCAGTATCCTCCTTATCATTGGGATGCATCTATCCAGCAACTTCCTCATCATTGGGATGTATCTATCCAGCATACTCGTCATTGGGATGTATCTATCCAGCATCATCCTCAACATTGGGATGTATCTATCCAGCATCCTCCTCATCATTGGGATGTATCTATCCAGCATCCTCCTCATCATTGGGATGTATCTATCCAGCATCCTCCTCCTCATTGGGATGTATCTATCCAGCATCCTCCTCATCATTGGGATGTATCTATCCAGCATCCTCCTCCTCATTGGGATGTATCTATCCAGCATCCTCCTCGTCATTGGGATGCATCTATCCAGCATCTTCCTCATCATTGGAATGTATCTATCCAACATCCTCCTCATCATTGGGATGTATCTATCCAGCATCCTCCTCATCATTGGAATGTATCTATTCAACATCCTCCTCATCATTGGGATGTATCTGTCCAGCATCCTCCTCATCATTGGGATGTATCTATCCAGCATCCTCCTCATCATTGGGATGCATCTATCCAGCATCTTCCTCTTCATTGGGATGTATCTATCCAGCATCCTCCTCATTATTGGGATGTATCTATCCAGCATCTTCCTCATCATTGGGATGCATCTATCCAGCATCCTCCTCGTCATTCGGATGTATCTATCCAGCATCCTCCTCATCATTGGGATGTATCTATCCAGCATCCGCCTCATCATTGGGATGTATCTATCCAGCATCCTCCTCGTCATTGGGATGTATCTATCCAGCATCCTCATCATTGGGATGTATCTATCCTGCATCCACTTCGTCATTCGGATGTATCTATCCAGCATCCTCCTCGTCATTGGGATGTATCTATCCAGCATCCTCCTCGTCATTGGGATGTATCTATCCAGCATCAGCCTCATCATTGGGATGTATCCATCAAGCATCCGCCGCATCATTGGGATGTATCTATCCAGCATCCTCCTCATCATTGGGATGTATCTATCCAGCATCCTCCTCATCATTGGAATGTATCTATTCAACATCCTCCTCATCATTGGGATGTATCTGTCCAGCATCCTCCTCATCATTGGGATGTATCTATCCAGCATCCTCCTCATCATTGGGATGCATCTATCCAGCATCTTCCTCATCATTGGGATGTATCTATCCAGCATCCTCCTCATTATTGGGATGTATCTATCCAGCATCTTCCTCATCATTGGGATGCATCTATCCAGCATCCTCCTCGTCATTCGGATGTATCTATCCAGCATCCTCCTCATCATTGGGATGTATCTATCCAGCATCCGCCTCATCATTGGGATGTATCTATCCAGCATCCTCCTCGTCATTGGGATGTATCTATCCAGCATCCTCATCATTGGGATGTATCTATACTGCATCCACTTCGTCATTCGGATGTATCTATCCAGCATCCTCCTCGTCATTGGGATGTATCTATCCAGCATCCTCCTCGTCATTGGGATGTATCTATCCAGCATCAGCCTCATCATTGGGATGTATCCATCAAGCATCCGCCGCATCATTGGGATGTATCTATCCAGCATCCTCCTCATCATTGGGATGTATCTATCCAGCATCCTCATCGTCATTGCGATGTATCTATCCAGCATCCTCCTCATCATTGCGATGTATCTATCCAGCATCCTCGTCATTGGGATGTATCTATCTAGCATCCTCCTCGTCATTGGGATGTATCTATCCAACATCCTCGTCATTGCGATTTATATATCCAGCATCCTCATCGTCATTGGGATGTATCTATCCAGCATCCTCATCGTCATTGGGATGCATCTATACAACATCCTCCTCGTCATTCGGATGTATCTATCCAGCATCCTCCTCGTCATTGGGATGTATCTATCCAGCATCCTCGTCATTGAGATGTATCTATCCAGCATCATCCTCAACATTGGGATGTATCTATGCAGCATCCTCCTCCTCATTGGGAGGTATCTATCCAGCATCCTCCTCGTCATTGGGATGTAATATCCAGCATCCTCCTTCTCATTGGGATGTATCTATCCAGCCTCCTCCTCATCATTGGGATGTATCTATCCAGCATCCTCCTCCTCATTGTGATGTATCTCTCCAGCATCTTCCTCATCATTGGAATGTATCTATCCAACATCCTCCTCATCATTGGGAAGTATCTATCCAGCATCCTCCTCATCATTGGAATGTATGTATTCAACATCCTCCTCACCATTGGGATGTATCTATCCAGCATCCTCCTCATCATTGGGATGTATCTATCCAGCATCCTCCTCGTCATTGGGATGTATCTATCCAGCATCCTCATCATTGGGATGTATCTATCCAGCATCCACTTCGTCATTCGGATGTATCTATCCAGCATCCTCCTCGTCATTGGGATGTATCTATCCAGCATCCTCCTCGTCATTGGGATGTATCTATCCAGCATGCTCGTCATTGGGATGTATCTATCTAGCATCAGCCTCATCATTGGGATGTATCTATCCAGCATCCGCCTCATCATTGGGATGTATCTATCCAGCATCCTCCTCATCATTGGGATGTATCTATCCAGCGTCCTCATCATTGGAATGTATCTATCCAGCATCCTCCTCATCATTGGGATGTATCTATCCAGCATCCTCGTCATTGAGATGTATCTATCCAGCATCATCCTCAACATTGGGATGTATCTATCCAGCATCCTCCTCATCATTGGGATGTATCTATCCAGCATCCTCCTCATCATTGGGATGTATCTATCCAGCATCTTCCTCATCATTGCGATGTATCTATCCAGCATACTCCTCATCATTGGGATGTATCTATCCAGCAACCTCGTCATTGAGATGTATCTATCCAGCATCATCCTCAACATTGGGATGTATCTATCCAGCATCCTCCTCCTCATTGGGATGTATCTATCCAGCATCCTCCTCCTCATTGGCATGTATCTATCCAGCATCCTCCTCATCATTGGGATGTATCTATCCAACATCCTCCTCATCATTGGGATGTATCTATCCAGCATCCTCCTCATCATTGGAATGTATCTATTCAACATCCTCCTCATCATTGGGATGTATCTGTCCAGCATCCTCCTCATCATTGGGATGTATCTATCCAGCATCCTCCTCATCATTGGGATGCATCTATCCAGTATCTTCCTCATCATTGGGATGCATCTATCCAGCATCCTCCTCGTCATTCGGATGTATCTATCCAGCATCCTCCTCATCATTGGGATGTATCTATCCAGCATTGGCCTCATCATTGGGATGTAGCTATCCAGCATCCTCCTCGTCATTGGGATGTATCTATCCAGCATCCTCATCATTGGGATGTATCTATCCAGCATCCACTTCGGCATTCGGATGTATCTATCCAGCATCCTCCTCGTCATTGGGATGTATCTATCCAGCATCCTCCTCGACATTGGGATGTATCTATCCAGCATCAGCCTCATCATTGGGATGTATCCATCCAGCATCCGCCGCATCATTGGGATGTATCTATCCAGCATCCTCATCATTGGGATGTATCTATGAAGCATCCTCCTCATCATTGGGATGTATCTATCCAGCATCCTACTCATCATTGGGATCTATCAATCCAGCATCCTCCTCATCATTAGGATGTATTTACCCAGCATCCTCCTCTTCATTGGGATGTATCTATCCAGCATCCTCATCGTCATTGTGATGTATCTATCCAGCATCCTCCTCGTCATTGCGATGTATCTATCCAGCATCCTCATTGTCATTGTGATGTATCTATCCAGCATCCTCCTGGTCATTGGGATGTATCTATCCAGCATCCTCATCGTCATTGCGATGTATCTATCCAGCATCCTCCTCATCATTGCGATGTATACAGCATCCTCGTCATTGGGATGTATCTCTCCAGCATCCTCCTCGTCATTGGGATGTATCTAACCAACATCCTCGTCATTGGGATTTATATATCCAGCATCCTCATCGTCATTGGGATGTATCTATCCAGCATCCTCCTCGTCATTGGAATGTATCTATCCAGCATCCTCCTCGGCATTCGGATGTATCTATCCAGCATCCTCCTCATCATTGGGATGTATCTATCCAGCATCCTTCTCATCATTGGGATGTATCTTTCCAGCATCCTTCTCGTCATTGGGATGTATCTATCCAGCATGCTCGTCATTGGGATGTAACTATCCAGCATCAGCCTCATCATTGGGATGTATCTATCCAGCATCCGCCTCATCATTGGGATGTATCTATCCAGCATCCTCCTCATCATTGGGATGTATCTATCCAGCATCCTCATCATTGGAATGTATCTATCCAGCATCCTCCTCATCATTGGGATGTATCTATCCAGCATCCTCGTCATTGAGATGTATCTATCCAGCATCATCCTCAACATTGGGATGTATCTATCCAGCATCCTCCTCATCATTGGGATGTATCTATCCAGCATCCTCCTCATCATTGGGATGTATCTATACAACATCCTCCTCATCATTGGGATGTATCTATCCAGTATCCTCCTTATCATTGGGATGCATCTATCCAGCAACTTCCTCATCATTGGGATGTATCTATCCAGCATACTCGTCATTGGGATGTATCTATCCAGCATCATCCTCAACATTGGGATGTATCTATCCAGCATCCTCCTCATCATTGGGATGTATCTATCCAGCATCCTCCTCATCATTGGGATGTATCTATCCAGCATCCTCCTCCTCATTGGGATGTATCTATCCAGCATCCTCCTCATCATTGGGATGTATCTATCCAGCATCCTCCTCCTCATTGGGATGTATCTATCCAGCATCCTCCTCGTCATTGGGATGCATCTATCCAGCATCTTCCTCATCATTGGAATGTATCTATCCAACATCCTCCTCATCATTGGGATGTATCTATCCAGCATCCTCCTCATCATTGGAATGTATCTATTCAACATCCTCCTCATCATTGGGATGTATCTGTCCAGCATCCTCCTCATCATTGGGATGTATCTATCCAGCATCCTCCTCATCATTGGGATGCATCTATCCAGCATCTTCCTCATCATTGGGATGTATCTATCCAGCATCCTCCTCATTATTGGGATGTATCTATCCAGCATCTTCCTCATCATTGGGATGCATCTATCCAGCATCCTCCTCGTCATTCGGATGTATCTATCCAGCATCCTCCTCATCATTGGGATGTATCTATCCAGCATCCGCCTCATCATTGGGATGTATCTATCCAGCATCCTCCTCGTCATTGGGATGTATCTATCCAGCATCCTCATCATTGGGATGTATCTATCCTGCATCCACTTCGTCATTCGGATGTATCTATCCAGCATCCTCCTCGTCATTGGGATGTATCTATCCAGCATCCTCCTCGTCATTGGGATGTATCTATCCAGCATCAGCCTCATCATTGGGATGTATCCATCAAGCATCCGCCGCATCATTGGGATGTATCTATCCAGCATCCTCCTCATCATTGGGATGTATCTATCCAGCATCCTCCTCATCATTGGAATGTATCTATTCAACATCCTCCTCATCATTGGGATGTATCTGTCCAGCATCCTCCTCATCATTGGGATGTATCTATCCAGCATCCTCCTCATCATTGGGATGCATCTATCCAGCATCTTCCTCATCATTGGGATGTATCTATCCAGCATCCTCCTCATTATTGGGATGTATCTATCCAGCATCTTCCTCATCATTGGGATGCATCTATCCAGCATCCTCCTCGTCATTCGGATGTATCTATCCAGCATCCTCCTCATCATTGGGATGTATCTATCCAGCATCCGCCTCATCATTGGGATGTATCTATCCAGCATCCTCCTCGTCATTGGGATGTATCTATCCAGCATCCTCATCATTGGGATGTATCTATCCTGCATCCACTTCGTCATTCGGATGTATCTATCCAGCATCCTCCTCGTCATTGGGATGTATCTATCCAGCATCCTCCTCGTCATTGGGATGTATCTATCCAGCATCAGCCTCATCATTGGGATGTATCCATCAAGCATCCGCCGCATCATTGGGATGTATCTATCCAGCATCCTCCTCATCATTGGGATGTATCTATCCAGCATCCTCATCGTCATTGCGATGTATCTATCCAGCATCCTCCTCATCATTGCGATGTATCTATCCAGCATCCTCGTCATTGGGATGTATCTATCCAGCATCCTCCTCGTCATTGGGATGTATCTATCCAACATCCTCGTCATTGCGATTTATATATCCAGCATCCTCATCGTCATTGGGATGTATCTATCCAGCATCCTCATCGTCATTGGGATGCATCTATACAACATCCTCCTCGTCATTCGGATGTATCTATCCAGCATCCTCCTCGTCATTGGGATGTATCTATCCAGCATCCTCATCATTGGAATGTATCTATCCAGCATCCTCCTCATCATTGGGATGTATCTATCCAGCATCCTCGTCATTGAGATGTATCTATCCAGCATCATCCTCAACATTGGGATGTATCTATCCAGCATCCTCCTCCTCATTGGGAGGTATCTATCCAGCATCCTCCTCGTCATTGGGATGTAATATCCAGCATCCTCCTTCTCATTGGGATGTATCTATCCAGCCTCCTCCTCATCATTGGGATGTATCTATCCAGCATCCTCCTCCTCATTGTGATGTATCTCTCCAGCATCTTCCTCATCATTGGAATGTATCTATCCAACATCCTCCTCATCATTGGGAAGTATCTATCCAGCATCCTCCTCATCATTGGAATGTATGTATTCAACATCCTCCTCACCATTGGGATGTATCTATCCAACATCCTCCTCATCATTGGGATGTATCTATCCAGCATCCTCCTCGTCATTGGGATGTATCTATCCAGCATCCTCATCATTGGGATGTATCTATCCAGCATCCACTTCGTCATTCGGATGTATCTATCCAGCATCCTCCTCGTCATTGGGATGTATCTATCCAGCATCCTCCTCGTCATTGGGATGTATCTATCCAGCATGCTCGTCATTGGGATGTATCTATCTAGCATCAGCCTCATCATTGGGATGTATCTATCCAGCATCCGCCTCATCATTGGGATGTATCTATCCAGCATCCTCCTCATCATTGGGATGTATCTATCCAGCATCCTCATCATTGGAATGTATCTATCCAGCATCCTCCTCATCATTGGGATGTATCTATCCAGCATCCTCGTCATTGAGAAGTATCTATCCAGCATCATCCTCAACATTGGGATGTATCTATCCAGCATCCTCCTCATCATTGGGATGTATCTATCCAGCATCCTCCTCATCATTGGGATGTATCTATCCAGCATCTTCCTCATCATTGCGATGTATCTATCCAGCATACTCCTCATCATTGGGATGTATCTATCCAGCAACCTCGTCATTGAGATGTATCTATCCAGCATCATCCTCAACATTGGGATGTATCTATCCAGCATCCTCCTCCTCATTGGGATGTATCTATCCAGCATCCTCCTCCTCTTTGGCATGTATCTATCCAGCATCCTCCTCATCATTGGGATGTATCTATCCAACATCCTCCTCATCATTGGGATGTATCTATCCAGCATCCTCCTCATCATTGGAATGTATCTATTCAACATCCTCCTCATCATTGGGATGTATCTGTCCAGCATCCTCCTCATCATTGGGATGTATCTATCCAGCATCCTCCTCATCATTGGGATGCATCTATCCAGTATCTTCCTCATCATTGGGATGCATCTATCCAGCATCCTCCTCGTCATTCGGATGTATCTATCCAGCATCCTCCTCGTCATTGGGATGTATCTATCCAGCATCCTCCTCGTCATTGGGATGTATCTATCCAGCATCCTAATCGTCATTGTGATGTATCTATCCAGCATCCCCCTGGTCATTGGGATGTATCTATCCGGCATCCTCATCGTCATTGCGATGTATCTATCCAGCATCCTCCTCATCATTGCGATGTATCTATCCAGCATCCTCGTCATTGGGATGTATCTATCCAGCATCCTCCTCGTCATTGGGATGTATCTACCCAGCATCCTTGTCATTGGGATGTATATATCCAGCATCCTCATCATTGGAATGTATCTATCCAGCATCCTCCTCATCATTGGGATGTATCTATCCAGCATCCTCCTCCTCATTGGGATGTATCTATCCAGCATCCTCATCATCATTGGGATGTATCTATCCAGAATCCTCCTCATCATTGGGATGTATCTATCCAGCATCCTCCTCATCATTGGGATGCATCTATCCAGCATCTTCCTCATCTTTGGGATGTATCTATCCAGCGTCCTCCTCATCATTGGGATGTATCTATCCAGCATCCACCTCATCATTGGAATGCATCTATCCAACATCCTCCTCATCATTGGGATGTATCTATCCAGCATCTTCCTCATCATTGGGATGCATCTATCCAGCATCCTCCTCCTCATTGGGATGTACCTATCCAGCATCCTCCTCATCATTGGGATGTATCTATCCAGCATCCTCCTCCTCATTGGGATGTAACTATCCAGCATCCTCCTCATCATTGGGATGTATCTATCCAGCATCCTCCTCATCATTGGGATGTATCTATCCAGCATCCTCCTCATCATTGGGATGCATCTATCCAGCATCTTCCTCATCATTGGGATGTATCTATCCAGCGTCCTCCTCATCATTGGGATGTATCTATCCAGCATCCACCTCATCATTGGAATGCATATATCCAACATCCTCCTCATCATTGGGATGTATCTATCCAGCATCTTCCTCATCATTGGGATGCATCTATCCAGCATCCTCCTCGACATTCGCATGTATCTATACAGCATCCTCCTCATCATTGGGATGTATCTATCCAGCATCCGCCTCATCATTGGGATGTATCTATCCAGCATCCGCCTCGTCATTGGGATGTATCTATCCAGCATCCTCATCATTGGGATGTATCTATCCAGCATCCACTTCGTCATTCGGATGTATCTATCCAGCATCCACCTCATCATTGGGATGCATCTAGCCAGCATCCTCATCATTGGGATGTATCTATCCAGCATCCACATACTCATTGGGATGTATCTATCCAGCATCCTCCTCATCATTGGGATGTATCTATCCAGCATCCTCCTGTTCATTGGGATGTATCTATCCACCATCCTCGTCATTGGGATGTACCTATCCAGCATCAGCCTCATCATTGGGATGTATCTATCCAGCATCCGCCTCATCATTGGGATATATCTATCCAGCATCCTCATCATTGGGATGTATCTATCCAGCATCCTCCTCATCGTTGGGATGTATCTATCCAGCATCCTCCTCATCATTGGGATCTATCAATCCAGCATCCTCCTCATCATTGGGATGTATTTACCCAGCATCCTCCTCATCATTGGGATGTATCTGTCCAGCATCCTCGTCATTGGGATGTATCTATCCAGCATCCTCCTCGTCATTGGGATGTATCTATCCAGCATCCTCCTCGTCATTGGGATGTATCTATCCAGCATTTTCCTCATCATTGTGATGTATCTATCCAGCATCCTCCTGGTCATTTGGATGTATCTATCCAGCATCCTCATCGTCATTGCGATGTATCTATCCAGCATCCTCCTCATCATTGCGATGTATCCAGCATCCTCGTCATTGGGATGTATCTCTCCAGCATCCTCCTCGTCATTGGGATGTATCTATCCAACATCCTCGTCATTGGGATTTATATATCCAGCATCCTCATCGTCATTGGGATGTATCTATCCAGCATCCTCCTCGTCATTGGAATGTATCTATCCAGCATCCTCCTCGGCATTCGGATGTATCTATCCAGCATCCTCCTCATCATTGGGATGTATCTATCCAGCATCCTTCTCATCATTGGGATGTCTCTTTCCAGCATCCTTCTCGTCATTGGGATGTATCTATCCAGCATCCTCCTCATCATTGGAATGTATCTATCCAGCATCCTCCTCGTCATTGGGATGTATCTATCCAGCATCCTTCTCGTCATTGGGATGTATCCATCCAGCATCCTCGTCATTGGGATGTATCTATCCAGCATCCTCCTCGTCATTGGGATGTATCTATCCAGCATCCTCGTCATTGGGATGTATCTATCCAGCATCAGCCTCATCATTGGGATGTATCTATCCAGCATCCGCCTCATCATTGGGATGTATGTATCCAGCATCTTCATCATTGGGATGTATCTATCCAGCATCCTCCTCATCATTGGGATCTATCAATCCATCATCCTCCTCATCATTGGGATTTATTTACCCAGCATCCTCCTCTTCATTGGGATGTATCTATCCAGCATCCTCATCGTCATTCTGATGTATCTATCCAGCATCCTCCTCGTCATTGGGATGTATCTATCCAGCATCCTCCTCGTCATTGGGATGTATCTATCCAGCATCCTCCTCGTCATTGGGATGTATCTATCCAGCATCCTAATCGTCATTGTGATGTATCTATCCAGCATCCCCCTGGTCATTGGGATGTATCTATCCGGCATCCTCATCGTCATTGCGATGTATCTATCCAGCATCCTCGACATTGGGATGTATCTATCCAGCATCCTCCTCGTCATTGGGATGTATCTATCCAACATCCTCGTCATTGCGATTTATATATCCAGCATCCTCATCGTCATTGGAATGTATCTATCAAGCATCCTTGTCATTGGGATGTATATATCCAGCATCCTCATCATTGGAATGTATCTATCCAGCATCCTCCTCATCATTGGGATGTATCTATCCAGCATCCTCCTCCTCATTGGGATGTACCTATCCATCATCCTCCTCATCATTGGGATGTATCTATCCAGCATCCTCCTCCTCATTGGAAGGTATCTATCTAGCATCCTCCTCATCATTGGGATGTTTCAATCCATCATCCTCCTCCTCATTGGGATGTATATATCCAGCCTCCTCCTCATCATTGGGATGTATCTATCCAGCATCCTACTCCTCATTGGGATGTATCTATCCAGCATCTTCCTCATCATTGGAATGTATCTATCCAACATCCACCTCATCATTGGGAAGTATCTATTCAGCATCCTCCTCGTCATTGGGATGTATCCATCCAGCATTCTCGTCATTGGGATGTATCTATCCAGCATCCTCCTCGTCATTGGGATGTATCTATCCAGCATCCTCGTCATTGGGATGTATCTATCCAGCATCAGCCTCATCATTGGGATGTATCTATCCAGCATCCGCCTCATCATTGGGATGTATGTATCCAGCATCTTCATCATTGGGATGTATCTATCCAGCACCCTCCTCATCATTGGGATGTATCTATCCAGCATCCTCATCGTCATTGTGATGTATTTACCCAGCATCCTCCTCGTCATTGGGATGTATCTATCCAGCATCCTCCTCGTCATTGGGATGTATCTATCCAGCATCCTAATCGTCATTGTGATGTATCTATCCAGCATCCCCCAGGTCATTGGGATGTATCTACCCGGCATCCTCATCGTCATTGCGATGTATCTATCCAGCATCCTCGACATTGGGATGTATCTATCCAGCATCCTCCTCGTCATTGGGATGTATCTATCCAACATCCTCGTCATTGCGATTTATATATCCAGCATCCTCATCGTCATTGGAATGTATCTATCCAGCATCCTTGTCATTGGGATGTATATATCCAGCATCCTCATCATTGGAATGTATCTATCCAGCATCCTCCTCATCATTGGGATGTATCTATCCAGCATCCTCCTCCTCATTGGGATGTACCTATCCAGCATCCTCCTCATCATTGGGATGTATCTATCCAGCATCCTCCTCCTCATTGGGATGTATCTATCCAGCCTACTCCTCATCATTGGGATGCATCTATCCAACATCCTCCTCGTCATTCGGATGTATCTATCCAGCATCCTCCTCGTCATTGGGATGTATCTATCCAGCATCCTCATCATTGGAATGTATCTATCCAGCATCCTCCTCATCATTGGGAAGTATCTATCCAGCATCCTTGTCTTTGAGATGTATCTATCCAACATCATCCTCAACATTGGGATGTATCTATCCAGCATCCTCCTCCTCATTGGGAGGTATCTATCCAGCATCCTCCTCATCATTGGGATGTATCTATCCAGCATCCTCCTCCTCATTGGGATGTATCTATCCAGCCTCCTCCTCATCATTGGGATGTATCTATCCAGCATCCTCCTCGTCATTGGGATGTATCTATCCAGCATCCTCCTCATCATTGGGAAGTATCTATCCAGCATCCTCCTCCTCATTGCGATGTATCTATCCAGCATGCTCATCGTCATTGTGCTGTATCCATCCAGCATCCTCCTCGTCATTGGGATGTATCTATCCAGCATCCTAATCGTCATTGTGATGTATCTATCCAGCATCCCCCTGGTCATTGGGATGTATCTATCCAGCATCCTCCTCATCATTGCGATGTATCTATCCAGCATCCTCGTCATTGGGATGTATCTATCCAGCATCCTCCTCGTCATTGGGATGTATCTATCCAGCATCCTCCTCATCATTGGGATGTATCTATCCAGCATCCTCCTCATCATTGGGATGCATCTATCCAGCATCTTCCTCATCATTGGGATGTATCTATCCAGCGTCCTCCTCATCATTGGGATGTATCTATCCAGCATCCACCTCATCATTGGAATGCATATATCCAACATCCTCCTCATCATTGGGATGTATCTATCCAGCATCTTCCTCATCATTGGGATGCATCTATCCAGCATCCTCCTCGACATTCGCATGTATCTATACAGCATCCTCCTCATCATTGGGATGTATCTATCCAGCATCCGCCTCATCATTGGGATGTATCTATCCAGCATCCGCCTCGTCATTGGGATGTATCTATCCAGCATCCTCATCATTGGGATGTATCTATCCAGCATCCACTTCGTCATTCGGATGTATCTATCCAGCATCCACCTCATCATTGGGATGCATCTATCCAGCATCCTCATCATTGGGATGTATCTATCCAGCATCCACATACTCATTGGGATGTATCTATCCAGCATCCTCCTCATCATTGGGATGTATCTATCCAGCATCCTCCTGTTCATTGGGATGTATCTATCCACCATCCTCGTCATTGGGATGTACCTATCCAGCATCAGCCTCATCATTGGGATGTATCTATCCAGCATCCGCCTCATCATTGGGATATATCTATCCAGCATCCTCATCATTGGGATGTATCTATCCAGCATCCTCCTCATCGTTGGGATGTATCTATCCAGCATCCTCCTCATCATTGGGATCTATCAATCCAGCATCCTCCTCATCATTGGGATGTATTTACCCAGCATCCTCCTCATCATTGGGATGTATCTGTCCAGCATCCTCGTCATTGGGATGTATCTATCCAGCATCCTCCTCGTCATTGGGATGTATCTATCCAGCATCCTCCTCATCATTGTGATGTATCTATCCAGCATCCCCCTGGTCATTGGGATGTATCTATCCAGCATCCTCCTCCTCATTGCGATGTATCTATCCAGCATGCTCATCGTCATTGTGCTGTATCCATCCAGCATCCTCCTCGTCATTGGGATGTATC
The DNA here is from genome assembly GCF_030144855.1 of Hypanus sabinus. Taxonomy (NCBI): domain Eukaryota; kingdom Metazoa; phylum Chordata; class Chondrichthyes; order Myliobatiformes; family Dasyatidae; genus Hypanus; species Hypanus sabinus. Next base: position 4,575,599 of record NC_082736.1, read on the forward strand.
TATCCAGCATCCTAATCGTCATTGTGATGTATCTATCCAGCATCCCCCTGGTCATTGGGATGTATCTATCCAGCATCCTCCTCATCATTGCGATGTATCTATCCAGCATCCTCGTCATTGGGATGTATCTATCCAGCATCCTCCTCGTCATTGGGATGTATCTATCCAGCATCCTCCTCATCATTGGGATGTATCTATCCAGCATCCTCCTCATCATTGGGATGCATCTATCCAGCATCTTCCTCATCATTGGGATGTATCTATCCAGCGTCCTCCTCATCATTGGGATGTATCTATCCAGCATCCACTTCATCATTGGAATGCATATATCCAACATCCTCCTCATCATTGGGATGTATCTATCCAGCATCTTCCTCATCATTGGGATGCATCTATCCAGCATCCTCCTCGACATTCGCATGTATCTATACAGCATCCTCCTCATCATTGGGATGTATCTATCCAGCATCCGCCTCATCATTGGGATGTATCTATCCAGCATCCGCCTCGTCATTGGGATGTATCTATCCAGCATCCTCATCATTGGGATGTATCTATCCAGCATCCACTTCGTCATTCGGATGTATCTATCCAGCATCCACCTCATCATTGGGATGCATCTATCCAGCATCCTCATCATTGGGATGTATCTATCCAGCATCCACATACTCATTGGGATGTATCTATCAAGCATCCTCCTCATCATTGGGATGTATCTATCCAGCATCCTCCTGTTCATTGGGATGTATCTATCCACCATCCTCGTCATTGGGATGTACCTATCCAGCATCAGCCTCATCATTGGGATGTATCTATCCAGCATCCGCCTCATCATTGGGATATATCTATCCAGCATCCTCATCATTGGGATGTATCTATCCAGCATCCTCCTCATCGTTGGGATGTATCTATCCAGCATCCTCCTCATCATTGGGATCTATCAATCCAGCATCCTCCTCATCATTGGGATGTATTTACCCAGCATCCTCCTCATCATTGGGATGTATCTGTCCAGCATCCTCGTCATTGGGATGTATCTATCCAGCATCCTCCTCGTCATTGGGATGTATCTATCCAGCATCCTCCTCATCATTGTGATGTATCTATCCAGCATCCTCCTGGTCATTGGGATGTATCTATCCAGCATCCTCATCGTCATTGCGATGTATCTATCCAGCATCCTCCTCATCATTGCGATGTATCCAGCATCCTCGTCATTGGGATGTATCTCTCCAGCATCCTCCTCGTCATTGGGATGTATCTATCCAACATCCTCGTCATTGGGATTTATATATCCAGCATCCTCATCGTCATTGGGATGTATCTATCCAGCATCCTCCTCGTCATTGGAATGTATCTATCCAGCATCCTCCTCGGCATTCGGATGTATCTATCCAGCATCCTCCTCATCATTGGGATGTATCTATCCAGCATCCTTCTCATCATTGGGATGTCTCTTTCCAGCATCCTTCTCGTCATTGGGATGTATCTATCAAGCATCCTCCTCATCATTGGAATGTATCTATCCAGCATCCTCCTCGTCATTGGGATGTATCTATCCAGCATCCTTCTCGTCATTGGGATGTATCCATCCAGCATCCTCGTCATTGGGATGTATCTATCCAGCATCCTCCTCGTCATTGGGATGTATCTATCCAGCATCCTCGTCATTGGGATGTATCTATCCAGCATCAGCCTCATCATTGGGATGTATCTATCCAGCATCCGCCTCATCATTGGGATGTATGTATCCAGCATCTTCATCATTGGGATGTATCTATCCAGCATCCTCCTCATCATTGGGATCTATCAATCCAGCATCCTCCTCATCATTGGGATGTATTTACCCAGCATCCTCCTCTTCATTGGGATGTATCTATCCAGCATCCTCATCGTCATTCTGATGTATCTATCCAGCATCCTCCTCGTCATTGGGATGTATCTATCCAGCATCCTCCTCGTCATTGGGATGTATCTATCCAGCATCCTCCTCGTCATTGGGATGTATCTATCCAGCATCCTAATCGTCATTGTGATGTATCTATCCAGCATCCCCCTGGTCATTGGGATGTATCTATCCGGCATCCTCATCGTCATTGCGATGTATCTATCCAGCATCCTCGACATTGGGATGTATCTCTCCAGCATCCTCCTCGTCATTGGGATGTATCTATCCAACATCCTCGTCATTGCGATTTATATATCCAGCATCCTCATCGTCATTGGAATGTATCTATCAAGCATCCTTGTCATTGGGATGTATATATCCAGCATCCTCATCATTGGAATGTATCTATCCAGCATCCTCCTCATCATTGGGATGTATCTATCCAGCATCCTCCTCCTCATTGGGATGTACCTATCCAGCATCCTCCTCATCATTGGGATGTATCTATCCAGCATCCTCCTCCTCATTGGAAGATATCTATCTAGCATCCTCCTCATCATTGGGATGTATCTATCCAGCATCCTACTCCTCATTGGGATGTATCTATCCAGCATCTTCCTCATCATTGGAATGTATCTATCCAACATCCACCTCATCATTGGGAAGTATCTATTCAGCATCCTCCTCGTCATTGGGATGTATCCATCCAGCATCCTCGTCATTGGGATGTATCTATCCAGCATCCTCCTCGTCATTGGGATGTATCTATCCAGCATCCTCCTCATTGGGATGTATCTATCCAGCATCAGCCTCATCATTGGGATGTATCTATCCAGCATCCGCCTCATCATTGGGATGTATGTATCTAGCATCTTCATCATTGGGATGTATCTATCCAGCATCCTCCTCATCATTGGGATGTATCTATCCAGCATCCTCATCGTCATTGTGATGTATTTACCCAGCATCCTCCTCGTCATTGGGATGTATCTATCCAGCATCCTCCTCGTCATTGGGATGTATCTATCCAGCATTCTAATCGTCATTGTGATGTATCTATCCAGCATCCCCCTGGTCATTGGGATGTATCTACCCGGCATCCTCATCGTCATTGCGATGTATCTATCCAGCATCCTCGACATTGGGATGTATCTATCCAGCATCCTCCTCGTCATTGGGATGTATCTATCCAACATCCTCGTCATTGCGATTTATATATCCAGCATCCTCATCGTCATTGGAATGTATCTATCCAGCATCCTTGTCATTGGGATGTATATATCCAGCATCCTCATCATTGGAATGTATCTATCCAGCATCCTCCTCATCATTGGGATGTATCTATCCAGCATCCTCCTCCTCATTGGGATGTACCTATCCAGCATCCTCCTCATCATTGGGATGTATCTATCCAGCATCCTCGTCCTCATTGGGATGTATCTATCCAGCCTACTCCTCATCATTGGGATGCATCTATCCAACATCCTCCTCGTCATTCGGATGTATCTATCCAGCATCCTCCTCGTCATTGGGATGTATCTATCCAGCATCCTCATCATTGGAATGTATCTATCCAGCATCCTCCTCATCATTGGGACGTATCTATCCAGCATCCTCGTCTTTGAGATGTATCTATCCAGCATCATCCTCAACATTGGGATGTATCTATCCAGCATCCTCCTCCTCATTGGGAGGTATCTATCCAGCATCCTCCTCATCATTGGGATGTATCTATCCAGCATCCTCCTCCTCATTGGGATGTATCTATCCAGCCTCCTCCTCATCATTGGGATGTATCTATCCTGCATCCTCCTCGTCATTGGGATGTATCTATCCAGCATCCTCCTCATCATTGGGAAGTATCTATCCAGCATCCTCCTCCTCATTGCGATGTATCTATCCAGCATGCTCATCGTCATTGTGCTGTATCCATCCAGCATCCTCCTCGTCATTGGGATGTATCTATCCAGCATCCTAATCGTCATTGTGATGTATCTATCCAGCATCCCCCTGGTCATTGGGATGTATCTATCCAGCATCCTCCTCATCATTGCGATGTATCTATCCAGCATCCTCGTCATTGGGATGTATCTATCCAGCATCCTCCTCGTCATTGGGATGTATCTATCCAACATCCTCGTCATTGCGATTTATATATCCAGCATCCTCATCGTCATTGGGATGTATCTATCCAGCATCCTCATCGTCATTGGGATGCATCTATCCAACATCCTCCTCGTCATTCGGATGTATCTATCCAGCATCCTCCTCGTCATTCGGATGTATCTATCCAGCATCCTCATCATTGGAATGTATCTATCCAGCATCCTCCTCATCATTGGGAAGTATCTATCCAGCATCCTCGTCTTTGAGATGTATCTATCCAGCATCATCCTCAACATTGGGATGTATCTATCCAGCAACCTCCTCCTCATTGGGAGGTATCTATCCAGCATCCTCCTCATCATTGGGATGTATCTATCCAGCATCCTCCTCCTCATTGGGATGTATCTATCCAGCCTCCTCCTCATCATTGGGATGTATCTATCCAGCATCCTCCTCCTCATTGGGATGTATCTATCCAGCATCTTCCTCATCATTGGAATGTGTCTATCCAACATCCTCCTCATCATTGGGAAGTATCTATCCAGCATCCTCCTCATCATTGGAATGTATCTATCCAGCATCTTCCTCATCATTGGGATGCATCTATCCAGCATCCTCCTCCTCATTGGGATGTACCTATCCAGCATCCTCCTCATCATTGGGATGTATCTATCCAGCATCCTCCTCATCATTGGGATGTATCTATCCAGCATCCTCCTCATCATTTGGATCTATCAATCCAGCATCGTCCTCATCATTGGGATGTATTTACCCAGCATCCTCCTCTTCATTGCGATGTATCTATCCAGCATGCTCATCGTCATTGTGCTGTATCCATCCAGCATCCTCCTCGTCATTGGGATGTATCTATCCAGCATCCTAATCGACATTGTGATGTATCTATCCAGCATCCCCCTGGTCATTGGGATGTATCTATCCAGCATCCTCCTCATCATTGCGATGTATCTATCCAGCATCCTCGTCATTGGGATGTATCTATCCAGCATCCTCCTCGTCATTGGGATGTATCTATCCAACATCCTCGTCATTGCGATTTATATATCCAGCATCCTCCTCGTCATTGGGATGTATCTATCCAACATCCTCGTCATTGCGATTTATATATCCAGCATCCTCATCGTCATTGGGATGTATCTATCCAGCATCCTCATCGTCATTGGGATGCATCTATCCAACATCCTCCTCGACATTCGGATGTATCTATCCAGCATCCTCCTCGTCATTGGGATGTATCTATCCAGCATCCTCATCATTGGAATCTATCTATCCAGCATCCTCCTCCTCATTGGGATGTATCTATCCAGCCTCCTCCTCATCTTTGGGATGTATCTATCCAGCATCCTCCTCCTCATTGGGATGTATCTATCCAGCATCTTCCTCATCATTGGAATGTATCTATCCAACATCCTCCTCATCATTGGGAAGTATCTATCCAGCATCCTCCTCATCATTGGAATGTATCTATCCAGCATCTTCCTCATCATTGGGATGCATCTATCCAGCATCCTCCTCCTCATTGGGATGTACCTATCCAGCATCCTCCTCGTCATTGGGATGTATCTATCCAGCATCCTCATCATTGGAATGTATCTATCCAGCATCCTCCTCATCATTGGGAAGTATCTATCCAGCATCCTCGTCTTTGAGATGTATCTATCCAGCATCATCCTCAACATTGGGATGTATCTATCCAGCATCCTCCTCCTCATTGGGAGGTATCTATACAGCATCCTCCTCATCATTGGGATGTATCTATCCAGCATCCTCCTCCTCATTGGGATGTATCTATCCAGCCTCCTCCTCATCATTGGGATGTATCTATCCAGCATCTTCCTCATCATTGGGATGCATCTATCCAGCATCCTGCTCGTCATTGTGATGTATCTATCCAGCATCCTCCTCGTCATTGGGATGTATCTATCCAGCATCCTCCTCGTCATTGGGATGTATCTATCCAGCATCCTAATCGTCATTGTGATGTATCTATCCAGCATCCCCCTGGTCATTGGGATGTATCTATCCGACATCCTCATCGTCATTGCGATGTATCTATCCAGCATCCTCCTCATCATTGCGATGTATCTATCCAGCATCCTCGTCATTGGGATGTATCTATCCAGCATCCTCCTCGTCATTGGGATGTATCTACCCAGCATCCTTGTCATTGGGATGTATATATCCAGCATCCTCATCATTGGAATGTATCTATCCAGCATCCTCCTCATCATTGGGATGTATCTATCCAGCATCCTCCTCCTCATTGGGATGTAACTATCCAGCATCCTCCTCATCATTGGGATGTATCTATCCAGCATCCTCCTCATCATTGGGATGTATCTATCCAGCATCCTCCTCATCATTGGGATGCATCTATCCAGCATCTTCCTCATCATTGGGATGTATCTATCCAGCGTCCTCCTCATCATTGGGATGTATCTATCCAGCATCCACCTCATCATTGGAATGCATCTATCCAACATCCTCCTCATCATTGGGATGTATCTATCCAGCATCTTCCTCATCATTGGGATGCATCTATCCAGCATCCTCCTCCTCATTGGGATGTACCTATCCTGCATCCTCCTCATCATTGGGATGTATCTATCCAGCATCCTCCTCATCATTGGGATGTATCTATCCAGCATCCTCCTCATCATTGGGATGCATCTATCCAGCGTCCTCCTCATCATTGGGATGTATCTATCCAGCATCCACCTCATCATTGGAATGCATATATCCAACATCCTCCTCATCATTGAGATGTATCTATCCAGCATCTTCCTCATCATTGGGATGCATCTATCCAGCATCCTCCTCGACATTCGCATGTATCTATACAGCATCCTCCTCATCATTGGGATGTATCTATCCAGCATCCGCCTCATCATTGGGATGTATCTATCCAGCATCCTCCTCGTCATTGGGATGTATCTATCCAGCATCCTCATCATTGGGATGTATCTATCCAGCATCCACTTCGTCATTCGGATGTATCTATCCAGCATCCACCTCATCATTGGGATGCATCTATCCAGCATCCTCATCATTGGGATGTATCTATCCAGCATCCACTTACTCATTGGGATGTATCTATCCAGCATCCTCCTCATCATTGGGATGTATCTATCCAGCATCCTCCTGTTCATTGGGATGTATCTATCCACCATCCTCGTCATTGGGATGTACCTATCCAGCATCAGCCTCATCATTGGGATGTATCTATCCAGCATCCGCCTCATCATTGGGATATATCTATCCAGCATCCTCATCATTGGGATGTATCTATCCAGCATCCTCCTCATCGTTGGGATGTATCTATCCAGCATCCTCCTCATCATTGGGATCTATCAATCCAGCATCCTCCTCATCATTGGGATGTATTTACCCAGCATCCTCCTCATCATTGGGATGTATCTGTCCAGCATCCTCGTCATTGGGATGTATCTATCCAGCATCCTCCTCGTCATTGGGATGTATCTATCCAGCATCCTCCTCGTCATTGGGATGTATCTATCCAGCATCCTCCTCATCATTGTGATGTATCTATCCAGCATCCTCCTGGTCATTGGGATGTATCTATCCAGCATCCTCATCGTCATTGCAATGTATCTATCCAGCATCCTCCTCATCATTGCGATGTATCCAGCATCCTCGTCATTGGGATGTATCTCTCCAGCATCCTCCTCGTCATTGGGATGTATCTATCCAACATCCTCGTCATTGGGATTTATATATCCAGCATCCTCATCGTCATTGGGATGTATCTATCCAGCATCCTCCTCGTCATTGGAATGTATCTATCCAGCATCCTCCTCGGCATTCGGATGTATCTATCCAGCATCCTCCTCATCATTGGGATGTATCTATCCAGCATCCTTCTCATCATTGGGATGTCTCTTTCCAGCATCCTTCTCGTCATTGGGATGTATCTATCCAGCATCCTCCTCATCATTGGAATGTATCTATCCAGCATCCTCCTCGTCATTGGGATGTATCTATCCAGCATCCTTCTCGTCATTGGGATGTATCCATCCAGCATCCTCGTCATTGGGATGTATCTATCCAGCATCCTCCTCGTCATTGGGATGTATCTATCCAGCATCCTCGTCATTGGGATGTATCTATCCAGCATCAGCCTCATCATTGGGATGTATCTATCCAGCATCCGCCTCATCATTGGGATGTATGTATCCAGCATCTTCATCATTGGGATGTATCTATCCAGCATCCTCCTCATCATTGGGATCTATCAATCCAGCATCCTCCTCATCATTGGGATGTATTTACTCAGCATCCTCCTCTTCATTGGGATGTATCTATCCAGCATCCTCATCGGTATTCTGATGTATCTATCCAGCATCCTCCTCGTCATTGGGATGTATCTATCCAGCATCCTCCTCGTCATTGGGATGTATCTATCCAGCATCCTCCTCGTCATTGGGATGTATCTATCCAGCATCCTAATCGTCATTGTGATGTATCTATCCAGCATCCCCCTGGTCATTGGGATGTATCTATCCGGCATCCTCATCGTCATTGCGATGTATCTATCCAGCATCCTCGACATTGGGATGTATCTATCCAGCATCCTCATCGTCATTGGAATGTATCTATCAAGCATCCTTGTCATTGGGATGTATATATCCAGCATCCTCATCATTGGAATGTATCTATCCAGCATCCTCCTCATCATTGGGATGGATCTATCCAGCATCCTACTCCTCATTGGGATGTACCTATCCAGCATCCTCCTCATCATTGGGATGTATCTATCCAGCATCCTCCTCCTCATTGGGATGTATCTATCCAGCCTCCTCCTCATCATTGGGATGCATCTATCCAACATCCTCCTCGTCATTCGGATGTATCTATCCAGCATCCTCCTCGTCATTGGGATGTATCTATCCAGCATCCTCATCATTGGAATGTATCTATCCAGCATCCTCCTCATCATTGGGATGTATCTATTCAGCATTCTCGTCATTGAGATGTATCTATCCAGCATCATCCTCAACATTGGGATGTATCTATCCAGCATCCTCCTCCTCATTGGAAGGTATCTATCTAGCATCCTCCTCATCATTGGGATGTTTCAATCCATCATCTCCTCATCATTGGGATGTATCTATCCAACATCCACCTCATCATTGGGACGTATCTATTCAGCATCCTCCTCGTCATTGGGATGTATCCATCCAGCATCCTCGTCATTGGGATGTATCTATCCAGCATCCTCCTCGTCATTGGGATGTATCTATCCAGCATCCTCGTCATTGGGATGTATCTATCCAGCATCAGCCTCATCATTGGGATGTATCTATCCAGCATCCGCCTCATCATTGGGATGTATGTATCCAGCATCTTCATCATTGGGATGTATCTATCCAGCATCCTCCTCATCATTGGGATGTATCTATCCAGCATCCTCATCGTCATTGTGATGTATTTACCCAGCATCCTCCTCGTCATTGGGATGTATCTATCCAGCATCCTCCTCGTCATTGGGATGTATCTATCCAGCATCCTAATCGTCATTGTGATGTATCTATCCAGCATCCCCCTGGTCATTGGGATGTATCTTCCCGGCATCCTCATCGTCATTGCGATGTATCTATCCAGCATCCTCGACATTGGGATGTATCTATCCAGCATCCTCCTCGTCATTGGGATGTATCTATCCAACATCCTCGTCATTGCGATTTATATATCCAGCATCCTCATCGTCATTGGAATGTATCTATCCAGCATCCTTGTCATTGGGATGTATATATCCAGCATCCTCATCATTGGAATGTATCTATCCAGCATCCTCCTCATCATTGGGATGTATCTATCCAGCATCCTCCTCCTCATTGGGATGTACCTATCCAGCATCCTCCTCATCATTGGGATGTATCTATCCAGCATCCTCCTCCTCATTGGGATGTATCTATCCAGCCTACTCCTCATCATTGGGATGCATCTATCCAACATCCTCCTCGTCATTGGGATGTATCTATCCAGCATCCTAATCGTCATTGTGATGTATCTATCCAGCATCCCCCTGGTCATTGGGATGTATCTATCCGGCATCCTCATCGTCATTGCGATGTATCTATCCAGCATCCTCGACATTGGGATGTATCTATCCAGCATCCTCATCGTCATTGGAATGTATCTATCAAGCATCCTTGTCATTGGGATGTATATATCCAGCATCCTCATCATTGGAATGTATCTATCCAGCATCCTCCTCATCATTGGGATGGATCTATCCAGCATCCTCCTCCTCATTGGGATGTACCTATCCAGCATCCTCCTCATCATTGGGATGTATCTATCCAGCATCCTCCTCCTCATTGGGATGTATCTATCCAGCCTCCTCCTCATCATTGGGATGCATCTATCCAACATCCTCCTCGTCATTCGGATGTATCTATCCAGCATCCTCCTCGTCATTGGGATGTATCTATCCAGCATCCTCATCATTGGAATGTATCTATCCAGCATCCTCCTCATCATTGGGATGTATCTATTCAGCATTCTCGTCATTGAGATGTATCTATCCAGCATCATCCTCAACATTGGGATGTATCTATCCAGCATCCTCCTCCTCATTGGAAGGTATCTATCTAGCATCCTCCTCATCATTGGGATGTTTCAATCCATCATCTCCTCATCATTGGGATGTATCTATCCAACATCCACCTCATCATTGGGAAGTATCTATTCAGCATCCTCCTCGTCATTGGGATGTATCCATCCAGCATCCTCGTCATTGGGATGTATCTATCCAGCATCCTCCTCGTCATTGGGATGTATCTATCCAGCATCCTCGTCATTGGGATGTATCTATCCAGCATCAGCCTCATCATTGGGATGTATCTATCCAGCATCCGCCTCATCATTGGGATGTATGTATCCAGCATCTTCATCATTGGGATGTATCTATCCAGCATCCTCCTCATCATTGGGATGTATCTATCCAGCATCCTCATCGTCATTGTGATGTATTTACCCAGCATCCTCCTCGTCATTGGGATGTATCTATCCAGCATCCTCCTCGTCATTGGGATGTATCTATCCAGCATCCTAATCGTCATTGTGATGTATCTATCCAGCATCCCCCTGGTCATTGGGATGTATCTTCCCGGCATCCTCATCGTCATTGCGATGTATCTATCCAGCATCCTCGACATTGGGATGTATCTATCCAGCATCCTCCTCGTCATTGGGATGTATCTATCCAACATCCTCGTCATTGCGATTTATATATCCAGCATCCTCATCGTCATTGGAATGTATCTATCCAGCATCCTTGTCATTGGGATGTATATATCCAGCATCCTCATCATTGGAATGTATCTATCCAGCATCCTCCTCATCATTGGGATGTATCTATCCAGCATCCTCCTCCTCATTGGGATGTACCTATCCAGCATCCTCCTCATCATTGGGATGTATCTATCCAGCATCCTCCTCCTCATTGGGATGTATCTATCCAGCCTACTCCTCATCATTGGGATGCATCTATCCAACATCCTCCTCGTCATTCGGATGTATCTATCCAGCATCCTCCTCGTCATTGGGATGTATCTATCCAGCATCCTCATCATTGGAATGTATCTATCCAGCATCCTCCTCATCATTGGGAAGTATCTATCCAGCATCCTCGTCTTTGAGATGTATCTATCCAGCATCATCCTCAACATTGGGATGTATCTATCCAGCATCCTCCTCCTCATTGGGAGGTATCTATCCAGCATCCTCCTCATCATTGGGATGTATCTATCCAGCATCCTCCTCCTCATTGGGATGTATCTATCCAGCCTCCTCCTCATCATTGGGATGTATCTATCCAGCATCCTCCTCGTCATTGGGATGTATCTATCCAGCATCCTCCTCATCATTGGGAAGTATCTATCCAGCATCCTCCTCCTCATTGCGATGTATCTATCCAGCATGCTCATCGTCATTGTGCTGTATCCATCCAGCATCCTCCTCGTCATTGGGATGTATCTATCCAGCATCCTAATCGTCATTGTGATGTATCTATCCAGCATCCCCCTGGTCATTGGGATGTATCTATCCAGCATCCTCCTCATCATTGCGATGTATCTATCCAGCATCCTCGTCATTGGAATGTATCTATCCAGCATCCTCCTCGTCATTGGGATGTATCTATCCAACATCCTCGTCATTGCGATTTATATATCCAGCATCCTCATCGTCATTGGGATGTATCTATCCAGCATCCTCATCGTCATTGGGATGCATCTATCCAACATCCTCCTCGTCATTCGGATGTATCTATCCAGCATCCTCCTCGTCATTCGGATGTATCTATCCAGCATCCTCATCATTGGAATGTATCTATCCAGCATCCTCCTCATCATTGGGAAGTATCTATCCAGCATCCTCGTCTTTGAGATGTATCTATCCAGCATCAACCTCAACATTGGGATGTATCTATCCAACATCCTCCTCCTCATTGGGAGGTATCTATCCAGCATCCTCCTCATCATTGGGATGTATCTATCCAGCATCCTCCTCCTCATTGGGATGTATCTATCCAGCCTCCTCCTCATCATTGGGATGTATCTATCCAGCATCTTCCTCATCATTGGGATGCATCTATCCAGCATCCAGATCGTCATTGTGATGTATCTATCCAGCATCCTCCTCGTCATTGGGATGTATCTATCCAGCATCCCCCTGGTCATTGGGATGTATCTATCCGGCATCCTCATCGTCATTGCGATGTATCTATCCAGCATCCTCCTCATCATTGCGATGTATCTATCCAGCATCCTCGTCATTGGGATGTATCTATCCAGCATCCTCCTCGTCATTGGGATGTATCTACCCAGCATCCTTGTCATTGGGATGTATATATCCAGCATCCTCATCATTGGAATGTATCTATCCAGCATCCTCCTCATCATTGGGATGTATCTATCCAGCATCCTCCTCCTCATTGGGATGTAACTATCCAGCATCCTCCTCATCATTGGGATGTATCTATCCAGCATCCTCCTCATCATTGGGATGTATCTATCCAGCATCCTCCTCATCATTGGGATGCATCTATCCAGCATCTTCCTCATCATTGGGATGTATCTATCCAGCGTCCTCCTCATCATTGGGATGTATCTATCCAGCATCCTTCTCGTCATTGGGATGTATCCATCCAGCATCCTCGTCATTGGGATGTATCTATCCAGCATCCTCCTCGTCATTGGGATGTATCTATCCAGCATCCTCGTCATTGGGATGTATCTATCCAGCATCAGCCTCATCATTGGGATGTATCTATCCAGCATCCGCCTCATCATTGGGATGTATGTATCCAGCATCTTCATCATTGGGATGTATCTATCCAGCATCCTCCTCATCATTGGGATCTATCAATCCAGCATCCTCCTCATCATTGGGATGTATTTACCCAGCATCCTCCTCTTCATTGGGATGTATCTATCCAGCATCCTCATCGTCATTCTGATGTATCTCTCCAGCATCCTCCTCGTCATTGGGATGTATCTATCCAGCATCCTCCTCGTCATTGGGATGTATCTATCCAGCATCCTCCTCGTCATTGGGATGTATCTATCCAGCATCCTGATCGTCATTGTGATGTATCTATCCAGCATCCCCCTGGTCATTGGGATGTATCTATCCGGCATCCTCATCGTCATTGCGATGTATCTATCCAGCATCCTCGACATTGGGATGTATCTATCCAGCATCCTCCTCGTCATTGGGATGTATCTATCCAACATCCTCGTCATTGCGATTTATATATCCAGCATCCTCATCGTCATTGGAATGTATCTATCAAGCATCCTTCTCATTGGGATGTATATATCCAGCATCCTCATCATTGGAATGTATCTATCCAGCATCCTACTCATCATTGGGATGTATCTATCCAGCATCCTCCTCCTCATTGGGATGTACCTATCCAGCATCCTCCTCATCATTGGGATGTATCTATCCAGCATCCTCCTCCTCATTGGGATGTATCTATCCAGCCTCCTCCTCATCATTGGGATGCATCTATCCAACATCCTCCTCGTCATTCGGATGTATCTATCCAGCATCCTCCTCGTCATTGGGATGTATCTATCCAGCATCCTCATCATTGGAATGTATCTATCCAGCATCCTCCTCATCATTGGGATGTATCTATCCAGCATCCTCGTCATTGAGATGTATCTATCCAGCATCATCCTCAACATTGGGATGTATCTATCCAGCATCCTCCTCCTCAGTGGAAGGTATCTATCCAGCATCCTCCTCCTCATTGGAATGTATCTATCCAACATCCACCTCATCATTGGGAAGTATCTATTCAGCATCCTCCTCGTCATTGGGATGTATCCATCCAGCATCCTCGTCATTGGGATGTATCTATCCAGCATCCTCCTCGTCATTGGGATGTATCTATCCAGCATCCTCGTCATTGGGATGTATCTATCCAGCATCAGCCTCATCATTGGGATGTATCTATCCAGCATCCGCCTCATCATTGGGATGTATGTATCCAGCATCTTCATCATTGGGATGTATCTATCCAGCATCCTCCTCATCATTGGGATGTATCTATCCAGCATCCTCATCGTCATTGTGATGTATTTACCCAGCATCCTCCTCGTCATTGGGATGTATCTATCCAGCATCCTCCTCGTCATTGGGATGTATCTATCCAGCATCCTAATCGTCATTGTGATGTATCTATCCAGCATCCCCCTGGTCATTGGGATGTATCTACCCGGCATCCTCATCGTCATTGCGATGTATCTATCCAGCATCCTCGACATTGGGATGTATCTATCCAGCATCCTCCTCGTCATTGGGATGTATCTATCCAACATCCTCGTCATTGCGATTTATATATCCAGCATCCTCATCGTCATTGGAATGTATCTATCCAGCATCCTTGTCATTGGGATGTATATATCCAGCATCCTCATCATTGGAATGTATCTATCCAGCATCCTCCTCATCATTGGGATGTATCTATCCAGCATCCTCCTCCTCATTGGGATGTACCTATCCAGCATCCTCCTCATCATTGGGATGTATCTATCCAGCATCCTCCTCCTCATTGGGATGTATCTATCCAGCCTACTCCTCATCATTGGGATGCATCTATCCAACATCCTCCTCGTCATTGGGATGTATCTATCCAGCATCCTAATCGTCATTGTGATGTATCTATCCAGCATCCCCCTGGTCATTGGGATGTATCTATCCGGCATCCTCATCGTCATTGCGATGTATCTATCCAGCATCCTCGACATTGGGATGTATCTATCCAGCATCCTCCTCGTCATTGGGATGTATCTATCCAACATCCTCGTCATTGCGATTTATATATCCAGCATCCTCATCGTCATTGGAATGTATCTATCAAGCATCCTTGTCATTGGGATGTATATATCCAGCATCCTCATCATTGGAATGTATCTATCCAGCATCCTCCTCATCATTGGGATGTATCTATCCAGCATCCTACTCCTCATTGGGATGTACCTATCCAGCATCCTCCTCATCATTGGGATGTATCTATCCAGCATCCTCCTCATCATTGGGATGCATCTATCCAACATCCTCCTCGTCATTCGGATGTATCTATCCAGCATCCTCCTCGTCATTGGGATGTATCTATCCAGCATCCTCATCATTGGAATGTATCTATCCAGCATCCTCCTCATCATTGGGATGTATCTATCCAGCATCCCCGTCATTGAGATGTATCTATCCAGCATCATCCTCAACATTGGGATGTATCTATCCAGCATCCTCCTCCTCATTGGAAGGTATCTATCTAGCATCCTCCTCATCATTGGGATGTTTCAATCCATCATCCTCCTCCTCATTGGGATGTATATATCCAGCCTCCTCCTCATCATTGGGATGTATCTATCCAGCATCCTACTCCTCATTGGGATGTATCTATCCAGCATCTTCCTCATCATTGGAATGTATCTATCCAACATCCACCTCATCATTGGGAAGTATCTATTCAGCATCCTCCTCGTCATTGGGATGTATCCATCCAGCATCCTCGTCATTGGGATGTATCTATCCAGCATCCTCCTCGTCATTGGGATGTATCTATCCAGCATCCTCGTCATTGGGATGTATCTATCCAGCATCAGCCTCATCATTGGGATGTATCTATCCAGCATCCGCCTCATCATTGGGATGTATGTATCCAGCATCTTCATCATTGGGATGTATCTATCCAGCATCCTCCTCATCATTGGGATGTATCTATCCAGCATCCTCATCGTCATTGTGATGTATTTACCCAGCATCCTCCTCGTCATTGGGATGTATCTATCCAGCATCCTCCTCGTCATTGGGATGTATCTATCCAGCATCCTAATCGTCATTGTGATGTATCTATCCAGCATCCCCCTGGTCATTGGGATGTATCTACCCGGCATCCTCATCGTCATTGCGATGTATCTATCCAGCATCCTCGACATTGGGATGTATCTATCCAGCACCCTCCTCGTCATTGGGATGTATCTATCCAACATCCTCGTCATTGCGATTTATATATCCAGCATCCTCATCGTCATTGGAATGTATCTATCCAGCATCCTTGTCATTGGGATGTATATATCCAGCATCCTCATCATTGGAATGTATCTATCCAGCATCCTCCTCATCATTGGGATGTATCTATCCAGCATCCTCCTCCTCATTGGGATGTACCTATCCAGCATCCTCCTCATCATTGGGATGTATCTATCCAGCATCCTCCTCCTCATTGGGATGTATCTATCCAGCCTACTACTCATCATTGGGATGCATCTATCCAACATCCTCCTCGTCATTCGGATGTATCTATCCAGCATCCTCCTCGTCATTGGGATGTATCTATCCAGCATCCTCATAATTGGAATGTATCTATCCAGCATCCTCCTCATCATTGGGAAGTATCTATCCAGCATCCTCGTCTTTGAGATGTATCTATCCAGCATCATCCTCAACATTGGGATGTATCTATCCAGCATCCTCCTCCTCATTGGGAGCTATCTATCCAGCATCTTCCTCATCATTGGGATGTATCTATCCAGCATCCCTCCTCCTCATTGGGATGTATCTATCCAGCCTCCCCCTCATCATTGGGATGTATCTATCCAGCATCCTCCTCGTCATTGGGATGTATCTATCCAGCATCCTCCTCATCATTGGGAAGTATCTATCCAGCATCCTCCTCCTCATTGCGATGTATCTATCCAGCATGCTCATCGTCATTGTGCTGTATCCATCCAGCATCCTCCTCGTCATTGGGATGTATCTATCCAGCATCCTAATCGTCATTGTGATGTATCTATCCAGCATCCCCCTGGTCATTGGGATGTATCTATCCAGCATCCTCCTCATCATTGCGATGTATCTATCCAGCATCCTCGTCATTGGGATGTATCTATCCAGCATCCTCCTCGTCATTGGGATGTATCTATCCAACATCCTCGTCATTGCGATTTATATATCCAGCATCCTCATCGTCATTGGGATGTATCTATCCAGCATCCTCATCGTCATTGGGATGCATCTATCCAACATCCTCCTCGTCATTCGGATGTATCTATCCAGCATCCTCCTCGTCATTCGGATGTATCTATCCAGCATCCTCATCATTGGAATGTATCTATCCAGCATCCTCCTCATCATTGGGAAGTATCTATCCAGCATCCTCGTCTTTGAGATGTATCTATCCAGCATCATCCTCAACTTTGGGATGTATCTATCCAGCATCCTCCTCCTCATTGGGAGGTTTCTATGCAGCATCCTCCTCATCATTGGGATGTATCTATCCAGCATCCTCCTCCTCATTGGGATGTATCTATCCAGCCTCCTCCTCATCATTGGGATGTATCTATCCAGCATCTTCCTCATCATTGGGATGCATCTATCCAGCATCCTGCTCGTCATTGTGATGTATCTATCCAGCATCCTCCTCGTCATTGGGATGTATCTACCCAGCATCCCCCTGGTCATTGGGATGTATCTATCCGGCATCCTCATCGTCATTGCGATGTATCTATCCAGCATCCTCCTCATCATTGCGATGTATCTATCCAGCATCCTCGTCATTGGGATGTATCTATCCAGCATCCTCCTCGTCATTGGGATGTATCTACCCAGCATCCTTGTCATTGGGATGTATATATCCAGCATCCTCATCATTGGAATGTATCTATCCAGCATCCTCCTCATCATTGGGATGTATCTATCCAGCATCCTCCTCCTCATTGGGATGTAACTATCCAGCATCCTCCTCATCATTGGGATGTATCTATCCAGCATCCTCCTCATCATTGGGATGTATCTATCCAGCATCCTCCTCATCATTGGGATGCATCTATCCAGCATCTTCCTCATCATTGGGATGTATCTATCCAGCGTCCTCCTCATCATTGGGATGTATCTATCCAGCATCCTTCTCGTCATTGGGATGTATCCATCCAGCATCCTCGTCATTGGGATGTATCTATCCAGCATCCTCCTCGTCATTGGGATGTATCTATCCAGCATCCTCGTCATTGGGATGTATCTATCCAGCATCAGCCTCATCATTGGGATGTATCTATCCAGCATCCGCCTCATCATTGGGATGTATGTATCCAGCATCTTCATCATTGGGATGTATCTATCCAGCATCCTCCTCATCATTGGGATCTATCAATCCAGCATCCTCCTCATCATTGGGATGTATTTACCCAGCATCCTCCTCTTCATTGGGATGTATCTATCCAGCATCCTCATCGTCATTCTGATGTATCTCTCCAGCATCCTCCTCGTCATTGGGATGTATCTATCCAGCATCCTCCTCGTCATTGGGATGTATCTATCCAGCATCCTAATCGTCATTGTGATGTATCTATCCAGCATCCCCCTGGTCATTGGGATGTATCTATCCGGCATTCTCATCGTCATTGCGATGTATCTATCCAGCATCCTCGACATTGGGATGTATCTATCCAGCATCCTCCTCGTCATTGGGATGTATCTATCCAACATCCTCGTCATTGCGATTTATATATCCAGCATCCTCATCGTCATTGGAATGTATCTATCAAGCATCCTTCTCATTGGGATGTATATATCCAGCATCCTCATCATTGGAATGTATCTATCCAGCATCCTACTCATCATTGGGATGTATCTATCCAGCATCCTCCTCCTCATTGGGATGTACCTATCCAGCATCCTCCTCATCATTGGGATGTATCTATCCAGCATCCTCCTCCTCATTGGGATGTATCTATCCAGCCTCCTCCTCATCATTGGGATGCATCTATCCAACATCCTCCTCGTCATTCGGATGTATCTATCCAGCATCCTCCTCGTCATTGGGATGTATCTATCCAGCATCCTCATCATTGGAATGTATCTATCCAGCATCCTCCTCATCATTGGGATGTATCTATCCAGCATCCTCGTCATTGAGATGTATCTATCCAGCATCATCCTCAACATTGGGATGTATCTATCCAGCATCCTCCTCCTCAGTGGAAGGTATCTATCCAGCATCCTCCTCCTCATTGGAATGTATCTATCCAACATCCACCTCATCATTGGGAAGTATCTATTCAGCATCCTCCTCGTCATTGGGATGTATCCATCCAGCATCCTCGTCATTGGGATGTATCTATCCAGCATCCTCCTCGTCATTGGGATGTATCTATCCAGCATCCTCGTCATTGGGATGTATCTATCCAGCATCAGCCTCATCATTGGGATGTATCTATCCAGCATCCGCCTCATCATTGGGATGTATGTATCCAGCATCTTCATCATTGGGATGTATCTATCCAGCATCCTCCTCATCATTGGGATGTATCTATCCAGCATCCTCATCGTCATTGTGATGTATTTACCCAGCATCCTCCTCGTCATTGGGATGTATCTATCCAGCATCCTCCTCGTCATTGGGATGTATCTATCCAGCATCCTAATCGTCATTGTGATGTATCTATCCAGCATCCCCCTGGTCATTGGGATGTATCTACCCGGCATCCTCATCGTCATTGAGATGTATCTATCCAGCATCCTCGACATTGGGATGTATCTATCCAGCATCCTCCTCGTCATTGGGATGTATCTATCCAACATCCTCGTCATTGCGATTTATATATCCAGCATCCTCATCGTCATTGGAATGTATCTATCCAGCATCCTTGTCATTGGGATGTATATATCCAGCATCCTCATCATTGGAATGTATCTATCCAGCATCCTCCTCATCATTGGGATGTATCTATCCAGCATCCTCCTCCTCATTGGGATGTACCTATCCAGCATCCTCCTCATCATTGGGATGTATCTATCCAGCATCCTCCTCCTCATTGGGATGTATCTATCCAGCCTACTCCTCATCATTGGGATGCATCTATCCAACATCCTCCTCGTCATTGGGATGTATCTATCCAGCATCCTAATCGTCATTGTGATGTATCTATCCAGCATCCCCCTGGTCATTGGGATGTATCTATCCGGCATCCTCATCGTCATTGCGATGTATCTATCCAGCATCCTCGACATTGGGATGTATCTATCCAGCATCCTCCTCGTCATTGGGATGTATCTATCCAACATCCTCGTCATTGCGATTTATATATCCAGCATCCTCATCGTCATTGGAATGTATCTATCAAGCATCCTTGTCATTGGGATGTATATATCCAGCATCCTCATCATTGGAATGTATCTATCCAGCATCCTCCTCATCATTGGGATGTATCTATCCAGCATCCTACTCCTCATTGGGATGTACCTATCCAGCATCCTCCTCATCATTGGGATGTATCTATCCAGCATCCTCCTCCTCATTGGGATGTATCTATCCAGCCTCCTCCTCATCATTGGGATGCATCTATCCAACATCCTCCTCGTCATTCGGATGTATCTATCCAGCATCCTCCTCGTCATTGGGATGTATCTATCCAGCATCCTCATCATTGGAATGTATCTATCCAGCATCCTCCTCATCATTGGGATGTATCTATCCAGCATCCTCGTCATTGAGATGTATCTATCCAGCATCATCCTCAACATTGGGATGTATCTATCCAGCATCCTCCTCCTCATTGGAAGGTATCTATCTAGCATCCTCCTCATCATTGGGATGTTTCAATCCATCATCCTCCTCCTCATTGGGATGTATATATCCAGCCTCCTCCTCATCATTGGGATGTATCTATCCAGCATCCTACTCCTCATTGGGATGTATCTATCCAGCATCTTCCTCATCATTGGAATGTATCTATCCAACATCCACCTCATCATTGGGAAGTATCTATTCAGCATCCTCCTCGTCATTGGGATGTATCCATCCAGCATCCTCGTCATTGGGATGTATCTATCCAGCATCCTCCTCGTCATTGGGATGTATCTATCCAGCATCCTCGTCATTGGGATGTATCTATCCAGCATCAGCCTCATCATTGGGATGTATCTATCCAGCATCCGCCTCATCATTGGGATGTATGTATCCAGCATCTTCATCATTGGGATGTATCTATCCAGCATCCTCCTCATCATTGGGATGTATCTATCCAGCATCCTCATCGTCATTGTGATGTATTTACCCAGCATCCTCCTCGTCATTGGGATGTATCTATCCAGCATCCTCCTCGTCATTGGGATGTATCTATCCAGCATCCTAATCGTCATTGTGATGTATCTATCCAGCATCCCCCTGGTCATTGGGATGTATCTACCCGGCATCCTCATCGTCATTGCGATGTATCTATCCAGCATCCTCGACATTGGGATGTATCTATCCAGCACCCTCCTCGTCATTGGGATGTATCTATCCAACATCCTCGTCATTGCGATTTATATATCCAGCATCCTCATCGTCATTGGAATGTATCTATCCAGCATCCTTGTCATTGGGATGTATATATCCAGCATCCTCATCATTGGAATGTATCTATCCAGCATCCTCCTCATCATTGGGATGTATCTATCCAGCATCCTCCTCCTCATTGGGATGTACCTATCCAGCATCCTCCTCATCATTGGGATGTATCTATCCAGCATCCTCCTCCTCATTGGGATGTATCTATCCAGCCTACTACTCATCATTGGGATGCATCTATCCAACATCCTCCTCGTCATTCGGATGTATCTATCCAGCATCCTCCTCGTCATTGGGATGTATCTATCCAGCATCCTCATCATTGGAATGTATCTATCCAGCATCCTCCTCATCATTGGGAAGTATCTATCCAGCATCCTCGTCTTTGAGATGTATCTATCCAGCATCATCCTCAACATTGGGATGTATCTATCCAGCATCCTCCTCCTCATTGGGAGCTATCTTTCCAGCATCCTCCTCATCATTGGGATGTATCTATCCAGCATCCCTCCTCCTCATTGGGATGTATCTATCCAGCCTCCCCCTCATCATTGGGATGTATCTATCCAGCATCCTCCTCGTCATTGGGATGTATCTATCCAGCATCCTCCTCATCATTGGGAAGTATCTATCCAGCATCCTCCTCCTCATTGCGATGTATCTATCCAGCATGCTCATCGTCATTGTGCTGTATCCATCCAGCATCCTCCTCGTCATTGGGATGTATCTATCCAGCATCCTAATCGTCATTGTGATGTATCTATCCAGCATCCCCCTGGTCATTGGGATGTATCTATCCAGCATCCTCCTCATCATTGCGATGTATCTATCCAGCATCCTCGTCATTGGGATGTATCTATCCAGCATCCTCCTCGTCATTGGGATGTATCTATCCAACATCCTCGTCATTGCGATTTATATATCCAGCATCCTCATCGTCATTGGGATGTATCTATCCAGCATCCTCATCGTCATTGGGATGCATCTATCCAACATCCTCCTCGTCATTCGGATGTATCTATCCAGCATCCTCCTCGTCATTCGGATGTATCTATCCAGCATCCTCATCATTGGAATGTATCTATCCAGCATCCTCCTCATCATTGGGAAGTATCTATCCAGCATCCTCGTCTTTGAGATGTATCTATCCAGCATCATCCTCAACATTGGGATGTATCTATCCAGCATCCTCCTCCTCATTGGGAGGTATCTATCCAGCATCCTCCTCATCATTGGGATGTATCTATCCAGCATCCTCCTCCTCATTGGGATGTATCTATCCAGCCTCCTCCTCATCATTGGGATGTATCTATCCAGCATCTTCCTCATCATTGGGATGCATCTATCCAGCATCCTGCTCGTCATTGTGATGTATCTATCCAGCATCCTCCTCGTCATTGGGATGTATCTACCCAGCATCCCCCTGGTCATTGGGATGTATCTATCCGGCATCCTCATCGTCATTGCGATGTATCTATCCAGCATCCTCCTCATCATTGCGATGTATCTATCCAGCATCCTCGTCATTGGGATGTATCTATCCAGCATCCTCCTCGTCATTGGGATGTATCTACCCAGCATCCTTGTCATTGGGATGTATCTATCCAGCATCCTCCTCCTCATTGGGATGTAACTATCCAGCATCCTCCTCATCATTGGGATGTATCTATCCAGCATCCTCCTCATCATTGGGATGTATCTATCCAGCATCCTCCTCATCATTGGGATGCATCTATCCAGCATCTTCCTCATCATTGGGATGTATCTATCCAGCGTCCTCCTCATCATTGGGATGTATCTATCCAGCATCCTTCTCGTCATTGGGATGTATCCATCCAGCATCCTCGTCATTGGGATGTATCTATCCAGCATCCTCCTCGTCATTGGGATGTATCTATCCAGCATCCTCGTCATTGGGATGTATCTATCCAGCATCAGCCTCATCATTGGGATGTATCTATCCAGCATCCGCCTCATCATTGGGATGTATGTATCCAGCATCTTCATCATTGGGATGTATCTATCCAGCATCCTCCTCATCATTGGGATCTATCAATCCAGCATCCTCCTCATCATTGGGATGTATTTACCCAGCATCCTCCTCTTCATTGGGATGTATCTATCCAGCATCCTCATCGTCATTCTGATGTATCTCTCCAGCATCCTCCTCGTCATTGGGATGTATCTATCCAGCATCCTCCTCGTCATTGGGATGTATCTATCCAGCATCCTCCTCGTCATTGGGATGTATCTATCCAGCATCCTAATCGTCATTGTGATGTATCTATCCAGCATTCCCCTGGTCATTGGGATGTATCTATCCTGCATCCTCTTCGTCATTGCGATGTATCTATCCAGCATCCTCGACATTGGGATGTATCTATCCAGCATCCTCCTCGTCATTGGGATGTATCTATCCAACATCCTCGTCATTGCGATTTATATATCCAGCATCCTCATCGTCATTGGAATGTATCTATCAAGCATCCTTCTCATTGGGATGTATATATCCAGCATCCTCATCATTGGAATGTATCTATCCAGCATCCTCCTCATCATTGGGATGTATCTATCCAGCATCCTCCTCCTCATTGGGATGTACCTATCCAGCATCCTCCTCATCATTGGGATGTATCTATCCAGCATCCTCCTCCTCATTGGGATGTATCTATCCAGCCTCCTCCTCATCATTGGGATGCATCTATCCAACATCCTCCTCGTCATTCGGATGTATCTATCCAGCATCCTCCTCGTCATTGGGATGTATCTATCCAGCATCCTCATCATTGGAATGTATCTATCCAGCATCCTCCTCATCATTGGGATGTATCTATCCAGCATCCTCGTCATTGAGATGTATCTATCCAGCATCATCCTCAACATTGGGATGTATCTATCCAGCATCCTCCCCCTCAGTGGAAGGTATCTATCCAGCATCCTCCTCCTCATTGGAATGTATCTATCCAACATCCACCTCATCATTGGGAAGTATCTATTCAGCATCCTCCTCGTCATTGGGATGTATCCATCCAGCATCCTCGTCATTGGGATGTATCTATCCAGCATCCTCCTCGTCATTGGGATGTATCTATCCAGCATCCTCGTCATTGGGATGTATCTTTCCAGCATCCGCCTCATCATTGGGATGTATCTATCCAGCATCCGCCTCATCATTGGGATGTATGTATCCAGCATCTTCATCATTGGGATGTATCTATCCAGCATCCTCCTCATCATTGGGATGTATCTATCCAGCATCCTCATCGTCATTGTGATGTATTTACCCAGCATCCTCCTCGTCATTGGGATGTATCTATCCAGCATCCTCCTCGTCATTGGGATGTATCTATCCAGCATCCTCGTCATTGGGATGTATATATCCAGCATCCTCCTCGTCATTGTGATGTATCTATCCAGCATCCCCCTGGTCATTGGGATGTATCTACCCGGCATCCTCATCGTCATTGCGATGTATCTATCCAGCATCCTCGACATTGGGATGTATCTATCCAGCATCTTCCTCGTCATTGGGATGTATCTATCCAACATCCTCGTCATTGCGATTTATATATCCAGCATCCTCATCGTCATTGGAATGTATCTATCCAGCATCCTTGTCATTGGGATGTATATATCCAGCATCCTCATCATTGGAATGTATCTATCCAGCATCCTCCTCATCATTGGGATGTATCTATCCAGCATCCTCCTCCTCATTGGGATGTACCTATCCGGCATCCTCATCGTCATTGCGATGTATCTATCCAGCATCCTCCTCCTCATTGCGATGTATCTATCCAGCATCCTCGTCATTGGGATGTATCTATCCAGCATCCTCCTCGTCATTGGGATGTATCTACCCAGCATCCTTGTCATTGGGATGTATCTATCCAGCATCCTCCTCCTCATTGGGATGTAACTATCCAGCATCCTCCTCATCATTGGGATGTATCTATCCAGCATCCTCCTCATCATTGGGATGTATCTATCCAGCATCCTCCTCATCATTGGGATGCATCTATCCAGCATCTTCCTCATCATTGGGATGTATCTATCCAGCGTCCTCCTCATCATTGGGATGTATCTATCCAGCATCCTTCTCGTCATTGGGATGTATCCATCCAGCATCCTCGTCATTGGGATGTATCTATCCAGCATCCTCCTCGTGATTGGGATGTATCTATCCAGCATCCTCGTCATTGGGATGTATCTATCCAGCATCAGCCTCATCATTGGGATGTATCTATCCAGCATCCGCCTCATCATTGGGATGTATGTATCCAGCATCTTCATCATTGGGATGTATCTATCCAGCATCCTCCTCATCATTGGGATCTATCAATCCAGCATCCTCCTCATCATTGGGATGTATTTACCCAGCATCCTCCTCTTCATTGGGATGTATCTATCCAGCATCCTCATCGTCATTCTGATGTATCTCTCCAGCATCCTCCTCGTCATTGGGATGTATCTATCCAGCATCCTCCTCGTCATTGGGATGTATCTATCCAGCATCCTCCTCGTCATTGGGATGTATCTATCCAGCATCCTAATCGTCATTGTGATGTATCTATCCAGCATTCCCCTGGTCATTGGGATGTATCTATCCTGCATCCTCTTCGTCATTGCGATGTATCTATCCAGCATCCTCGACATTGGGATGTATCTATCCAGCATCCTCCTCGTCATTGGGATGTATCTATCCAACATCCTCGTCATTGCGGTTTATATATCAAGCATCCTCATCGTCATTGGAATGTATCTATCAAGCATCCTTCTCATTGGGATGTATATATCCAGCATCCTCATCATTGGAATGTATCTATCCAGCATCCTCCTCATCATTGGGATGTATCTATCCAGCATCCTCCTCCTCATTGGGATGTACCTATCCAGCATCCTCCTCATCATTGTGATGTATCTATCCAGCATCCTCCTCCTCATTGGGATGTATCTATCCAGCCTCCTCCTCATCATTGGGATGCATCTATCCAACATCCTCCTCGTCATTCGGATGTATCTATCCAGCATCCTCCTCGTCATTGGGATGTATCTATCCAGCATCCTCATCATTGGAATGTATCTATCCAGCATCCTCCTCATCATTGGGATGTATCTATCCAGCATCCTCGTCATTGAGATGTATCTATCCAGCATCATCCTCAACATTGGGATGTATCTATCCAGCATCCTCCCCCTCAGTGGAAGGTATCTATCCAGCATCCTCCTCCTCATTGGAATGTATCTATCCAACATCCACCTCATCATTGGGAAGTATCTATTCAGCATCCTCCTCGTCATTGGGATGTATCCATCCAGCATCCTCGTCATTGGGATGTATCTATCCAGCATCCTCCTCGTCATTGGGATGTATCTATCCAGCATCCTCGTCATTGGGATGTATCTTTCCAGCATCAGCCTCATCATTGGGATGTATCTATCCAGCATCCGCCTCATCATTGGGATGTATGTATCCAGCATCTTCATCATTGGGATGTATCTATCCAGCATCCTCCTCATCATTGGGATGTATCTATCCAGCATCCTCATCGTCATTGTGATGTATTTACCCAGCATCCTCCTCGTCATTGGGATGTATCTATCCAGCATCCTCCTCGTCATTGGGATGTATCTATCCAGCATCCTCGTCATTGGGATGTATATATCCAGCATCCTCCTCGTCATTGTGATGTATCTATCCAGCATCCCCCTGGTCATTGGGATGTATCTACCCGGCATCCTCATCGTCATTGCGATGTATCTATCCAGCATCCTCGACATTGGGATGTATCTATCCAGCATCTTCCTCGTCATTGGGATGTATCTATCCAACATCCTCGTCATTGCGATTTATATATCCAGCATCCAAATCGTCATTGGAATGTATCTATCCAGCATCCTTGTCATTGGGATGTATATATCCAGCATCCTCATCATTGGAATGTATCTATCCAGCATCCTCCTCATCATTGGGATGTATCTATCCAGCATCCTCCTCCTCATTGGGATGTACCTATCCAGCATCCTCCTCATCATTGGGATGTATCTATCCAGCATCCTCCTCCTCATTGGGATGTATCTATCCAGCCTACTCCTCATCATTGGGATGCATCTATCCAACATCCTCCTCGTCATTCGGATGTATCTATCCAGCATCCTCCTCGTCATTGGGATGTATCTATCCAGCATCCTCATCATTGGAATGTATCTATCCAGCATCCTCCTCATCATTGGGAAGTATCTATCCAGCATCCTCGTCTTTGAGATGTATCTATCCAGCATCATCCTCAACATTGGGATGTATCTATCCAGCATCCTCCTCCTCATTGGGAGCTATCTATCCAGCATCCTCCTCATCATTGGGATGTATCTATCCAGCATCCTCCTCCTCATTGGGATGTATCTATCCAGCCTCCTCCTCATCATTGGGATGTATCTATCCAGCATCCTCCTCGTCATTGGGATGTATCTATCCAGCATCCTCCTCATCATTGGGAAGTATCTATCCAGCATCCTCCTCCTCATTGCGATGTATCTATCCAGCATGCTCATCGTCATTGTGCTGTATCCATCCAGCATCCTCCTCGTCATTGGGATGTATCTATCCAGCATCCTAATCGTCATTGTGATGTATCTATCCAGCATCCCCCTGGTCATTGGGATGTATCTATCCAGCATCCTCCTCATCATTGCGATGTATCTATCCAGCATCCTCGTCATTGGGATGTATCTATCCAGCATCCTCCTCGTCATTGGGATGTATCTATCCAACATCCTCGTCATTGCGATTTATATATCCAGCATCCTCATCGTCATTGGGATGTATCTATCCAGCATCCTCATCGTCATTGGGATGCTTCTATCCAACATCCTCCTCGTCATTCGGATGTATCTATCCAGCATCCTCCTCGTCATTCGGATGTATCTATCCAGCATCCTCATCATTGCAATGTATCTATCCAGCATTCTCCTCATCATTGGGAAGTATCTATCCAGCATCCTCGTCTTTGAGATGTATCTATCCAGCATCATCCTCAACATTGGGATGTATCTATCCAGCATCCTCCTCCTCATTGGGAGGTATCTATCCAGCATCCTCCTCATCATTGGGATGTATCTATCCAGCATCCTCCTCCTCATTGGGATGTATCTATCCAGCCTCCTCCTCATCATTGGGATGTATCTATCCAGCATCCTCCTCCTCATTGGGATGTATCTATCCAGCATCTTCCTCATCATTGGAATGTATCTATCCAACATCCTCCTCATCATTGGGAAGTATCTATCCAGCATCCTCCTCATCATTGGAATGTATCTATCCAGCATCTACCTCATCATTGGGATGCATCTATCCAGCATCCTCCTCCTCATTGGGATGTACCTATCCAGCATCCTCCTCATCATTGGGATGTATCTATCCAGCATCCTCCTCATCATTGGGATGTATCTATCCAGCATCCTCCTCATCATTTGGATCTATCAATCCAGCATCGTCCTCATCATTGGGATGTATTTACCCAGCATCCTCCTCTTCATTGCGATGTATCTATCCAGCATGCTCATCGTCATTGTGCTGTATCCATCCAGCATCCTCCTCGTCATTGGGATGTATCTATCCAGCATCCTAATCGTCATTGTGATGTATCTATCCAGCATCCCCCTGGTCATTGGGATGTATCTATCCAGCATCCTCCTCATCATTGCGATGTATCTATCCAGCATCCTCGTCATTGGGATGTATCTATCCAGCATCCTCCTCGTCATTGGGATGTATCTATCCAACATCCTCGTCATTGCGATTTATATATCCAGCATCCTCCTCGTCATTGGGATGTATCTATCCAACATCCTCGTCATTGCGATTTATATATCCAGCATCCTCATCGTCATTGGGATGTATCTATCCAGCATCCTCATCGTCATTGGGATGCATCTATCCAACATCCTCACGTCATTCGGATGTATCTATCCAGCATCCTCCTCGTCATTGGGATGTATCTATCCAGCATCCTCATCATTGGAATGTATCTATCCAGCATCCTCCTCATCATTGGGAAGTATCTATCCAGCATCCTCGTCTTTGAGATGTATCTATCCAGCATCATCCTCAACATTGGGATGTATCTATCCAGCATCCTCCTCCTCATTGGGAGGTATCTATCCAGCATCCTCCTCATCATTGGGATGTATCTATCCAGCATCCTCCTCCTCATTGGGATGTATCTATCCAGCCTCCTCCTCATCATTGGGATGTATCTATCCAGCATCCTCCTCCTCATTGGGATGTATCTATCCAGCATCTTCCTCATCATTGGAATGTATCTATCCAACATCCTCCTCATCATTGGGAAGTATCTATCCAGCATCCTCCTCATCATTGGAATGTATCTATCCAGCATCTTCCTCATCATTGGGATGCATCTATCCAGCATCCTCCTCCTCATTGGGATGTACCTATCCAGCATCCTCCTCGTCATTGGGATGTATCTATCCAGCATCCTCATCATTGGAATGTATCTATCCAGCATCCTCCTCATCATTGGGAAGTATCTATCCAGCATCCTCGTCTTTGAGATGTATCTATCCAGCATCCTCCTCCTCATTGGGATGTATCTATCCAGCCTCCTCCTCATCATTGGGATGTATCTATCCAGCATCCTCCTCCTCATTGGGATGTATCTATCCAGCATCCTCCTCATCATTGGAATGTCTCTATTCAACATCCTCCTCACCATTGGGATGTATCTATCCAGCATCCTCCTCATCATTGGGATGTATCTATCCAGCATCCTCCTCGTCATTGGGATGTATCTATCCAGCATCCTCATCATTGGGATGTATCTATCCAGAATCCTCCTCGTCATTGGGATGTATCTATCCAGCATCCTCCTCGTGATTGGGATGTATCTATCCAGCATCCTCCTCGTCATTGGGATGTATCTATCCAGCATCCTCATCATTGGAATGTATCTATCCAGCATCCTCCTCATCATTGGGAAGTATCTATCCAGCATCCTCGTCTTTGAGATGTATCTATCCAGCATCATCCTCAACATTGGGATGTATCTATCCAGCATCCTCCTCCTCATTGGGAGGTATCTATCCAGCATCCTCCTCATCATTGGGATGTATCTATCCAGCATCCTCCTCCTCATTGGGATGTATCTATCCAGCCTCCTCCTCATCATTGGGATGTATCTATCCAGCATCCTCCTCCTCATTGGGATGTATCTATCCAGCATCTTCCTCATCATTGGAATGTATCTATCCAACATCCTCCTCATCATTGGGAAGTATCTATCCAGCATCCTCCTCATCATTGGAATGTATCTATCCAGCATCTTCCTCATCATTGGGATGCATCTATCCAGCATCCTCCTCCTCATTGGGATGTACCTATCCAGCATCCTCCTCGTCATTGGGATGTATCTATCCAGCATCCTCATCATTGGAATGTATCTATCCAGCATCCTCCTCATCATTGGGAAGTATCTATCCAGCATCCTCGTCTTTGAGATGTATCTATCCAGCATCCTCCTCTTCATTGGGATGTATCTATCCAGCCTCCTCCTCATCATTGGGATGTATCTATCCAGCATCCTCCTCCTCATTGGGATGTATCTATCCAGCATCTTCCTCATCATTGGAATGTATCTATCCAACATCCTCCTCATCATTGGGAAGTATCTATCCAGCATCCTCCTCATCATTGGAATGTCTCTATTCAACATCCTCCTCACCATTGGGATGTATCTATCCAGCATCCTCCTCATCATTGGGATGTATCTATCCAGCATCCTCCTCGTCATTGGGATGTATCTATCCAGCATCCTCATCATTGGGATGTATCTATCCAGCATCCACTTCGTCATTCGGATGTATCTATCCAGAATCCTCCTCGTCATTGGGATGTATCTATCCAGCATCCTCCTCGTGATTGGGATGTATCTATCCAGCATGCTCGTCATTGGGATGTATCTATCCAGCATCAGCCTCATCATTGGGATGTATCTATCCAGCATCCGCCTCATCATTGGGATGTATCTATCCAGCATCCTTGTCATTGGGATGTATATATCCAGCATCCTCATCATTGGAATGTATCTATCCAGCATCCTCCTCATCATTGGGATGTATCTATCCAGCATCCTCCTCATCATTGGGATGTATCTATCCAGCATCCTCCTCATCATTTGGATCTATCAATCCAGCATCGTCCTCATCATTGGGATGTATTTACCCAGCATCCTCCTCTTCATTGCGATGTATCTATCCAGCATCCTCCTCATCATTGCGATGTATCAATCCAGCATGCTCATCGTCATTGTGCTGTATCCATCCAGCATCCTCCTCGTCATTGGGATGTATCTATCCAGCATCCTAATCGTCATTGTGATGTATCTATCCAGCATCCCCCTGGTCATTGGGATGTATCTATCCAGCATCCTCCTCATCATTGCGATGTATCTATCCAGCATCCTCGTCATTGGGATGTATCTATCCAGCATCCTCCTCGTCATTGGGATGTATCTATCCAACATCCTCGTCATTGCGATTTATATATCCAGCATCCTCCTCGTCATTGGGATGTATCTATCCAACATCCTCGTCATTGCGATTTATATATCCAGCATCCTCATCGTCATTGGGATGTATCTATCCAGCATCCTCATCGTCATTGGGATGCATCTATCCAGCATCCTCATCATTGGAATGTATCTATCCAGCATCCTCCTCATCATTGGGAAGTATCTATCCAGCATCCTCGTCTTTGAGATGTATCTATCCAGCATCATCCTCAACATTGGGATGTATCTATCCAGCATCCTCCTCCTCATTGGGAGGTATCTATCCAGCATCCTCCTCATCATTGGGATGTATCTATCCAGCATCCTCCTCCTCATTGGGATGTATCTAACCAGCCTCCTCCTCATCATTGGGATGTATCTATCCAGCATCCTCCTCCTCATTGGGATGTATCTATCCAGCATCTTCCTCATCATTGGAATGTATCTATCCAACATCCTCCTCATCATTGGGAAGTATCTATCCAGCATCCTCCTCATCATTGGAATGTATCTATCCAGCATCTTCCTCATCATTGGGATGCATCTATCCAGCATCCTCCTCCTCATTGGGATGTACCTATCCAGCATCCTCCTCGTCATTGGGATGTATCTATCCAGCATCCTCATCATTGGAATGTATCTATCCAGCATCCTCCTCATCATTCGGAAGTATCTATCCAGCATCCTCGTCTTTGAGATGTATCTATCCAGCATCCTCCTCCTCATTGGGATGTATCTATCCAGCCTCCTCCTCATCATTGGGATGTATCTATCCAGCATCCTCCTCCTCATTGGGATGTATCTATCCAGCATCTTCCTCATCATTGGAATGTATCTATCCAACATCCTCCTCATCATTGGGAAGTATCTATCCAGCATCCTCCTCATCATTGGAATGTCTCTATTCAACATACTCCTCACCATTGGGATGTATCTATCCAGCATCCTCCTCATCATTGGGATGTATCTATCCAGCATCCTCCTCGTCATTGGGATGTATCTATCCAGCATCCTCATCATTGGGATGTATCTATCCAGCATCCACTTCGTCATTCGGATGTATCTATCCAGAATCCTCCTCGTCATTGGGATGTATCTATCCAGCATCCTCCTCGTGATTGGGATGTATCTATCCAGCATGCTCGTCATTGGGATGTATCTATCCAGCATCAGCCTCATCATTGGGATGTATCTATCCAGCATCCGCCTCATCATTGGGATGTATCTATCCAGCATCCTTGTCATTGGGATGTATATATCCAGCATCCTCATCATTGGAATGTATCTATCCAGCATCCTCCTCATCATTGGGATGTATCTATCCAGCATCCTCCTCATCATTGGGATGTATCTATCCAGCATCCTCCTCATCATTTGGATCTATCAATCCAGCATCGTCCTCATCATTGGGATGTATTTACCCAGCATCCTCCTCTTCATTGCGATGTATCTATCCAGCATGCTCATCGTCATTGTGCTGTATCCATCCAGCATCCTCCTCGTCATTGGGATGTATCTATCCAGCATCCTAATCGTCATTGTGATGTATCTATCCAGCATCCCCCTGGTCATTGGGATGTATCTATCCAGCATCCTCCTCATCATTGCGATGTATCTATCCAGCATCCTCGTCATTGGGATGTATCTATCCAGCATCCTCCTCGTCATTGGGATGTATCTATCCAACATCCTCTTCATTGCGATTTATATATCCAGCATCCTCATCGTCATTGGGATGTATCTATCCAGCATCCTCATCGTCATTGGGATGCATCTATCCAACATCCTCCTCGTCATTCGGATGTATCTATCCAGCATCCTCCTCGTCATTGGGATGTATCTATCCAGCATCCTCATCATTGGAATGTATCTATCCAGCATCCTCCTCATCATTGGGAAGTATCTATCCAGCATCCTCGTCTTTGAGATGTATCTATCCAGCATCATCCTCAACATTGGGATGTATCTATCCAGCATCCTCCTCCTCATTGGGAGGTATCTATCCAGCATCCTCCTCATCATTGGGATGTATCTATCCAGCATCCTCCTCCTCATTGGGATGTATCTATCCAGCCTCCTCCTCATCATTGGGATGTATCTATCCAGCATCCTCCTCCTCATTGGGATGTATCTATTCAGCATCTTCCTCATCATTGGAATGTATCTATCCAACATCCTCCTCATCATTGGGAAGTATCTATCCAGCATCCTCCTCATCATTGGAATGTCTCTATTCAACATCCTCCTCACCATTGGGATGTATCTATCCAGCATCCTCCTCATCATTGGGATGTATCTATCCAGCATCCTCCTCGTCATTGGGATGTATCTATCCAGCATCCTCATCATTGGGATGTATCTATCCAGCATCCACTTCGTCATTCGGATGTATCTATCCAGAATCCTCCTCGTCATTGGGATGTATCTATCCAGCATCCTCCTCGTGATTGGGATGTATCTATCCAGCATGCTCGTCATTGGGATGTATCTATCCAGCATCAGCCTCATCATTGGGATGTATCTATCCAGCATCCGCCTCATCATTGGGATGTATCTATCCAGCATCCTTGTCATTGGGATGTATATATCCAGCATCCTCATGATTGGAATGTATCTATCCAGCATCCTCCTCATCATTGGGATATATCTATCCAGCATCCTCCTCCTCATTGGGATGTACCTATCCAGCATCCTCCTCATCATTGGGATGTATCTATCCAGCATCCTCCTCCTCATTGGGATGTATCTATCCAGCCTCCTCCTCATCATTGGGATGCATCTATCCAACATCCTCCTCGTCATTCGGATGTATCTATCCAGCATCCTCCTCATCATTGGGATGTATCTATCCAGCATCCTCGTCATTGAGATGTATCTATCCAGCATCATCCTCAACATTGGGATGTATCTATCCAGCATCCTCATCATTGGGATGTATCTATCCAGCATCCACTTCGTCATTCGGATGTATCTATCCAGAATCCTCCTCGTCATTGGGATGTATCTATCCAGCATCCTCCTCGTGATTGGGATGTATCTATCCAGCATGCTCGTCATTGGGATGTATCTATCCAGCATCAGCCTCATCATTGGGATGTATCTATCCAGCATCCGCCTCATCATTGGGATGTATCTATCCAGCATCCTTGTCATTGGGATGTATATATCCAGCATCCTCATCATTGGAATGTATCTATCCAGCATCCTCCTCATCATTGGGATGTATCTATCCAGCATCCTCCTCATCATTGGGATGTATCTATCCAGCATCCTCCTCATCATTTGGATCTATCAATCCAGCATCGTCCTCATCATTGGGATGTATTTACCCAGCATCCTCCTCTTCATTGCGATGTATCTATCCAGCATGCTCATCGTCATTGTGCTGTATCCATCCAGCATCCTCCTCGTCATTGGGATGTATATATCCAGCATCCTAATCGTCATTGTGATGTATCTATCCAGCATCCTTGTCATTGGGATGTATATATCCAGCATCCTCATCATTGGAATGTATCTATCCAGCATCCTCCTCATCATTGGGATATATCTATCCAGCATCCTCCTCCTCATTGGGATGTACCTATCCAGCATCCTCCTCATCATTGGGATGTATCTATCCAGCATCCTCCTCCTCATTGGGATGTATCTATCCAGCCTCCTCCTCATCATTGGGATGCATCTATCCAACATCCTCCTCGTCATTCGGATGTATCTATCCAGCATCCTCCTCGTCATTGGGATGTATCTATCCAGCATCATCATCATTGGAATGTATCTATCCAGCATCCTCCTCATCATTGGGATGTATCTATCCAGCATCCTCGTCATTGAGATGTATCTATCCAGCATCATCCTCAACATTGGGATGTATCTATCCAGCATCCTCCAACTCATTGGGAGGTATCTGTCCAGCATCCTCCTCATCATTGGGATGTATCTATCCAGCATCCTCCTCCTCATTGGGATGTATCTATCCAGCCTCCTCCTCATCATTGGGTTGTATCTATCCAGCATCCTACTCCTCATTGGGATGTATCTATCCAGCATCTTCCTCATCATTGGAATGTATCTATCCAACATCCACCTCATCATTGGGAAGTATCTATTCAGCATCCTCCTCATCATTGGAATGTATCTATTCAACATCCTCCTCATTATTGGGATGTATCTATCCAGCATGCTCGTCATTGGGATGTATCTATCCAGCATCAGCCTCATCATTGGGATGTATCTATCCAGCATCCTCCTCCTCATTGGGATGTATCTATCCAGCATCCTCCTCCTCATTGGGATGTATCTATCCAGCATCCTCCTCATCATTGGGATGTATCTATCCAGCATCCTCCTCCTCATTGGGATGAATCTATCAAGCATCCTCCTCGTCATTGGGATGCATCTATCCAGCATCTTCCTCATCATTGGAATGTATCAATCCAACATCCTCCTCATCAATGGGATGTATCTATCCAGCATCCTCCTCATCATTGGGATTTATCTATCCAGCATCCTCCTCATCATTGGGATCTATCTATCCAGCTTCCTCCTCATCATTGGAATGTATCTATCCAGCATCCTCGTCATTGAGAGGTATCTATCCAGCATCCTCCTCATTGGGATGTATCTATCCAGCATCATCGTCATTGAGATGTATCTATCCAGCATCTTCCTCGTCATTGCAATGTATCTATCCAGCATCCTCCTCATCATTGGGACATATCTATCCAGCATCCTCATCATTGGGATGTATCTATCTAGCATCCTCCTCCTCATTGGGATGTATCTATCCAGCATCCTCCTCATCATTGGGATGTATCTATCCAGCATCCTCCTCGTCATTGGGATGTATCTATCCAGCATCCTCATCATTGGAATGTATCTATCCAGCATCCTCCTCATCATTGGGATGTATCTATCCAGCATCCTCGTCATTGAGATGTATCTATCCAGCATCATCCTCAACATTGGGATGTATCTATCCAGCATCCTCCAACTCATTGGGAGGTATCTGTCCAGCATCCTCCTCATCATTGGGATGTATCTATCCAGCATCCTCCTCCTCATTGGGACGTATCTATCCAGCCTCCTCCTCATCATTGGGTTGTATCTATCCAGCATCCTACTCCTCATTGGGATGTATCTATCCAGCATCTTCCTCATCATTGGAATGTATCTATCCAACATCCACCTCATCATTGGGAAGTATCTATTCAGCATCCTCCTCATCATTGGAATGTATCTATTCAACATCCTCCTCATTATTGGGATGTATCTATCCAGCATCCTCCTCATCATTGGGATGTATCTATCCAGCATCCTCCTCGTCATTGGGATGTATCTATCCAGCATCCTCCTCGTCATTGGGATGTATCTATCCAGCATGCTCGTCATTGGGATGTATCTATCCAGCATCAGCCTCATCATTGGGATGTATCTATCCAGCATCCTCCTCCTCATTGGGATGTATCTATCCAGCATCCTCCTCCTCATTGGGATGTATCTATCCAGCATCCTCCTCATCATTGGGATGTATCTATCCAGCATCCTCCTCCTCATTGGGATGAATCTATCAAGCATCCTCCTCGTCATTGGGATGCATCTATCCAGCATCTTCCTCATCATTGGAATGTATCAATCCAACATCCTCCTCATCATTGGGATGTATCTATCCAGCATCCTCCTCATCATTGGGATGTATCTATCCAGCATCCTCCTCATCATTGGGATCTATCTATCCAGCTTCCTCCTCATCATTGGAATGTATCTATCCAGCATCCTCGTCATTGAGAGGTATCTATCCAGCATCCTCCTCATTGGGATGTATCTATCCAGCATCATCGTCATTGAGATGTATCTATCCAGCATCTTCCTCGTCATTGCAATGTATCTATCCAGCATACTCGTCATTGAGATGTATCTATCCAGCATCCTCCTCGTCATTGGGATCTATCAATCCAGCATCCTCCTCATCATTGGGATGTATCAATCCAGAATCATCCTCATCATTGGGATGTATCTGTCCAGCATCCTCATCATTGGGATGTATCTATCCAGCATCCTCCTCATTATTGGGATGTATATATCCAGCATCCTCCTCATCATTGGGATGTATATATCCAGCATCCTCCTCATCATTGGAATGTATCTATCCAGCATCCTCCTCGTCATTGGGATGTATCTATCCAGCATCGTCCTCTTCATTGGAATGTATCTATCCAGCATCCTCATCGTCACTGGGATGTATCTATCCAGCATCCTCCTCATCATTGGGATGTATCTATCCAGCATCCTCATCATTGGGATGTATCTATCCAGCATCATCCTCATCATTGGGATGTATCTATCCAGCATCATCCTCGTCATTGGGATGTATCTATCCAGCATCCTCCTCCTCATTGGGATGTATCTATCCAGCATCCTCCTCGTCGTTAGGATGTAACTACCCAACATCCTCCTCATCATTGCGATGTATCTATCCAGCATCCTCGTCATTGAGATGTATCTGTCCAGCATCCTCATCATTGGGATATATCTATCCAGCATCCTTCTCATCATTGGGATGTATCTATCCAGCATCCTCCTCATCATTGGGACATATCTATCCAGCATCCTCATCATTGGGATGTATCTATCTAGCATCCTCCTCCTCATTGGGATGTATCTATCCAGCATCCTCCTCATCATTGGGATGTATCTATCCAGCATCCTCCTCATCATTGGGATGTATCTATCCAGCATCCTCGTCATTGGGATGTATCTATCCAGCATCCTCCTCATCATTGGGATGTATCTATCCAGCATCCTCGTCATTGGGATGTATCTATCCAGCATCCTCCTCCTCATTCGGATGTATCTATACAACATCCTCCTCGTCATTGGGATGTATCTATCCAACATCCTCCTCGTCATTCGGATGTATCTATCCAACATCCTCCTCGTCATTCGGATGTATCTATCCAACATCCTCCTCGTCATTGGTATGTATCTATCCAGCATCCGCCTCATCATTGGGATGTATCTATCCAGCATCCTCCTCATCATTCCGATATATCTATCCAACATCCTCCTCATCATTCCGATGTATCTGTCCAACATCCTCCTCGTCATTGTGATGTATCTATCCAGCATCCTCCTCATCATTGGGATGTATATATCCAGCATCCTCCTCATCATTGGAATGTATCTATCCAGCATCCTCCTCGTCATTGCGATGTATCTATACAGCATCCTCCTCGTCGTTGGGATGTATCTATCCAGCATCCTCATCGTCACTGGGATGTATCTATCCAGCATCCTCCTCGTCATTGTGATGTATCTATCCAGCATCCTTCTCATCATTGGGATGTATATATCCAGCATCCTCCTCATCATTGGGATGTATCTATCCAGCATCCTCCTCATCATTCCGATATATCTATCCAACATCCTCCTCATCATTCCGATGTATCTGTCCAACATCCTACTCGTCATTGTGATGTATCTATCCAGCATCCTCCTCATCATTGGGATGTATATATCCAGCATCCTCCTCATCATTGGAATGTATCTATCCAGC
Source organism: Hypanus sabinus (assembly GCF_030144855.1). Taxonomy (NCBI): domain Eukaryota; kingdom Metazoa; phylum Chordata; class Chondrichthyes; order Myliobatiformes; family Dasyatidae; genus Hypanus; species Hypanus sabinus. The sequence continues at coordinate 4,615,606 of NC_082736.1, forward strand.
ATCCTCCTCGTCATTGCGATGTATCTATCCAGCATCCTCCTCGTCGTTGGGATGTATCTATCCAGCATCCTCATCGTCACTGGGATGTATCTATCCAGCATCCTCCTCGTCATTGTGATGTATCTATCCAGCATCCTCCTCATCATTGGGATGTATATATCCAGCATCCTCCTCATCATTGGAATGTATCTATCCAGCATCCTCCTCGTCATTGCGATGTATCTATCCAGCATCCTCCTCGTCGTTGGGATGTATCTATCCAGCATCCTCATCGTCACTGGGATGTATCTATCCAGCATCCTCCTCGTCATTGTGATGTATCTATCCAGCATCCTCCTCCTCATTGGGATGTATCTATCCAGCATCCTCCTCCTCATTGGGATGTATCTGTCCAGCATCCTCCTCCTCATTGGGATGTATCTATCCAGCATCCTCCTCGTCATTAGGATGTATCTATCCAGCATCCACCTCCTCATTGGGATGTAACTATCCAGCATCCTCCTCATCATTGCGATGTATCTATCCAGCATCCTCGTCATTGAGATGTATCTATCCAGCATCCTCATCATTGGGATGTATCTATCCAGCATCCTCCTCATCATTGGGATGTATCTATCCAGCATCATCCTCATCATTGGGACATATCTATCCAGCATCCTCATCATTGGGATGTATCTATGTAGCATCCTCCTCCTCATTGGGATGTATCTATCCAGCATCCTCCTCGTTATTGGGATGTATCTATCCAGCATCCTCCTCATCATTGGGATGTACCTATCCAGCATCCTCGTCATTGGGATGTATCTATCCAGCATCCTCCTCCTCATTGGGATGTATCTATCCAACATCCTCCTCGTCATTGGGATGTATCTGTCCAGCATCCTCCTCGTCATTGGGATGTATCTATCCAGCATCCTCCTCCTCATTGGGATGTATCTATCCAGCATCCTCCTCCTCATTGGGATGTATCTATCCAGCATCCTCCTCCTCATTGGGATGTATCTATCCAGCATCCTCCTCGTCATTAGGATGTATCTATCCAGCATCCACCTACTCATTGGGATGTAACTATCCAGCATCTTCCTCATCATTGCGATGTATCTATCCAGCATCCTCGTCATTGAGATGTATCTATCCAGCATCCTCATCATTGGGATGTATCTATCCAGCATCCTCCTCATCATTGGGATGCATCTATCCAGCATCATCCTCATCATTGGGACATATCTATCCAGCATCCTCATCATTGGGATGTATCTATGTAGCATCCTCCTCCTAATTGGGATGTATCTATCCAGCATCCTCCTCGTTATTGGGATGTATCTATCCAGCATCCTCCTCATCATTGGGATGTACCTATCCAGCATCCTCGTCATTGGGATGTATCTATCCAGCATCCTCCTCCTCATTGGGATGTATCTATCCAGCATCCTCCTCATCATTGGGATGTATCTATCCAGCATCCGCCTCATCATTGGGATGTATCTATCCAGCATCCTCCTCATCATTGGGATATATCTATCCAGCATCCTCCTCGTCATTGTGATGTATCTATCCAGCATCCTCCTCAACATTGGGATGTATCTATCCAGCATCCGCCTCATCATTGGGATGTATCTATCCAGCATCCTCCTCGTCATTGGGATGTATGTATCCAGCCTCCTCCTCCTCATTGGGATGTATCTATCCAGCATCCTCCTCTTCATTGGGATGTATCTATCCAGCATCCTCCTCCTCATTGGGATGTATCTATCCAGCATCCTCCTCATCATTGGGATATATCTATCCAGCATCCTTCTCATCATTGTGATGTGTCTATCCAGCATCCTCCTCATCATTGGGATGTATCTATCCAGCATCCTACTCCTCATTGGGATGTATCTATCCAGCATCTTCCTCATCATTGGAATGTATCTATCCAACATCCTCCTCATCATTGGGAAGTATCTATTCAGCATCCTCCTCATCATTGGAATGTATCTATTCAACATCCTCCTCATCATTGGGATGTATCTATCCAGCATCCTCCTCATCATTGGGATGTATCTGTCCATCATCCTCCTCGTCATTGGGATGTATCTGTCCAGCATCCTCATCATGGTGATGTATCTATCCAGCATCCACTTCGTCATTCGGATGTATCTATCCAGCATCCTCCTCGTCATTCGGATGTATCTATCCAACATCCTCCTCGTCATTCGGATGTATCTATCCAACATCCTCCTCGTCATTGGTATGTATCTATCCAGCATCCGCCTCATCATTGGGATGTATCTATCCAGCATCCTCCTCATCATTCCGATATATCTATCCAACATCCTCCTCATCATTCCGATGTATCTGTCCAACATCCTCCTCGTCATTGTGATGTATCTATCCAGCATCCTCCTCATCATTGGGATGTATATATCCAGCATCCTCCTCATCATTGGAATGTATCTATCCAGCATCCTCCTCGTCATTGCGATGTATCTATCCAGCATCCTCCTCGTCGTTGAGATGTATCTATCCAGCATCCTCATCGTCACTGGGATGTATCTATCCAGCATCCTCCTCGTCATTGTGATGTATCTATCCAGCATCCTTCTCATCATTGGGATGTATATATCCAGCATCCTCCTCATCATTGGGATGTATCTATCCAGCATCCTCCTCATCATTCCGATATATCTATCCAACATCCTCCTCATCATTCCGATGTATCTGTCCAACATCCTCCTCGTCATTGTGATGTATCTATCCAGCATCCTCCTCATCATTGGGATGTATATATCCAGCATCCTCCTCATCATTGGAATGTATCTATCCAGCATCCTCCTCGTCATTGCGATGTATCTATCCAGCATCCTCCTCGTCGTTGGGATGTATCTATCCAGCATCCTCATCGTCACTGGGATGTATCTATCCAGCATCCTCCTCGTCATTGTGATGTATCTATCCAGCATCCTCCTCATCATTGGGATGTATATATCCAGCATCCTCCTCATCATTGGAATGTATCTATCCAGCATCCTCCTCGTCATTGCGATGTATCTATCCAGCATCCTCCTCGTCGTTGGGATGTATCTATCCAGCATCCTCATCGTCACTGGGATGTATCTATCCAGCATCCTCCTCGTCATTGTGATGTATCTATCCAGCATCCTCCTCCTCATTGGGATGTATCTATCCAGCATCCTCCTCCTCATTGGGATGTATCTATCCAGCATCCTCCTCCTCATTGGGATGTATCTATCCAGCATCCTCCTCGTCATTAGGATGTATCTATCCAGCATCCACCTCCTCATTGGGATGTAACTATCCAGCATCCTCCTCATCATTGCGATGTATCTATCCAGCATCCTCGTCATTGAGATGTATCTATCCAGCATCCTCATCATTGGGATGTATCTATCCAGCATCCTCCTCATCATTGGGATGTATCTATCCAGCATCATCCTCATCATTGGGACATATCTATCCAGCATCCTCATCATTGGGATGTATCTATGTAGCATCCTCCTCCTCATTAGGATGTATCTATCCAGCATCCTCCTCGTTATTGGGATGTATCTATCCAGCATCCTCCTCATCATTGGGATGTACCTATCCAGCATCCTCGTCATTGGGATGTATCTATCCAGCATCCTCCTCCTCATTGGGATGTATCTATCCAACATCCTCCTCGTCATTGGGATATATCTGTCCAGCATCCTCCTCGTCATTGGGATGTATCTATCCAGCATCCTCCTCCTCATTAGGATGTATCTATCCAGCATCCTCCTCCTCATTGGGATGTATCTATCCAGCATCCTCCTCCTCATTGGGATGTATCTATCCAGCATCCTCCTCGTCATTAGGATGTATCTATCCAGCATCCACCTCCTCATTGGGATGTACCTATCCAGCATCCTCGTCATTGGGATGTATCTATCCAGCATCCTCCTCCTCATTGGGATGTACCTATCCAACATCCTCCTCGTCATTGGGATGTATCTGTCCAGCATCCTCCTCGTCATTGGGATGTATCTATCCAGCATCCTCCTCCTCATTGGGATGTATCTATCCAGCATCCTCCTCCTCATTGGGATGTATCTATCCAGCATCCTCCTCCTCATTGGGATGTATCTATCCAGCATCCTCCTCGTCATTAGGATGTATCTATCCAGCATCCACCTCCTCATTGGGATGTAACTATCCAGCATCTTCCTCATCATTGCGATGTATCTATCCAGCATCCTCGTCATTGAGATGTATCTATCCAGCATCCTCATCATTGGGATGTATCTATCCAGCATCCTCCTCATCATTGGGATGCATCTATCCAGCATCATCCTCATCATTGGGACATATCTATCCAGCATCCTCATCATTGGGATGTATCTATGTAGCATCCTCCTCCTCATTGGGATGTATCTATCCAGCATCCTCCTCGTTATTGGGATGTATCTATCCAGCATCCTCCTCATCATTGGGATGTACCTATCCAGCATCCTCGTCATTGGGATGTATCTATCCAGCATCCTCCTCCTCATTGGGATGTATCTATCCAGCATCCTCCTCATCATTGGGATGTATCTATCCAGCATCCGCCTCATCATTGGGATGTATCTATCCAGCATCCTCCTCATCATTGGGATATATCTATCCAGCATCCTCCTCGTCATTGTGATGTATCTATCCAGCATCCTCCTCAACATTGGGATGTATCTATCCAGCATCCGCCTCATCATTGGGATGTATCTATCCAGCATCCTCCTCGTCATTCGGATGTATGTATCCAGCCTACTCCTCCTCATTGGGATGTATCTATCCAGCATCCTCCTCTTCATTGGGATGTATCTATCCAGCATCCTCCTCCTCATTGGGATGTATCTATCCAGCATCCTCCTGATCATTGGGATATATCTTTCCAGCATCCTTCTCATCATTGTGATGTGTCTATCCAGCATCCTCCTCCTCATTGGGATGTATCTATCCAGCATCCTCCTCATCATTGGGATGTATCTATACAGCATCCTTCTCATCATTGGGATGTATCTATCCAGCATCCTCCTCATCATTGGGATGTACCTATCCAGCATCCTCGTCATTGGGATGTATCTATCCAGCATCCTCCTCCTCATTGGGATGTATCTATCCAACATCCTCCTCGTCATTGGGATGTATCTGTCCAGCATCCTCCTCGTCATTGGGATGTATCTATCCAGCATCCTCCTCCTCATTGGGATGTATCTATCCAGCATCCTCCTCCTCATTGGGATGTATCTATCCAGCATCCTCCTCCTCATTGGGATGTATCTATCCAGCATCCTCCTCGTCATTAGGATGTATCTATCCAGCATCCACCTCCTCATTGGGATGTAACTATCCAGCATCCTCCTCATCATTGCGATGTATCTATCCAGCATCCTCGTCATTGAGATGTATCTATCCAGCATCCTCATCATTGGGATGTATCTATCCAGCATCCTCCTCATCATTGGTATGTATCTATCCAGCATCATCCTCATCATTGGGACATATCTATCCAGCATCCTCATCATTGGGATGTATCTATGTAGCATCCTCCTCCTCATTGGGATGTATCTATCCAGCATCCTCCTCGTTATTGGGATGTATCTATCCAGCATCCTCCTCATCATTGGGATGTACCTATCCAGCATCCTCGTCATTGGGATGTATCTATCCAGCATCCTCCTCCTCATTGGGATGTATCTATCCAACATCCTCCTCGTCATTGGGATGTATCTGTCCAGCATCCTCCTCGTCATTGGGATGTATCTATCCAGCATCCTCCTCCTCATTGGGATGTATCTATCCAGCATCCTCCTCCTCATTGGGATGTATCTATCCAGCATCCTCCTCCTCATTGGGATGTATCTATCCAGCATCCTCCTCGTCATTAGGATGTATCTATCCAGCATCCACCTCCTCATTGGGATGTAACTATCCAGCATCTTCCTCATCATTGCGATGTATCTATCCAGCATCCTCGTCATTGAGATGTATCTATCCAGCATCCTCATCATTGGGATGTATCTATCCAGCATCCTCCTCATCATTGGGATGTATCTATCCAGCATCATCCTCATCATTGGGACATATCTATCCAGCATCCTCATCATTGGGATGTATCTATGTAGCATCCTCCTCCTCATTGGGATGTATCTATCCAGCATCCTCCTCGTTATTGGGATGTATCTATCCAGCATCCTCCTCATCATTGGGATGTACCTATCCAGCATCCTCGTCATTGGGATGTATCTATCCAGCATCCTCCTCCTCATTGGAATGTATCTATCCAACATCCTCCTCGTCATTCGGATGTATCTATCCAACATCCTCCTCGTCATTGGGATATATCTATCCAGCATCCTCCTCGTCATTGGGATGTATCTATCCAGCATCCTCCTCATCATTGGGATGTACCTATCCAGCATCCTCGTCATTGGGATGTATCTATCCAGCATCCTCCTCCTCATTGGGATGTATCTATCCAACATCCTCCTCGTCATTGGGATGTATCTGTCCAGCATCCTCCTCGTCATTGGGATGTATCTATCCAGCATCCTCCTCCTCATTGGGATGTATCTATCCAGCATCCTCCTCCTCATTGGGATGTATCTATCCAGCATCCTCCTCCTCATTGGGATGTATCTATCCAGCATCCTCCTCGTCATTAGGATGTATCTATCCAGCATCCACCTCCTCATTGGGATGTAACTATCCAGCATCTTCCTCATCATTGCGATGTATCTATCCAGCATCCTCGTCATTGAGATGTATCTATCCAGCATCCTCATCATTGGGATGTATCTATCCAGCATCCTCCTCATCATTGGGATGTATCTATCCAGCATCATCCTCATCATTGGGACATATCTATCCAGCATCCTCATCATTGGGATGTATCTATGTAGCATCCTCCTCCTCATTGGGATGTATCTATCCAGCATCCTCCTCGTTATTGGGATGTATCTATCCAGCATCCTCCTCATCATTGGGATGTACCTATCCAGCATCCTCGTCATTGGGATGTATCTATCCAGCATCCTCCTCCTCATTGGAATGTATCTATCCAACATCCTCCTCGTCATTCGGATGTATCTATCCAACATCCTCCTCGTCATTGGGATATATCTATCCAGCATCCTCCTCGTCATTGTGATGTATCTATCCAGCATCCTCCTCAACATTGGGATGTATCTATCCAGCATCCGCCTCATCATTGGGATGTATCTATCCAGCATCCTCCTCGTCATTGGGATGTATGTATCCAGCCTCCTCCTCCTCATTGGGATGTATCTATCCAGCATCCTCCTCTTCATTGGGATGTATCTATACAGCATCCTCCTCCTCATTGGGATGTATCTATCCAGCATCCTCCTCATCATTGGGATATATCTATCCAGCATCCTTCTCATCATTGTGATGTGTCTATCCAGCATCCTCCTCCTCATTGGGATGTATCTATCCAGCATCCTCCTCATCATTGGGATGTATCTATACAGCATCCTTCTCATCATTGGGATGTATCTATCCAGCATCCTCCTCGTCATTGGGATGTATCTATCCAGCATCCTCCTCGTCATTGGGATGTAACTATCCAGCATCCTTCTCGTCATTGGGATGTATCTGTCCAGCATCCTCCTCGTCATTGGGATGTATCTATCCAGCATCCTCCTCGTCATTGGGATGTATCTATCCAGCATCCTCCTCCTCATTGGGATGTATCTATCCAGCATCCTCCTCCTCATTGGGATGTATCTATCCAGCATCCTCCTCGTCATTAGGATGTATCTATCCAGCATCCACCTCCTCATTGGGATGTAACTATCCAGCATCCTCCTCATCATTGTGATGTATCTATCCAGCATCCTCGTCATTGAGATGTATCTATCCAGCATCCTCATCATTGGGATGTATCTATCCAGCATCCTCCTCATCATTGGGATGTATCTATCCAGCATCATCCTCATCATTGGGACATATCTATCCAGCATCCTCATCATTGGGATGTATCTATGTAGCATCCTCCTCCTCATTGGGATGTATCTATCCAGCATCCTCCTCGTTATTGGGATGTATCTATCCAGCATCCTCCTCATCATTGGGATGTACCTATCCAGCATCCTCGTCATTGGGATGTATCTATCCAGCATCCTCCTCCTCATTGGGATGTATCTATCCAACATCCTCCTCGTCATTGGGATGTATCTGTCCAGCATCCTCCTCGTCATTGGGATGTATCTATCCAGCATCCTCCTCCTCATTGGGATGTATCTATCCAGCATCCTCCTCCTCATTGGGATGTATCTATCCAGCATCCTCCTCCTCATTGGGATGTATCTATCCAGCATCCTCCTCGTCATTAGGATGTATCTATCCAGCATCCACCTCCTCATTGGGATGTAACTATCCAGCATCCTCCTCATCATTGCGATGTATCTATCCAGCATCCTCGTCATTGAGATGTATCTATCCAGCATCCTCATCATTGGGATGTATCTATCCAGCATCCTCCTCATCATTGGGATGTATCTATCCAGCATCATCCTCATCATTGGGACATATCTATCCAGCATCCTCATCATTGGGATGTATCTATGTAGCATCCTCCTCCTCATTGGGATGTATCTATCCAGCATCCTCCTCGTTATTGGGATGTATCTATCCAGCATCCTCCTCATCATTGGGATGTACCTATCCAGCATCCTCGTCATTGGGATGTATCTATCCAGCATCCTCCTCCTCATTGGGATGTATCTATCCAACATCCTCCTCGTCATTGGGATGTATCTGTCCAGCATCCTCCTCGTCATTGGGATGTATCTATCCAGCATCCTCCTCCTCATTGGGATGTATCTATCCAGCATCCTCCTCCTCATTGGGATGTATCTATCCAGCATCCTCCTCCTCATTGGGATGTATCTATCCAGCATCCTCCTCGTCATTAGGATGTATCTATCCAGCATCCACCTCCTCATTGGGATGTAACTATCCAGCATCTTCCTCATCATTGCGATGTATCTATCCAGCATCCTCGTCATTGAGATGTATCTATCCAGCATCCTCATCATTGGGATGTATCTATCCAGCATCCTCCTCATCATTGGGATGTATCTATCCAGCATCATCCTCATCATTGGGACATATCTATCCAGCATCCTCATCATTGGGATGTATCTATGTAGCATCCTCCTCCTCATTGGGATGTATCTATCCAGCATCCTCCTCGTTATTGGGATGTATCTATCCAGCATCCTCCTCATCATTGGGATGTACCTATCCAGCATCCTCGTCATTGGGATGTATCTATCCAGCATCCTCCTCCTCATTGGGATGTATCTATCCAACATCCTCCTCGTCATTCGGATGTATCTATCCAACATCCTCCTCGTCATTGGGATGTATCTATCCAGCATCCTCCTCATCATTGGGATGTATCTATCCAACATCCTCCTCGTCATTCGGATGTATCTATCCAACATCCTCCTCATCATTGGGATGTATCTATCCAACATCCTCCTCATCATTCCGATGTATCTGTCCAACATCCTCCTCGTCATTGTGATGTATCTATCCAGCATCCTCCTCGTCATTCGGATGTATCTATCCAACATCCTCCTCGTCATTGGGATGTATCTATCCAACATCCTCCTCATCATTCCGATGTATCTGTCCAACATCCTCCTCGTCATTGTGATGTATCTATCCAGCATCCTCCTCATCATTGGGATGTATCTATCCAGCATCCTCCTCATCATTGGGATGTATCTATCCAGCATCCGCCTCATCATTGGGATGTATCTATCCAGCATCCTCCTCATCATTGGGATATATCTATCCAGCATCCTCCTCGTCATTGTGATGTATCTATCCAGCATCCTCCTCATCATTGGGATGTATCTATCCAGCATCCGCCTCATCATTGGGATGTATCTATCCAGCATCCTCCTCATCATTGGGATGTATGTATCCAGCCTCCTCCTCCTCATTGGGATGTATCTATCCAGCATCCTCCTCTTCATTGGGATGTATCTATCCAGCATCCTCCTCCTCATTGGGATGTATCTATCCAGCATCCTCCTCATCATTGGGATATATATATCCAGCATCCTTCTCATCATTGGGATGTGTCTATCCAGCATCCTCCTCCTCATTGGGATGTATCTATCCAGCATCCTCCTCATCATTGGGATGTATCTATACAGCATCCTTCTCATCATTGGGATGTATCTATCCAGCATCCTCCTCGTCATTGGGATGTATCTATCCAGCATCCTCCTCGTCATTGTGATGTATCTGTCCAGCATCTTTCAGATTGACCCAGAAACTCCAACCACTGCTGTCTGTCATCATCTCTGTTAGTGACTCCTTCCAAACAACATTCTCGCACTCCCCTCTCATGTCTCTATAATTCCCTTTACTCCACTGTAATACTGGCAGACCTGACTTCATCTTCTTCCTTTCAGACTGCAGAGGGTAGTCATTGTCTCCTAAGGGTTTATTTACCTTAAAGTCCCTAGTCAAATCAGTGTCAACTGTCCATACCTGAGGTGGAAGTCTCATGCCTTCGTTATATCTCGAATTATTGTCATTTGGACCAGCACTTGTTGTCTGCTAGCAGCAATCCCATGATATTTTATTCCAGAATCTGTTCCTGAAAAATATTTTGTGTGAAAACATATCCCATATCTTAATTACATCTCTATCTAATACTACATGGCCAGTTCTTGCCATCCAGTGAAAGATAAAATAAAAACTACGACTGGCAAGCAGGTAAAACAGGAGACACATTTTCCTGGTTAGAGTCAGAGAGTCGTTGAAAAGTACAGTTCAGAAACAGGCCCTTTGACTCATCTAGTTCATGCTGAAACCACTTCAACTGTCTACTCATATCGACCTGCACTGGAACCATAACCCTCCATACCAGTACCATCCATTTAACTATCTAAACTTTACTTAAATGTTGAAATCGAGCTCACATGCACCACTTGTGCTGGAAGCTCGTTCCACATTCTCATGACTTGCTGAGTGATGATGTTTCCCCTCATGTTCCTTTTAAACTTTTCACCTTTCACCCTTAACCCATTACCCCTGGTTGTACTTCCATCCAACCTCAGTGGAAAAAGCCTGCTTGCATTTACCCTCATAATTTGCATACCTAGATCAAATCTCCTCTTATTCTTTTATATTCTCAGGTATAAAATCCTAACCAAATCAATCCTTCCTTATAATTCAGGCCTCCAGACGGGCAAACATCATTGTAAATGTCGTCTGTACTCTTTCAACCTTATTTACATCTTTTCTGTAGGTAGGTGGCCAAAACTGCATATGATACTCCCAAGTTTGGCCTCACCAACATTTTATGCAAATTTAATGTAACATCCTGTATTCAGTACTTTGAATTGTGAAGGTAGCTCATTGCTAATAAATTGGCAGTCTACCGACTGCTGACACTGTCTAGTCAAAATATTTTACTTTTGCCATTGTGCCTGCCATTTGACTGCCTGACGTGATTTACTTGTGTTGTGATTTGTGCTCGTTTGGTGTAAATTGACTTTGTTTATTGACTTTAGTTCAGCATTCAATACTGTGATCCACTCCAAGCTGATAGCCAAACTTCGCCAGCTTGGTATCAGCTCATCCCTCTGCAACTGGATCTTGGACTTTCTGATAACAGACCCCAATCTGGTAAGTTAGACGACAACTCCTCCTCCGCTCTCACCCTGAACACCGGCGTGCCTCAAAGTTATGTGCTCAGCCATCTTTGGTACTCCATTTTCACCTATGACTGTGTTTCTGTACATGGTTCTAACTCCATAATCAAGTTCGCAGACAACACCAAGGTGTTTGGCCTGATCAGAGGGGATGACAAGACAGCCTACAGGGATGTGGTCCAGCACCTGGCCGCATGGTGTGCCAACAACAACGTGGCCCTTAACACCCAGAAGACAAAGGAGATCATTGTGGACTTCAGGCATGCTAGGAGTCACACTCACATCCCCATCTACATCAACAGAGCTGTCGTGATGTGTGTATCAAGCTCCAAATTCCTTGGTGTCCACATTTCCAAGGATCTCACCTGGTCCCTGAACTCCACCATCCTGATCAAAGAGGCGCAACAGCGCCTTTATTTCCTGCAGAGCATCAAGAATGCTCACCTCTGTCCCAGGATACTGAAGGACTTTTACCGCTGTACCATTGAGAGCATACTCACCAACTGCATCTCAGTGTGGTATGGCAATTGTCCAGTATCAGACCACAAAGCACTCCAGCGCGTGGTGAAAACTGCCCAGCAGATTATCAGCACCCAATTGTCCACCATTGAGAATATCCACCATAAACGCTGCCTGGGCGGGGCGAGAAGCGTTATCAAGGATGCATCTCACCCTTGCCAAGGACTTTCCTCCCATCCAGTAGGCACTACAGGAGCCTCCGCTCCCGCACCAACAGGCACAGGAAGAGCTTCTTCCCTGCTGAACCTCACATCACAACACTAAGCAGTATTGCACCCATGTTGAACTGTCTCAGTACTTTTATATTTGTGTGCTGTATCACTTACTTTTTATTCAGTTATTTTGTAAATAACACTATTCTTTGCATTTCTGGTTAGATGCTAACTGCATTTCATTGGCTTTGTATCTGCACTCAGCACAATGGCAATAAAGTTGAATCTAATCTTCTCTAAATATGCAATTAAAAAATCATTGAACTTGCCTCGCAGTTTTCAAGATGTTAAACAACCCCCTCTTAGAACAATCGTCCACAGAGATTAAAAAAAAATAAATAGAAGGAATTGTGTGTTTGCAATTCCATCCCTGATCCAGTTTCAGAAAGCCTCAAACACAACATGGATTGTTTTTACCTAAGTTTTGCTCATAATTAAATCATCCACTCTGCAGAAGTGGTGATTATAATGTCTTGCACTTTCTCAGGTAATGAATTCAATGTTTCACAATTTATGATGGTCTGAAAGCAGTTCAGAACGTATGGCTGCTGCACAACGAGAGTCTGCTTCTTGTCAGAGCAACGTGTACTCTCTTGCATTTGCTGTTCTGTCTATTTGTGTCCCCATACACCAAACAATAGCAGATGCCCAACACACAGTCACCTCAAGAACTCTATGAACTATAAGTAGAATTTTATGCAATTCTAATCAGAAGAAACCAAAGTCTTGTCTCTTCAACGGTCTGCACTTCACACCGAAATGAATCATCACTCCGGCCACTACTAAGAGCTTGGTTGCTGAAAATGACCCAAGCTGTCTGGCAACTCAGAAAGCATAATAGTAGGAGTGTAAAATGCCATCGGTAGATGATTGAACCTTGTCTTGCTGGAGATGGATATTGCCTCGGAAACCCTGTTGCATGTATATTACAGTGCCTAAATAAAGTATTCATCCCCCTTGGAAGGTTTCATGATTTTTTTGTTTTAGAATTTGACACCAATCTGCAGATTAACAACTTTTTCATGTCCAAGTGAAAACAGATCTCTACATATGATCTAAATTAATAACGAATATAAAACACAAAATAACTGATTGCATAAGTATTCATCCCCTATAATATGACACACCAGATCATCACTGGTGCAGCCTAAAGGATTTAGAATTCATATAATTAGTTGAGGAGTCTCAGTTATATATAAATCTGTTTGCTGACATGGTGTGTCAATTGATTGTAATAAAAATACACCTGTATCTGGAAGGTCCAACCGTTGGTGAGACAGTATCCTGGCAAAAACTACACCATGAAGCCAAAAGTGCACTTTGCAAACAGCTTACTGAAAAGCACTAGTCAGGAGATGGATGCAAAAACGTTTCCAAGTCACTGAATATCCCTCGGAGTACAGTTAAGTCAATCATTAGGAAATGGAAAGAATATGGGACAGCTGTAAATCTGCCTAGAACATACTATCCTCAAAACCTGAGTGACCGTGCAAGAAGGGGTCTAGAGAGAGATCTGTGGCAACTCTAGACGAGTTGCAGGCTTCAGTGGTTGAGCTGGGAGAGACTGCACATACAACAACTGCTGCCCGGCTGCTTCATCAGCCGTACCAGTGTCCAAGAGAAAGCCAGTGCTGACAAAAGAAATACTCATTCAGCCGCCACACAAACAGAGGGATTTTGTGGGCTTCCACGTCAATCTCTCACGTTCAGCGGGGTTGGAGGTCGTCCAGCCTGGATTTACGCAGCCAACAGAAACAGAGTGTTTTATGTATATATTTATTTCTTCTGCCTGTTACATGCCCGTTAACAGGTTAAAAGAACCAGCAGAACTGGAACACACCTGGAGTCTGGTTTTGCTGTAAACAAAACACTATTTTATTAGTATCTATGTAATATAAAACCAGATGAATCAAAACAGGTTAGCAGATGTTTATGCATATATTAGGTGTGGAAATATAAAACCCCAAACTTCTTCAAGCTCAGCTGGTAAATGATACAGTCTAATGATGGTGCGGGAACGAAGTTAGTTCAGTTTGTGATAGGGAGTTGAGTAGAACTGAGGAGAAAGAGGGGTGATTTGTTATCCAAGTAAGCCAATGCCGTCGATCTTCCCATTATCCTCCAAAGTCCTTTTAAAGTCACCAACTGTGACCACGCTAAAGGGTACCAACTTTACATGATAAAGCTATCAACCCAGGCAAGGGTTAAACACACCGATAGCTTTCCACAGCTCACTCCTTTTCCACACTGTAAACAAAACCCACCCTTTCGTGGGCACTCAAAGCTCATCCAGTGTCTGTTTTTCTGTATCTCTGTGTGTCGTCAGTGTGTCCGTGTGTCTTTTGGAATCTTCCAAGTTAGCCAAACATGACCAACTTGAGCACAGTTTTCAAGTGACAGTCTACCAACCCAGGCCAGGGTTAGACACACTGGTAGATTCCACAGGGTCGCTCTTGCACACTACCTGATAGCCACTTATCCAGTTCCACGACATACGAAATAACTCCAACAGTGATTTGCCACAGGAGTGCCTTTCTTCGGTGAACTACCACACCCAGACAAAGGGTAGACACACATATGGTATTCACAAAGGCCTCCCCTCACCAGAGAACCCACTCTGGTGGATTAACTAAGTGACAATCACACTTCTGTAGCCGAATGGAAACAAACTCACCCTTACGGGCTACTTAAAGAGAGAGTCTAAACAGTGATCTCTTTGTCACTACGTTTCTTCTGTTTCAAACTTTCCTCTCCTCTCTTCCTGCAAACTTGTTCTAGTTGCAGCAGACTTGTGAGAGTCATTAGTCAATACTCTGGATCAATCTTTAACTCACCCCTCTTGGGCTACTGAAAGTTTAAACCAGCGACCGACTCACTGGTGTCTTTCATTGACCGAATCCATCTTGACTCTGAGCATGTGAGTGTCTGGGTGTCTGTAAGAGGAATCATCTGACCTTACTTATTCAAAGCAAGCCACGAGAAACCATCTCAAGCTGCTCACCAGAGCAACCCAGCCACTCTGCCGTCAGTAGAAATCCAAAAAAACAAAAGTCAGTCTCAATTCAAGCAACAGAACGCAGGGGTGTGTAACATCCCCAAATGCATACCATACACTTCCTTATGCTATATACCATGCTACGTCTCTGCCTGTTCTCCTAATCTGCCCATCCCCCTGCAGGCTCCCTGCTTCCTCAATACTACCTCCCCTCCACCTTCCTTTGATTCATCCCACTTGCCTGCATCATATATAATATATTATCATATATGACACACATCCCTCTGAACCTTCCCTATGCCTGTGCCCACTGAAATGCCTTTAGAAATGTTGTAATTGCTCAATCTTCATGACTTCCTTGGCAGCCCATTCCACCCGCACTGTATGTTTACTCTCTGTATGAAAAAACTGTCACTCCTATCCCCTTTAAACATCTTCCCTCTCACCTTAATCTCTGCCCCATAGCATTAGACTCCCGTTCTACAAAAAAAAGACTTTTGACAGCTCACACACCTCTGCTCTCAGGACACCTTGAAGCAAGTGAAGAAGGGCGTTGCAGATTACAGGGGATGTTGGTCGGTGAGGGAAGCCGACCACAGCACGGCAAATGCATTTCAATACAGACCAGGGCGAGACAATGCGTATCAGAAAGACAAGCCAGTGTGGGACTCACACTACAGGGCATTAGGGAATCAGTGACTGACGAGTTTGGGTGTACAGTTCATTGAAAGTGGTGTCACTGGTCGACAGGGTGGTGAAGAACGGGGTTTAACATGCTGGTTTTCATTGTTGGGGATTGAGTATATCAGCTGCGATATTATCTTACGGTTGTGTAAGTGACTGGAGGCCACACAGCTCTTGTCACTGTCATAGGAAAACTGGTTAAACTGGGAAGAGTGTAGGAAAGAGTTCCAAGGCCTTGTTTCTTCTCAAGTGCCGGGAGAGAGTGAATGTGAGATGGCAACACTGATGGAGGTAACTCCCCTTACACCACAAAGCCCAACACAGGAGGTTCCCCGTCAGTTAAGTTGACTGTGGGATCCTCTGGGAGGGGTAATGTAGAGGGAGGGAATTGTCTGGGGAATGGAGAGAAAAGAGACTATATACGGTACAGAAACTACCTGGTAACTTTTCTGCCTGTCTTCAGTGAGGTACCCGCATGTCCCAGTTTGGTTCTTTGTCAATAAACCATCTGAATTTGGCGGTTGTAGTAAAGTAAGAGCAGAGCTGGAAGATGGGAGGCAGTTCTCTTCTCTGTCACTCCAACTAAAGCAGCATGTCTTGCAGAGGTAAAGGAGACAAAAGATTAGCCAAAGGCTGCAGAATCTTATCTGTTGGTATCAGGTCTCCCTTTGCAAAGCTGGTGAGTTTGCAATGCTAGTTTGTTCTGTGAGAACCCTACTTCCAGCATCTGAAGGTTGTTGTGTCACCATCAACCTATCATGGGCTCAACCAGAAATGGGACTCGTTACTAAATGGGAGACCCTAGTGATTAAACTGAGACAATGAAACCCCATTGACCAAAACAAGTAAATCAGTTTGTGTGAGAACTAGGATTCCCCACTAAACAATCCCGAAGTCCCACAGGGGGAGGTCAGAGGGATAATGTTACAATGGCGTAATGAGCAGAGAGTGACAGCCCTTTCCTCTGCTGTTACTCGCTCTTAAAAGAGCCTTTTGTTGTGTTTGGCAAGGCCGATTTAGACATTCTACCCACAGCTCACCAGGTAAGCCTCACTTGCCTCCTGCAGGGCCATGACGGCCGAGCTCTGGAAACGCAGATCGGTTTTGAAGTCCTGAGCGATCTCCCGGACCAGGCGCTGGAAGGGAAGTTTGCGGATGAGCAGCTCGGTGGATTTCTGGTAGCGCCGGATCTCCCTCAGAGCCACGGTGCCGGGCCGGTAGTGCCCCAAGAATACGGACTGACACAGATACCTGAGGATATTTGGTGCTCCTTTACATTTATCATTTATTTTACTAATACGGTGCTTCCATGTCAGCTTATTATCCAGCCACATGCCGAGTGATCAACCTACTGACACTTCAAGAGATTGACCACATCATTTCAAATCAGATCCTCTTTGTAAAACACGTATTTCAGCTACTGAAAGCTTAAGACCCCATCTATCTCCCCACTGTTCAACCGTATTAATCACTAATCACATTCTATTTACAACTGAATTGAAAGCTTCATCGTCTGCAAAAAGTGATTTACACACCCCAGTACCTACCTCAGATAAAATATCATTAATTATCATATTAAACAATCAAGGGCTACAAATACTATCTTGTGGGGTCCCATTCTCTATCACATAGAAGCCCAAATATACCTTACCCACCCTTACCTGCCTAGAATGCACAAATTATGTAGTCTTCCTCTCACTCCTAATTTCTATGCCTTAATCCTTTCATAACATATCATATGCTTTTACTATACAAAAAATACTGCAATTATAACTTCATTTACATGTGCTTTCCTAATATCATCTTCCAAACATGAAACTGAATCTAATGTCATCAGCCCTTCTGAAATCCGCACTGATAAAATGCTGTATCACCTCTGTTTTCCAAAATATAATTCAACTGTTCTATTATCATACATTTAATACATTTACGCAAACAAGGTGGGACGTTAGTGATGTTGCTCTATAACTAGAAGGATCCTACTTGGGTTTCCCTGGTTTCAGAACAGGCACTACCACCGCCATTTTCTATGAAGAGGCCAAAACTCCAAAGAGATTCAAAAATGTTAATATTATCTCGAGAGTTATAAGCCATGTGTTTAAACATTAATAACATATTTAATCCATTCCTTGTGCCATCTGACCCGTACTATTAATAGCTTTCTTAAATTCACACAAAGCCAACTCTACATCTCTATCATTGCTTCCAACACATCAGATTTTTCACGTAAAACCTCATCCCTACATTGTTTTGGCTCTTCACTTAACTTACCTTAGAACATAGAAAACCTACAGCACAATACAGGCCCTTTGGCCCACAATGCTGTGCTGAACCTGTGCTTCCTTTAGAAATTACCTCAGGTTACCCATAGCCCTCTATTTTTCTAAGTTCCATGTACTCATCTCTTAAAAGACCCTATCGTATCCGCTTCCACCACCTTCACCATTCCACGCACTCACCACTCTCTGCGTAAAAAGCTTATCCCTGACATCTCCTGTGTACCTACTTCCAAGCTCCTTTACACTGTGATAGTCATTTCAGCCCTGGGAAAAAGCCTCTGATTATCCACACGATCAATGCCTCTCATCATCCTATACACCTCTATCAGGCCACCTCTCATCCTCCGTCGCTCCAAGGAGAAAAGGCCACAATCACTCAACTTATTCTCATAAGGCATGCTCCCCATTTTGATTATGAATTGCAGCAGATGATCGTGCAGTAACTGAACTTTCTCTATTTCAGGAACAATCGCCTTCTTTAATCAATACAGGAATGGTATTAACCCCATGAATGCTGTCCCCCTCCCGACTTTCTTAATCATTCCCCAAACATCTCCAATTTTTATATCCCATCCAATACTACCACAAGAAGACCCCGAGTAAACCTTTGTCACAACTTCCACCATTTTCCTCTCTACAGCCTGTGCCTTTCATACTTAAGAGGGCACTCAGAAAGCAAAACTCTCCAAAGGACTTTATTTTTCCCCAAATTGCCTCTGCACACTCCGCCGTCCACCATGGTTCCTTCTTCCTATTAATACCGTTTTTAAACAGGAGGCAATCCCGCTGCAGTTTGATGAATAATAACCTTTCATTGCAGAAATTTATATCAGCTAACACATTCAGCCCTGACAGACGTTGATCATGTAAAACATCTCCCAGTTTGTTTTCCCAAAATTCCAAGTCCTAAAAGTGGTCTCCTGTCCCTTATCTACCTCCAAACCCAAGCTTATGAAGATAGGAAAATCATCACTCCCTGATGCTTCATCACCCATGACATCCCGCTCACTCACTCCAGCCAGAATGTTTGAAACTGAAGTTAAATCTACAGCAGTTTCCAAACTACTCCAAACTATTATGAATATTAAACCCATACCTCTCCCACTATTAAGACATACAAGATGCAAAATATCTAAAAGTTCTTCTACAATCAAACAATTTTATGAACTCTATGCATTAAAATCCCCAACCATACAACCCTTAGTGAGCTAGGGCTACATATACTCTCCAACAAATCAATCCAACCTTTCCACAAGATTTAATACTCCTACCTGTTGAATCAAATCCTTCCTCTATAAACACCTCATGCACTTCATTCACATCCACCACTCTTATGTCCCATCCTTTCCTTTATTTAACTTGCAACCTCACCCCCTGTACCAACTAACTAACCTAACACATGATTACAATGTAATCCTGCAAAGGAATGTGATAACAGCCAGGTTTCATATCGGGTGAATTTGGTTAATCAGAAATAAACTTCTGAATGTCTTGACCATCAGACTTCTGTCATTCCACTGGAATATTGGTGCGTACCTGCACTAAGGGACTGAAGTACAGACAGCCCACCCATCGGAGCTTCATTTACAGTTTCCCACATAACACTAGTTATACCTGGATACTTCTCAGCACCATTCACAATAATTTTAATTTTCTCGGTACAACCAGATGTCTGAACAGCACAATTCACAACATCATTTATTTAACATCAGAAACTTCATTTTACCAACTAGCAAAGTATCTGTAGTAATGGACCTGCGATACGACACTCGGCCACTAACTTCACATCCTGTTCTCTGACTGGCAATACTTTTTCAACATCTGGTTTAACTTTTTGCAAGGCCTCTGCTTAAGACGCACTCAACTGCGTTTTAACCTGTTGAACTTCAGCTGCATTCTCAAGCGCCACACATCCTCCTTACAAGCTGCACTATGTTCTCCTCGCAATTAAACTTTGCACCTTCGCAATCTTCATACTTCTGTTGCCCACCGCACTCACTACACCTTAGCTTCCCATGACATACTGCCACAACATGCCCAAATCTCTGGCATTGTAAAAATCTCAGCGGAGGAGGAATATAAGCTTGTAAGTTAAAACGAACATACCCCAGACTAACTTTATCAGAAAGCCTCACGTCATCAAAGTATATCAATAGTTTAGCTTTCCCCCCTTCCACCACTTCAGACTACGGTACTTGCAATCCCTTTACCTTCTTAACCTTGCCTCCCAATCAGAATCAGACTTTAATGCCAAGTACCTGTACACATACAAGGAATTTACTTCCGCCAGATATTGTCTCTCTGCTCATAACAATAATAATGATAAATATAAATGAAAATATAGATTATACATACAAGTAGTGCAATCCAAGTAATAGTTAGCCGACAGTTAACCGGCAGTTAACTGTTCAGCAAAGTGACCGCAGTAGGGAAAAAACTTCTCCAGTGCCTATTAGTCTTAGTCTGGAGGGATCTGAAGCGCCTACCAGACGGAAGCAGTTCAAACAGTCTGTGCGCAGGATGGAAGGAGTTCTTTATGATGTTCCCCGCCCTCTTCTTCAACCTGGAAGAGTACAGGTCCACAATAGAGGGCACGGAGGCTCCAATGATGCACTCGGCAGTCCTCACTGTGCGCTGTAGTCTGGTTCTATCCTGCTTGGATAGAATGGGAATTCATTTCTTCTATCAAAATCTGCACCCGAACACCAGTTCTAACACTCCTGATACCTCAATTTTCATCAGGCAACATGTACACTTCTTTCTTAACCGAATTAAGTCTTAAAACGCAACGCCCTTTCGCAGTTTCTTATCCTGACCAACGATTAGCACATCACCTCCTCTTAGGGTCTGAGCCCATCTGTACTCCCAGAAGCAGATCCAAAATAAGGGAAACCCTGCAGATGCTGTAAATCCAAGGAACACACACAAAATGCCGGAAGAACTCAGGGCTGATGAATGGTCTCGGCCCGAAATGTCGACTGAACTCTCTCCCGCAGATGCTGGCGGGCCTGTTGAGTTCCTCCAGCATTTTGTGTGTTGCTGCAGTTAATTTAATGGAATTCACAGAAGGCTGTTCTGGGTCAAATTTATACAATACCCTGCAGTCTTCTTTCCTTTTTTTAACAAAATATCCAGCCGTACAGCTCCATTACTTGAAATCATTCCAACATTAAATTACGTTTTCCGTTTTCTAGATCTGCGTTCAACTGCATTCCAGCCGCCTCCCACACTCACCCGAACTCTTCGTGTCCTGCCGAAGGGTCTCGGCCTGAAACGTCGACAGCGCTTCTCCCTGTAGATGCTGCCTGGCCTGCTGTGTTCCACCAGCATTTTGTGTGTGTTGTCTGTCCTGACGAAGGGTCTCGGCCCGGAACGTCGACAGCGCTTCTCCCTGTAGATGCTGCCTGGCCTGCTGTGTTCCACCAGCATTTTGTGTGTGTTGTCTGTCCTGACGAAGGGTCTCGGCCCGGAACGTCGACAGCGCTTCTCCCTGTAGATGCTGCCTGGCCTGCTGTGTTCCACCAGCATTTTGTGTGTGTTGTCTGTCCTGACGAAGGGTCTCGGCCTGAAACGTCGACAGCGCTTCTCCCTGTAGATGCTGCCTGGCCTGCTGTGTTCCACCAGCATTTTGTGTGTGTTGTCTGTCCTGACGAAGGGTCTCGGCCGGAAACGTCGACAGCGCTTCTCCCCGTAGATGCTGCCTGGCCTGCTGTGTTCCACCAGCATTTTGTGTGTGTTGTCTGTCCTGTCGAAGGGTCTCGGCCCGGAACGTCGACAGCGCTTCTCCCTGTAGATGCTGCCTGGCCTGCTGTGTTCCACCAGCATTTTGTGTGTGTTGTCTGTCCTGACGAAGGGTCTCGGCCCGGAACGTCGACAGTGCTTCTCCCTGTAGATGCTGCCTGGCCTGCTGTGTTCCACCAGCATTTTGTGTGTGTGTCTGTCCTGACGAAGGGTCTCGGCCTGAACCGTCGACAGCGCTTCTCCCTGTAGATGCTGCCTGGTCTGCTGTGTTCCACCAGCATTGTGTGTGTGTGTTCCTTCAATTTCCAGCATCTGCAGATTTCCTCGTGTTTGCTCTTCATTTCCAGACACTCGCCCCTCTCCACCTGAACCTACATTATTTCCCATCAGCGCCACACATTCACAGCCAACACCACCGACCGCTGCCGCTCCCGAGCCAGGGGGCAACTCGGACCCTCTTCATGTCCTGCTGTCAATCAGACCTGTGGGCGGGGCCTGCACACGGTACAATGACGTCATAAACTTTAAGCCCCCCCCCCTTCCTCGTTTCACGCTGAGCGTCTGTTCGGAGGGTCCAGGGCTTCGGGAGGGGCGGGGTGGTTTCAGACCCGGTCCGCGTGGTATCGTTCCCTCCAAAGTGCGTCAGCCGTCTTCTCCAGACAAACTGAGAGAGTGGGCAGGAGAGCGGGAGTTCATATCTCACCGCAACAGCCCCGGCCCAATGTGTTCGCCCGTTCCGGGCTATCTGGACACTAGATTGCCCTGCATTCTAAATGACCGTTTCAATCCCGTTTGTTCTGTTCAAAAATTCTCCTGTGTTTCCAGTTTCCGTTTGAAGTAGGATAACGGTGATACCAACCACTGAACTAACGAGGAATAAACAGGAGTGTGCATTTATTTCTCACTTACTGATTCGAACTCGGGACCTCTCGTCCAGCGTTGATGCCACTCCGCCGCCAGCCGGCCCCGTGAATCGCAACAGGAAAAATAGAGCTGAGATCGCAGAGGGGGAGCAGTGAGAGAGCGTTTCACTGAACTCTCATCGATGGGAAGATTCAAACTTCTTCAGAGTAGGCATCCCCTGTTGACATCAATGGATCTGGGGTTGAGAGGGCGAACGGCTTTAAGTTCCACGGTATACACATCAGCGAGGATCTCTCGAGGTCTGTACATACTGGCTGCGTGGTGAAAAGGGCGCCTCTTGCACCTCAGACTGCTGAAGAAATTTGATATGGGTCTCCAAATCGTAAAGACTTTCTACAGGGGACCATCCTGTATGGATGCATCACTGCCCGGGATGGGAACTGAAATTCCCTCAATCGTAGGAATCTGCAAGGAGCGGTGCGGGCAGCCTAGCGTGTCTGTTGATGTGATCTTCACAGTATTCAGGACATTTACAGAGACAAGTGTGAAATAGGGCCTGAAGGATCGTTGGGGACCCGAGTCACCCCAATCTCAAACTGTTCCTGCTGCTCCCATCCGGGAAAGAGTCCGGCAGCATAAAAGCCGGCACCAACAGGCTCCAGGACAGCTTCTTCCATCAGACCGATTTATTCACGCTGAAACAATCGTATTTTTATGTTATATTGGCTGTCCTGTTGTACATACTATTTATTACTTATTGCTATAAATTGTATATTTATACGGAGACGTAGCGTAAGGATTTTTTCTCCTCATTCATGTGAAGGACGTAATTAATGAAGTCCATTGAATTCAATTCCACGGAAGAGACTTCACAGTGTAGCAGTCGAATCACAGACGGGAATGTGTGCAGATGCTGGAAATCCAAGCAACATACACAAAATGCCAGAGCAACTCAGCTGCTTCGTGATCCTGAAGAAGGGTTTCGGCCTGAAAAATCGACTATGTACTTTATTCCACAGATGCTGCTGCACATTTTCTCCTTGTACGAGAGAGAAAATAAAAGTTAGGGATCACCAGCGTCCCTGGGTGGGCTCGAACCACCAACCTTTCGGTTAACAGCCGAACGCGCTGGCCGATTGCGCCACAGAGACGAGAACTGAAAAAGAAAGAATAAAACACAAATTTCATTTCAAACTTCTTGTAATAGCTGCAGAATGTGATACATTGGTGTTTTAAAACACAAGGACGAATATCTCCCGCTGCCAACGGAGAATAAATTTAGCAGAGGATGGTTTCGATCCATCGACCTCTGGGTTATGGGCCCAGCACGCTTCCGCTGCGCCACTCTGCTACGGAGAGTGTGCTCAATTGTTGAACTGTGAATGCTGTGCAGAGTTTAGTTTCTATATGTGTGTGTGCGTTTATGTCTGTGTCTGTATCTGTACATGTTTGCGTCTGGTTCTGTGTCTGTTTCTGTCAAGGTCTGTGTCTGTACATGTCTGGGTCCATTCCGTCTTTTTTCCCGTTTCATATCCACGTACCCTTGTTTCTCCTCTCCCGTTTTCTCCACCTTCCCTACTCTCTGACCCACCCAGGTATTCTCTCTCTGCCGTTTATGCTCTATCCGTCTTGCACCTCGGTCCCGATATTTCCCCCACTGAAATGCATTTTACATTATTTAACTGTCCAGACGAACAATTCATCCCACTGGTCGGCTTTTTTAAAAATAAATAACGACGTTTTAACCGGAGGTGCCATTAAATTCCTAATCCAGTCCTGATGATTGAATGACTGTCCGAGTTCCTTCAGTGTTGAACTAACAGATCAACTAGTGAAGCGGAACTCGCGACATTAATGTACTGCAAACACTGACATCAAATGCAACAATTCCTCCTCCGGGATTAACTGTTGCTGTCCTGTTCAGACCATCACAGCCGGACCGGTTAGTGACGGAAGGGGAGATGTGGAGGACCGCTGATGCTCCGCCCCTCCCTGCCACACGGGAGGGTTTCCCATTCCTGCACCAAAGCGGTGTGACGGACACAGTAAAGGTCGGGTTTTAACTCTCCCACGTAGGACGGTGTAAAGACAGACTGGCAGTTGCTTATCCCGTGGCCAGCTGAGTTACTCCAGCATTTTGTGAATGTTGCTTTGAATTCCAACATCTGGGATTTCCCGCCGATGTTTCAATTCACTGGAGATGCCGAGTGTTGAATCCCGGACTTCATACAACGAAAGCATACGAGCTCTCATTGAAATATATCCGGTTTGTAAAACCTACTGTAAATCCTCTTTCTGAGTCACCGATCACAAAGAGCGAACGTTGAAAGGTGGAAAACAGAAGTTGGAGGAGATATTCAGTTTCTCCAAACTGCTTTCGCCTTCTCCCCTTACCTGCCAATGCCTCCCTCTGGTGGTGCTCCTCCGTTGAGTTCGTCAATGGCCTTCTGTCCTTCTATCAGACTCCCTCTTTTCCAGTCCTGTGTCTCTTTCGCCAGACAACTTCCCAACTGTTTGCTTCACCCCAGCCCCTCACGGTTTCACCTATCATCTTGTTTCTCCTTTTTCTCACGCCACCTTTTAATTCTACCACTCTTCTCTTTTTCCCTCCAGTCCTGCTGAAGGGTCTCGGCCCGAAACCTGGACTGTTCTCTTTTCCATAGAAGCTCCCTGACCTGCTGAGTTCCTCCAGCATTCTGTGTGTGTTGAATCGTGTCTTCTAACTCATTTACCAAACACGTGAAACTGCTTCCTCATAGTATCTACCCAAATTTTTGATAAAGTAGATATCCTGAGAAATGTTCTTATATTGTAAAAGAAAATACGAATGGTTAAATGAATAAAACATATTAACCAAAACAAGTCACAGAAACAGTAATTTAGAGAACTTTTTTGATTAAATAAATGGAGCTTTTCCCTCCCAGAGGCAGAATAACATAATACTGTTCCTATGTCTGATAATAAAATGGAGGATCAGACGCCACGGGCCGAATGACATAATACTGTTCCCATGTCTGATTACAGAATGGAGGATCAGACAAGATGGACCGAATGACATACTACTGTCCATACGTCTGTTGATAGAATGGAGGATCAGACCCCATCGGCAAAATAACATAATACTGTTCCTATGTCTGATGATAAAATGGAGGAGCAGAATCCATGGGCCGAATGACATAATACTGTTCCTATGTCTGATGATAGAACGAGGGAGCAGACTCCATGGGCCGAATGACATAATACTGTTCCTATGTCTGGTGATTAAATGGAAGATCAGATGCCATGGGCCGAATGACATAATACTGTTCATATGTCTGGTGATAGAATGGAATAACAGACGCCATGGGCCGAATGACATGATACTGTTCCTCTGTCTGATGATAGAATGAGGGAGCAGATGCCATGGGCCGAATAACATAGTACTGTTCCTATGTCTGATGATAAAATGGAAGATCAGATGCCATGGGCCGAATGACATAATACTGCTCCTATGCCTGATGATAGAATGGTGGATCAGACGCCATGGGCCGAATGACATAATACTGTCCCTATGTCTGAAGAGAGAATGGAGGATCAGACGCCATGGGCCGAAAGACATAATACTGTTCCTCTGTCTGATGATAAAATGAGGGAGCAGACTCCATGGGCCGAATGACATAATACTTTTCCTCTGTCTGATGATAAAATGGAGGATCAGATGCCATGGGCCGAATGACATAGTACTGTTCCTATGTCTGATGATAAAATGGAAGATCAGATGCCATGGGCCGAATGACATAATAAAGTTCCTATGTCTGATGATAAAATGGAGGATCAGACGCCATGGGCCAAATGACATAATACTGTTCCTATGTCTGATGACAGAATGGGGGATCAGATGCCATGGGCCGAATGACATAATACTGTTCCTATGTCTGATGATAGAATGAGGGAGCAGAATCCATGGGACGAATGACATAATACTGTTCCTATGTCTGATGATAGAATGAGGGAGCAGAATCCATGGGACGAATGACATAATACTGTTCCTATGTCTGATGATAGAATGAGGGAGCAGAATCCATGGGCCGAATGACATAATACTGTTCCTATGTCTGATGATAGAATGGTGGATCAGACGCCATGGGCCGAATGATATACTACAGCACGTATGTCTGAAGAGAGAATGGAGGATCAGACGCCATGGGCCGAAAGACATAATACTGTTCCTCTGTCTGATGATAAAATGAGGGAGCAGACTCCATGGGCCGAATGACATAATACTGTTCCTATGTCTGGTGATTAAATGGAGGATCAGACGCAATGCGCTGAATGACATAATACTGTAATTCTGTCTGATGATAGAATGGAGGATCAGACGCCATGGGCCGAATGACATAATACTGTTCCTCTGTCTGATGATAAAATGAGGGAGCAGACTCCATGGGCCGAATGATATGCTACATCACGTATGTCTGAAGAGAGAATGGAGGATCAGACACCATGGGCCGAATTATATAATACAGTTCGTATGTCTGAAGAGAGAATGGAGGATCAGACGCCATGTGCCGAATGACATAATACTATTCCTATGTCTGATGATAAAATGGACGATCAGACGACATGGGCCGAATGACATAATACTGTTCCTATGTCTGATGACAAAATGGAGGATCAGTTGCCATGGGCCGAATGACATAATACTGTTCCTATGTCCGGTGATTAAATGGAGGATCAGACGCAATGCGCCGAATGACATAATACTGCTCCTATGTCTGATAATAAAATGTAGGATCAGACGCCACGGGCCGAATGACATATTACTGTTCCTATGTCTGATTACAGAATGGAGGATCAGACAAGATGGCCCAAATGACTTGCTACTGTCCATACGTCTGTTGATAGATTGGAGGATCAGACCCCATCGGCAAAATGACATAATACTATTCCTATGTCTGATGATATAATGAGGGAGCAGACTCCATGGGCCGAATGACATAATACAGTTCCTATGTCTGAAGAGAGAATGGAGGATCAGACGCTATGGGCCGAATAATATAATACAGTACTTATGTCTGAAGAGAGAATGGAGGATCAGACGCCATGGGCCGAATGACATAATACTGTTCCTATGCCTGAAGATAGAATGAGGGAGCAGAATCCATGGGCCGAATGACATAATACTGTTCCTCTGACTAATGATAAAATGGAGAGTCCGACGAAATCGGCCGAATGCAATAATACTGTTCTATGTCTGATGATTAAATGGAGGGTCAGATGCCATGGGCCGAATGACATAATACTGTTCCTATGTCTGATGACAGAATGGGGGATCAGATGCCATGGGCCGAATGACATAATACTGTTCCTATGTCTGATGATAGAATGAGGGAGCAGAATCCATGGGACGAATGACATAATACTGTTCCTATGTCTGATGATAGAATGAGGGAGCAGAATCCATGGGACGAATGACATAATACTGTTCCTATGTCTGATGATAGAATGAGGGAGCAGAATCCATGGGCCGAATGACATAATACTGTTCCTATGTCTGATGATAGAATGGTGGATCAGACGCCATGGGCCGAATGATATACTACAGCACGTATGTCTGAAGAGAGAATGGAGGATCAGACGCCATGGGCCGAAAGACATAATACTGTTCCTCTGTCTGATGATAAAATGAGGGAGCAGACTCCATGGGCCGAATGACATAATACTGTTCCTATGTCTGGTGATTAAATGGAGGATCAGACGCAATGCGCTGAATGACATAATACTGTAATTCTGTCTGATGATAGAATGGAGGATCAGACGCCATGGGCCGAATGACATAATACTGTTCCTCTGTCTGATGATAAAATGAGGGAGCAGACTCCATGGGCCGAATGATATGCTACATCACGTATGTCTGAAGAGAGAATGGAGGATCAGACACCATGGGCCGAATTATATAATACAGTTCGTATGTCTGAAGAGAGAATGGAGGATCAGACGCCATGTGCCGAATGACATAATACTATTCCTATGTCTGATGATAAAATGGACGATCAGACGACATGGGCCGAATGACATAATACTGTTCCTATGTCTGATGACAAAATGGAGGATCAGTTGCCATGGGCCGAATGACATAATACTGTTCCTATGTCCGGTGATTAAATGGAGGATCAGACGCAATGCGCCGAATGACATAATACTGCTCCTATGTCTGATAATAAAATGTAGGATCAGACGCCACGGGCCGAATGACATATTACTGTTCCTATGTCTGATTACAGAATGGAGGATCAGACAAGATGGCCCAAATGACTTGCTACTGTCCATACGTCTGTTGATAGATTGGAGGATCAGACCCCATCGGCAAA
The DNA here is from genome assembly GCF_030144855.1 of Hypanus sabinus. Lineage (NCBI taxonomy): Eukaryota > Metazoa > Chordata > Chondrichthyes > Myliobatiformes > Dasyatidae > Hypanus > Hypanus sabinus. The sequence goes on from NC_082736.1 coordinate 4,644,955, forward strand.
ATGACATAATACTATTCCTATGTCTGATGATATAATGAGGGAGCAGACTCCATGGGCCGAATGACATAATACAGTTCCTATGTCTGAAGAGAGAATGGAGGATCAGACGCTATGGGCCGAATAATATAATACAGTACTTATGTCTGAAGAGAGAATGGAGGATCAGACGCCATGGGCCGAATGACATAATACTGTTCCTATGCCTGAAGATAGAATGAGGGAGCAGAATCCATGGGCCGAATGACATAATACTGTTCCTCTGACTAATGATAAAATGGAGAGTCCGACGAAATCGGCCGAATGCAATAATACTGTTCTATGTCTGATGATTAAATGGAGGGTCAGATGCCATGGGCCGAATGACATAATACTGTTCCTCTGTCTGATTTTAAAATGGAGGATCAGATGCCATGGGCCGAATGATATACTACAGCACGTATGTCTGAAGAGAGAATGGAGGATCAGACGCCATGGGCCGAATGACATAATACTGTTCCTATGACTGATGATAGAATGAGGGAGCAGACGCCATGGGCCGAATGATATACTACAGCACGTATGTCTGAAGAGAGAATGGAGGATCAGATGCCATGGGCTGAAAGACATAATACTGTTCCTCTGTCTGATGATAAAATGAGGGAGCAGACTCCATGGGCCGAATGACATAATACTGTTCCTCTGTCTGATGATAAAATGGACGATCAGAGGACATGGGCTGAATGACATAATACTGTTCCTATGTCCAATGATTAAATGGAGGATCAGACGCAATGCGCCGAATGACATAATACTGTAATTCTGTCTGAAGAGAGAATGGAGGATCAGACACCATGGGACGAATGACATAACACTGTTCCTCTTTCTGATGATAAAATGGAGGGTCAGATGCCATGGGCCGAATGACATAATTCTGTTCCAATGTCTGATGATAGAATGGAGGATCAGACACCATGGGCCGAATTATATAATACAGTTCGTATGTCTGAAGAGAGAATGGAGGATCAGACGACATGGGCCGAATGACATAATACTGTTCCTATGTCTGGTGATTAAATGGAGGATCAGTTGCCATGGGCCGAATGAGATAATACTGTTCCTATGTCCGGTGATTAAATGGAGGATCAGACGCAATGCGCCGAATGACATAATACTGCTCCTATGTCTGATAATAAAATGGAGGATCAGACGCCACGGGCCGAATGACATATTACTGTTCCTATGTCTGATTACAGAATGGAGGATCAGACAAGATGGCCCGAATGACTTGCTACTGTCCATACGTCTGTTGATAGATTGGAGGATCAGACCCCATCGGCAAAATGACATAATACTATTCCTATGTCTGATGATATAATGAGGGAGCAGACTCCAGGGGCCGAATGACATAATACAGTTCCTATGTCTGAAGAGAGAATGGAGGATCAGACGCTATGGGCCGAATAATATAATACAGTACTTATGTCTGAAGAGAGAATGGAGGATCAGACGCCATGGGCCGAATGACATAATACTGTTCCTCTGACTAATGATAAAATGGAGAGTCCGACGAAATCGGCCGAATGCAATAATACTGTTCTATGTCTGATGATTAAATGGAGGGTCAGATGCCATGGGCCGAATGACATAATACTGTTCCTCTGTCTGATGATAAAATGGAGGATCAGATGCCATGGGCCGAATGACATAGTACTGTTCCTATGTCTGATGATAAAATGGAAGATCAGATGCCATGGGCCGAATGACATAATACTGTTCCTATGTCTGATGATAGAATGGAGGATCAGATGCCATGGGCCGAATGACATAATACTGTTCCTATGTCTGATGATAGAATGGAGTAACAGACGCCATGGGCCGAATGACATAATACTGTTCCTCTGTCTGATGATAGAATGGTGGATCAGACGCCATGGGCCGAATGATATACTACAGCACGTATGTCTGAAGAGAGAATGGAGGATCAGACTCCATGGGCTGAAAGACATAATACTGTTCCTCTGTCTGATGATAAAATGAGGGAGCAGACTCCATGGGCCGAATGACATAATACTGTTCCTCTGTCTGATGATAAAATGGAGTGTCAGATGCCATGGGCCGAATGACATAATACTGTTCCTATGTCTGATGATAGAATGGAGGATCAGATGCCATGGGCCGAATGACATAATACTGTTCCCATGTCTGATGATAAAATGGAAGATCAGATGCCATGGGCCGAATGACATAATACTGTTCCTATGTCTGATGATAAAATGGAAGATCAGATGCCATGGGCCGAATGACATAATACTGTTCCTCTGTCTGATGATAGAATAAGGGAGCAGACTCCATAGGCCGAATGATATAATACTGTTCCTCTGTCTATTGATAGAATGGTGGATCAGACGCAATGGGCCGAATGACATAATACTGTTCCTATGTCTGATGATAAAATGGACGATCAGACGCAATGCGCCGAATGACATAATACTGTAATTCTGTCTGAAGAAAGAATGGAGGATCAGACGCCATGGGGCGAATGATATAATACTGTTCCTCTGTCTGATGAAAAATGGAGGGTCCGACGAAATCGGCCGAATGACAGAATACTGTTCTATGTCTGATGATTAAATGGAGGGTCAGATGCCATGGGCCGAATGATATACTACAGCACGTATGTCTGAAGAGAGAATGGAGGATCAGACGCCATGGGCCGAAAGACATAATACTGTTCCTAAGTCTGATGATAAAATGGAGGATCAGACACCATGGGCCGAATGACATAATACTGTTCCTCTGTCTGATGATAAAATGGAGGGTCAGATGCCATGGGCCGAATGACATAATACTGTTCCTATGTCTGATGATAAAATGGACGATCAGAGGACATGGGCCGAATGACATAATACTGTTCCTATGTCTGATGATAAAATGGACGATCAGAGGACATGGGCTGAATGACATAATACTGTTCCTATGTCTGATGATAAAATGGAGGATCAAACGCCATGGGCCGAATAACATAATACTGTTCCTATGTCTGATGATAAAATGGAGGATCAGACGCCACGGGCCGAATGACATATTACTGTTCCTATGTCTGATTACAGAATGGAGGATCAGACAAGATGGCCCGAATGACTTGATACTGTCCATACGTCTGTTGATAGATTGGAGGATCAGACCCCATCAGCAAAATGACATAATATTATTCCTATGTCTGATGATATAATGAGGGAGCAGACGCCATGGGCCGAATGACATAATACTGTTCCTATGTCTGAAGAGAGAATGGAGGATCAGACGCTATGGGCCGAATGACATAATACTGTTCCTATGCCTGAAGATAGAATGAGGGAGCAGACTCCATGGGCCGAATGACATAATACTGTTCCTCTGTCTAATGATAAAATGGTGGAACAGACACCATGGGCGAATGACATAATACTGATCCTCTGTCTGATGATAAAATGGAGGGTCAGATGCCATGGGCCGAATGACGTAATTCTGTTCCAATGTCTGATGATTAAATGGAGGATCAGACGCCATGGGCCGAATTACATAATACTGTTCCTAAGTAGGATGATAAAATGAGGGAGCAGACTCCATGGGCCGAATGACATAATACTGTTCCTCTGTCTAATGATAAAATGGTGGAACAGACACCATGGGCGAATGACATAATACTGATCCTCTGTCTGATGATAAAATGGAGGGTCAGATGCCATGGGCCGAATGACGTAATTCTGTTCCAATGTCTGATGATTAAATGGAGGATCAGACGCCATGGGCCGAATTACATAATACTGTTCCTAAGTAGGATGATAAAATGAGGGAGCAAACTCCATGGGCCGAATGACATAATACTGTGCCTCTGTCTGATGATAGAATGGAGGATCAGACTGCATGGGCCGAATTACATAATACTGTTCCTCTGTCTGATGATAGAATGGTGAATCAGACGCCATGGGCCGAATGACATAATACTGATCCTCTGTCTGATGATAGAATGAGGGAGCAGACTCCATGGGCCGAATGACATAATACTGTTCCTCTGTCTGATGATAAAATGGAGGGTCCGCCGAAATCGGCCGAATGACATAATACTGTTCTATGTCTGATGATTAAATGGAGGGTAAGATGCCATGGGCCGAATGACATAATAATGTTCCTCTGTCTGATGATAAAATGGAGGATCAGACTCCATGCGCCGAATGACATAATACTGTTCCTATGTCTGATGATAGAATGAGGGAGCAGACTCCATGGGCCGAATGACATAATACTGTTCCTCTGTCTGATGAAAGAATGGTGGATCAGACACGATGGGCCGAATGACATAATACTGTTCCTATGTCTGATGAAAGAATGGTGGATCAGACACGATGGGCCGAATGACATAATACTGTTCCTGTGTCTGATGATTCAATGGAGGAAAAGACGCCATGGGCCGAATGTCATAATACTGTTCCTATCACTGATGATAAAATGGAGGATCAGATGCCATGGGCCGAATGACATAATACTGTTCCTATGTATAATGATAGAATGAGGGAGCAGACTCCATGGTCCGAATGACATAATACTGTTCCTATGTCTGAAGATAGAATGAGGGAGCAGACGCCATGGGCCGAATGACGTAATACTCTTCCTCTGTCTGATGATAGAATGAGGGAGCAGACTCCATGGGCCGAATGACATAAAACTGTTCCTCTGTCTGACTATAAAATGGAGGATCAGACGCCATGGGCCGAATGACATAATACTGTTCCTCTGTCTGATGATAAAATGGGGGATCAGACGCCATGGCCTGAATGTCATAATACTGTTCCTATGTCTGATGATAAAATGGACGATCAGGCGACATGGGCCGAATGACCTAATACTGTTCCTATGTCCGGTGATTAAATGGAGGATCAGACGCCATGGGCCGAATGACATAATACTGTTCCTATGTCTGATGATAGAATGAGGGAGCAGACTCCATGGGCCGAATGACATAATACTGTTCCTATGTCTGATGAAAGAATGGTGGATCAGACACGATGGGCCGAATGACATAATACTGTTCCTGTGTCTGATGATTAAATGCAGGAAAAGACGCCCATGGGCCGAATGACATAATACTGTTCCGATGTCTGATGATAGAATGAGAGAGCAGACACCATGGGACGTATGACATAATACTGTAATTCTGTCTGATGATAGAATGGAGGAACAGACGCCATGGGCCGAATGACATAATACTGATCCTCTGTCTGATGATAAAATGGAGGATCAGACGCCATGGGCCGAATGACATAATACTGCTCCTCTGTCTGATGATAAAATGGAGGATCAGACGCCATGGGCCGAATGACATAATACTGTTCCAATGTCTGAAGATAGAATGGAGGATCAGGCGCCATGGCCCGAATGTCATAATACTGTTCCTCTGTCTGATGATAGAAATGTGGATCAGACACGATGGGCCGAATGACATAATACTGTTCCTCTGTCTGATGATAGAATGGGGGATCAGACACGATGGGCGGAATGACATAATACTGTTCCTATGTCTGATGACAGAATGAGGGAGCAGAATCCATGGGCCGAATGACATAATACTGTTCCTATGTCTGGTGATTAAATGGTGGATCAGACGCCATGGGCCGAATGACATAATACTGTTCCTCTTTCTGATGATAGAATGAGGGAGCAGAATCCATGGGCCGAATGACATAATACTGTTCCTATCACTGATGATAAAATGGAGGATCAGATGCCATGGGCCGAATGACATACTACTGTTCCTATGTCTGATGATAAAATGGAGGAACAGACGTCATCGGCCGCATAACATAATACTGTTCCAATGTCTGATGATAAAATGGAGGAACAGACGTCATCGGCCGCATAACATAATACTGTTCCAATGTCTGATGATAGAATGAGGGAGCAGACGCCATGGGCCGAATGACATAATACTGTTCCTATGTCTGAAGATAGAATGAGGGAGCAGACGCCATGGGCCGAATGACATAATACTGTTCCTATGTCTGGTGAGAGAATGGAGGAACAGACACCATGGGCAGAATGACATAATACTGTTCCTATGTCTGATGATAAAATGGAGGAACAGACGTCATCGGCCGCATAACATAATACTGTTCCAATGTCTGATGATAGAATGAGGGAGCAGACGCCATGGGCCAAATGACATAATACTGTTCCTATGTCTGAAGATAGAATGAGGGAGCAGACGCCATGGGCCGAATGACATAATACTGTTCCTATGTCTGAAGATAGAATGAGGGAGCAGACGCCATGGGCCGAATGACATAATACTGTTCCTATGTATAATGATAGAATGAGGGAGCAGACGCCATGGGCCGAATGACATAATACTGTGCCTCTGTCTGATGATAGAATGGAGGATCAGACTGCATGGGCCGAATTACATAATACTGTTCCTCTGTCTGATGATAGAATGGTGAATCAGAAGCCATGGGCCGAATGACATAATACTGTTCCTGTGTCTGATGATAAAATGGAGGATCAGACACAATGGGCCGAATGACATAATACTGTTCCTCTGTCTGACGATAAAGTGGTGGAACAGACACCATGGGCGAATGACATAATACTGATCCTCTGTCTGATGATAGAATGAGGGAGCAGACTCCATGGGCCGAATGACATAATACTGTTTCTATTTCTGATGATAGAATGGAGGTGCAGACTCCATGGGCCGAATGACATAATACTGTTTCTATTTCTGATGATAGAATGGAGGAGCAGACTCCATGGGCCGAATGAAATAATACTGTTCCTATGTCTGATGATAAAATGGAGGGTCCGCCGAAATCGGCCGAATGACATAATACTGTTCTATGTCTGATGATTAAATGGAGGGTAAGATGCCATGGGCCGAATGACATAATAATGTTCCTCTGTCTGATGATAAAATGGGGGATCAGACGCGATGGCCTGAATGTCATAATACTGTTCCTATGTCTGATGATAAAATGGAGGATCAGACTCCATGGGCCGAATGACATAATACTGTTCCTCTGTCTGATGAAAGAATGGTGGATCAGACACGATGGGCCGAATGACATAATACTGTTCCTATGTCTGATGATAGAATAAGGGAGCAGACTCCATGGGCCGAATGACATAATACTGTTCCTCTGTCTGATGAAAGAATGGTGGATCAGACACGATGGGCCGAATGACATAATACTGTTCCTGTGTCTGATGATTCAATGGAGGAAAAGACGCCATGGGCCGAATGTCATAATACTGTTCCTATCACTGATGATAAAATGGAGGATCAGATGCCATGGGCCGAATGACATAATACTGTTCCTATCTCTGATGATAGAATGAGGGAGCAGACTCCATGGGCCGAATGACATACTACTGTTCATATGTCTGGTGAGAGAATGGAGGAACAGACACCATGGGCCGAATGACATAATACTGTTCCTATGTCTGATGATAAAATGGAGGAACAGACGTCATCGGCCGCATAACATAATACTGTTCCAATGTCTGATGATAGAATGAGGGCGCAGACTCCATGGTCCGAATGACATAATACTGTTCCTATGTCTGAAGATAGAATGAGGGAGCAGACGCCATGGGCCGAATGACATAATACTGTTCCTATGTCTGAAGATAGAATGAGGGAGCAGACGCCATGGGCCGAATGACATAATACTTTTCCTATGTATAATGATAGAATGAGGGAGCAGACTCCATGGTCCGAATGACATAATACTGTTCCTATGTCTGAAGATAGAATGAGGGAGCAGACGCCATGGGCCGAATGACATAATACTGTTCCTATGTCTGAAGATAGAATGAGGGAGCAGACGCCATGGGCCGAATGACGTAATACTCTTCCTCTGTCTGATGATAGAATGAGGGAGCAGACTCCATGGGCCGAATGACATAAAACTGTTCCTCTGTCTGACTATAAAATGGAGGATCAGACGCCATGGGCCGAATGACATAATACTGTTCCTCTGTCTGATGATAAAATGGGGGATAAGACGCCATGGCCTGAATGTCATAATACTGTTCCTATGTCTGATGATAAAATGGACGATCAGGCGACATGGGCCGAATGACCTAATACTGTTCCTATGTCCGGTGATTAAATGGAGGATCAGACGCCATGGGCCGAATGACATGATACTGTTCCTATGTCTGATGATAGAATGAGGGAGCAGACTCCATGGGCCGAATGACATAATACTGTTCCTATGTCTGATGAAAGAATGGTGGATCAGACACGATGGGCCGAATGACATAATACTGTTCCTGTGTCTGATGATTAAATGCAGGAAAAGACGCCCATGGGCCGAATGACATAATACTGTTCCGATGTCTGATGATAGAATGAGAGAGCAGACACCATGGGACGTATGACATAATACTGTAATTCTGTCTGATGATAGAATGGAGGAACAGACGCCATGGGCCGAATGACATAATACTGATCCTCTGTCTGATGATAAAATGGAGGATCAGACGCCATGGGCCGAATGACATAATACTGCTCCTCTGTCTGATGATAAAATGGAGGATCAGACGCCATGGGCCGAATGACATAATACTGTTCCTATGTCTGAAGATAGAATGGAGGATCAGGCGCCATGGCCCGAATGTCATAATACTGTTCCTCTGTCTGATGATAGAAATGTGGATCAGACACGATGGGCCGAATGACATAATACTGTTCCTCTGTCTGATGATAGAATGGGGGATCAGACACGATGGGCGGAATGACATAATACTGTTCCTATGTCTGATGACAGAATGAGGGAGCAGAATCCATGGGCCGAATGACATAATACTGTTCCTATGTCTGGTGATTAAATGGTGGATCAGACGCCATGGGCCGAATGACATAATACTGTTCCTCTTTCTGATGATAGAATGAGGGAGCAGAATCCATGGGCCGAATGACATAATACTGTTCCTATCACTGATGATAAAATGGAGGATCAGATGCCATAGGCCGAATGACATACTACTGTTCCTATGTCTAATGATAAAATGGAGGAACAGACGTCATCGGCCGCATAACATAATACTGTTCCAATGTCTGATGATAAAATGGAGGAACAGACGTCATCGGCCGCATAACATAATACTGTTCCAATGTCTGATGATAGAATGAGGGAGCAGACGCCATGGGCCGAATGACATAATACTGTTCCTATGTCTGAAGATAGAATGAGGGAGCAGACGCCATGGGCCGAATGACATAATACTGTTCCTATGTCTGGTGAGAGAATGGAGGAACAGACACCATGGGCCGAATGACATAATACTGTTCCTATGTCTGATGATAAAATGGAGGAACAGACGTCATCGGCCGCATAACATAATACTGTTCCAATGTCTGATGATAGAATGAGGGAGCAGACGCCATGGGCCGAATGACATAATACTGTTCCTATGTCTGAAGATAGAATGAGGGAGCAGACGCCATGGGCCGAATGACATAATACTGTTCCTATGTCTGAAGATAGAATGAGGGAGCAGACGCCATGGGCCGAATGACATAATACTGTTCCTATGTCTAATGATAGAATGAGGGAGCAGACGCCATGGGCCGAATGACATAATACTGTTCCTATGTCTGAAGATAGAATGAGGGAGCAGACGCCATGGGCCGAATGACGTAATACTCTTCCTCTGTCTGATGATAGAATGAGGGAGCAGACTCCATGGGCCGAATGACATAAAACTGTTCCTCTGTCTGACTATAAAATGGAGGATCAGACGCCATGGGCCGAATGACATAATACTGTTCCTCTGTCTGATGATAAAATGGGGGATCAGACGCCATGGCCTGAATGTCATAATACTGTTCCTATGTCTGATGATAAAATGGACGATCAGGCGACATGGGCCGAATGACCTAATACTGTTCCTATGTCTGATGATAAAATGGAGGATCAGACGCCATGGGCCGAATGACATATTACTGTTCCTATGTCTGATTACAGACTGGAGGATCAGAATAAATGGGCAGAATGTTATAATACTGTTCCTCTGTCTGATAATAGAATGAGGGAGCAGAATCCATGGGCCGAATGACATAATACTGTTCCTATGTCTGATGAAAGAATGGTGGATCAGACACGATGGGCCGAATGACATAATACTGTTCCTGTGTCTGATGATTAAATGCAGGAAAAGACGCCCATGGGCCGAATGACATAATACTGTTCCGATGTCTGATGATAGAATGGAGGAACAGACGCCATGGGCCGAATGACATAATACTGTTCCTATCACTGATGATAAAATGGTGGATCAGACACCATGGGCCGAATGACAAAATACTTTTCCAATGTCTGATGATAAAATGGAGGAACAGACGCCATCGGCCGAATAACATAATACTGTTCCAATGTCTGATGATAGAATGAGGGAGCAGAATCCAAGGGCCGAATGTCATAATACTGTTCCTATGTCTGATGATAAAATGGACGATCAAACGACATGGGCGATTGACATAATACTGTTCCTCTGTCTGATGATAAAATGGAGGATCAGACTCCATGGGCCGAATGACATAATACTGCTCGTCTGTCTGATGATAAAATGGAGGATCAGACGCCATGGGCCGAATAGCATAATACTGTTCCTATGTCTGATGATAAAATGGAGGATCAGACTCCATGGGCCGAATGACATAATACTGTTCCTCTGTCTGATGAAAGAATGGTGGATCAGACACGATGGGCCGAATGACATAATACTGTTCCTATGTCTGATGATAGAATAAGGGAGCAGACTCCATGGGCCGAATGACATAATACTGTTCCTCTGTCTGATGAAAGAATGGTGGATCAGACACGATGGGCCGAATGACATAATACTGTTCCTGTGTCTGATGATTCAATGGAGGAAAAGACGCCATGGGCCGAATGTCATAATACTGTTCCTATCACTGATGATAAAATGGAGGATCAGATGCCATGGGCCGAATGACATAATACTGTTCCTATCTCTGATGATAGAATGAGGGAGCAGACTCCATGGGCCGAATGACATACTACTGTTCATATGTCTGGTGAGAGAATGGAGGAACAGACGTCATCGGCCGCATGACATAATACTGTTCCTATGTCTGAAGATAGAATGAGGGAGCAGACGCCATGGGCCGAATGACATAATACTGTTCCTATGTATAATGATAGAATGATGGAGCAGACTCCATGGTCCGAATGACATAATACTGTTCCTATGTCTGAAGATAGAATGAGGGAGCAGACGCCATGGGCCGAATGACATAATACTGTTCCTATGTCTGAAGATAGAATGAGGGAGCAGACGCCATGGGCCGAATGACGTAATACTCTTCCTCTGTCTGATGATAGAATGAGGGAGCAGACTCCATGGGCCGAATGACATAAAACTGTTCCTCTGTCTGACTATAAAATGGAGGATCAGACGCCATGGGCCGAATGACATAATACTGTTCCTCTGTCTGATGATAAAATGGGGGATCAGGCGCCATGGCCTGAATGTCATAATACTGTTCCTATGTCTGATGATAAAATGGACGATCAGGCGACATGGGCCGAATGACCTAATACTGTTCCTATGTCCGGTGATTAAATGGAGGATCAGACGCCATGGGCCGAATGACATAATACTGTTCCTATGTCTGATGATAGAATGAGGGAGCAGACTCCATGGGCCGAATGACATAATACTGTTCCTATGTCTGATGAAAGAATGGTGGATCAGACACGATGGGCCGAATGACATAATACTGTTCCTGTGTCTGATGATTAAATGCAGGAAAAGACGCCCATGGGCCGAATGACATAATACTGTTCCGATGTCTGATGATAGAATGAGAGAGCAGACACCATGGGACGTATGACATAATACTGTAATTCTGTCTGATGATAGAATGGAGGAACAGACGCCATGGGCCGAATGACATAATACTGATCCTCTGTCTGATGATAAAATGGAGGATCAGACGCCATGGGCCGAATGACATAATACTGCTCCTCTGTCTGATGATAAAATGGAGGATCAGACGCCATGGGCCGAATGACATAATACTGTTCCTATGTCTGAAGATAGAATGGAGGATCAGGCGCCATGGCCCGAATGTCATAATACTGTTCCTCTGTCTGATGATAGAAATGTGGATCAGACACGATGGGCCGAATGACATAATACTGTTCCTCTGTCTGATGATAGAATGGGGGATCAGACACGATGGGCGGAATGACATAATACTGTTCCTATGTCTGATGACAGAATGAGGGAGCAGAATCCATGGGCCGAATGACATAATACTGTTCCTATGTCTGGTGATTAAATGGTGGATCAGACGCCATGGGCCGAATGACATAATACTGTTCCTCTTTCTGATGATAGAATGAGGGAGCAGAATCCATGGGCCGAATGACATAATACTGTTCCTATCACTGATGATAAAATGGAGGATCAGATGCCATAGGCCGAATGACATACTACTGTTCCTATGTCTAATGATAAAATGGAGGAACAGACGTCATCGGCCGCATAACATAATACTGTTCCAATGTCTGATGATAAAATGGAGGAACAGACGTCATCGGCCGCATAACATAATACTGTTCCAATGTCTGATGATAGAATGAGGGAGCAGACGCCATGGGCCGAATGACATAATACTGTTCCTATGTCTGAAGATAGAATGAGGGAGCAGACGCCATGGGCCGAATGACATAATACTGTTCATATGTCTGGTGAGAGAATGGAGGAACAGACACCATGGGCCGAATGACATAATACTGTTCCTATGTCTGATGATAAAATGGAGGAACAGACGTCATCGGCCGCATAACATAATACTGTTCCAATGTCTGATGATAGAATGAGGGAGCAGACGCCATGGGCCGAATGACATAATACTGTTCCTATGTCTGAAGATAGAATGAGGGAGCAGACGCCATGGGCCGAATGACATAATACTGTTCCTATGTCTGAAGATAGAATGAGGGAGCAGACGCCATGGGCCGAATGACATAATACTGTTCCTATGTATAATGATAGAATGAGGGAGCAGACGCCATGGGCCGAATGACATAATACTGTTCCTATGTCTGAAGATAGAATGAGGGAGCAGACGCCATGGGCCGAATGACGTAATACTCTTCCTCTGTCTGATGATAGAATGAGGGAGCAGACTCCATGGGCCGAATGACATAAAACTGTTCCTCTGTCTGACTATAAAATGGAGGATCAGACGCCATGGGCCGAATGACATAATACTGTTCCTCTGTCTGATGATAAAATGGGGGATCAGACGCCATGGCCTGAATGTCATAATACTGTTCCTATGTCTGATGATAAAATGGACGATCAGGCGACATGGGCCGAATGACCTAATACTGTTCCTATGTCTGATGATAAAATGGAGGATCAGACGCCATGGGCCGAATGACATATTACTGTTCCTATGTCTGATTACAGACTGGAGGATCAGAATAAATGGGCAGAATGTTATAATACTGTTCCTCTGTCTGATAATAGAATGAGGGAGCAGAATCCATGGGCCGAATGACATAATACTGTTCCTATGTCTGATGAAAGAATGGTGGATCAGACACGATGGGCCGAATGACATAATACTGTTCCTGTGTCTGATGATTAAATGCAGGAAAAGACGCCCATGGGCCAAATGACATAATACTGTTCCGATGTCTGATGATAGAATGGAGGAACAGACGCCATGGGCCGAATGACATAATACTGTTCCTATCACTGATGATAAAATGGTGGATCAGACACCATGGGCCGAATGACAAAATACTGTTCCAATGTCTGATGATAAAATGGAGGAACAGACGCCATCGGCCGAATAACATAATACTGTTCCAATGTCTGATGATAGAATGAGGGAGCAGAATCCAAGGGCCGAATGTCATAATACTGTTCCTATGTCTGATGATAAAATGGACGATCAAACGACATGGGCGATTGACATAATACTGTTCCTCTGTCTGATGATAAAATGGAGGATCAGACTCCATGGGCCGAATGACATAATACTGCTCGTCTGTCTGATGATAAAATGGAGGATCAGACGCCATGGGCCGAATAGCATAATACTGTTCCTATGTCTGGTGATTAAATGGAGGATCAGACGCAATGGGCCGAATGACATAATACTGTTCCTATGTCTGATGATAGGACGTAGGATCAGACGCCATGGGCAGAATGACATAACACTGTTCCTCTGTCTGATGATAGAATGGAGGAACAGACGCCATGGGCCGAATGTCATAATACTGTTCCTATATCTGATGATAAAATGGAGTATGAGACGCCATGGGCCGAATGACATAATACTGTTCCTCTGTCTTACGATAAAATGGTGGAACAGACACCATGGGCCGAATGACATAATACTGATCCTCTGTCTGATGATAAAATGGAGGATCACACGCCATGGGCCGAATGACATAATACTGTTTCTATTTCTGATGATAGAATGGAGGAGCAGACGCCATGGGCCGAATGATATAGTACTGTTCCTATGACTGATGATAGAATGAGGGAGCAGAATCCATGGGACGAATGACATAATACTGTTCCTATGTCTGATGATAAAATGGTGGATCAGACACCATGGGCCGAATGACATAATACTGCTCCTCTGTCTGACGATAAAATGGAGGATCAGACGTCATGGGGAAAATTAAATAATACTGTTCCTCTGTCTGATGCTATAATGGAGGAACAGACGCCACGGGCCGAATAACATAATACTGTTCCTACGTCTGATGATAGAATGAGAGATCAGACGCCATGGGCCGAATGACATAATACTGTTCCTATGTCTGATGATAAAATGGAGGATCAGACGCCATGGGCCGAATGACATAATACTGTTCCTATGTCTGATGATAGAATGGAGGATCAGACTCCATCGGCCGAATGACATAATACTGTTCCTATGTCTGATGATAAAATGGAGGATCAGACACCATGGGCCGAACGACATAATACTGTTCCTCTGTCTGCTGATAGAATGAGGGAGCAGACTCCATGGGCCGAATGACATAATACTGTTCCTCTGTCTGATGATAAAATGGAGGATCGGACACCATGGGCCGAATAACATAACACTGTACCTATGTCTGATGATAGAATGGTGGAACAGACGCCATGGGACGAATGATATAATACTGTTCCTCTGTCTGATGATAAAAAGCAGGATCAGACGCCATGGGCCGAATGACATAATACTGTTCCTTTCTCTAATGATAAAATGGCCGATCAGACATCATGGGCCGAATGACATAATACTGTTCCTATCTCTGATGATAAAATGGAGGATCAGAATAAATGGGCAGAATGTCATAATACTGTTCCTCTGTCTGATAATAGAATGAGGGAGCAGAATCCATGGGCCGAATGATATAATACTGTTCCTTTGTCTGATGATAAAATGGTGGATCAGACACCATGGGCCGAATGACATAATACTGTTCCTATTTCTGATGATAAAATGGAGGATCAGACGCCATGGGCCAAATGACATAATACTGTTCCTATGACTGATGATAGAATGAGGGAGCAGAATCCATGGGACGAATGACATAATACTGTTCCTATGTCTGATGATAGAATGAGGGAGCAGAATCCATGGGCGGAATGACATAATACTGTTCCTAAGTCTGACGATAAAATGGAGGATCAGACGCCATGGGCCGAATAACATAATACTGTTCCTATGTCTGATGCTAAAATGGAGGATCAGACGCCATGGTCCGAATGTCATAATACTGTTCCTCTGTCTGATGACAGAATGGTGGATCAGACACGATGGGCGGAATGACATAATACTGTTGCTCTTTCTGATGATAAAATGGAGGAACAGACGCCACGGGACGAATAACATAATACTGTTCCTACGTCTGATGATAGAATGAGAGATCAGACGCAATGGGACGAATGACTTAATTCAGTTCCAATGTCTGATGATAGAATGGAGGATCAGACACCATGGGACGAATGAGATAATACTGTTCCTATGTCTGATGATAGAATGAGGGAGCAGACGCCATGGGCAAAATGAGAAAATACTGTTCCTATGTCTGATGATAGAATAGAGGAACAGACGACATGGGCCGAATGATATAATACTGTTCCTATCTCTGATGATAAAATGGAGGATCAGATGCCATGGGCCGAATGACATAATACTGTTCCTATGTCTGATGATAGAATTGAGGAACAGACGCCATGGGCCGAACGACATAATACTGTTCCTTTGTCTGATGATAGAATGGAGGAACAGACGTCATGGGCCGAATGACATAATACTGTTCCTAAGTCTGGTGATTAAATGGTGGATCAGGCACCATGGGCTGAATGACATAATACTGTTCCTATGTCTGATGATAAAATGGAGGATCAGACGCCATGGGCCGAATGACATAATACTGTTCCTATGTCTGATGATAGAATTGAGGAACAGATGCCATGGGCCGAACGACATAATACTGTTCCTATGTCTGATGATAGAATGGAGGATCAGACACCATGGGACGAATGACATAATACTGTACCTATGTCTGATGATAGAATGGTGGAACAGACGCCATGGGACGAATGATATAATACTGTTCCTCTGTCTGATGATAAAAAGGAGGATCAGACGCCATGGGCCGAATGACATAATACTGTTCCTTTGTCTGATGATAAAATGGAGGATCAGACATCATGGGCCGAATGACATAATACTGTTCCTTTGTCTGATGATAAAATGGAGGATCAGACATCATGGGCCGAATGACATAATACTGTTCCTATCTCTGAGGATAAAATGGAGGATCAGAATAAATGGGCAGAATGTCATAATACTGGTCCTCTGTCTGATAATAGAATGAGGGAGCAGAATCCATGGGCCGAATGATATAATACTGTTCCTTTGTCTGATGATAAAATGGTGGATCAGACACCATGGGCCGAATGACATAATACTGTTCCTCTGTCTGATGATAAAATGGAGGATCACACGCCATGGGCCGAATGACATAATACTGTTTCTATTTCTGATGATAGAATGGAGGAGCACAGTAAATGGGCCGAATGACATAATACTGTTCCTCTGTCTGATGATAAAATCGAGGAACAGACGCCATGGGCAGAATGACATAATTCTGTTACTGTGTCTTATGATTAAATGGAGGATCTGAAGCAGTGGGCCGAATGACATAATACTGTTCCTATGTCTGATGATAGAATGGAGGAACAGACTCGATGGACCGAATGGCATAATACTGTTCTATGTCTGATGATTAAATGGAGGGTCAGATGCCATGGGCCGAATGACATAATAATGTTCCTCTGTCTGATGATAAAATGGGGGATCAGACGCCATGGCCTGAATGTCATAATACTGTTCCTATGTCTGATGATAAAATGGACGATCAGGCGACATGGGCCGAATGACATAATACTGTTCCTATGTCCGGTGATTAAATGGAGGATCAGACGCCACGGGCCGAATGACGTAATACTGTTCCTATGTCTGATTACAGACTGGAGGATCAGACTCCATGCGCCGAATGACATAATACTGTTCCTATGTCTGATGATAGAATGAGGGAGCAGACTCCACGGGCCGAATGACATAATACTGTTCCTCTGTCTGATGATAAAATGGTGGATCAGTCACGATGGGCCGAATGACATAATACTGTTCCTGTGTCTGATGATTCAATGGAGGAAAAGACGCCATGGGCCGAATGACATAGTACTGTTCCGATGTCTGATGATAGAATGGAGGATCAGATGCCATGGGCCGAATGAGATACTACTGTTCATATGTCTGGTGATAGAATGGAGGAACAGACGCCATGGGCCGAATGACATAATACTGTTCCTATGTCTGATGATAGAATGGAGGATCAGACGCCAGGGGCCGAATGACATAATACTGTTCCTATGTCTGATGATAGAATGGAGGATCCGATGCCATGGGCCGAATGAGATACTACTGTTCATATGTCTGGTGATAGAATGGAGGAACAGACGCCATGGGCCGAATGACATAATACTGTTCCTATGTCTGATGATAGAATGAGGGAGCAGACGCCATGGGCCGAATGACATAATACTGTTCCTCTGTCTGATGATAAAATGGAGGATCAGACACCATGGGCCGAACGACATAATACTGTTCCTATTTCTGATGATAGAATGGAGGAACAGATGCCATGGGCCGAATGACATAATACTGTTCCTTTGTCTGATGATAGAATGGAGGAACAGACGCCATGGGCCGAATGACATAATACTGTACCTATGTCTGATGATAGAATGGTGGAACAGACGCCATGGGACGAATGATATAATACTGTTCCTCTGTCTGATGATAAAATGGAGGATCAGACGCCATGGGCCAAATGACATAATACTGTTCCTATGACAGATGATAGAATGAGGGAGCAGAATCCATGGGACGAATGACATAATACTGTTCCTATGTCTGATGATAAAATGGTGGATCAGACACCATGGGCCGAATGACATAATACTGTTCCTATGTCTGATGCTAAAATGGAGGATCAGACGCCATGGGCCGAATGAGATAATACTGTTCCTATGTCTGATGATAAAATGGTGGATCAGACACCATGGGCCGAATGACATAATACTGTTCCTATGTCTGATGCTAAAATGGAGGATCAGATGCCATGGGCCGAATGACAAAATACTGTTCCTATGTCTGATGATTAAATGGAGGATCAGATGCCATGGGCCGAATGAGATACTACTGTTCATATGTCTGGTGATAGAATGGAGGAACAGACTCCATGGGCCGAATGACATAATACTGTTCCTGTGTCTGATGATAGAATGGAGGATCAGACTCCATGGCCCGAAAGTCATAATACTGTTCCTCTGACTGATGATAAAATGGAGGATCAGACACCATGGGCCGAACGACATAATACTGTTCCTATTTCTGATGATAGAATGGAGGAACAGATGCCATGGGCCGAATGACATAATACTGTTCCTTTGTCTGATGATAGAATGGAGGAACAGACGCCATGGGCCGAATGACATAATACTGTACCTATGTCTGATGATAGAATGGAAGAACAGACGCCATGGCCCGAATAACATAACATTGTACCTATGTCTGATGATAGAATGGTGGAACAGACGCCATGGGCCAAATGACATAATACTGTTCCTATGACTGATGATAGAATGAGGGAGCAGAATCCATGGGACGAATGACATAATACTGTTCCTATGTCTGGTGATAGAATGGAGGAACAGACTCCATGGGCCGAATGACATAATACTGTTCCTCTGTCTGATGATAAAATGGAGGATCGGACACCATGGGCCGAATAACATAACACTGTACCTATGTCTGATGATAGAATGGTGGAACAGACGCCATGGGACGAATGAAATAATACTGTTCCTCTGTCTGATGATAAAAAGCAGGATCAGACGCCATGGGCCGAATGACATAATACTGTTCCTTTCTCTAATGATAAAATGGCCGATCAGACATCATGGGCCGAATGACATAATACTGTTCCTATCTCTGATGATAAAATGGAGGATCAGAATAAATGGGCAGAATGTCATAATACTGTTCCTCTGTCTGATAATAGAATGAGGGAGCAGAATCCATGGGCCGAATGATATAATACTGTTCCTTTGTCTGATGATAAAATGGAGGATCAGACGCCATGGGCCAAATGACATAATACTGTTCCTATGACTGATGATAGAATGAGGGAGCAGAATCCATGGGACGAATGACATAATAATGTTCCTATGTCTGATGATAGAATGAGGGAGCAGAATCCATGGGCGGAATGACATAATACTGTTGCTCTGTCTGATGATAAAATGGAGGAACAGACGCCACGGGACGAATAACATAATACTGTTCCTACGTCTGATGATAGAATGAGAGATCAGACGCAATGGGACGAATGACTTAATTCAGTTCCAATGTCTGATGATAGCATGGAGGATCAGACACCATGGGACGAATGAGATAATAGTGTTCCTATGTCTGATGATAGAATGAGGGAGCAGACGCCATGGGCAAAATGAGAAAATACTGTTCCTATGTCTGATGATAGAATAGAGGAACAGACGACATGGGCCGAATGACATAATACTGTTCCTATCTCTGATGATAAAATGGAGGATCAGATGCCATGGTCCGAATGAGATACTACTGTTCATATGTCTGGTGATAGAATGGAGGAACAGAGGCCATGGGCCGAATGACATAATACTGTTCCTATGTCTGATGATAGAATGGAGGATCAGACGCCATGGGCCGAATGACATAATACTGTTCCTATGTCTGATGATAGAATTGAGGAACAGACGCCATGGGCCGAACGACATAATACTGTTCCTTTGTCTGATGATAGAATGGAGGAACAGACGTCATGGGCCGAATGACATAATACTGTTCCTATGTCTGGTGATTAAATGGTGAATCAGACACCATGGGCTGAATGACATAATACTGTTCCAATGTCTGATGATAAAATGGAGGATCAGACGCAATGGGCCGAATGACATAATACTGTTCCTATGTCTGATGATAGAATTGAGGAACAGATGCCATGGGCCGAACGACATAATACTGTTCCTATGTCTGATGATAGAATGGAGGATCAGACGCCATGGGACGAATGACATAATACTGTTCCTATGTCTGATGATAGAATGAGGGAGCAGAATCCATGGGCGGAATGACATAATACTGTTCCTATGTCTGGTGATTAAATGGTGGATCAGACACCATGGGCTGAATGACATAATACTGTTCCTATGTCTGATGATAAAATGGAGGATCAGACGCCATGGGCCAAATGACATAATACAGTTCCTATGTCTGATGCTAAAATGGAGGATCAGACGCCATGGTCCGAATGTCATAATACTGTTCCTATGTCTGATGACAGAGTGGTGTATCAGACACGATGGGCGGAATGACATAATATTGTTCCTCTGTCTGATGATATAATGGAGGAACAGACGCCACGGGCCGAATAACATAATACTGTTCCTACGTCTGATGATAGAATGAGAGATCAGACGCAATGGGACGAATGACTTAATACAGTTCCAAAGTCTGATGATAACATGGAGGAACAGACACCATGGGCCGAATGACATAATACTGTTCCTATGTCTGATGATAGAATGGAGGATCGGACACCATGGGCCGAATAACATAACACTGTACCTATGTCTGATGATAGAATGGTGCAACAGACGCCATGGGACGAATGATATAATACTGTTCCTCTGTCTGATGATAAAAAGCAGGATCAGACGCCATGGGCCGAATGACATAATACTGTTCCTTTCTCTAATGATGAAATGGCCGATCAGACATCATGGGCCGAATGACATAATACTGTTCCTATCTCTGATGATAAAATGGAGGATCAGAATAAATGGGCAGAATGTCATAATACTGTTCCTCTGTCTGATAATAGAATGAGGGAGCAGAATCCATGGGCCGAATGATATAATACTGTTCCTTTGTCTGATGATAAAATGGAGGATCAGACGCCATGGGCCAAATGACATAATACTGTTCCTATGACTGATGATAGAATGAGGGAGCAGAATCCATGGGACGAATGACATAATACTGTTCCTATGTCTGATGATAGAATGAGGGAGCAGAATCCATGGGCGGAATGACATAATACTGTTCCTATGTCTGATGATAAAATGGAGGAACAGACGCCACGGGACGAATAACATAATACTGTTCCTACGTCTGATGATAGAATGAGAGATCAGACGCAATGGGACGAATGACTTAATTCAGTTCCAATGTCTGATGATAGAATGGAGGATCAGACACCATGGGACGAATGAGATAATAGTGTTCCTATGTCTGATGATAGAATGAGGGAGCAGACGCCATGGGCAAAATGAGAAAATACTGTTCCTATGTCTGATGATAGAATAGAGGAACAGACGACATGGGCCGAATGACATAATACTGTTCCTATGTCTGATGATAGAATGGAGGATCAGACGCCATGGGCCGAATGACATAATACTGTTCCTCTGTCTGATGATAAAATGGAGGAACAGACGCCACGGGCCGAGTAACATAATACTTTTCCTCTGTCTGATGACAGAATGGTGGATCAGACACGATGGGCGGAATGACATAATACTGTTCCTCTGTCTGATGATATAATGGAGGAACAGACGCCAAGGGCCGAATAACATAATACTGTTCCTACATCTGATGATAGAATGAGAGATCAGATGCAATGGGACGAATGACTTAATTCAGTTCCAATGTCTGATGATAGAATGGAGGATCAGACACCATGGGACGAATGACATAATACTGTTCCTATGTCTGATGATAGAATGAGGGAGCAGACGCCATGGGCCGAATGACATAATACTGTTCCTATGTCTGATGATAAAATGAGGGAGCAGACGCCATGGGCCGAATGACAAAATACTGTCCCTATGTCTGATGATAGAATGGAGGATCAGACGCCATGGGCCGAATGACATAATACTGTTCCTATGTCTGATGATAGAATGAGGGTGCAGACGCCATGGGCCAAATGACATAATACTGTTCCTCTGTCTGATGATAAAATGGAGGATCTGACGCAATGGGCCGAATGACATAATACTGTTCCTCAGTCTGTTGATAAAATGGAGGATCAGACGCCATGGGCCGAATGATATAATAATGTTCCTATGTCTGATGATAGAATGGAGGAACAGAGGCCATGGGCCGAATGACATAATACTGTTCCTATGTCTGATGATAGAATGAGGGAGCAGTCGCCATGTGCCGAATGACAAAATACTGTTCCTATGTCTGATGATAGAATAGAGGAACAGACGACATGGGCCGAATGACATAATACTGTTCCTCTGTCTGATCATAGAATGGAGGAACAGACGCAATGGGCCGAATGACATAATACTGTTCCTATGTCTGATGATAGAATGGAGGTTCCGACGCCATGGGCCGAATGACATAATACTGTTCCTCTGTCTGATGATAAAATGGAGGATCAGACACCATGAGCCGAATGACATAATACTGTTCCTCTGTCTGCTGATAGAATTAGGGAGCAGACTCCATGGGCCGAGTGACATAATACTGATCCTAAGTCTGGTGATTAAATGGTGTCTCAGATGCCATGGGCCGAATGACATAATACTGTTCCTATGTCTGATGATAGAATGGAGGATCAGACTCCATGGGCCGAATGACATAATACTGTTCCTATGTCTGATGATAAAATGAGGGAGCAGACGCCATGGGCCGAATGACATAATACTGTTCCTATGTCTGATGATAGAATAGATGAACAGACGACATGGGCCGAATGACATAATACTGTCCTATGTCTGATCATAGAATGGAGGAACAGACGCCATGGGCCGAATGACATAATACTGTTCCTCTGTCTGATGATAAAATGGAGGATCAGACACCATGAGCCGAATGACATAATACTGTTCCTCTGTCTGATGATAAAATGGAGGATCAGACGCCATGGGCCGAATGACATAATACTGTTCCTATGTCTGCTGATAGAATGAGGGAGCAGACTCCATGGGCCGAATGACATAATACTGTTCCTCTGTCTGATGATAAAATGGAGGATCTGATGCCATGGGCCGAATGACATAATACTGTTCCTCTGTCTGATGATAAAATGGAGGATCTGATGCCATGGGCCGAATGACATAATACTGTTCCTCAGTCTGTTGATAAAATGGAGGATCAGACGCCATGGGCCGAATGACATAATACTGTTTCTATGTCTGATGACAGAATGGTGGATCAGACACGATGGGCGGAATGACATAATACTGTTCCTCTGTCTGATGATAAAATGGAGGATCAGACGCCATGGGCCGAATGACATAATAATGTTCCTATGTCTGATGATAGAATGGAGGAACAGAGGCCATGGGCCGAATGACATAATACTGTTCCTATGTCTGATGATAGAATGAGGGAGCAGTCGCCATGTGCCGAATGACAAAATACTGTTCCTATGTCTGATGATAGAATAGAGGAACAGACGACATGGGCCGAATGACATAATTCTGTTCCTCTGTCTGATCATAGAATGGAGGAACAGACGCAATGGGCCGAATGACATAATACTGTTCCTCTGTCTGATGATAAAATGGAGGATCAGACACCATGAGCCGAATGACGTAATACTGTTCCTATGTCTGCTGATAGAATTAGGGAGCAGACTCCATGGGCCGAATGACATAATACTGTTCCTATGTCTGATGATAGAATGGAGGATCAGACGCCATGGGCCGAATGACATAATACTGTTCCTCTGTCTGATGATAAAATGGAGGATCAGACACCATGAGCCGAATGACATAATACTGTTCCTATGTCTGCTGATAGAATTAGGGAGCAGACTCCATGGGCCGAATGACATAATACTGTTCCTATGTCTGAAGATAGAATGGAGGATCAGGCGCCATGGCCCGAATGTCATAATACTGTTCCTCTGTCTGATGATAGAAATGTGGATCAGACACCATGGGCCGAATGACATAATACTGTTCCTCTCTCTGATGATAAAATGGAGGATCAGAGGCCATGGGCCGAATGACATAGTACTGTTCCTATGTCTGATGATAGAATGAGGGAGCAGACTCCATGGGCCGAATGACATAATACTGTTCCTATGTCTGATGATAGAATGAGGGAGCAGACGCCATGGTCCGAATGTCATAATAATGCTCCTGTGTCTGATGCTACAATGGAGGATCAGACGCCATGGTCCGAATGTCATAATACTGCTCCTGTGTCTGATGACAAAATGGAGGATCAGACGCCATGGGCAAAATGACATAATACTGTTCCTCTGTCTGATGATAAAATGGAGGATCAGACGCCATGGTCCGAATGACATAATACTGTTCCTATGTCTGATGCTACAATGGAGGATCAGAAGCCATGGTCCGAATGTCATAATACTGCTCCTGTGTCTGATGATAAAATGGAGGATCAGACACCATGAGCCGAATGACATAATACTGTTCCTCTGTCTGCTGATAGAATGAGGGATCAGACGCCATGGCCCGAATGTCATAATACTGCTCCTCTGTCTGATGATAAAATGGCGGATCAGACGCCATGGGCCAAATGACATAATACTGTTCCTATGTCTGATGCTAAAATGGAGGATCAGACGCCATAGTCTGAATGTCATACTACTGTTCCTCTGTCTGATGATAAAATGGAGGAACAGACGCCACGGGCCGAATAACATAATACTGTTCCTACATGCGATGATAGAATGAGAGATCAGACGCAATGGGACGAATGACTTAACTCAGTTCCAATGACTGATGATAGAATGGAGGATCAGACACCATGAGCCGAATGACATAATACTGTTCCTCTGTCTGCTGATAGAATGAGGGAGCAGACGCCATGGGCCGAATGACATAATAATATTCCTCTGTCTGATGATAAAATGGAGGATCAGACGCCATGGGCCGAATGACATAATACTGTCCTATGTCTGATGATAGAATGGAGGAACAGAGGCCATGGGCCGAATGACATAATACTGTTCCTATGTCTGATGATAGAATGAGGGAGCAGACGCCATGGGCCGAATGACAAAATACTGTCCCTATGTCTGATGATAGAATAGAGGAACAGACGACATGGGCCAAATGACAAAATACTGTCCGATGTCTGATCATAGAATGGAGGAACAGACGCCATGGGCCGAATGACATAATACTGTTCCTATGTCTGATGATAGAATGGAGGATCAGATGCCATGGGCCGAATGACATAATACTGTTCCTCTGTCTGATGATAAAATGGAGGATCTGACACCATGAGCCGAATGACATAATACTGTTCCTCTGTCTGATGATAAAATGGAGGATCAGACGCCATGGGCCGAATGACATAATACTGTTCCTCTGTCTGATGATAAAATGGAGGATCAGACGCCATGGGCCGAATGACATAATACTGTTCCTATCTCTGATGACAGAATGGAGGAACAGACGCCATGGGCCGAATGACATAATACTGTTCCTATGTCTGATGATAGAATAGAGGAACAGAGGCCATGGGCCGAATGACATAATACTGTTCCTATGTCTGATGATAGAATAGAGGAACAGACGACATGGGCCGAATGACATAATACTGTCCTATGTCTGATCATAGAATGGAGGAACAGACGCCATGGGCCGAATGACATAATACTGTTCCTAAGTCTGATGATAGAATGGAGGATCAGACGCCATGGGCCGAATGACATAATACTGTTCGTCTGTCTGATGATAAAATGGAGGATCAGACACCATGAGCCGAATGACATAATACTGTTCCTCTGTCTGCTGATAGAATGAGGGAGCAGACTCCATAGGCCGAATGACATAATACTGTTCCTCTGTCTGATGATAAAATGGAGGATCAGACGCCATGGGCCGAATGACATAATACTGTTCCTATATCTGGTGATTAAATGGTGTCTCAGACACCATGGGCCGAATGACATAATACTGTTCCAATGTCTGATGATAGAATGGAGGATCAGACGCCATGGTCTGAATGTCATAATACTGCTCCTCCGTCTGATGACAAAATGGACGATCAGACGCCATGGGCCGAATGACATAATACTGTTCCTATGTCTGATGATAGAATGAGGGAGCAGACTCCATGGGCCGAATGACATAATACTGTTCCTCTGTCTGCTGATAGAATGAGGGATCAGACGCCATGGGCCGAATGTCATAATACTGCTCCTCTGTATGATGATAAAATGGAGGATCAGACGCCATGGGCCGAATGACATAATACTGTTCCTATGTCTGATGATAGAATGGAGGAACAGACGCCATGGGCCGAATGACATAATACTGTTCCTATGTCTGATGATAGAATGGAGGATCAGACGCCATGGGCCGAAAGACATAATACTGTTCCTCTGTCTGATGATAAAATGGAGGATCAGACACCATGAGCCGAATGACATAATACTGTTCCTCTGTCTGATGATAAAATGGAGGATCAGACGCCATGGGCCGAATGACATAATACAGTTCCTATGTCTGCTGATAGAATGAGGGAGCAGACTCCATGGGCCGAATGACATAATACTGTTCCTCTGTCTGTTGATAAAATGGAGGATCAGACGCCATGGGCCGAATGACATAATACTGTTTCTATGTCTGATGACAGAATGGTGGATCAGACACGATGGGCGGAATGACATAATACTGTTCCTATGTCTGATGATAGAATGGAGGAACAGAGGCCATGGGCCGAATGACATAATACTGTTCCTATGTCTGATGATAGAATGAGGGAGCAGTCGCCATGGGCCGAATGACAAAATACTGTTCCTATGTCTGATGATAGAATAGAGGAACAGACGACATGGGCCGAATGACATAATACTGTTCCTCTGTCTGATCATAGAATTGAGGAACAGACGCCATGGGCCGAATGACATAATACTGTTCCTATGTCTGATGATAGAATGGAGGATCAGACGCCATGGGCCGAATGACATAATACTGTTCCTCTGTCTGATGATAAAATGGAGGATCAGACACCATGAGCCGAATGACATAATACTGTTCTTCTGTCTGCTGATAGAATTAGGGAGCAGACTCCATGGGCCGAATGACATAATACTGTTCCTATGTCTGGTGATTAAATGGTGTCTCAGACACCATGGGCCGAATGACATAATACTGTTCCTATGTCTGATGATAGAATGGAGGAACAGACGCCATTGGCCGAATGACATAATACTGTTCCTTTGTCTGATGATAGAATGGAGGAACAGACGCCATGGGCCGAATGACATAATACTGTACCTATGTCTGATGATAGAATGGAGGAACAGACGCCATGGGACGAATGACATAATGCAGTTCCTCTGTCTGATGATAAAATGGAGGATCAGACGCCATGGGCCGAATGACATAATACTGTTCCTTTGTCTGATGATAAAATGGAGGATCAGACGCCATGGGCCGAATGACATAATACTGTTCCTATGTCTGATGATAAAATGGAGGATCAGAATAAATGGGCAGAATGTTATAATACTGTTCCTCTGTCTGATAATATAATGAGGGAGCAGAATCCATGGGCCGAATGACATAATACTATTCCTATGTCTGATGATAGAATGAGGGAGCAGACTCCATGGGCCGAAATACATAATACTGTTCCTATGTCTGGTGATTAAATGGTGGATCAGACACCATGGGCCGAATGACATAATACTGTTCCTATTTCTGATGATAAAATGGAGGATCAGACGCCATGGGCCAAATGACATGATACTGTTCCTATGTCTGATGATAGAATGAGGGAGCAGAATCCATGGGACGAATGACATAATACTGTTCCTATGTCTGATGATAGAATGAGGGAGCAGAATCGATGGGCGGAATGACATAATACTGTTCCTATGTCTGGTTATTAAATGGTGGATCAGACACCATGGGCCGAATGACATAATACTGTTCCTATGTCTGATGATAAAATGGAGGATCAGACGCCATGGGCCGAATGACATAATACTGTTCCTATGTCTGATGATAAAATGGAGGATCAGACGCCATGGGCCGAATGACATAATACTGTTCCTCTGTCTGATGATAAAATGGAGGATCAGACGCCATGGGCCGAATGACATAATACTGTTCCTATGTCTGATGATAGAATGGAGGAACAGAGGCCATGGGCCGAATGACATAATACTGTTCCTATGTCTGATGATAGAATGAGGGAGCAGTCGCCATGGGCCGAATGACAAAATACTGTTCCTATGTCTGATGATAGAATAGAGGAACAGACGACATGGGCCGAATGACATAATACTGTTCCTCTGTCTGATCATAGAATTGAGGAACAGACGCCATGGGCCGAATGACATAATACTGTTCCTATGTCTGATGATAGAATGGAGGATCAGACGCCATGGGCCGAATGACATAATACTGTTCCTCTGTCTGATGATAAAATGGAGGATCAGACACCATGAGCCGAATGACATAATACTGTTCTTCTGTCTGCTGATAGAATTAGGGAGCAGACTCCATGGGCCGAATGACATAATACTGTTCCTATGTCTGGTGATTAAATGGTGTCTCAGACACCATGGGCCGAATGACATAATACTGTTCCTATGTCTGATGATAGAATGGAGGAACAGACGCCATTGGCCGAATGACATAATACTGTTCCTTTGTCTGATGATAGAATGGAGGAACAGACGCCATGGGCCAAATGACATAATACTGTACCTATGTCTGATGATAGAATGGAGGAACAGACGCCATGGGACGAATGACATAATGCAGTTCCTCTGTCTGATGATAAAATGGAGGATCAGACGCCATGGGCCGAATGACATAATACTGTTCCTTTGTCTGATGATAAAATGGAGGATCAGACGCCATGGGCCGAATGACATAATACTGTTCCTATGTCTGATGATAAAATGGAGGATCAGAATAAATGGGCAGAATGTTATAATACTGTTCCTCTGTCTGATAATAGAATGAGGGAGCAGAATCCATGGGCCGAATGACATAATACTATTCCTATGTCTGATGATAGAATGAGGGAGCAGACTCCATGGGCCGAAATACATAATACTGTTCCTATGTCTGGTGATTAAATGGTGGATCAGACACCATGGGCCGAATGACATAATACTGTTCCTATTTCTGATGATAAAATGGAGGATCAGACGCCATGGGCCAAATGACATGATACTGTTCCTATGTCTGATGATAGAATGAGGGAGCAGAATCCATGGGACGAATGACATAATACTGTTCCTATGTCTGATGATAGAATGAGGGAGCAGAATCGATGGGCGGAATGACATAATACTGTTCCTATGTCTGGTTATTAAATGGTGGATCAGACACCATGGGCCGAATGACATAATACTGTTCCAATGTCTGATGATAAAATGGAGGATCAGACGCAATGGGCCGAATGACATAATACTGTTCCTATGTCTGATGATAAAATGGAGGATCAGACGCCATGGGCCGAATGACATAATACTGTTCCTATGTCTGATGATATAATGGAGGAACAGACGCCATGGGCCGAATAACATAATACTGTTCCTACATCTGATGATAGAATGAAAGATCAGACGCAATGGGACGAATGACTTAATTCAGTTCCAATGTCTGATGATAGAATGGAGGATCAGACACCATGGGACGAAAGACATAATACTGTTCCTATGTCTGATGATAGAATGAGGGAGCAGACGCCATGGGCCGAATGACATAATACTGTTCCTATGTCTGATGATAGAATGAGGGAGCAGACGCCATGGGCCGAATGACAAAATACTGTTCCTATGTCTGATGATAGAATAGAGGAAGAGACGCCATGGTCTGAATGACATAATACTGTTCCTCTGTCTGATGACAAAATGGACGATCAGACGTCATGGGCCGAATGACATAATACTGATCCTATGTCTGATGATAGAATGAGGGAGCAGTCTCCATGGGCCGAATGACATAATACTGTTCCTATATCTGGTGATTAAATGGTGGATCAGACACCATGGGCCGAATGACATAATACTGTTCCTATGTCTGATGATAAAATGGAGGATCAGACGCCATGGGCCGAATGACATTATACTGTTCCTATGACTGATGATAGAATGAGGGAGCAGAATCCATGGGCCGAATGACATAATACTGTTCCTATGTCTGATGATAGAATGAGGGAGCAGAATCCATGGGCGGAATGACATAATACCGTTCCTATGTCTGATGATAAAATGGAGGATCAGACGCCATGGGCCGAATGACATAATACTGTTCCTATGTCTGATGATAGATTGAGGGAGCGGACTCCATGGGCCGAATGACATAATACTGTTCCTCTGTCTGATGATAAAATGGAGGATCAGACGCCATGGGCCGAATGACATAATACTGTTCCTATGTCTGATGATAGAATGGAGGATCAGACGCCATGGGCCGAATGACATAATACTGTTCCTATGTCTGATGATAGAATGGAGTAACAGACGCCATGGGCCGAATGACATAATACTGTTCCTATGTCTGATGATAGAATGGAGGATCAGACGCCATGGGCCGAAAGACATAATACTGTTCCTCTGTCTGATGATAAAATGGAGGATCAGACGCCATGGGCCGAATGACATAATACAGTTCCTATGTCTGCTGATAGAATGAGGGAGCAGACTCCAAGGGCCGAATGACATAATACTGTTCCTCTGTCTGTTGATAAAATGGAGGATCAGACGCCATGGGCCGAATGACATAATACTGTTTCTATGTCTGATGACAGAATGGTGGATCAGACACGATGGGCGGAATGACATAATACTGTTCCTCTGTCTGATGATAAAATGGAGGATCAGACGCCATGGGCCGAATGACATAATACTGTTCCTATGTCTGATGATAGAATGGAGGAACAGAGGCCATGGGCCGAATGACATAATACTGTTCCTATGTCTGATGATAGAATGAGGGAGCAGTCGCCATGGGCCGAATGACAAAATACTGTTCCTATGTCTGATGATAGAATAGAGGAACAGACGCCATGGGACGAATGACATAATGCAGTTCCTCTGTCTGATGATAAAATGGAGGATCAGACGCCATGGGCCGAATGACATAATACTGTTCCTTTGTCTGATGATAAAATGGAGGATCAGACGCCATGGGCCGAATGACATAATACTGTTCCTATGTCTGATGATAAAATGGAGGATCAGAATAAATGGGCAGAATGTTATAATACTGTTCCTCTGTCTGATAATAGAATGAGGGAGCAGAATCCATGGGCCGAATGACATAATACTATTCCTATGTCTGATGATAGAATGAGGGAGCAGACTCCATGGGCCGAAATACATAATACTGTTCCTATGTCTGGTGATTAAATGGTGGATCAGACACCATGGGCCGAATGACATAATACTGTTCCTATTTCTGATGATAAAATGGAGGATCAGACGCCATGGGCCAAATGACATGATACTGTTCCTATGTCTGATGATAGAATGAGGGAGCAGAATCCATGGGACGAATGACATAATACTGTTCCTATGTCTGATGATAGAATGAGGGAGCAGAATCGATGGGCGGAATGACATAATACTGTTCCTATGTCTGGTTATTAAATGGTGGATCAGACACCATGGGCCGAATGACATAATACTGTTCCTATGTCTGATGATAAAATGGAGGATCAGACGCCATGGGCCGAATGACATAATACTGTTCCTATGTCTGATGATAAAATGGAGGATCAGACGCCATGGGCCGAATGACATAATACTGTTCCTCTGTCTGATGATAAAATGGAGGATCAGACGCCATGGGCCGAATGACATAATACTGTTCCTATGTCTGATGATAGAATGGAGGAACAGAGGCCATGGGCCGAATGACATAATACTGTTCCTATGTCTGATGATAGAATGAGGGAGCAGTCGCCATGGGCCGAATGACAAAATACTGTTCCTATGTCTGATGATAGAATAGAGGAACAGACGACATGGGCCGAATGACATAATACTGTTCCTCTGTCTGATCATAGAATTGAGGAACAGACGCCATGGGCCGAATGACATAATACTGTTCCTATGTCTGATGATAGAATGGAGGATCAGACGCCATGGGCCGAATGACATAATACTGTTCCTCTGTCTGATGATAAAATGGAGGATCAGACACCATGAGCCGAATGACATAATACTGTTCTTCTGTCTGCTGATAGAATTAGGGAGCAGACTCCATGGGCCGAATGACATAATACTGTTCCTATGTCTGGTGATTAAATGGTGTCTCAGACACCATGGGCCGAATGACATAATACTGTTCCTATGTCTGATGATAGAATGGAGGAACAGACGCCATTGGCCGAATGACATAATACTGTTCCTTTGTCTGATGATAGAATGGAGGAACAGACGCCATGGGCCGAATGACATAATACTGTACCTATGTCTGATGATAGAATGGAGGAACAGACGCCATGGGACGAATGACATAATGCAGTTCCTCTGTCTGATGATAAAATGGAGGATCAGACGCCATGGGCCGAATGACATAATACTGTTCCTTTGTCTGATGATAAAATGGAGGATCAGACGCCATGGGCCGAATGACATAATACTGTTCCTATGTCAGATGATAAAATGGAGGATCAGAATAAATGGGCAGAATGTTATAATACTGTTCCTCTGTCTGATAATAGAATGAGGGAGCAGAATCCATGGGCCGAATGACATAATACTATTCCTATGTCTGATGATAGAATGAGGGAGCAGACTCCATGGGCCGAAATACATAATACTGTTCCTATGTCTGGTGATTAAATGGTGGATCAGACACCATGGGCCGAATGACATAATACTGTTCCTATTTCTGATGATAAAATGGAGGATCAGACGCCATGGGCCAAATGACATGATACTGTTCCTATGTCTGATGATAGAATGAGGGAGCAGAATCCATGGGACGAATGACATAATACTGTTCCTATGTCTGATGATAGAATGAGGGAGCAGAATCGATGGGCGGAATGACATAATACTGTTCCTATGTCTGGTTATTAAATGGTGGATCAGACACCATGGGCCGAATGACATAATACTGTTCCAATGTCTGATGATAAAATGGAGGATCAGACGCCATGGGCCGAATGACATAATACTGTTCCTATGTCTGATGATAAAATGGAGGATCAGACGCCATGGGCCGAATGACATAATACTGTTCCTATGTCTGATGATATAATGGAGGAACAGACGCCATGGGCCGAATAACATAATACTGTTCCTACATCTGATGATAGAATGAAAGATCAGACGCAATGGGACGAATGACTTAATTCAGTTCCAATGTCTGATGATAGAATGGAGGATCAGACACCATGGGACGAAAGACATAATACTGTTCCTATGTCTGATGATAGAATGAGGGAGCAGACGCCATGGGCCGAATGACATAATACTGTTCCTATGTCTGATGATAGAATGAGGGAGCAGACGCCATGGGCCGAATGACAAAATACTGTTCCTATGTCTGATGATAGAATAGAGGAAGAGACGCCATGGTCTGAATGACATAATACTGTTCCTCTGTCTGATGACAAAATGGACGATCAGACGTCATGGGCCGAATGACATAATACTGATCCTATGTCTGATGATAGAATGAGGGAGCAGTCTCCATGGGCCGAATGACATAATACTGTTCCTATATCTGGTGATTAAATGGTGGATCAGACACCATGGGCCGAATGACATAATACTGTTCCTATGTCTGATGATAAAATGGAGGATCAGACGCCATGGGCCGAATGACATTATACTGTTCCTATGACTGATGATAGAATGAGGGAGCAGAATCCATGGGCCGAATGACATAATACTGTTCCTATGTCTGATGATAGAATGAGGGAGCAGAATCCATGGGCGGAATGACATAATACCGTTCCTATGTCTGATGATAAAATGGAGGATCAGACGCCATGGGCCGAATGACATAATACTGTTCCTATGTCTGATGATAGATTGAGGGAGCGGACTCCATGGGCCGAATGACATAATACTGTTCCTCTGTCTGATGATAAAATGGAGTATCAGACGCCATGGGCCGAATGACATAATACTGTTCCTATGTCTGATGATAGAATGGAGGATCAGACGCCATGGGCCGAATGACATAATACTGTTCCTATGTCTGATGATAGAATGGAGTAACAGACGCCATGGGCCGAATGACATAATACTGTTCCTATGTCTGATGATAGAATGGAGGATCAGACGCCATGGGCCGAAAGACATAATACTGTTCCTCTGTCTGATGATAAAATGGAGGATCAGACGCCATGGGCCGAATGACATAATACAGTTCCTATGTCTGCTGATAGAATGAGGGAGCAGACTCCAAGGGCCGAATGACATAATACTGTTCCTCTGTCTGTTGATAAAATGGAGGATCAGACGCCATGGGCCGAATGACATAATACTGTTTCTATGTCTGATGACAGAATGGTGGATCAGACACGATGGGCGGAATGACATAATACTGTTCCTCTGTCTGATGATAAAATGGAGGATCAGACGCCATGGGCCGAATGACATAATACTGTTCCTATGTCTGATGATAGAATGGAGGAACAGAGGCCATGGGCCGAATGACATAATACTGTTCCTATGTCTGATGATAGAATGAGGGAGCAGTCGCCATGGGCCGAATGACAAAATACTGTTCCTATGTCTGATGATAGAATAGAGGAACAGACGACATGGGCCGAATGACATAATACTGTTCCTCTGTCTGATCATAGAATTGAGGAACAGACGCCATGGGCCGAATGACATAATACTGTTCCTATGTCTGATGATAGAATGGAGGATCAGACGCCATGAGCCGAATGACATAATACCGTTCCTCTGTCTGCTGATAGAATTAGGGAGCAGACTCCATGGGCCGAATGACATAATACTGTTCCTATGTCTGGTGATTAAATGGTGTCTCAGACACCATGGGCCGAATGACATAATACTGTTCCTATGTCTGATGATAGAATGGAGGAACAGACGCCATGGTCCGAATGACATAATACTGTTCCTATGTCTGATGATAGAATGGAGGAACAGACGCCATGGGCCGAATGACATAATACTGTTCCAATGTCTGATGATAGAATAGAGGAACAGACGCCATGGGACGAATGACATAATGCAGTTCCTCTGTCTGATGATAAAATGGAGGATCAGACGCCATGGGCCGAATGACATAATACTGTTCCTTTGTCTGATGATAAAATGGAGGATCAGACGCCATGGGCCGAATGACATAATACTGTTCCTATGTCTGATGATAAAATGGAGGATCAGAATAAATGGGCAGAATGTTATAATACTGTTCCTCTGTCTGATAATAGAATGAGGGAGCAGAATCCATGGGCCGAATGACATAATACTGTTCCTATGTCTGATGATAGAATGAGGGAGCAGACTCCATGGGCCGAAATACATAATACTGTTCCTATGTCTGGTGATTAAATGGTGGATCAGACACCATGGGCCGAATGACATAATAATGTTCCTATTTCTGATGATAAAATGGAGGATCAGACGCCATGGGACGAATGACATAATACTGTTCCTATGTCTGCTGATAGAATGAGGGAGCAGAATCCATGGGACGAATGACATAATACTGTTCCTATGTCTGATGATAGAATGAGGGAGCAGAATCCATGGGACGAATGAAATAATACTGTTCCTATGTCTGATGATAGAATGAGGGAGCAGAATCCATGGGACGAATGACATAATACTGTTCCTACGTCTGATGATAGAATGAGAGATCAGACGCAATGGGACGAATGACTTAATTCAGTTCCAATGTCTGATGATAGAATGGAGGATCAGACACCATGGGACGAATGACATAATACTGTTCCTATGTCTGATGATAGAATGAGGGAGCAGACGCCATGGGCCGAATGACAAAATACTGTTCCTATGTCTGATGATAGAATAGAGGAAGAGACGCCATGGTCTGAATGACATAATACTGTTCCTCTGTCTGATGACAAAATGGACGATCAGACGTCATGGGCCGAATGACATAATACTGTTCCTATGTCTGATGATAGAATGAGGGAGCAGTCTCCATGGGCTGAATGACATAATACTGTTCCTATATCTGGTGATTAAATGGTGGATCAGACACCATGGGCCGAATGACATAATACTGTTCCTATGACTGATGATACAATGAGGGAGCAGAATCCATGGGCCGAATGACATAATACTGTTCCTATGTCTGATGATAGAATGAGGGAACAGACTCCATGGGCCGAATGACATAATACCGTTCCTATGTCTGATGATAAAATGGAGGATCAGACGCCATGGGCCGAAAGACATAATACTGTTCCTATGTCTGATGATAGAATGGAGGAACAGACTCCATGGGCCGAATGACATAATACTGTTCCTATATCTGGTGATTAAATGGTGGATCAGACACCCTGGGCCTAATGACATAATACTGTTCGTCTGTCTGACGATAAAATGGAGGATCAGACGCCATGGGCCGAATGACATTATACTGTTCCTATGACTGATGATAGAATGAGGGAGCAGAATCCATGGGCCGAATGACATAATACTGTTCCTATGTCTGGTGATTAAATGGTGGATCAGACACCCTGGGCCTAATGACATAATACTGTTCCTATGTCTGATGATAAAATGGAGGATCAGACGCCATGGCACGAATAACATAATACTGTACCTATGTCTGATGATAGAATGAGGGAGCAGACTCCATGGGCCGAATGACATAATACTGTTCCTCTGTCTGCTGATAGAATGAGGGATCAGACGCCATGGGCCGAATGTCATAATACTGCTCCTCTGTATGATGATAAAATGGAGGATCAGACGCCATGGGCCGAATGACATAATACTGTTCCTATGTCTGATGATAGAATGGAGGAACAGACGCCATGGGCCGAATGACATAATACTGTTCCTATGTCTGATGATAGAATGGAGGATCAGACGCCATGGGCCGAAAGACATAATACTGTTCCTCTGTCTGATGATAAAATGGAGGATCAGACACCATGAGCCGAATGACATAATACTGTTCCTCTGTCTGATGATAAAATGGAGGATCAGACGCCATGGGCCGAATGACATAATACAGTTCCTATGTCTGCTGATAGAATGAGGGAGCAGACTCCATGGGCCGAATGACATAATACTGTTCCTCTGTCTGTTGATAAAATGGAGGATCAGACGCCATGGGCCGAATGACATAATACTGTTTCTATGTCTGATGACAGAATGGTGGATCAGACACGATGGGCGGAATGACATAATACTGTTCCTCTGTCTGATGATAAAATGGAGGATCAGACGCCATGGGCCGAATGACATAATACTGTTCCTATGTCTGATGATAGAATGGAGGAACAGAGGCCATGGGCCGAATGACATAATACTGTTCCTATGTCTGATGATAGAATGAGGGAGCAGTCGCCATGGGCCGAATGACAAAATACTGTTCCTATGTCTGATGATAGAATAGAGGAACAGACGACATGGGCCGAATGACATAATACTGTTCCTCTGTCTGATCATAGAATTGAGGAACAGACGCCATGGGCCGAATGACATAATACTGTTCCTATGTCTGATGATAGAATGGAGGATCAGACGCCATGGGCCGAATGACATAATACTGTTCCTCTGTCTGATGATAAAATGGAGGATCAGACACCATGAGCCGAATGACATAATACTGTTCTTCTGTCTGCTGATAGAATTAGGGAGCAGACTCCATGGGCCGAATGACATAATACTGTTCCTATGTCTGGTGATTAAATGGTGTCTCAGACACCATGGGCCGAATGACATAATACTGTTCCTATGTCTGATGATAGAATGGAGGAACAGACGCCATTGGCCGAATGACATAATACTGTTCCTTTGTCTGATGATAGAATGGAGGAACAGACGCCATGGGCCGAATGACATAATACTGTACCTATGTCTGATGATAGAATGGAGGAACAGACGCCATGGGACGAATGACATAATGCAGTTCCTCTGTCTGATGATAAAATGGAGGATCAGACGCCATGGGCCGAATGACATAATACTGTTCCTTTGTCTGATGATAAAATGGAGGATCAGACGCCATGGGCCGAATGACATAATACTGTTCCTATGTCTGATGATAAAATGGAGGATCAGAATAAATGGGCAGAATGTTATAATACTGTTCCTCTGTCTGATAATAGAATGAGGGAGCAGAATCCATGGGCCGAATGACATAATACTATTCCTATGTCTGATGATAGAATGAGGGAGCAGACTCCATGGGCCGAAATACATAATACTGTTCCTATGTCTGGTGATTAAATGGTGGATCAGACACCATGGGCCGAATGACATAATACTGTTCCTATTTCTGATGATAAAATGGAGGATCAGACGCCATGGGCCAAATGACATGATACTGTTCCTATGTCTGATGATAGAATGAGGGAGCAGAATCCATGGGACGAATGACATAATACTGTTCCTATGTCTGATGATAGAATGAGGGAGCAGAATCGATGGGCGGAATGACATAATACTGTTCCTATGTCTGGTTATTAAATGGTGGATCAGACACCATGGGCCGAATGACATAATACTGTTCCTATGTCTGATGATAAAATGGAGGATCAGACGCCATGGGCCGAATGACATAATACTGTTCCTATGTCTGATGATAAAATGGAGGATCAGACGCCATGGGCCGAATGACATAATACTGTTCCTCTGTCTGATGATAAAATGGAGGATCAGACGCCATGGGCCGAATGACATAATACTGTTCCTATGTCTGATGATAGAATGGAGGAACAGAGGCCATGGGCCGAATGACATAATACTGTTCCTATGTCTGATGATAGAATGAGGGAGCAGTCGCCATGGGCCGAATGACAAAATACTGTTCCTATGTCTGATGATAGAATAGAGGAACAGACGACATGGGCCGAATGACATAATACTGTTCCTCTGTCTGATCATAGAATTGAGGAACAGACGCCATGGGCCGAATGACATAATACTGTTCCTATGTCTGATGATAGAATGGAGGATCAGACGCCATGGGCCGAATGACATAATACTGTTCCTCTGTCTGATGATAAAATGGAGGATCAGACACCATGAGCCGAATGACATAATACTGTTCTTCTGTCTGCTGATAGAATTAGGGAGCAGACTCCATGGGCCGAATGACATAATACTGTTCCTATGTCTGGTGATTAAATGGTGTCTCAGACACCATGGGCCGAATGACATAATACTGTTCCTATGTCTGATGATAGAATGGAGGAACAGACGCCATTGGCCGAATGACATAATACTGTTCCTTTGTCTGATGATAGAATGGAGGAACAGACGCCATGGGCCGAATGACATAATACTGTACCTATGTCTGATGATAGAATGGAGGAACAGACGCCATGGGACGAATGACATAATGCAGTTCCTCTGTCTGATGATAAAATGGAGGATCAGACGCCATGGGCCGAATGACATAATACTGTTCCTTTGTCTGATGATAAAATGGAGGATCAGACGCCATGGGCCGAATGACATAATACTGTTCCTATGTCTGATGATAAAATGGAGGATCAGAATAAATGGGCAGAATGCTATAATACTGTTCCTCTGTCTGATAATAGAATGAGGGAGCAGAATCCATGGGCCGAATGACATAATACTATTCCTATGTCTGATGATAGAATGATGGAGCAGACTCCATGGGCCG
Source organism: Hypanus sabinus (assembly GCF_030144855.1). NCBI lineage: Eukaryota > Metazoa > Chordata > Chondrichthyes > Myliobatiformes > Dasyatidae > Hypanus > Hypanus sabinus. The sequence goes on from NC_082736.1 coordinate 4,685,383, forward strand.
AAATACATAATACTGTTCCTATGTCTGGTGATTAAATGGTGGATCAGACACCATGGGCCGAATGACATACTACTGTTCCTATTTCTGATGATAAAATGGAGGATCAGACGCCATGGGCCAAATGACATGATACTGTTCCTATGTCTGATGATAGAATGAGGGAGCAGAATCCATGGGACGAATGACATAATACTGTTCCTATGTCTGATGATAGAATGAGGGAGCAGAATCGATGGGCGGAATGACATAATACTGTTCCTATGTCTGGTTATTAAATGGTGGATCAGACACCATGGGCCGAATGACATAATACTGTTCCAATGTCTGATGATAAAATGGAGGATCAGACGCAATGGGCCGAATGACATAATACTGTTCCTATGTCTGATGATAAAATGGAGGATCAGACGCCATGGGCCGAATGACATAATACTGTTCCTATGTCTGATGATATAATGGAGGAACAGACGCCATGGGCCGAATAACATAATACTGTTCCTACATCTGATGATAGAATGAAAGATCAGACGCAATGGGACGAATGACTTAATTCAGTTCCAATGTCTGATGATAGAATGGAGGATCAGACACCATGGGACGAAAGACATAATACTGTTCCTATGTCTGATGATAGAATGAGGGAGCAGACGCCATGGGCCGAATGACATAATACTGTTCCTATGTCTGATGATAGAATGAGGGAGCAGACGCCATGGGCCGAATGACAAAATACTGTTCCTATGTCTGATGATAGAATAGAGGAAGAGACGCCATGGTCTGAATGACATAATACTGTTCCTCTGTCTGATGACAAAATGGACGATCAGACGTCATGGGCCGAATGACATAATACTGATCCTATGTCTGATGATAGAATGAGGGAGCAGTCTCCATGGGCCGAATGACATAATACTGTTCCTATATCTGGTGATTAAATGGTGGATCAGACACCATGGGCCGAATGACATAATACTGTTCCTATGTCTGATGATAAAATGGAGGATCAGACGCCATGGGCCGAATGACATTATACTGTTCCTATGACTGATGATAGAATGAGGGAGCAGAATCCATGGGCCGAATGACATAATACTGTTCCTATGTCTGATGATAGAATGAGGGAGCAGAATCCATGGGCGGAATGACATAATACCGTTCCTATGTCTGATGATAAAATGGAGGATCAGACGCCATGGGCCGAATGACATAATACTGTTCCTATGTCTGATGATAGATTGAGGGAGCGGACTCCATGGGCCGAATGACATAATACTGTTCCTCTGTCTGATGATAAAATGGAGGATCAGACGCCATGGGCCGAATGACATAATACTGTTCCTATGTCTGATGATAGAATGGAGGATCAGACGCCATGGGCCGAATGACATAATACTGTTCCTATGTCTGATGATAGAATGGAGTAACAGACGCCATGGGCCGAATGACATAATACTGTTCCTATGTCTGATGATAGAATGGAGGATCAGACGCCATGGGCCGAAAGACATAATACTGTTCCTCTGTCTGATGATAAAATGGAGGATCAGACGCCATGGGCCGAATGACATAATACAGTTCCTATGTCTGCTGATAGAATGAGGGAGCAGACTCCAAGGGCCGAATGACATAATACTGTTCCTCTGTCTGTTGATAAAATGGAGGATCAGACGCCATGGGCCGAATGACATAATACTGTTTCTATGTCTGATGACAGAATGGTGGATCAGACACGATGGGCGGAATGACATAATACTGTTCCTCTGTCTGATGATAAAATGGAGGATCAGACGCCATGGGCCGAATGACATAATACTGTTCCTATGTCTGATGATAGAATGGAGGAACAGAGGCCATGGGCCGAATGACATAATACTGTTCCTATGTCTGATGATAGAATGAGGGAGCAGTCGCCATGGGCCGAATGACAAAATACTGTTCCTATGTCTGATGATAGAATAGAGGAACCGACGCCATGGGACGAATGACATAATGCAGTTCCTCTGTCTGATGATAAAATGGAGGATCAGACGCCATGGGCCGAATGACATAATACTGTTCCTTTGTCTGATGATAAAATGGAGGATCAGACGCCATGGGCCGAATGACATAATACTGTTCCTATGTCTGATGATAAAATGGAGGATCAGAATAAATGGGCAGAATGTTATAATACTGTTCCTCTGTCTGATAATAGAATGAGGGAGCAGAATCCATGGGCCGAATGACATAATACTATTCCTATGTCTGATGATAGAATGAGGGAGCAGACTCCATGGGCCGAAATACATAATACTGTTCCTATGTCTGGTGATTAAATGGTGGATCAGACACCATGGGCCGAATGACATAATACTGTTCCTATTTCTGATGATAAAATGGAGGATCAGACGCCATGGGCCAAATGACATGATACTGTTCCTATGTCTGATGATAGAATGAGGGAGCAGAATCCATGGGACGAATGACATAATACTGTTCCTATGTCTGATGATAGAATGAGGGAGCAGAATCGATGGGCGGAATGACATAATACTGTTCCTATGTCTGGTTATTAAATGGTGGATCAGACACCATGGGCCGAATGACATAATACTGTTCCTATGTCTGATGATAAAATGGAGGATCAGACGCCATGGGCCGAATGACATAATACTGTTCCTATGTCTGATGATAAAATGGAGGATCAGACGCCATGGGCCGAATGACATAATACTGTTCCTCTGTCTGATGATAAAATGGAGGATCAGACGCCATGGGCCGAATGACATAATACTGTTCCTATGTCTGATGATAGAATGGAGGAACAGAGGCCATGGGCCGAATGACATAATACTGTTCCTATGTCTGATGATAGAATGAGGGAGCAGTCGCCATGGGCCGAATGACAAAATACTGTTCCTATGTCTGATGATAGAATAGAGGAACAGACGACATGGGCCGAATGACATAATACTGTTCCTCTGTCTGATCATAGAATTGAGGAACAGACGCCATGGGCCGAATGACATAATACTGTTCCTATGTCTGATGATAGAATGGAGGATCAGACGCCATGGGCCGAATGACATAATACTGTTCCTCTGTCTGATGATAAAATGGAGGATCAGACACCATGAGCCGAATGACATAATACTGTTCTTCTGTCTGCTGATAGAATTAGGGAGCAGACTCCATGGGCCGAATGACATAATACTGTTCCTATGTCTGGTGATTAAATGGTGTCTCAGACACCATGGGCCGAATGACATAATACTGTTCCTATGTCTGATGATAGAATGGAGGAACAGACGCCATTGGCCGAATGACATAATACTGTTCCTTTGTCTGATGATAGAATGGAGGAACAGACGCCATGGGCCGAATGACATAATACTGTACCTATGTCTGATGATAGAATGGAGGAACAGACGCCATGGGACGAATGACATAATGCAGTTCCTCTGTCTGATGATAAAATGGAGGATCAGACGCCATGGGCCGAATGACATAATACTGTTCCTTTGTCTGATGATAAAATGGAGGATCAGACGCCATGGGCCGAATGACATAATACTGTTCCTATGTCAGATGATAAAATGGAGGATCAGAATAAATGGGCAGAATGTTATAATACTGTTCCTCTGTCTGATAATAGAATGAGGGAGCAGAATCCATGGGCCGAATGACATAATACTATTCCTATGTCTGATGATAGAATGAGGGAGCAGACTCCATGGGCCGAAATACATAATACTGTTCCTATGTCTGGTGATTAAATGGTGGATCAGACACCATGGGCCGAATGACATAATACTGTTCCTATTTCTGATGATAAAATGGAGGATCAGACGCCATGGGCCAAATGACATGATACTGTTCCTATGTCTGATGATAGAATGAGGGAGCAGAATCCATGGGACGAATGACATAATACTGTTCCTATGTCTGATGATAGAATGAGGGAGCAGAATCGATGGGCGGAATGACATAATACTGTTCCTATGTCTGGTTATTAAATGGTGGATCAGACACCATGGGCCGAATGACATAATACTGTTCCAATGTCTGATGATAAAATGGAGGATCAGACGCCATGGGCCGAATGACATAATACTGTTCCTATGTCTGATGATAAAATGGAGGATCAGACGCCATGGGCCGAATGACATAATACTGTTCCTATGTCTGATGATATAATGGAGGAACAGACGCCATGGGCCGAATAACATAATACTGTTCCTACATCTGATGATAGAATGAAAGATCAGACGCAATGGGACGAATGACTTAATTCAGTTCCAATGTCTGATGATAGAATGGAGGATCAGACACCATGGGACGAAAGACATAATACTGTTCCTATGTCTGATGATAGAATGAGGGAGCAGACGCCATGGGCCGAATGACATAATACTGTTCCTATGTCTGATGATAGAATGAGGGAGCAGACGCCATGGGCCGAATGACAAAATACTGTTCCTATGTCTGATGATAGAATAGAGGAAGAGACGCCATGGTCTGAATGACATAATACTGTTCCTCTGTCTGATGACAAAATGGACGATCAGACGTCATGGGCCGAATGACATAATACTGATCCTATGTCTGATGATAGAATGAGGGAGCAGTCTCCATGGGCCGAATGACATAATACTGTTCCTATATCTGGTGATTAAATGGTGGATCAGACACCATGGGCCGAATGACATAATACTGTTCCTATGTCTGATGATAAAATGGAGGATCAGACGCCATGGGCCGAATGACATTATACTGTTCCTATGACTGATGATAGAATGAGGGAGCAGAATCCATGGGCCGAATGACATAATACTGTTCCTATGTCTGATGATAGAATGAGGGAGCAGAATCCATGGGCGGAATGACATAATACCGTTCCTATGTCTGATGATAAAATGGAGGATCAGACGCCATGGGCCGAATGACATAATACTGTTCCTATGTCTGATGATAGATTGAGGGAGCGGACTCCATGGGCCGAATGACATAATACTGTTCCTCTGTCTGATGATAAAATGGAGTATCAGACGCCATGGGCCGAATGACATAATACTGTTCCTATGTCTGATGATAGAATGGAGGATCAGACGCCATGGGCCGAATGACATAATACTGTTCCTATGTCTGATGATAGAATGGAGTAACAGACGCCATGGGCCGAATGACATAATACTGTTCCTATGTCTGATGATAGAATGGAGGATCAGACGCCATGGGCCGAAAGACATAATACTGTTCCTCTGTCTGATGATAAAATGGAGGATCAGACGCCATGGGCCGAATGACATAATACAGTTCCTATGTCTGCTGATAGAATGAGGGAGCAGACTCCAAGGGCCGAATGACATAATACTGTTCCTCTGTCTGTTGATAAAATGGAGGATCAGACGCCATGGGCCGAATGACATAATACTGTTTCTATGTCTGATGACAGAATGGTGGATCAGACACGATGGGCGGAATGACATAATACTGTTCCTCTGTCTGATGATAAAATGGAGGATCAGACGCCATGGGCCGAATGACATAATACTGTTCCTATGTCTGATGATAGAATGGAGGAACAGAGGCCATGGGCCGAATGACATAATACTGTTCCTATGTCTGATGATAGAATGAGGGAGCAGTCGCCATGGGCCGAATGACAAAATACTGTTCCTATGTCTGATGATAGAATAGAGGAACAGACGACATGGGCCGAATGACATAATACTGTTCCTCTGTCTGATCATAGAATTGAGGAACAGACGCCATGGGCCGAATGACATAATACTGTTCCTATGTCTGATGATAGAATGGAGGATCAGACGCCATGAGCCGAATGACATAATACCGTTCCTCTGTCTGCTGATAGAATTAGGGAGCAGACTCCATGGGCCGAATGACATAATACTGTTCCTATGTCTGGTGATTAAATGGTGTCTCAGACACCATGGGCCGAATGACATAATACTGTTCCTATGTCTGATGATAGAATGGAGGAACAGACGCCATGGTCCGAATGACATAATACTGTTCCTATGTCTGATGATAGAATGGAGGAACAGACGCCATGGGCCGAATGACATAATACTGTTCCAATGTCTGATGATAGAATAGAGGAACAGACGCCATGGGACGAATGACATAATGCAGTTCCTCTGTCTGATGATAAAATGGAGGATCAGACGCCATGGGCCGAATGACATAATACTGTTCCTTTGTCTGATGATAAAATGGAGGATCAGACGCCATGGGCCGAATGACATAATACTGTTCCTATGTCTGATGATAAAATGGAGGATCAGAATAAATGGGCAGAATGTTATAATACTGTTCCTCTGTCTGATAATAGAATGAGGGAGCAGAATCCATGGGCCGAATGACATAATACTGTTCCTATGTCTGATGATAGAATGAGGGAGCAGACTCCATGGGCCGAAATACATAATACTGTTCCTATGTCTGGTGATTAAATGGTGGATCAGACACCATGGGCCGAATGACATAATAATGTTCCTATTTCTGATGATAAAATGGAGGATCAGACGCCATGGGACGAATGACATAATACTGTTCCTATGTCTGCTGATAGAATGAGGGAGCAGAATCCATGGGACGAATGACATAATACTGTTCCTATGTCTGATGATAGAATGAGGGAGCAGAATCCATGGGACGAATGAAATAATACTGTTCCTATGTCTGATGATAGAATGAGGGAGCAGAATCCATGGGACGAATGACATAATACTGTTCCTACGTCTGATGATAGAATGAGAGATCAGACGCAATGGGACGAATGACTTAATTCAGTTCCAATGTCTGATGATAGAATGGAGGATCAGACACCATGGGACGAATGACATAATACTGTTCCTATGTCTGATGATAGAATGAGGGAGCAGACGCCATGGGCCGAATGACAAAATACTGTTCCTATGTCTGATGATAGAATAGAGGAAGAGACGCCATGGTCTGAATGACATAATACTGTTCCTCTGTCTGATGACAAAATGGACGATCAGACGTCATGGGCCGAATGACATAATACTGTTCCTATGTCTGATGATAGAATGAGGGAGCAGTCTCCATGGGCTGAATGACATAATACTGTTCCTATATCTGGTGATTAAATGGTGGATCAGACACCATGGGCCGAATGACATAATACTGTTCCTATGTCTGATGATAAAATGGAGGATCAGACGCCATGGTCCGAATGACATAATACTGTTCCTATGACTGATGATACAATGAGGGAGCAGAATCCATGGGCCGAATGACATAATACTGTTCCTATGTCTGATGATAGAATGAGGGAACAGACTCCATGGGCCGAATGACATAATACCGTTCCTATGTCTGATGATAAAATGGAGGATCAGACGCCATGGGCCGAAAGACATAATACTGTTCCTATGTCTGATGATAGAATGGAGGAACAGACTCCATGGGCCGAATGACATAATACTGTTCCTATATCTGGTGATTAAATGGTGGATCAGACACCCTGGGCCTAATGACATAATACTGTTCGTCTGTCTGACGATAAAATGGAGGATCAGACGCCATGGGCCGAATGACATTATACTGTTCCTATGACTGATGATAGAATGAGGGAGCAGAATCCATGGGCCGAATGACATAATACTGTTCCTATGTCTGGTGATTAAATGGTGGATCAGACACCCTGGGCCTAATGACATAATACTGTTCCTATGTCTGATGATAAAATGGAGGATCAGACGCCATGGCACGAATAACATAATACTGTACCTATGTCTGATGATAGAATGGTGGAACAGAGACCATGGGATGAATGATATAATACTGTTCCTCTGTCTGATGATAAAATGGAGGATCAGACGCCATGGGCCGAATGACATAATACTGTTCCTATGTCTGATGATAGAATAGAGGAACAGACGCCGTGGGCTGAATGACATAATACTGTTCCTCTGTCTGATGACAAAATGGACGATCAGACGTCATGGGCCGAATGACATAATACTGTTCCTATGTCTGATGATAGAATGAGGGAGCAGTCTCCAAGGGCTGAATGACATAATACTGTTCCTATGTCTGATGATAAAATGGAGGATCAGACGCCATGGTCCGAATGACATAATACTGTTCCTATGACTGATGATACAATGAGGGAGCAGAATCCATGGGCCGAATGACATAATACTGTTCCTATGTCTGATGATAGAATGAGGGAACAGACTCCATGGGCCGAATGACATAATACCGTTCCTATGTCTGATGATAGAATGAGGGAGCAGTCGCCATGGGCCGAATGACAAAATACTGTTCCTATGTCTGATGATAGAATAGAGGAACAGACGACATGGGCCGAATGACATAATACTGTTCCTCTGTCTGATCATAGAATTGAGGAACAGACGCCATGGGCCGAATGACATAATACTGTTCCTATGTCTGATGATAGAATGGAGGATCAGACGCCATGGGCCGAATGACATAATACTGTTCCTCTGTCTGATGATAAAATGGAGGATCAGACACCATGAGCCGAATGACATAATACTGTTCTTCTGTCTGCTGATAGAATTAGCGAGCAGACTCCATGGGCCGAATGACATAATACTGTTCCTATGTCTGGTGATTAAATGGTGTCTCAGACACCATGGGCCGAATGACATAATACTGTTCCTATGTCTGATGATAGAATGGAGGAACAGACGCCATGGGCCGAATGACATAATACTGTTCCTTTGTCTGATGATAGAATGGAGGAACAGACGCCATGGGCCGAATGACATAATACTGTACCTATGTCTGATGATAGAATGGAGGAACAGACGCCATGGGACGAATGACATAATGCAGTTCCTCTGTCTGATGATAAAATGGAGGATCAGACGCCATGGGCCGAATGACATAATACTGTTCCTTTGTCTGATGATAAAATGGAGGATCAGACGCCATGGGCCGAATGACATAATACTGTTCCTCTGTCTGATAATAGAATGAGGGAGCAGAATCCATGGGCCGAATGACATAATACTATTCCTATGTCTGATGATAGAATGAGGGAGCAGACTCCATGGGCCGAAATACATAATACTGTTCCTATGTCTGGTGATTAAATGGTGGATCAGACACCATGGGCCGAATGACATAATACTGTTCCTATTTCTGATGATAAAATGGAGGATCAGACGCCATGGGCCAAATGACATGATACTGTTCCTATGTCTGATGATAGAATGAGGGAGCAGAATCCATGGGACGAATGACATAATACTGTTCCTATGTCTGATGATAGAATAGAGGAACAGACGACATGGGCCGAATGACATAATACTGTTCCTCTGTCTGATCATAGAATTGAGAAACAGACGCCATGGGCCGAATGACATAATACTGTTCCTATGTCTGGTTATTAAATGGTGGATCAGACACCATGGGCCGAATGACATAATACTGTTCCTATGTCTGATGATAAAATGGAGGATCAGACGCCATGGGCCGAATGACATAATACTGTTCCTATGTCTGATGATAAAATGGAGGATCAGACGCCATGGGCCGAATGACATAATACTGTTCCTATGTCTGATGATATAATGGAGGAACAGACGCCATGGGCCGAATAACATAATACTGTTCCTACATCTGATGATAGAATGAGAGATCAGACGCAATGGGACGAATGACTTAATTCAGTTCCAATGTCTGATGATAGAATGGAGGATCAGACACCATGGGACGAAAGACATAATACTGTTCCTATGTCTGATGATAGAATGAGGGAGCAGACGCCATGGGCCGAATGACATAATACTGTTCCTATGTCTGATGATAGAATGAGGGAGCAGACGCCATGGGCCGAATGACAAAATACTGTTCCTATGTCTGATGATAGAATAGAGGAAGAGACGCCATGGTCTGAATGACATAATACTGTTCCTCTGTCTGATGACAAAATGGACGATCAGACGTCATGGGCCGAATGACATAATACTGATCCTATGTCTGATGATAGAATGAGGGAGCAGTCTCCATGGGCCGAATGACATAATACTGTTCCTATATCTGGTGATTAAATGGTGGATCAGACACCATGGGCCGAATGACATAATACTGTTCCTATGTCTGATGATAAAATGGAGGATCAGACGCCATGGGCCGAATGACATTATACTGTTCCTATGACTGATGATAGAATGAGGGAGCAGAATCCATGGGCCGAATGACATAATACTGTTCCTATGTCTGATGATAGAATGAGGGAGCAGAATCCATGGGCGGAATGACATAATACCGTTCCTATGTCTGATGATAAAATGGAGGATCAGACGCCATGGGCCGAATGACATAATACTGTTCCTATGTCTGATGATAGATTGAGGGAGCGGACTCCATGGGCCGAATGACATAATACTGTTCCTCTGTCTGATGATAAAATGGAGGATCAGACGCCATGGGCCGAATGACATAATACTGTTCCTATGTCTGATGATAGAATGGAGGATCAGACGCCATGGGCCGAATGACATAATACTGTTCCTATGTCTGATGATAGAATGGAGTAACAGACGCCATGGGCCGAATGACATAATACTGTTCCTATGTCTGATGATAGAATGGAGGATCAGACGCCATGGGCCGAAAGACATAATACTGTTCCTCTGTCTGATGATAAAATGGAGGATCAGACGCCATGGGCCGAATGACATAATACAGTTCCTATGTCTGCTGATAGAATGAGGGAGCAGACTCCATGGGCCGAATGACATAATACTGTTCCTCTGTCTGTTGATAAAATGGAGGATCAGACGCCATGGGCCGAATGACATAATACTGTTTCTATGTCTGATGACAGAATGGTGGATCAGACACGATGGGCGGAATGACATAATACTGTTCCTCTGTCTGATGATAAAATGGAGGATCAGACGCCATGGGCCGAATGACATAATACTGTTCCTATGTCTGATGATAGAATGGAGGAACAGAGGCCATGGGCCGAATGACATAATACTGTTCCTATGTCTGATGATAGAATGAGGGAGCAGTCGCCATGGGCCGAATGACAAAATACTGTTCCTATGTCTGATGATAGAATAGAGGAACAGACGACATGGGCCGAATGACATAATACTGTTCCTCTGTCTGATCATAGAATTGAGGAACAGACGCCATGGGCCGAATGACATAATACTGTTCCTATGTCTGATGATAGAATGGAGGATCAGACGCCATGGGCCGAATGACATAATACTGTTCCTATGTCTGATGATAGAATGGAGTAACAGACGCCATGGGCCGAATGACATAATACTGTTCCTATGTCTGATGATAGAATGGAGGATCAGACGCCATGGGCCGAAAGACATAATACTGTTCCTCTGTCTGATGATAAAATGGAGGATCAGACGCCATGGGCCGAATGACATAATACAGTTCCTATGTCTGCTGATAGAATGAGGGAGCAGACTCCATGGGCCGAATGACATAATACTGTTCCTCTGTCTGTTGATAAAATGGAGGATCAGACGCCATGGGCCGAATGACATAATACTGTTTCTATGTCTGATGACAGAATGGTGGATCAGACACGATGGGCGGAATGACATAATACTGTTCCTCTGTCTGATGATAAAATGGAGGATCAGACGCCATGGGCCGAATGACATAATACTGTTCCTATGTCTGATGATAGAATGGAGGAACAGAGGCCATGGGCCGAATGACATAATACTGTTCCTATGTCTGATGATAGAATGAGGGAGCAGTCGCCATGGGCCGAATGACAAAATACTGTTCCTATGTCTGATGATAGAATAGAGGAACAGACGACATGGGCCGAATGACATAATACTGTTCCTCTGTCTGATCATAGAATTGAGGAACAGACGCCATGGGCCGAATGACATAATACTGTTCCTATGTCTGATGATAGAATGGAGGATCAGACGCCATGAGCCGAATGACATAATACCGTTCCTCTGTCTGCTGATAGAATTAGGGAGCAGACTCCATGGGCCGAATGACATAATACTGTTCCTATGTCTGGTGATTAAATGGTGTCTCAGACACCATGGGCCGAATGACATAATACTGTTCCTATGTCTGATGATAGAATGGAGGAACAGACGCCATGGTCCGAATGACATAATCCTGTTCCTATGTCTGATGATAGAATGGAGGAACAGACTCCATGGGCCGAATGACATAATACTGTTCCTTTGTCTGATGATAGAATGGAGGAACAGACGCCATGGGCCGAATGACATAATACTGTTCCAATGTCTGATGATAGAATAGAGGAACAGACGCCATGGGACGAATGACATAATGCAGTTCCTCTGTCTGATAATAAAATGGAGGATCAGACGCCATGGGCCGAATGACATAATACTGTTCCTTTGTCTGATGATAAAATGGAGGATCAGACGCCATGGGCCGAATGACATAATACTGTTCCTATGTCTGATGATAAAATGGAGGATCAGAATAAATGGGCAGAATGTTATAATACTGTTCCTCTGTCTGATAATAGAATGAGGGAGCAGAATCCATGGGCCGAATGACATAATACTGTTCCTATGTCTGATAATAGAATGAGGGAGCAGACTCCATGGGCCGAAATACATAATACTGTTCCTATGTCTGGTGATTAAATGGTGGATCAGACACCATGGGCCGAATGACATAATACTGTTCCTATTTCTGATGATAAAATGGAGGATCAGACGCCATGGGACGAATGACATAATACTGTTCCTATGTCTGCTGATAGAATGAGGGAGCAGAATCCATGGTCTGAATGACAAAATACTGTTCCTATGACTGATGATACAATGAGGGAGCAGAATCCATGGTCCGAATGACATAATACTGTTCCTATGACTGATGATACAATGAGGGAGCAGAATCCATGGGCCGAATGACATAATACTGTTCCTATGTCTGATGATAGAATGAGGGAACAGACTCCATGGGCCGAATGACATAATACCGTTCCTATGTCTGATGATAAAATGGAGGATCAGACGCCATGGGCCGAAAGACATAATACTGTTCCTATGTCTGATGATAGAATGGAGGAACAGACTCCATGGGCCGAATGACATAATACTGTTCCTATATCTGGTGATTAAATGGTGGATCAGACACCCTGGGCCTAATGACATAATACTGTTCCTCTGTCTGACGATAAAATGGAGGATCAGACGCCATGGGCCGAATGACATTATACTGTTCCTATGACTGATGATAGAATGAGGGATCAGAATCCATGGGCCGAATGACATAATACTGTTCCTATGTCTGGTGATTAAATGGTGGATCAGACACCCTGGGCCTAATGACATAATACTGTTCCTATGTCTGATGATAAAATGGAGGATCAGACGCCATGGCACGAATAACATAATACTGTACCTATGTCTGATGATAGAATGGTGGAACAGAGACCATGGGATGAATGATATAATACTGTTCCTCTGTCTGATGATAAAATGGAGGATCAGACGACATGGGCCGAATGACATAATACTGTTCCTATGTCTGATGATAGAATAGAGGAACAGACGCCATGGGCCGAATGACATAATACTGTTCCTAAGTCTGATGATAAAATGGAGGATCAGCCTCCATGGGCCGAATAACATAATACTGTTCCTATGTCTGATGATAGAATGAGGGAACAGACTCCATGGGCCAAATGACATAATACTGTTCCTAAGTCTGATGATAAAATGGAGGATCAGACGCCATGGGCCGACTAACATAATACTGTTCCTATGTCTGATGATAGAATGAGGGAGCAGACTGCATGGGCCGATTGACATAATACTGTTCCTATATCTGGTGATTAAATGGTGGATCAGACACCCTGAGCCTAATGACATAATACTGTTCCTCTGTCTGACGATAAAATGGAGGATCAGACGCCATGGGCCGAATGACATTATACTGTTCCTATGACTGATGATAGAATGAGGGAGCAGAATCCATGGGCCGAATGACATAATACCGTTCCTATGTCTGATGATAGAATGAGGGAGCAGACTCCATTGGCCGAATGACATAATACCGTTCCTATGTCTGATGATAAAATGGAGGATCAGACGCCATGGGCCGAATGACATAATACTGTTCCTATGTCTGATGATAGAATGGAGGAACAGACTCCATGGGCCGAATGACATAATACTGTTCCTATATCTGGTGATTAAATGGTGGATCAGACACCCTGGGCCTAATGACATAATACTGTTCCTATGTCTGATGATAAAATGGAGGATCAGACGCCATGGCACGAATAACATAATACTGTACCTATGTCTGATGATAGAATGGTGGAACAGAGGCCATGGGATGAATGATATAATACTTTTCCTCTGTCTGATGATAAAATGGAGGATCAGACGTCATGGGCCGAATGACATAATACTGTTCCTATGTCTGATGATAGAATGAGGGAGAAGACTCCTTGGGCCGAATGACATAATACTGTTCCTATGACTGGTGATTAAATGGTGGGTCAGACACCATGGGCCGAAAGACATAATACTGTTCCTATGTCTGATGATAAAATGGAGGATCAGACGCCATGGGCCGAATGTCATAATACTGTTCCTATGTCTGATGATAAAATGGACGATCAGACGACATGGGCGAATGACATAATACTGTTCCTATGTCTGATGATAAAATGGAGGAACGGATGCCATGGGCCGAATGACATAATACTGTTCCTATTTCTGATGACAGAATGAGGGGGCAGACTCCATGGGCCGAATGACATAATACTGTTCCTATGTCTGGTGACTAAATGGTGGATCAGACACCCTGGGCCTAATGACATAATACTGTTCCTATGTCTGATGATAAAATGGAGGATCAGACGCCATGGGACGAATGACATAATACTGTTCCTATGTCTGATGATAGAATGAGGGAGCAGAATCCATGGGACGAATGACATAATACTGTTCCTACGTCTGATGATAGAATGAGAGATCAGACGCAATGGGACGAATGACTTAATTCAGTTCCAATGTCTGATGATAGAATGGAGGATCAGACACCATGGGACGAATGACATAATACTGTTCCTACGTCTGATGATAGAATGAGGGAGCAGACGCCATGGGCCGAATGACAAAATACTGTTCCTATGTCTGATGATAGAATAGAGGAAGAGACGCCATGGTCTGAATGACATAATACTGTTCCTCTGTCTGATGACAAAATGGACGATCAGACGTCATGGGCCGAATGACATAATACTGTTCCTATGTCTGATGATAGAATGAGGGAGCAGTCTCCATGGTCTGAATGACATAATACTGTTCCTATATCTGGTGATTAAATGGTGGATCAGACACCATGGGCCGAATGACATAATACTGTTCCTATGTCTGATGATAAAATGGAGGATCAGACGCCATGGTCCGAATGACATAATACTGTTCCTATGACTGATGATAGAATGAGGGAGCAGAATCCATGGGCCGAATGACATAATACTGTTCCTATGTCTGATGATAGAATGAGGGAACAGACTCCATGGGCCGAATGACATAATACCGTTCCTATGTCTGATGATAAAATGGAGGATCAGACGCCATGGGCCGAAAGACATAATACTGTTCCTATGTCTGATGATAGAATGGAGGAACAGACTCCATGGGCCGAATGACATAATACTGTTCCTATATCTGGTGATTAAATGGTGGATCAGACACCCTGGGCCTAATGACATAATACTGTTCCTCTGTCTGACGATAAAATGGAGGATCAGACGCCATGGGCCGAATGACATTATACTGTTCCTATGACTGATGATAGAATGAGGGAACAGAATCCATGGGCCGAATGACATAATACTGTTCCTATGTCTGGTGATTAAATGGTGGATCAGACACCCTGGGCCTAATGACATAATACTGTTCCTATGTCTGATGATAAAATGGAGGATCAGACGCCATGGCACGAATAACATAATACTGTACCTATGTCTGATGATAGAATGGTGGAACAGAGGCCATGGGATGAATGATATAATACTGTTCCTCTGTCTGATGATAAAATGGAGGATCAGACGCCATGGGCCGAATGACATAATACTGTTCCTATGTCTGATGATAGAATAGAGGAACAGACGCCGTGGGCTGAATGACATAATACTGTTCCTCTGTCTGATGATAGAATGAGGGAGCAGACTCCATGGGCCAAATGACATAATACTGTTCCTAAGTCTGATGATAAAATGGAGGATCAGACGCCATGGGCCGAATAACATAATACTGTTCCTATGTCTGATGATAGAATGAGGGAGCAGACTGCATGGGCCGATTGACATAATACTGTTCCTATATCTGGTGATTAAATGGTGGATCAGACACCCTGGGCCTAATGACATAATACTGTTCCTCTGTCTGACGATAAAATGGAGGATCAGACGCCATGGGCCGAATGACATTATACTGTTCCTATGACTGATGATAGAATGAGGGAGCAGAATCCATGGGCCGAATGACATAATACTGTTCCTATGTCTGATGATAGAATGAGGGAGAAGACTCCATTGGCCGAATGACATAATACCGTTCCTATGTCTGATGATAAAATGGAGGATCAGACGCCATGGGCCGAATGACATAATACTGTTCCTATGTCTGATGATAGAATGGAGGAACAGACTCCATGGGCCGAATGACATAATACTGTTCCTATATCTGGTGATTAAATGGTGGATCAGACACCCTGGGCCTAATGACATAATACTGTTCCTATGTCTGATGATAAAATGGAGGATCAGACGCCATGGCACGAATAACATAATACTGTACCTATGTCTGATGATAGAATGGTGGAACAGAGGCCATGGGATGAATGATATAATACTGTTCCTCTGTCTGATGATAAAATGGAGGATCAGACGCCATGGGCCGAATGACATAATACTGTTTCTATGTCTGATGATAGAATGAGGGAGAAGACTCCTTGGGCCGAATGACATAATACTGTTCCTATGACTGGTGATTAAATGGTGGGTCAGACACCATGGGCCGAAAGACATAATACTGTTCCTATGTCTGATGATAAAATGGACGATCAGACGACATGGGCGAATGACATAATACTGTTCCTATGTCTGATGATAAAATGGAGGATCAGACGCCATGTGCCGAATGACATAATACTGTTCCTATGTCTGATGATAGAATGAGGGAGCAGACTCCATGGGCCTAATGACATAATACTGTTCCTATGTCTGATGACAAAATGGAGGATCAGACGCCATGGGCCGAATGACATAATACTGTTCCTAAGTCTGATGATAAAATGGAGGATCAGACGCCACGGGCCGAATGAAATAATACTGTTCCTAACTCTGATGATATAATGGACGATTAGACGACATGGGCGAATGACATAATACTGTTCCTCTGTCTGATGATAAAATGGAGGAACAGACTCCATGGGCCGAATGACATAATACTGTTCCTATATCTGGTGATTAAATGGTGGATCAGACACCCTGGGCCTAATGACATAATACTGTTCCTATGTCTGATGATAAAATGGAGGATCAGACGCCATGGCACGAATAACATAATACTGTACCTATGTCTGATGATAGAATGGTGGAACAGAGGCCATGGGATGAATGATATAATACTTTTCCTCTGTCTGATGATAAAATGGAGGATCAGACGTCATGGGCCGAATGACATAATACTGTTCCTATGTCTGATGATAGAATGAGGGAGAAGACTCCTTGGGCCGAATGACATAATACTGTTCCTATGACTGGTGATTAAATGGTGGGTCAGACACCATGGGCCGAAAGACATAATACTGTTCCTATGTCTGATGATAAAATGGAGGATCAGACGCCATGGGCCGAATGTCATAATACTGTTCCTATGTCTGATGATAAAATGGACGATCAGACGACATGGGCGAATGACATAATACTGTTCCTATGTCTGATGATAAAATGGAGGAACGGATGCCATGGGCCGAATGACATAATACTGTTCCTATTTCTGATGACAGAATGAGGGGGCAGACTCCATGGGCCGAATGACATAATACAGTTCCTATGTCTGGTGATTAAATGGTGGATCAGACACCCTGGGCCTAATGACATAATACTGTTCCTATGTCTGATGATAAAATGGAGGATCAGACACCATGGCCCGAATAACATAATACTGTACCTATGTCTGAAGATAGAATGGAGGATCAGACGCCATGGGACGAATGACATAATACTGTTCCTATGTCTGATGATAGAATGAGGGAGCAGAATCCATGGGACGAATGACATAATACTGTTCCTACGTCTGATGATAGAATGAGAGATCAGACGCAATGGGACGAATGACTTAATTCAGTTCCAATGTCTGATGATAGAATGGAGGATCAGACACCATGGGACGAATGACATAATACTGTTCCTATGTCTGATGATAGAATGAGGGAGCAGACGCCATGGGCCGAATGACAAAATACTGTTCCTATGTCTGATGATAGAATAGAGGAAGAGACGCCATGGTCTGAATGACATAATACTGTTCCTCTGTCTGATGACAAAATGGACGATCAGACGTCATGGGCCGAATGACATAATACTGTTCCTATATCTGGTGATTAAATGGTGGATCAGACACCCTGGGCCTAATGACATAATACTGTTCCTCTGTCTGACGATAAAATGGAGGATCAGACGCCATGGGCCGAATGACATTATACTGTTCCTATGACTGATGATAGAATGAGGGAGCAGAATCCATGGGCCGAATGACATAATACTGTTCCTATGTCTGGTGATTAAATGGTGGATCAGACACCCTGGGCCTAATGACATAATACTATTCCTATGTCTGATGATAAAATGGAGGATCAGACGCCATGGCACGAATAACATAATACTGTACCTATGTCTGATGATAGAATGGTGGAACAGAGGCCATGGGATGAATGATATAATACTGTTCCTCTGTCTGATGATAAAATGGAGGATCAGACGCCATGGGCCGAATGACATAATACTGTTCCTCTGTCTGATGATAGAATAGAGGAACAGACGCCGTGGGCTGAATGACATAATACAGTTCCTATGTCTGATGATAAAATGGAGGATCAGCCTCCATGGGCCGAATAACATAATACTGTTCCTATGTCTGATGATAGAATGAGGGAGCAGACTGCATGGGCCGATTGACATAATACTGTTCCTATATCTGGTGATTAAATGGTGGATCAGACACCCTGGGCCTAATGACATAATACTGTTCCTCTGTCTGACGATAAAATGGAGGATCAGACGCCATGGGCCGAATGACATTATACTGTTCCTATGACTGATGATAGAATGAGGGAGCAGAATCCATGGGCCGAATGACATAATACTGTTCCTATGTCTGATGATAGAATGAGGGAGCAGACTCCATTGGCCGAATGACATAATACCGTTCCTATGTCTGATGATAGAATGGAGGAACAGACTCCATGGGCCGAATGACATAATACTGTTCCTATATCTGGTGATTAAATGGTGGATCAGACACCCTGGGCCTAATGACATAATACTGTTCCTATGTCTGATGATAAAATGTAGGATCAGACGCCATGGCACGAATAACATAACACTGTACCTATGTCTGATGATAGAATGGTGGAACAGAGGCCATGGGATGAATGATATAATACTGTTCCTCTGTCTGATGATAAAATGGAGGATCAGACGCCATGGGCCGAATGACATAATACTGTTCCTATGTCTGATGATAGAATGAGGGAGAAGACTCCTTGGGCCGAATAACATAATACTGTTCCTATGACTGGTGATTAAATGGTGGGTCAGACACCATGGGCCGAAAGACATAATACTGTTCCTATGTCTGATGATAAAATGGAGGATCAGACGCCATGGGCCGAATGTCATAATACTGTTCCCATGTCTGATGATAAAATGGACGATCAGACGACATGGGCGAATGACATAATACTGTTCCTATGTCTGATGATAAAATGGAGGAACGGATGCCATGGGCCGAATGACATAATACTGTTCCTATTTCTGATGATTAAATGGTGGATCAGACACCCTGGGCCTAATGACATAATACTGTTCCTATGTCTGATGATCAAATGGAGGATCAGACACCATGGCCCGAATAACATAATACTGTACCTATGTCTGAAGATAGAATGGTGGAACAGAGGCCATGGGATGAATGATATAATACTGTTCCTCTGTCTGATGATAAAATGCAGGATCAGACGCCATGGGCCGAATGACATAATACTGTTCCTAACTCTGATGATATAATGGACGATTAGACGACATGGGCGAATGACATAATACTGTTCTTCTGTCTGATGATAAAATGGAGGATCAGACGCCATGGGCCGAATGACATAATACTGTTCCTAAGTCTGATGATAAAATGGAGGATCAGACGCCACGGGCCAAATGAAATAATACTGTTCCTAACTCTGATGATATAATGGACGATTAGACGACATGGGCGAATGACATAATACTGTTCCTATGTCTGATGACAAAATGGAGGATCAGACGCCATGGGCCGAATGACATAATACTATTCCTAAGTCTGATGATAAACAGGACGATCAGACGACATTGGCGAATGACATAATACTGTTCCTCTGTCTGATGATAAAATGGAGGATCAGACGCCATGGGCCGAATGACATAATACTGTTCCTAAGTCTGATGATAAAATGGAGGATCTGACGGCATGGGCCGAATGACATAATACTTTTCTTATGTCTGATGATAGAATGGAGGCGCAGAATCTATGGGCCGAATGACAGAATACTGTTCCTATGTGGGACGATAAAATGGAGGAACGGATGCCATGGGCCGAACGACATAATACTGTTCCTATGTCTGATGACAGAATGAGGGGGCAGACTCCATGGGCCGAATGACATAATACTGTTCCTATGTCTGATGACAGAATAGAGGATCAGACGCCGTGGGCCGAATGACATAATACTGTTCCTATGTCTGATGATAGAATGAGGGAGCGGACTCCATGGGCCGAATGACATAATACTGTTCCTATGTCTGATGATAAAATGGAGGATCAGCCTCCATGGGCCGAATAACATAATACTGTTCCTATGTCTGATGATAGAATGAGGGAGCGGACTCCATGGGCCGAATGACATAATACGGTTCCTCTGTCTGATGATAAAATGGAGGATCAGACGCCATGGGCCGAATGACATAATACTGTTCCTAAGTCTGATGATAAAATGGAGGATCAGACGCCATGGGCCGAATGACATAATACTGTTCCTCTGACTGATGATAAAATGGAGGATCAGACGCCATGGCCCGAATAACATAATACTGTACCTAGGTCTGATGATAGAATGGTGGAACAGAGGCCATGGGATGAATGATATAATACTGTTCCTCTGTCTGATGATAAAATGGAGGATCAGACGCCATGGGCCGAATGACATAATACTGTTCCTCTGTCTGATGATAGAATAGAGGAACAGACGCCGTGGGCTGAATGACATAATACAGTTCCTATGTCTGATGATAAAATGGAGGATCAGCCTCCATGGGCCGAATAACATAATACTGTTCCTATGTCTGATGATAGAATGAGGGAGCAGACTGCATGGGCCGATTGACATAATACTGTTCCTATATCTGGTGATTAAATGGTGGATCAGACACCCTGGGCCTAATGACATAATACTGTTCCTATGACTGATGATAGAATGAGGGAGCAGAATGCATGGTCCGAATGACATAATACTGTTCCTATGACTGGTGATTAAATGGTGGATCAGACACCATGGGCCGAAAGACATAATACTGTTCCTATGTCTGATGATAAAATGGAGGATCAGACGTCATGGCCCGAATGTCATAATACTGTTCCTCTGTCTGATGATAAAATGGAGGAACGGATGCCATGGGCCGAATGACATAATACTGTTCCTATGTCTGATGACAGAATGAGGGGGCAGACTCCATGGGCCGAATGACATAATACTGTTCCTATGTCTGATGACAGAATAGAGGATCAGACGCCGTGGGCCGAATGACATAATACTGTTCCTATGTCTGTTGATAGAATGGAGGATCAGACGCCATGGGCCGAATAACATAATACTGTTCCTACGTCTGATGATAGAATGAGGGAGCAGACGCCATGGGCAAAATGACAAAATACTGTTCCTATGTCTGATGATAGAATGAGGGAGCAGACTCCATTGGCCGAATGACATAATACTGTTCCTCTGTCTGATGATAAAATGGAGGATCAGACGCCATGGCACGAATAACATAATACTGTTCCTATGTCTGATGATAGAATGGTGGAACAGAGGCCATGGGATGAATGATATAATACTGTTCCTCTGTCTGATGATAAAATGGAGGATCAGACGCCATGGGCCGAATGACATAATACTGTTCCTAAGTCTGATGATAGAATGAGGGAGCAGACTCCATGGGCCAAATGACATAATACTGTTCCTATGTCTGGTGATTAAATGGTGGATCAGACACCCTGGGCCGAATGACATAATACTGTTCCTAAGTCTGATGATAGACTGAGGGAGCAGACTCCATGCGCCGAATGACATAATACTGTTCCTAAGTCTGGTGATTAAATGGTGGATCAGACTCCATGGCCCGAATGTCATAATACTGTTCCTCTGTCTGACGATAAAATGGAGGATCAGACGCCATGGGCCGAATGACATTATACTGTTCCTGTGACTGATGATAAAATGGAGGATCAGACGCCATGGCACGAATAACATAATACTGTACCTATGTCTGATGATAGAATGGTGGATCAGACGCCATGGGTCAAATGACATAATACTGTTCCTATGTCTGATGATAAAATGGAGGATCAGACACCATGGACCGAATGACATTATACTGTTCCTATGACTGATGATAAAATGAGGGAGCAGAATCCATGGGCCGAATGACATAATACTGTTCCTATGTCTGATGATAGAATGAGGGAGCGGACTCCATGGGCCGAATGACATAATACTGTTCCTCTGTCTGATGATAAAATGGAGGAACAGACGCCATGGGCCGAATGACATAATACTGTTCCTATGTCTGATGATAAAATGGAGGATCAGACGCCATGGGCGGAATGACATAATACTGTTCCTATGTCTGATGATAAAATGGAGGATCAGACGCCATGGCCCGAATGACATAATACTGTTCCTAAGTCTGATGATAAAATGGAGGATCAGACGCCATGGCCCGAATGACATAATACTCTACCTATGTCTGATGATAGAATGGTGGAACAGAGGCCATGGGATGAATGATATAATACTGTTCCTCTGTCTGATGATAAAATGGAGGATCAGACGCCATGGGCCGAATGACATAATACTGTTCCTATGTCTGATGATAGAATGAGGGAGCAGAATCCATGGGCGGAATGACATAATACTGTTCCTATCTCTGATGATAGAATGAGGGAGCAGACTACATGGGCCGAATGACATAATACTGTTCCTATGTCTGATGATGAAATGGAGGATCAGACGTCATGGGCCGAATGACATAATACTGTTCCTATGTCTGATGATAAAATGAAGGATCACACGCCATGGCCCGAATAACATAATACTGTTCCTATCTCTGATGATAGAATGAGGGAGCAGACTCCATGGGCCGAATGACATAATACTGTTCCTATGACTGGTGATTAAATGGTGGATCAGACACCATGGGCCGAAAGACATAATACTGTTCCTATGTCTGATGATAAAATGGAGGATCAGACGTCATGGCCCGAATGTCATAATACTGTTCCTATGTCTGATGATAAAATGGAGGATCAGACGCCATGGGACGAATCACATAATACTGTTCCTATGTCTGATGATAGAATGGAGGATCAGACGCCATGGGCCGAATGTCATAATACTGTTCCTAAGTCTGAAGATAAAATGGACGATCAGACGACATGGGCGAATGACATAATACTGTCCCTATGTCTGATGATAAAATGGAGGATCAGTCGCCATGAGCCGAATGACATAATACTGTTCCTTTGTCTGATGACAAAATGGAGGATTAGACGCCATGGGCCGAATGACATAATACTGTTCCTATGTCTGATGACAAAATGGAGGATTAGACGCCATGGGCCGAATGACATAATACTGTTCCTAAGTCTGATGATATAATGGACGATCAGATGACATGGGCCGAATGAAATAATACTGTTCCTAACTCTGATGATATAATGGACGATTAGACGACATGGGCCGAATGACAGAATACTGTTCCTAAGTCTGATGATAAAATGGAGGAACGGATGCCATGGGCCGAATGACATAATACTGTTCCTTTGTCTGATGACAGAATGAGGGGGCAGACTCCATGGGCCGAATGACATAATACTGTTCCTCTGTCTGATGACAGAATAGAGGATCAGACGCCGTGGGCCGAATGACATAATACTGTTCCTATGTCTGATGATAAAATGGAGGATCAGACGCC
Organism: Hypanus sabinus; assembly: GCF_030144855.1. NCBI lineage: Eukaryota > Metazoa > Chordata > Chondrichthyes > Myliobatiformes > Dasyatidae > Hypanus > Hypanus sabinus. The sequence goes on from NC_082736.1 coordinate 4,709,906, forward strand.
ATGGGCCGAATGACATAATACTGTTCCTATGTCTGATGATAAAATGGAGGATCAGACGCCATGGGCCGAATGACATAATACTGTTCCTAAGTCTGATGATAAAATGGAGGATCAGACGCCACGGGCCGAATGACATAATACTGTTCCTATGTCTGATGATAAAATGGAGGATCAGACGCCATGGGCCGAATAACATAATACTGTTCCTACGTCTGATGATAGAATGAGGGAGCAGACGCCATGGGCAAAATGACAAAATACTGTTCCTATGTCTGCTGATAGAATGAGGGAGTAGACTCCATGGGCCGAATGACATAATACTGTTCCTATGTCTGATGATAAAATGGAGGATCAGACGCCATGGCACGAATAACATAATACTGTTCCTATGTCTGATGATAGAATGGTGGAACAGAGGCCATGGGATGAATGATATAATACTGTTCCTCTGTCTGATGATAAAATGGAGGATCAGACGCCATGGGCCGAATGACATAATACTGTTCCTATGTCTGATGACAGAATGAGGGAGCAGACTCCATGGGCCAAATGACATAATACTGTTCCTATGTCTGGTGATTAAATGGTGGATCAGACACCCTGGGCCGAATGACATAATACTGTTCTTAAGTCTGATGATAGAATGAGGGAGCAGACTCCATGGGCCGAATGACATAATACTGTTCCTCTGTCTGACGATAAAATGGAGGATCAGACGCCATGGGCCGAATGACATTATACTGTTCCTATGACTGATGATAGAATGAGGGAGCAGAATCCATGGGCCGAATGACATAATACTATTCCTATGTCTGATGATAGAATGAGGGAGCGGACTCCATGGGCCGAATGACATAATACTGTTCCTCTGTCTGATGATAAAATGGAGGATCAGACGCCATGGGCCGAATGACATAATACTGTTCCTAAGTCTGATGATAAAATGAGGATCAGACGCCATGGGCCGAATGACATAATACTGTTCCTATGTCTGATGATAAAATGGAGGATCAGACGCCATGGGCCGAATGACATAATACTGTTCCTAAGTCTGATGATAAAATGGAGGATCAGTCGCCATGGCCCGAATAACATAATACTGTACCTATGTCTGATGATAGAATGGTGGAACAGAGGCCATGGGATGAATGATATAATACTGTTCCTCTGTCTGATGATAAAATGGAGGATCAGACGCCATGGGCCGAATGACATAATACTTTTCCTATGACTGGTGATTAAATGGTGGGTCAGACACCATGGGCCGAATGACATAATACTGTTCCTATGTCTGATGATAGAATGAGGGAGCAGAATCCATGGGCGGAATGACATAATACTGTTCCTATGTCTGATGATAGAATGAGGGAGCAGAATCCATGGGCGGAATGAAATAATACTGTTCTATGTCTGATGATAAAATAGAGGAACAGACGACATGGGCCGAATGACATAATACTGTCCGATGTCTGATGATAGAATGGAGGAACAGAGGCCATAGGCCGAATGACATAATACTGTTCCTATGACTGATGATAGAATCGAGGAACAGACTCCATGGGCCGAATGACATAATACTGTTCCTATGTCTGATGATAAAATGGAGGATCAGACGCCATGGCCCGAATAACATAATACTGTACCTAGGTCTGATGATAGAATGGTGGAACAGAGGCCATGGGATGAATGATATAATACTGTTCCTCTGTCTGATGATAAAATGGAGGATCAGACGACATGGGCCGAATGACATAATACTGTTCCTATGACTGATGATAGAATGAGGGAGCAGAATCTATGGGCCGAATGACAGAATACTGTTCCTAAGTCTGATGATAAAATGGAGGAACGGATGCCATGGGCCGAATGACATAATACTGTTCCTATGTCTGATGACAGAATGAGGGGGCAGACTCCATGGGCCGAATGACATAATACTGTTCCTCTGTCTGATGACAGAATAGAGGATCAGACGCCATGGGCCGAATGACATAATACTGTTCCTATGACTGATGATAAAATGGAGGATCAGACGCCATGGGCCGAATGACATAATACTGTTCCTATGTCTGATGATAAAATGGAGGATCAGACGCCACGGGCCGAATGACATAATACTGTTCCTCTGACTGATGATAAAATGGAGGATCAGTCGCCATGGGCCGAATGACATAATACTGTTCCTAAGTCTGATGATAAAACGGAGGATCAGACGCCATGGGCCGAATGACATAATACTGTTCCTAAGTCTGATGATAAAATGGAGGATCAGACGCCACGGGCCGAATGACATAATACTGTTCCTATGTCTGATGATAAAATGGAAGATCAGACGCCATGGCCCGAATAACATAATACTGTACCTATGTCTGATGATAGAATGGTGGAACAGAGGCCATGGGATGAATGATGTAATACTGTTCCTCTGTCTGATGATAAAATGGAGGATCAGACGCCATGGGCCGAATGACATAATACTGTTCCTATGACTGGTGATTAAATGGTGGGTCAGACACCATGGGCCGAATGACATAATACTGTTCCTATGTCTGATGATAGAATGAGGGAGCAGAATCCATGGGCGGAATGACATAATACTGTTCCTATGTCTGATGATAAAATAGAGGAACAGACGACATGGGCCGAATGACATAATACTGTTCCTCTGTCTGATGATAGAATGGAGGAACAGAGGCCATAGGCCGAATGACATAATACTGTTCCTTTGTCTGATGATAGAATGGAGGAACAGACTCCATGGGCCGAATGACATAATACTGTTCCTATCTCTGATGATAGAATGAGGGAGCAGACTACATGGGCTGAATGACATAATACTGTTCCTATGTCTGATGATAAAATGGAGTATCAGACGCCATGGCCCGAATAACATAATACTGTACCTAGGTCTGATGATAGAATGGTGGAACAGAGGCCATGGGATGAATGATATAATACTGTTCCTCTGTCTGATGATAAAATGGAGGATCAGACGACATGGGCCGAATGACATAATACTGTTCCTATGACTGATGATAGAATGAGGGAGCAGAATCCATGGGCCGAATGACATAATTCTGTTCCTATGTCTGATGATAGAATGAGGGAGCAGACTCCATGGGCCGAATGACATAATACTGTTCCTATGACTGGTGATTAAATGGTGGATCAGACACCATGGGCCGAATGTCATAATACTGTTCCTACGTCTGATGATAAAATGGAGGATCAGACGCAATGGGCCGAATGACATAATACTGTTCCTATGTCTGATGATAAAATGGAGGATCAGACGCCACGGGCCGAATGACATAATACTGTTCCTATGTCTGATGATAAAATGGAAGATCAGACGCCATGGCCCGAATAACATAATACTGTTCCTATGTCTGATGATAGAATGGTGGAACAGAGGCCATGGGATGAATGATATAATACTGTTCCTCTGTCTGATGATAAAAAGGAGGATCAGACGCCATGGGCCGAATGACATAATACTGTTCCTATGACTGGTGATTAAATGGTGGGTCAGACACCATGGGCCGAATGACATAATACTGTTCCTATGTCTGATGATAGAATGAGGGAGCAGAATCCATGGGCGGAATGACATAATACTGTTCCTATGTCTGATGATAGAATGAGGGAGCAGAATCCATGGGCGGAATGACATAATACTGTTCCTATGTCTGATGATAAAATAGAGGAACAGACGACATGGGCCGAATGACATAATACTGTCCTATGTCTGATGATAGAATGGAGGAACAGAGGCCATAGGCCGAATGACAGAATACTGTTCCTTTGTCTGATGATAGAATGGAGGAACAGACTCCATGGGCCGAATGACATAATACTGTTCCTATCTCTGATGATAGAATGAGGGAGCAGACTACATGGGCCGAATGACATAATACTGTTCCTATGTCTGATGATGAAATGGAGGATCAGACGTCATGGGCCGAATGACATAATACTGTTCCTATGTCTGATGATAAAATGGAGGATCAGACGCCATGGCCCGAATAACATAATACTGTACCTAGGTCTGATGATAGAATGGTGGAACAGAGGCCATGGGATGAATGATATAATACTGTTCCTCTGTCTGATGATAAAATGGAGGATCAGACGACATGGGCCGAATGACATAATACTGTTCCTCTCTCTGATGATAAAATGGAGGATCAGAATCCATGGGCCGAATGACATAATACTGTTCCTATGACTGATGATAGAATGAGGGAGCAGAATCCATGGGCCGAATGACATAATACTGTTCCTATGTCTGATGATAGAATGAGGGAGCAGAATCCATGGGCCGAATGACATAATACTGTTCCTATGTCTGATGATAAAATAGAGGAACAGACGACATGGGCCGAATGACATAATACTGTCCTATGTCTGATGATAGAATGGAGGATCAGACGCCATGGGCCGAATGACATAATACTGTTCCTCTGTCTGATGATAAAATGGAGGAACGGATGACATGGGCCGAATGAAATAATACTGTTCCTAACTCTGATGATATAATGGACTATTAGACGACATGGGCGAATGACATAATACTGTTCCTATGTCTGATGATAGAATGGAGGCGCAGAATCTATGGGACGAATGACAGAATACTGTTCCTAAGTCTGATGATAAAATGGAGGAACGGATGCCATGGGCCGAATGACATAATACTGTTCCTATGTCTGATGACAGAATGAGGGGGCAGACTCCATGGTCCGAATGTCATAATACTGTTCCTCTGTCTGATGACAGAATGGTGGATCAGACACGATGGGAGGAATGACATAATACTGTTCCTCTGTCTGATGATAAAATGGAGGAACAGACGCCACGGGCCGAATAACATAATACTGTTCATATGTCTGGTGATAGAATGGAGGAACAGACGACATGGGCCGAATGACATAATACTGTTCCTATCTCTGGTGATAAAATGGAGGATCAGATGCCATGGTCCGAATGAGATAATACTGTTCATATGTCTGGTGATAGAATGGAGGAACAGACGACATGGGCCGAATGACATAATACTGTTCCTATCTCTGGTGATTAAATGGTGGATCAGACGCCATGGGCCGAATGACATAATACTGTTCCTATGTCTGATGATAGAATGAGGGAGCAGACTCCATGGGCCAAATGACATTATACTGTTCCTCTGCCTGATTATAAAATGGAGGGTCAGTCACCATGGGCCGAATGATATAATACTGTTCCTCTGTCTGTTGATAAAATGGAGGATCAGACGCCATGGGCCGAATGACATTATACTGTTCCTATGTCTGATGATAGAATGGAGGATCAGACGCCATGGGCCGAATGACATAATACTGTTCCTCTGTCTGATGATAAAATGGAGGAACGGATGACATGGGCCGAATGAAATAATACTGTTCCTAACTCTGATGATATAATGGACTATTAGACGACATGGGCGAATGACATAATACTGTTCCTATGTCTGATGATAGAATGGAGGCGCAGAATCTATGGGACGAATGACAGAATACTGTTCCTAAGTCTGATGATAAAATGGAGGAACGGATGCCATGGGCCGAATGACATAATACTGTTCCTATGTCTGATGACAGAATGAGGGGGCAGACTCCATGGTCCGAATGTCATAATACTGTTCCTCTGTCTGATGACAGAATGGTGGATCAGACACGATGGGAGGAATGACATAATACTGTTCCTCTGTCTGATGATAAAATGGAGGAACAGACGCCACGGGCCGAATAACATAATACTGTTCATATGTCTGGTGATAGAATGGAGGAACAGACGACATGGGCCGAATGACATAATACTGTTCCTATCTCTGGTGATAAAATGGAGGATCAGATGCCATGGTCCGAATGAGATAATACTGTTCATATGTCTGGTGATAGAATGGAGGAACAGACGACATGGGCCGAATGACATAATACTGTTCCTATCTCTGGTGATTAAATGGTGGATCAGACGCCATGGGCCGAATGACATAATACTGTTCCTCTGTCTGATTATAAAATGGAGGGTCAGTCACCATGGGCCGAATGATATAATACTGTTCCTCTGTCTGTTGATAAAATGGAGGATCAGACGCCATGGGCCGAATGACATTATACTGTTCCTATGTCTGATGATAGAATGAGGGAGCAGACTCCATGGGCCGAATGACATAATACTGTTCCTATGTCTGGTGATTAAATGGAGTATCAGACACCATGGGCCGAATAACATAACACTGTACCTATGTCTGATGATAGAATGGTGGAACAGACGCCATGGGACGAATGATATAATACTGTTCCTCTCTCTGATGATAGAATGGAGGATCGGACACCATGGGCCGAATAACATAACACTGTACCTATGTCTGATGATAGAATGGTGGAACAGACGCCATGGGACGAATGATATAATACTGTTCCTCTGTCTGATGATAGAATGAGGGAGCAGAATCCATGGGCGGAATGACATAATACTGTTCCTATGTCTGGTGATTAAATGGTGGATCAGACCCCATGGGCCGAATGACATAATACTGTTCCTATGTCTGATGATAAAATGGAGGATGAGACGCCATGGGCCGAAAAACATAATACTGTTCCTCTGTCTGATGACAGAATGGTGGATCAGACACGATGGGAGGAATGACATAATACTGTTCCTCTGTCTGATGATAAAATGGAGGAACAGACGCCACGGGCCGAAAAACATAATACTGTTCCTATGTCTGGTGATAGAATGGAGGAACAGACGACATGGGCCGAATGACATAATACTGTTCCTATCTCTGGTGATTAAATGGTGGATCAGACGCCATGGGCCGAATAACATAATACTGTTCCTATGTCTGATGATAGAATGGAGGAACAGACGACATGGGCCGAATGAGATACTACTGTTCTTATGTCTGGTGATAGAATGGAGGAACAGACGCCATGGGCCGAATGACATAATACTGTTTCTATTTCATGATGATAGAATGGAGGAGCACAGTAATTGGGCCGAATGACATAATACTGTTCCTATGTAGGATGATAAAATGGTGGATCAGACGCCATGGGCCGAATAACATAATACTGTGCCTCTGTCTGATGATAGAATGGTGGATCAGACTGCATGGGCCGAATTACATAATACTGTTCCTCTGTCTGATGATAGAATGGTGAATCAGATGCCATGGGCCGAATGATATAATACTGTTCCTGTGTCTGATGATAAAATGGAGGATCAGACGCCATGGGCCGAATGAATAATACTGTTCCTATGTCTGATGATAGTATGGAGGATCAGACGCCATGGGCCGAATGACATAATACTGTTCCTATGTCTGATGATAGTATGGAGGTTCGGACACCATGGGCCGAATGACATAATACTGTACCCATGACTCATGATAGAACGGAGGAACAGACTCCATGGGCCGAATCACATAATACTGCTCGTCTGTCTGATGATTAAATGGAGAATCAGACGCCGTGGGCCGAATGACATAATACTGTTCCTCTTTCTGATGATAAAATGGAGGGTCAGACGCCCTGGGCAAGAATGACATAATACTGTTCCTCTGTCTGACGATAAAATGGAGGATCAGACGCCACGAGCCGAATGACTTAATACTGTTCCTATGTCTGATGATGAAATGGAGGATCAGACGCCATGGGCCGAATAGCATAATACTGTTCCTATGTCTGATGATTAAATGGAGGATCAGACGCAATGGGCCGAATGACATAATACTGTTCCTCTGTCTGACGATAAAATGGTGGAACAGACACCATGGGCGAATGACATAATACTGTTCCAATGTCTGATGATAAAATGGAGGATCAGACGCCACGGGCCGAATGACATAATACTGTTTCTATTTCATGATGATAGAATGGAGGAGCACAGTAATTGGGCCGAATGACTTAATACTGTTCCTATGTCTGATGATAGAATGGAGGATCGGACACCATCGGCCGAATAACATAACACTGTACCAATGTCTGATGATAGAATGGTGGAACAGACGCCATGGGACGAATGATATAATACTGTTCCTCTGTCTGATGATAAAAAGGAGGATCAGACGCCATGGGCCGAATGACATAATACTGTTCCTTTGTCTGATGATAAAATGGAGGATCAGACATCATGGGCCGAATGACATAATATTGTTCCTATCTCTGATGATAAAATGGAGGATCAGAATAAATGGGCAGAATGTCATAATACTGTTCCTCTGTCTGATGATAGAATGGAGGAACAGACTCCATGGGCCGAATGGCATAATACTGTTCCTCTGTCTGATGATAAAATGGAGGGTCCGACGAAATCGGCCGAATGACATAATACTGTTCTATGTCTGATGATTAAATGGAGGGTCAGATGCCATGGGCCGAATGACATAATAATTTTCCTCTGTCTGATGATAAAATGGGGGATCAGACGCCATGGCCTGAATGTCAAAATACTGTTCCTATGTCTGATGATAAAATGGACGATCAGGCGACATGGGCCGAATGACATAATACTGTTCCTATGTTCGGTGATTAAATGGAGGATCAGACGCCATGGCCCGAATGTCTTAATACTGCTCCTCTGCCTGATGATAAAATGGAGGATCAGACGCCATGGGCCAAATGAGATAATACTGTTCCTCTGTCTGATGATAAAAAGGAGGATCAGACGCCATGAGCCGAATGACATAATACTGTTCCTATTTCTGATGATAAAATGGAGGATCAGACGTCATGGGCCAAATGACATAATACTGTTCCTATGACTGATGATAGAATGAGGGAGCAGAATCCATGGGCCGAATGATATAATACTGTTCCTATTTCTGATGATAAAATGGAGGATCAGACGCCATGGGCCAAATGACATAATACTGTTCCTATGACTGATGATAGAATGAGGGAGCAGAATCCATGGGACGAATGACATAATACTGTTCCTATGTCTGGTGATTAAATGGTGGATCAGACACCATGGGCTGAATGACATAATACTGTTCCTATGTCTGATGAAAAAATGGAGGATCAGACGCCATGGGCCGAATGACATAATACTGTTCCTATGTCTGATGCTAAAATGGAGGATCAGACGCCATGGTCCGAATGTCATAATACTTTTCCTCTGTCTGATGACAGAATGGTGGATCAGACACGATGGGAGAAATGACATAATACTGTTCCTCTGTCTGATGATAAAATGGAGGAACAGACGCCACGGGCCGAAAAACATAATACTGTTCCTACGTATGATGATAGAATGAGAGATCAGACGCAATGGGACGAATGACTTAATTCAGTTCCAATGTCTGATGATAGAATGGAGGATCAGACACCATGGGACGAATGAGATAATACTGTTCCTATGTCTGATGATAGAATGAGGGAGCAGACGCCATGGGCCAAATGACAAAATACTGTTCCTATGACTGATGATTGAATAGAGGAACAGATGACATGGGCCGAATGACATAATACTGTTCCTATCTCTCAAGATAAAATGGAGGATCAGATGCCATGGGCCGAATGACATAATACTGTTCCTCTGTCTGTTGATAAAATGGAGGATCAGACGCCATGGGCCGAATGACATAATACTGTTCCTATGTCTGGTGATTAAATGGTGTATCAGACACCATGGGCCGAATGACATAATACTGTTCCTATGACTGATGATAGAATGGAGGATGAGACGCCATGGCCCGAATGTCATAATACTGCTCCTCTGTCTGATGATAAAATGGAGGATCAGACGCCTTGGGACGAATGACATAATACTGTTCCTATCTCTGATGATAGAATGAGGGAGCAGAATCCATGGGCGGAATGACATAATACTGTTCCTTTGTCTGATGATAAAATGGTGGATCAGACACCATGGGCCGAATGACATAATACTGTTCCTATTTCTGATGATAAAATGGAGGATCAGACGCCATGCGCCAAATGACATAATACTGTTCCTATGACTGATGATAGAATGAGGGAGCAGAATCCATGGGACGAATGACATAATACTGTTCCTATGTCTGATGATAGAATGAGGGAGCAGAATCCATGGGCGGAATGACATAATACTGTTCCTATGTCTGATGATAAAATGGAGGATCAGACGCCATGGGCCGAATGACATAATACTGTTCCTATGTCTGATGCTAAAATGGAGGATCAGACGCCATGGTCCGAATGTCATAATACTGTTCCTCTGTCTGATGACAGAATGGTGGATCAGACACGATGGGAGGAATGACATAATACTGTTCCTATGTCTGGTGATTAAATGGTGGATCAGACACCATGGGCTGAATGACATAATACTGTTCCTATGTCTGATGATAAAATGGAGGAACAGACGCCACGGGCCGAATAACATAATACTGTTCCTACGTCTGATGATAGAATGAGGGAGCAGACGCCATGGGCAAAATGACAAAATACTGTTCCTATGTCTGATGATAGAATAGAGGAACAGACGACATGGGCCGAATGACATGATACTGTTCCTATCTCTGATGATAAAATGGAGGATCAGATGCCATGGTCCGAATGAGATACTACTGTTCATATGTCTGGTCATAGAATGGAGGAGGATCAGACGACATGGGCCGAATGTCATAATACTGTTCCTATCTCTGGTGATTAAATGGTGGATCAGACGCCAAGGGCCGAATGACATAATACTGTTCCTATGTCTGATGATAGAATGAGGGAGCAGACTCCATGGGCCAAATGACATTATACTGTTCCTCTGTCTGTTGATAAAATGGAGGATCAGAAGCCATGGGCCGAATGACATAATACTGTTCCTATGTCTGATGATAGAATGAGGGAGCAGACTCCATGGGCCGAATGACATAATACTGTTCCTATGTCTGGTGATTAAATGGAGTATCAGACACCATGGGCCGAATAACATAACACTGTACCTATGTCTGATGATAAAATGGTGGAACAGACGCCATGGGACGAATGATATAATACTGTTCCTCTGTCTGATGATAGAATGGAGGATCGGACACCATGGGCCGAATAACATAACACTGTACCTATGTCTGATGATAGAATGGTGGAACAGACGCCATGGGACGAATGATATAATACTGTTCCTTTGTCTGATGATAAAATGGAGGATCAGACGCCAAGGGCCGAATGACATAATACTGTTCCTTTGTCTGATGATAAAATGGAGGATCAGACATCATGGGCCGAATGACATAATACTGTTCCTATCTCTGATGATAAAATGGAGGATCAGAATAAATGGGCAGAATGTCATAATACTGTTCCTATGTCTGATGATAGAATGAGGGAGCAGAATCCATGGGCCGAATGATATAATACTGTGCCTCTGTCTGATGATAAAATGGAGGAACAGACGCCACGGGCCGAAAAACATAATACTGTTCCTACGTATGATGATAGAATGAGAGATCAGACGCAATGGGACGAATGACTTAATTCAGTTCCAATGTCTGATGATAGAATGGAGGATCAGACACCATGGGACGAATGAGATAATACTGTTCCTATGTCTGATGATAGAATGAGGGAGCAGACGCCATGGGCCAAATGACAAAATACTGTTCCTATGACTGATGATTGAATAGAGGAACAGATGACATGGGCCGAATGACATAATACTGTTCCTATCTCTGAAGATAAAATGGAGGATCAGATGCCATGGGCCGAATGACATAATACTGTTCCTATGTCTGGTGATTAAATGGTGTATCAGACACCATGGGCCGAATGACATAATACTGTTCCTATGACTGATGATAGAATGGAGGATCAGACGCCATGGCCCGAATGTCATAATACTGCTCCTCTGTCTGATGATAAAATGGAGGATCAGACGCCATGGGCCAAATGAGATAATACTGTTCCTATGTCTGATGATAAAAAGGAGGATCAGACGCCATGGGCCGAATGACATAATACTGTTCCTTTGTCTGATGATAAAATGGAGGATCAGACATCATGGGCCGAATGACATAATACTGTTCCTATCTCTGATGATAAAATGGAGGATCAGAATAAATGGGCAGAATGTCATAATACTGTTCCTCTGTCTGATAATAGAATGAGGGTGCAGAATCCATGGGCCGAATGATATAATACTGTTCCTTTGTCTGATGATAAAATGGTGGATCAGACACCATGGGCCGAATGACATAATACTGTTCCTATTTCTGATGATAAAATGGAGGATCAGACGCCATGCGCCAAATGACATAATACTGTTCCTATGACTGATGATAGAATGAGGGAGCAGAATCCATGGGACGAATGACATAATACTGTTCCTATGTCTGATGATAGAATGAGGGAGCAGAATCCATGGGCGGAATGACATAATACTGTTCCTATGTCTGGTGATTAAATGGTGGATCAGACGCCATGGTCCGAATGTCATAATACTGTTCCTATGTCTGATGCTAAAATGGAGGATCAGACGCCATGGTCCGAATGTCATAATACTGTTCCTCTGTCTGATGACAGAATGGTGGATCAGACACGATGGGAGGAATGACATAATACTGTTCCTCTGTCTGATGATAAAATGGAGGAACAGACGCCACGGGCCGAATAACATAATACTGTTCATACGTCTGATGATAGAATGAGGGAGCAGACGCCATGGGCAAAATGACAAAATACTGTTCCTATGTCTGATGATAGAATAGAGGAACAGACGACATGGGCCGAATGACATGATACTGTTCCTATCTCTGATGATAAAATGGAGGATCAGATGCCATGGTCCGAATGAGATACTACTGTTCATATGTCTGGTCATAGAATGGAGGAGGATCAGACGACATGGGCCGAATGTCATAATACTGTTCCTATCTCTGGTGATTAAATGGTGGATCAGACGCCATGGGCCGAATGACATAATACTGTTCCTATGTCTGATGATAGAATGAGGGAGCAGACTCCATGGGCCAAATGACATTATACTGTTCCTCTGTCTGTTGATAAAATGGAGGATCAGACGCCATGGGCCGAATGACATAATACTGTTCCTATGTCTGATGATAGAATGAGGGAGCAGACTCCATGGGCCGAATGACATAATACTGTTCCTATGTCTGGTGATTAAATGGAGTATCAGACACCATGGGCCGAATAACATAACACTGTACCTATGTCTGATGATAGAATGGTGGAACAGACGCCATGGGACGAATGATATAATACTGTTCCTCTGTCTGATGATAAAAAGGAGGATCAGACGCCAAGGGCCGAATGACATAATACTGTTCCTTTGTCTGATGATAAAATGGAGGATCAGACATCATGGGCCGAATGACATAATACTGTTCCTATCTCTGATGATAAAATGGAGGATCAGAATAAATGGGCAGAATGTCATTATACTGTTCCTATGTCTGATGATAGAATGAGGGAGCAGAATCCATGGGCGGAATGACATAATACTGTTCCTATGTCTGGTGATTAAATGGTGGATCAGACACCATGGGCTGAAGGACATAATACTGTTCCTATGTCTGATGCTAAAATGGAGGATCAGATGCCATGGTCCGAATGTCATAATACTGTTCCTATGTCTGATGATAGAATGCTGGATCAGACACGATGGGAGGAATGACATAATACTGTTCCTCTGTCTGATGATAAAATGGAGGAACAGACGCCACGGGCCGAAAAACATAATACTGTTCCTACGTATGATGATAGAATGAGAGATCAGACGCAATGGGACGAATGACTTAATTCAGTTCCAATGTCTGATGATAGAATGGAGGATCAGACACCATGGGACGAATGAGATAATACTGTTCCTATGTCTGATGATAGAATGATGGAGCAGATGCCATGGGCCAAATGACAAAATACTGTTCCTATGTCTGATGATAGAATAGAGGAACAGATGACATGGGCCGAATGACATAATACTGTTCCTATCTCTGATGATAAAATGGAGGATCAGATGCCATGGGCCGAATGAGATACTACTGTTCATATGTCTGGTGATAGAATGGAGGAACAGACGCCATGGGACGAATGACATAATACTGTTCCTATGTCTGATGATACAATGAGGGAGCAGACTCCATGGGCCGAATGACATTATACTGTTCCTCTGTCTGATGATAAAATGGAGGATCAGACGCCATGGGCCGAATGATATAATACTGTTCCTCTGTCTGTTGATAAAATGGAGGATCAGACGCCATGGGCCGAATGACATAATACTGTTCCTATGTCTGGTGATTAAATGGTGTATCAGACACCATGGGCCGAATGACATAATACTGTTCCTATGACTGATGATAGAATGGAGGATCAGACGCCATGGCCCGAATGTCATAATACTGCTCCTCTGTCTGATGATAAAATGGAGGATCAGACGCCATGGGCCAAATGAGATAATACTGTTCCTATGTATGATGCTAAAATGGAGGATCAGACGCCATGGTCTGAATGTCATAATACTGTTCCTATGTCTGATGATAGAATTGAGGAACAGACGCCATGGGACGAACGACATAATACTGTTCCTATGTCTGATGATAGAATGAGAGATCAGACGCAATGGGACGAATGACTTAATTCAGTTCCAATGTCTGATGATAGAATGGAGGATCAGACGCCATGGGCCGAATGACATAATACTGTTCCTATGTCTGATGATAAAATGGAGGATCAGACGCCATGGGCCGAATGACATAATACTGTTCCTATGTCTGATGATAAAATGGAGGATCAGACACCATGGGCCGAATGACATAATACTGTTCCTATGTCTGATGATAGAATTGAGGAACAGACGCCATGGGCCGAACGACATAATACTGTTCCTATGTCTGATGATAGAATGGAGGATCAGACGCCATGGGCCGAATGACATAGTACTGTTCCTAAGTCTGATGATAAAATGGAGGATCAGACGCCATGGGCCGAATGACATAATACTGTTCCTATGTCTGATGATAGAATTGAGGAACAGACGCCATGGGCCGAACGACATAATACTGTTCCTATGTCTGATGATAGAATGGAGGATCAGACGCCATGGGACGAATGACATAATACTGTTCCTATGACTGATGATAGAATGAAGGAGCAGAATCCATGGGACGAATGACATAATACTGTTCCTATGTCTGATGATAGAATGAGGGAGCAGAATCCATGGGCGGAATGACATAATACTGTTCCTATGTCTGGTGATTAAATGGTGGATCAGACACCATGGGCTGAATGACATAATACTGTTCCTATGTCTGATGATAAAATGGAGGAACAGACGCCATGGGCCGAATGACATAATACTGTTCCTATGTCTGATGCTAAAATGGAGGATCAGACGCCATGGTCCGAATGTCATAATACTGCTCCTCTGTATGATGACAGAGTGGTGTATCAGACACGATGGGCGGAATGACATAATATTGTTCCTCTGTCTGATGATATAATGGAGGAACAGACGCCACGGGCCGAATAACATAATACTGTTCCTACGTCTGATGATAGAATGAGAGATCAGACGCAATGGGACGAATGACTTAATTCAGTTCCAAAGTCTGATGATAACATGGAGGAACAGACACCATGGGCCGAATGACATAATACTGTTCCTATGTCTGATGATAGAATGGAGGATCGGACACCATGGGCCGAATAACATAACACTGTACCTATGTCTGATGATAGAATGGTGGAACAGACGCCATGGGACGAATGATATAATACTGTTCCTCTGACTGATGATAAAAAGGAGGATCAGACGCCATGGGCCGAATGACATAATACTGTTCCTTTGTCTGATGATAAAATGGAGGATCAGACATCATGGGTCGAATGACATAATACTGTTCCTATCTCTGATGATAAAATGGAGGATCAGAATAAATGGGCAGAATGTCATAATACTGTTCCTCTGTCTGATAATAGAATGAGGGAGCAGAATCCATGGGCCGAATGATATAATACTGTTCCTTTGTCTGATGATAAAATGGTGGATCAGACACCATGGGCCGAATGACATAATACTGTTCCTATTTCTGATGATAAAATGGAGGATCAGACGCCATGGGCCGAATGACATAATACTGTTCCTTTGTCTGATGATAAAATGGAGGATCAGACATCATGGGTCGAATGACATAATACTGTTCCTATCTCTGATGATAAAATGGAGGATCAGAATAAATGGGCAGAATGTCATAATACTGTTCCTCTGTCTGATAATAGAATGAGGGAGCAGAATCCATGGGCCGAATGACATAATACTGTTCCTATCTCTGATGATCAAATGGTGGATCAGACACCATGGGCCGAATGACATAATACTGTTCATATGTCTGGTGATAGAATGGAGGAACAGACGCCATGGGCCGAATGACATAATACTGTTCATATGTCTGGTGATAGAATGGAGGATCAGACTCCATGGGCCGAATGACATTATACTGTTCCTCTGTCAGATGATAAAATGGAGGATCAGTCACCATGGGCCGAATGATATAATACTGTTCCTCTGTCTGTTGATAAAATGGAGGATCAGACGCCATGGGCCGAATGACATAATACTGTTCCTGTGACTGATGATAGAATGGAGGATCAGACGCCATGGCCCGAATGTCATAATACTGCTCCTGTGTCTGATGATAAAATGGAGGATCAGACGCCATGGGCCAAATGAGATAATACTGTTCCTCTGTCTGATGATAAAAAGGAGGATCAGACGCCATGGGCCGAATGACATAATACTGTTCCTTTGTCTGATGATAAAATGGAGGATCAGACATCATGGGCCGAATGACATAATTCTGTTCCTATCTCTGATGATAAAATGGAGGATCAGAATAAATGGGCAGAATGTCATAATACTGTTCCTCTGTCTGATAATAAAATGAGGGTGCAGAATCCATGGGCCGAATGACATAATACTGTTCCTATTTCTGATGATAAAATGGAGGATCAGACGCCATGGGCCAAATGACATAATACTGTTCCTATGACTGATGATAGAATGAGGGAGCAGAATCCATGGGACGAATGACATAATACTGTTCCTATGTCTGATGATAGAATGAGGGAGCAGAATCCATGGGCGGAATGACATAATACTGTTCCTATGTCTGGTGATTAAATGGTGGATCAGACACGATGGGACGAATGACATAATACTGTTCCTATGTCTGATGATAAAATGGAGGATCAGACGCCATGGGCTGAATGACATAATACTGTTCCTATGTCTGATGCTAAAATGGAGGATCAGACGCCATGTTCCGAATGTCATAATACTGTTCCTCTGTCTGATGACAGAATGGTGGATCAGACACGATGGGAGGAATGACATAATACTGTTCCTCTGTCTGATGATAAAATTGAGGAACAGACGCCACGGGCCGAATAACATAATACTGTTCCTACGTCTGATGATAGAATGAGGGAGCAGACGCCATGGGCAAAATGACAAAATACTGTTCCTATGTCTGATGATAGAATAGAGGAACAGACGACATGGGCCGAATGACATGATACTGTTCCTATCTCTGATGATAAAATGGAGGATCAGATGCCATGGTCCGAATGAGATACTACTGTTCATATGTCTGGTCATAGAATGGAGGAGGATCAGACGACATGGGCCGAATGTCATAATACTGTTCCTATCTCTGGTGATTAAATGGTGGATCAGACGCCATGGGCCGAATGACATAATACTGTTCCTATGTCTGATGATAGAATGAGGGAGCAGACTCCATGGGCCGAATGACATAATACTGTTCCTATGTCTGGTGATTAAATGGAGTATCAGACACCATGGGCCGAATAACATAACACTGTACCTATGTCTGATGATAGAATGGTGGAACAGACGCCATGGGACGAATGATATAATACTGTTCCTCTGTCTGATGATAAAAAGGAGGATCAGACGCCATGGGCCGAATGACATAATACTGTTCCTATCTCTGATGATAAAATGGAGGATCAGAATAAATGGGCAGAATGTCATAATACTGTTCCTCTGTCTGATAATAGAATGAGGGAGCAGAATCCATGGGCCGAATGATATAATACTGTTCCTTTGTCTGATGATAAAATGGTGGATCAGACACCATGGGCCGAATGACATAATACTGTTCCTATTTCTGATGATAAAATGGAGGAACAGACGCCATGGGCCAAATGACATAATACTGTTCCTATGACTGATGATAGAATGAGGGAGCAGAATCCATGGGACGAATGACATAATACTGTTCCTATGTCTGATGATAGAATAAGGGAGCAGAATCCATGGGCGGAATGACATAATACTGTTCCTATGTCTGGTGATTAAATGGTGGATCAGACACCATGGGCCGAATGACATAATACTGTTCCTATGTCTGATGCTAAAATGGAGGATCAGACGCCATGGTCCGAATGTCATAATACTGTTCCTCTGTCTGATGACAGAATGGTGGATCAGACACGATGGGAGGAATGACATAATACTGTTCCTCCGTCTGATGATAAAATGGAGGAACAGACGCCACGGGCCGAATAACATAATACTGTTCCTACGTCTGATGATAGAATGAGAGATCAGACGCAATGGGACGAATGACTTAATTCAGTTCCAATGTCTGATGATAGAATGGAGGATCAGACGCCATGGGACGAATGACATAATACTGTTCCTATGTCTGATGATAGAATGAGGGAGCAGACGCCATGGGCCAACTGACAAAATACTGTTCCTATGTCTGATGATAGAATAGAGGAAAAGACGACATGGGCCGAATGACATAATACTGTTCCTATCTCTGATGATAAAATGGAGGATCAGATGCCATGGGCCGAATGAGATACTACTGTTCATATGTCTGGTGATAGAATGGAGGAACAGACGCCATGGGTCGAATGACATAATACTGTTCCTATGTCTGATGATACAATGAGGGAGCAGACTACATGGGCCGAATGACATTATACTGTTCCTATGTCTGATGATAGAATAGAGGAACAGACGACATGGGCTGAATGACATAATACTGTCCTATGTCTGATGATAGAATGGAGGAACAGAGGCCATGGGCCGAATGACATAATACTGTTCCTATGTCTGATGATAGAATGGAGGATCAGACTCCATGGGCCCAATGACATAATACTGTTCCTATGTCTGATGATAGAATTGAGGAACAGGCACCATGGGCCGAACGACATAATACTGTTCCTTTGTCTGATGTTAGAATGGAGGAACAGACGCCATGGGCCGAATGACATAATACTGTTCCTATGTCTGATGATAGAATGGAGGAACAGAATCCATGGGCCGAATGACATAATACTGTTCCTATGTCTGATGATAAAATGGAGGATCAGACGCCATGGGCCGAATGACATAATACTGTTCCTATGTCTGATGATAGAATTGAGGAACAGACGCCATGGGCCGAACGACATAATACTGTTCCTATGTCTGATGATAGAATGGAGGATCAGACGCCATGGGACGAATGACATAATACTGTTCCTATGTCTGATGATAGAATGAGGGAGCAGAATCCATGGGCGGAATGACATAATACTGTTCCTATGTCTGGTGATAGAATGGAGGATCAGACGCCATGGGCCGAATGACATAATACTGTTCCTATGTCTGATGATAGAATTGAGGAACAGACGCCATGGGCCGAACGACATAATACTGTTCCTATGTCTGATGATAGAATGGAGGATCAGACGCCATGGGACGAATGACATAATACTGTTCCTATGTCTGATGATAGAATGAGGGAGCAGAATCCATGGGCGGAATGACATAATACTATTCCTATGTCTGGTGATTAAATGGTGGATCAGACACGATGGGCTGAATGACATAATACTGTTCCTATGTCTGATGATAAAATGGACGAACAGACGCCACGGGCCGAATAACATAATACTGTTCCTACGTCTGATGATAGAATGAGAGATCAGACACAATGGGACGAATGACTTAATTCAGTTCCAATGTCTGATGATAGAATGGAGGATCAGACACCACGGGACGAATGACATAATACTGTTCCTATGTCTGATGATAAAATGAGGGAGCAGACGCCATGGGCCGAATGACATAATACTGTTCCTATGTCTGATGATAGAATGGAGGAGCAGAATCCATGGGCCGAATGACATTATACTGTTCCTATGTCTGATGATAGAATGAGGGAGCAGATGCCATGGGCCAAATGACAAAATACTGTTCCTATGACTGATGATAGAATAGAGGAACAGATGACATGGGTCGAATGACATAATACTGTTCCTATCTCTGATGATAAAATGGAGGATCAGATGCCATGGGCCGAATGAAATACTACTGTTCATATGTCTGGTGATAGAATGGAGGAACAGACTCCATGGGCCGAATGACATTATACTGTTCCTCTGTCAGATGATAAAATGGAGGATCAGTCACCATGGGCCGAATGATATAATACTGTTCCTCTGTCTGTTGATAAAATGGAGGATCAGACGCCATGGGCCGAAAGACATAATACTGTTCCTATGTCTGGTGATTAAATGGTGTATCAGACACCATGGGCCGAATGACATAATACTGTTCCTATGACTGATGATAGAATGGAGGATCAGACGCCATGGCCCGAATGTCATAATACTGCTCCTCTGTCTGATGATTAAATGGAGGATCAGACGCCATGGGCCAAATGAGATAATACTGTTCCTCTGTCTGATGATAAAAAGGAGGATCAGACGCCATGGGCCGAATGACATAATACTGTTCCTTTGTCTGATGATAAAATGGATCAGACATCATGGGCCGAATGACATAATTCTGTTCCTATCTCTGATGATAAAATGGAGGATCAGAATAAATGGGCAGAATGTCATAATACTGTTCCTCTGTCTGATAATAGAATGAGGGTGCAGAATCCATGGGCCGAATGACATAATACTGTTCCTATGTCTGATGATAGAATGAGGGAGCAGAATCCATGGGCGGAATGACATAATACTGTTCCTATGTCTGGTGATTAAATGGTGGATCAGACACCATGGGACGAATGACATAATACTGTTCCTATGTCTGATGATAAAATGGAGGATCAGACGCCATGGGCTGAATGACATAATACTGTTCCTATGTCTGATGCTAAAATGGAGGATCAGACGCCATGTTCCGAATGTCATAATACTGTTCCTCTGTCTGATGACAGAATGGTGGATCAGACACGATGGGAGGAATGACATAATACTGTTCCTCTGTCTGATGATAAAATTGAGGAACAGACGCCACGGGCCGAATAACATAATACTGTTCCTACGTCTGATGATAGAATGAGGGAGCAGACGCCATGGGCAAAATGACAAAATACTGTTCCTATGACTGATGATAGAATAGAGGATCAGACGACATGGGCCGAATGTCATAATACTGTTCCTATCTCTGGTGATTAAATGGTGGATCAGACGCCATGGGCCGAATGACATAATACTGTTCCTATGTCTGATAATAGAATGAGGGAGCAGACTCCATGGGCCGAATGACATAATACTGTTCCTATGTCTGGTGATTAAATGGAGTATCAGACACCATGGGCCGAATAACATAACACTGTACCTATGTCTGATGATAGAATGGTGGAACAGACGCCATGGGACGAATGATATAATACTGTTCCTCTGTCTGATGATAAAAAGGAGGATCAGACGCCATGGGCCGAATGACATAATACTGTTACTTTGTCTGATGATAAAATGGAGGATCAGACATCATGGGCCGAATGACATAATACTGTTCCTATCTCTGATGATAAAATGGAGGATCAGAATAAATGGGCAGAATGTCATAATACTGTTCCTCTGTCAGATAATAGAATGAGGGAGCAGAATCCATGGGCCGAAGTATGTAATACTGTTCCTTTGTCTGATGATAAAATGGTGGATCAGACACCATGGGTCGAATGACATAATACTGTTCCTATTTCTGATGATAAAATGGAGGATCAGACGCCATGGGCCAAATGACATAATACTGTTCCTATGACTGATGATAGAATGAGGGAGCAGAATCCATGGAACGAATGACATAATACTGTTCCTATGTCTGATGATAGAATGAGGGAGCAGAATCCATGGGCGGAATGACATAATACTGTTCCTATGTCTGGTGATTAAATGGTGGATCAGACACCATGGGCTGAATGACATAATACTGTTCCTATGTCTGATGATAAAATGGAGGATCAGACGCCATGGGCCGAATGACATAATACTGTTCCTATGTCTGATGCTAAAATGGAGGATCAGACGCCATGGTCCGAATGTCATAATACTGTTCCTCTGTCTGATGACACAATGGTGGATCAGACACAATGGGAGGAATGACATAATACGGTTCCTCTGTCTGATGATAAAATGGAGGAACAGACGCCACGGGCCGAAAAACATAATACTGTTCCTACGTATGATGATAGAATGAGAGATCAGACGCAATGGGACGAATGACTTAATTCAGTTCCAATGTCTGATGATAGAATGGAGGATCAGACACCATGGGACGAATGAGATAATACTGTTCCTATGTCTGATGATAGAATGATGGAGCAGACGCCATGGGCCAAATGACAAAATACTGTTCCTATGTCTGATGATAGAATAGAGGAACAGATGACATGGGCCGAATGACATAATACTGTTCCTATCTCTGATGATAAAATGGAGGATCAGATGCCATGGGCCGAATGAGATACTACTGTTCATATGTCTGGTGATAGAATGGAGGAACAGACGCCATGGGCCGAATGACATAATACTGTTCCTATGTCTGATGATACAATGAGGGAGCAGACTCCATGGGCCTAATGACATTATACTGTTCCTCTGTCTGATGATAAAATGGAGGATCAGACGCCATGGGCCGAATGACATAATACTGTTCCTATGTCTGCTGATTAAATGGTGTATCAGACACCATGGGCCGAATGACATAATACTGTTCCTATGACTGATGATAGAATGGAGGATCAGACGCCATGGCCCGAATGTCATAATACTGCTCCTCTGTCTGATGATAAAATGGAGGATCAGACGCCATGGGCCAAATGAGATAATACTGTTCCTATGTCTGATGCTAAAATGGAGGATCAGACGCCATGGTCTGAATGTCATAATACTGCTCCTCTGTCTGATGACAAAATGGAGGATCAGACGCCATGGGCCAAATGTCATAATACTGCTCCTCTGTCTGATGACAAAATGGAGGAACAGACGCCACGGGCCGAATAACATAATACTGTTCCTACGTCTGATGATAGAATGAGAGATCAGACGCAATGGGACGAATGACTTAATTCAGTTCCAATGTCTGATGATAGAATGGAGGATTAGACACCATGGGACGAATGAGATAATACTGTTCCTATGTCTGATGATAGAATGAGGGAGTAGACGCCATGGGCCGAATGACAAAATACTGTTCCTATGTCTGATGATAGAATAGAGGAACAGACGACATGGGCCGAATGACATAATACTGTCCTATGTCTGATGATAGAATGGAGGAACAGAGGCCATGGGCCGAATGACATAATACTGTTCCTATGTCTGATGATAGAATTGAGGATCAGACTCCATGGGCCAAATGACATAATACTGTCCTATGTCTGATGATAGAATGGAGGAACAGACGCCATGGGCCGAATAAAATAATACTGTTCCTATGTCTGATGATAAAATGGAGGATCAGACGCCATGGGCCGAATGACATAATACTGTTCCTATGTCTGATGATAGAATTGAGGAACAGACGCCATGGGCCGAACGACATAATACTGTTCCTATGTCTGATGATAGAATGGAGGATCAGACGCCATGGGACGAATGACATAATACTGTTCCTATGACTGATGATAGAATGAAGGAGCAGAATCCATGGGCGGAATGACATAATACTGTTCCTATGTCTGGTGATTAAATGGTGGATCAGACACCATGGGCTGAATGACATAATACTGTTCCTATGTCTGATGATAAAATGCAGGATCAGACGCCATGGGCCGAATGACATAATACTGTTCCTATGTCTGATGCTAAAATGGAGGATCAGACGCCATGGGCCGAATAACATAATACTGTTCCTACGTCTGATGATAGAATGAGAGATCAGACGCAATGGGACGAATGACTTAATTCAGTTCCAAAGTCTGATGATAGAATGGAGGATCAGACGCCATGGTCCGAATGTCATAATACTGCTCCTCTGTCTGATGACAGAGTGGTGTATCAGACACGATGGGCGGAATGACATAATATTGTTCCTCTGTCTGATGATTTAATGGAGGAACAGACGCCACGGGCCGAATAACATAATACTGTTCCTACGTCTGATGATAGAATGAGAGATCAGACGCAATGGGACGAATGACTTAATTCAGTTCCAAAGTCTGATGATAGAATGGAGGATCAGACGCCATGGTCCGAATGTCATAATACTGCTCCTCTGTCTGATGACAGAGTGGTGTATCAGACACGATGGGCGGAATGACATAATATTGTTCCTCTGTCTGATGATATAATGGTGGAACAGACACCATGGGCCGAATGACATAATACTGTTCCTATGTCTGATGATAGAATGGAGGATCGGACACCATGGGCCGAATAACATAACACTGTACCTATGTCTGATGATAGAATGGTGGAACAGACGCCATGGGACGAATGATATAATACTGTTCCTCTGTCTGATGATAAAAAGGAGGATCAGACGCCATGGGCCGAATGACATAATACTGTTCCTTTGTCTGATGATAAAATGGAGGATCAGACATCATGGGCCGAATGACATAATACTGTTCCTATCTCTGATGATAAAATGGAGGATCAGAATAAATGGGCAGAATGTGATAATACTGTTCCTCTGTCTGATAATAGAATGAGGGAGCAGAATCCATGGGCCGAATGATATAATACTGTTCCTTTGTCTGATGAGAAAATGGTGGATCAGACACCATGGGCCGAATGACATAATACTGTTCCTATTTCTGATGACAAAATGGAAGATCAGATGCCATGGGCCGAATGATATACTACAGCACGTATGTCTGAAGAGAGAATGGAGGAACAGACGCCATGGGCCGAATGACATAATACTGTTCCTATGTCTGATGATACAATGAGGGAGCAGACTACATGGGCTGAATGACATTATACTGTTCCTATGTCTGATGATAGAATAGAGGAACAGACGACATGGGCTGAATGACATAATACTGTCCTATGTCTGATGATAGAATGGAGGAACAGATGCCATGGGCCGAATGACATAATACTGTTCCTATGTCTGATGATAGAATGGAGGATCAGACTCCATGGGCCCAATGACATAATACTGTTCCTATGTCTGATGATAGAATTGAGGAACAGGCGCCATGGGCCGAACGACATAATACTGTTCCTTTGTCTGATGTTAGAATGGAGGAACAGACGCCATGGGCAGAATGACATAATACTGTTCCTATGTCTGGTGATTAAATGCTGGATCAGACACCATGGGTTGAATGACATAATACTGTTCCTATGTCTGATGATAAAATGGAGGATCAGCTGCCATGGGCCGAATGACATAATACTGTTCCTATGTCTGATGATAGAATTGAGGAACAGACGCCATGGGCCGAACGACATAATACTGTTCCTATGTCTGATGATAGAATGGAGGATCAGACGCCATGGGACGAATGACATAATACTGTTCCTAAGACTGATGATAGAATGAAGGAGCAGAATCCATGGGACGAATGACATAATACTGTTCCTATGTCTGATGATAGAATGAGGGAGCAGAATCCATGGGCGGAATGACATAATACTGTTCCTATGTCTGGTGATTAAATGGTG
This sequence comes from Hypanus sabinus, assembly GCF_030144855.1. Taxonomy (NCBI): domain Eukaryota; kingdom Metazoa; phylum Chordata; class Chondrichthyes; order Myliobatiformes; family Dasyatidae; genus Hypanus; species Hypanus sabinus. The sequence goes on from NC_082736.1 coordinate 4,735,810, forward strand.
GATCAGACACCATGGGCTGAATGACATAATACTGTTCCTATGTCTGATGATAAAATGGAGGATCAGACGCCATGGGCCGAATGACATAATACTGTTCCTCTGTCTGATGATTAAATGGTGGATCAGACACCATGGGCTGAATGACATAATACTGTTCCTATGTCTGATGCTAAAATGGAGGATCAGACGCCATGGTCCGAATGTCATAATATTGCTCCTCTGTCTGATGACCGAGTGGTGTATCAGACACGATGGGCGGAATGACATAATATTGTTCCTCTGTCTGATGATATAATGGACGAACAGACGCCACGGGCCGAATAACATAATACTGTTCCTACGTCTGATGATAGAATGAGAGATCAGACACAATGGGACGAATGACTTAATTCAGTTCCAATGTCTGATGATAGAATGGAGGATCAGACACCATGGGACGAATGAGATAATACTGTTCCTATGTCTGATGATAAACTGAGGGAGCAGACGCCATGGGCCGAATGACATAATACTGTTCCTAAGTCTGATGATAGAATGAGGGAGCAGACTCCATGGTCCGAATGACATAATACTGTTCCTATGTCTAGTGATTAAATGGTGGATCAGACACCATAGGCCGAATGACATAATACTGTTCCTATGTCTGGGGATTAAATGGATGATCAGACACGATGGGCCGAATGACATAATACTGTTCCTATGTCTGATGATAAAATGGAGGAACGGATGCCATGGGCAGAATGACATAATACTGTTCCTATGTCTGATGATAAAATGGACGATCAGACGACATGGGCGAATGACATAATACTGTTCCTATGTCTGATGATAGAATGAGGGAGCAGACTCCATGGGCCGAATGACATAATACTGTTCCTTTGTCTGATGACAGAATAGAGGATCAGACGCCGTGGGCCGAATGTCATGATACTGTTCCTATGTCTGTTGATAGAATGGAGGATCAGTCACCATGGGCCGAATGACACAATACTGTTCCTCTGTCTGATGATAAAATAGAGGAACAGATGCCATGGGCCAAATGACATAATACTGTTCCTCTGTCTGATGATAGAATGGAGGATCAAACGCCATGGCCCGAATGTCATAATACTGTTCCTAAGTCTAATGATAAAATGGAGGATCAGACGCCATGGGCCGAATGACATAATACTGTTCCTATGTCTGATGATAAAATGGAGGAACGGATGCCATGGGCCGAATGACATGATACTGTTCCTATGTCTGTTGATAGAATGGAGGATCAGTCGCCATGGGCCGAATAACATAATACTGTTCCTATGTCTGATGATAAAATGGAGGAACGGATGCCATGGGCCGAATGACATAATACTGTTCCTATGTCTGATGATAGAATGAGGGAGCAGAATCCATGGGCCGAATGACATAATACTGTTCCTATTTCTGATGATAGAATGAGGGAGCAGACTCCATGGGCCGAATGACATAATACTGTTCCTATGTCTGATGATAGAATGAGGGAGCAGACTCCATGGGCCGAATGACATAATACTGTTCCTGTGTCTGGTGATTAAATGGATGATCAGACACGATGGGCCGAATGACATAATACTGTTCCAAAGTCTGATTATAAACTGGAGAATCAGACGTCATGGCCCGAATGTCATAATACTGTTCCTATGTCTGATGATAGAATGGAGGATCAGACGCCGTGGGCCGAATGACATAATACTGTTCCTATGTCTGATGACAGAATGAGGGAGCAGACTCCATGGGCCGAATGACATAATACTGTTCCTCTGTCAGATGATAAACTGGATGATCAGACGCCATGGGCCAAATGACAAAATACTGTTCCTATGACTGATGATAGAATGAGGGTGCAGAATCCATGGTCCGAATGACATAATACTGTTTCTCAGTCTGATGATAAAATGGATGATCAGACGCCATGGGCCAAATGACAAAATACTGTTCCTATGACTGATGATAGAATCAGGGTGCAGAATCCATGGTCCGTATGACATAATACTGTTCCTATGTCTGATGATAAAATGGATGATCAGACGCCATGGGCCGAATGACAAAATACTGTTCCTATGACTGATGATAGAATGAGGGTGCAGAATCCATGGGCCGAATGACATAATACTGTTCCTCTGTCTGATGATAAAATGGATGATCAGACGCCATGTGCCGAATGACAAAATACTGTTCCTATGACTGATGATAGAATGAGGGTGCAGAATCCATGGGCCGAATGACATAATACTGTTCCTATGTCTGATAATAGAATGAGGGAGCAGACTCCATGGGCTGAATGACATAATACTGTTCCTCTGTCTGATGATAAAATGGAGGATCAGACGCCATGGTCCGAATAACATAATACTGTTCCTCTGTCTGAAGATAAAATGGAGGATCAGACGCCATGGTCCGAATAACATAATACTGTTCCTCTGTCTGAAGATAAAATGGAGGATCAGACGCCATGGGCCGAATGACATAATACTGTTCCTAAGTCTGATGATAAAATGGACGATCAGACGACATGGGCGAATGACATAATACTGTTCCTATGTCTGATGATAGAATAGAGGATCAGAATCCATGGGCCGAATGACATAATACTGTTCCTATGTCTGATGATAAAATGGAGGAACGGATGCCATGGGCCGAATGACATAATACTGTTCCTATGTCTGATGATAAAATGGAGGATCAGACGCAATGTGCCGAATGACATAATACTGTTCATATGTCTGATGATAGAATGGAGGAGCAGAATCAATGGGCCGAATGACATAATACTGTTCCTATGTCTGATGACAGAATGAGGGAGCAGACTCAATGGGCCGAATGACATAATACTGTTCCTATGACTGATGATAGAATGAGGGAGCAGACTCCATGGGCTGAATGACATAATACTGTTCCTATGTCTGATGATAAAATGGAGGATCAGACGCAATGTGCCGAATGACATAATACTGTTCCTCTGTCTGATGATAGAATGGAGGAGCAGAATCCATGGGCCGAATGACAGAATACTGTTCCTATGTCTGATGATAAAATGGAGGATCAGACGCCATGGGCCGAATGACATAATACTGTTCCTATGTCTGATGATAGAAGGAGGATCAGACGTCATGCCCGAATGTCATAATACTGTTCCTCTGTCTGATGATAAAATAGAGGATCAGACGCCGTGGGCCGAATGACATGATACTGTTCCTCTGTCTGATGATAAAATAGAGGAACAGATGCCATGGGCCGAATGACATAATACTTTTCCTATGTCTGATGATAGAATGGAGGATCAGACACCATGGCCCGAATGTCATAATACTGTTCCTATGTCTGATGATAAAATGGAGGATCAGACGACATGGGCGAATGACATAATACTGTTCCTCTGTCTGAAGATAAAATGGAGGATCAGACGCCATGGGCCGAATGACATAATACTGTTCCTATGGCTGATGATAGAATGGAGGAACGGATGCCATGGGCCGAATGATATAATACTGTTCCTATGTCTGATGACAGAATGAGGGAGCAGACTCCATGGGCCGAATGACATAATACTGTTCCTGTGTCTGATGATAAAATGGATGATCAGACGCCATGGGCCGAATGACATAATACTGTTCCTATGACTGATGATAGAATGAGTGTGCAGAATCCATGGGCCGACTGACATAATACTGTTCCTCTGTCTGATGATAAAATGGAGGATCAGACGTCATGGCCCGAATGTCATAATACTGTTCCTCTGTCTGATGATAAAATGGAGGATCAGACGCCATGGGCCGAATCACATAATACTGTTCCTATGTCTGATGATAGAATGGAGGATCAGACGCCATGGCCCGAATGTCATAATACTGTTCCTAAGTCTGATGATAAAATGGAGGATCAGACGCCATGGGCCGAATAACATAATACTGTTCCTCTTTCTGATGATAAAATGGACGATGAGACGACATGGGCGAATGACATAATACTGTTCCTATGTCTGATGATAGAATGGAGGAACGGATGCCATGGGCCGAATGACATAATACTGTTCCTATGTCTGATGATAAAATGGAGGAACGGATGCCATGGGCCGAATGACATAATACTGTTCCTATGTCTGATGACAGAATGGAGGATCAGAATCCATGGGCCGAATGACATAATACTGTTCCTATGTCTGATGATAAAATGGAGGAACGGATGCAATGGCCGAATGACATAATACTGTTCCTCTGTCTGATGATAAAATGGAGGATCAGACACCATGGGCCGAATGACATAATACTGTTCCTCTGTCTGATGATAAAATGGAGGATCAGACACCATGGGACGAATGACATAATATTGTTCCTATGTCTGATGATAGAATAGAGGATCAGACACCATGGGCCGAATGACATAATACTGTTCCTATGTCTGATGATAGAATGAGGGAGCAGACGCCATGGGCACAATGACATAATACTGTTCCTATGTCTGATGATAGAATGAGGGAGCAGACGCCATGGGCCGAATGACAAAATACTGTTCCTATGTCTGATGATAGAATAGAGGAAGAGACGACATGGGCCGAATGACAAAATACTGTTCCTCTGTCTGATGATAAAATGGAGGATCAGACTCCGTGGGCCGAATGACATAATACTGTTCCTATGTCTGATGATAGAATGGAGGATCAGACGCCATGAGCCGAATGACATAATACTGTTCCTATGTCTGATGATAGAATGAGGGAGCAGACTCCATGGGCCGAATGACATAATACAGTTCCTCTGTCTGATGATAGAATGGAGGAACAGACGCCATGGGCCGAATGACATAATACTGTTCCAATGTCTGATGATAGAATGGTGGAACAGACGCCATCGGACGAATGATATAATACTGTTCCTCTGTCTGATGATAAAATGGAGGATCAGACGCCATGGGCCGAATGACATAATACTGTTCCTTTGTCTGATGATAAAATGGAGGATCAGACGCCATGGGCCGAATGACATAATACTGTTCCTATCTCTGATGATAAAATGGAGGATCAGAATAAATGGGCAGAATGTCATAATACTGTTCCTCTGTCTGATAATAGAATGAAGGAGCAGAATCCATGGGCCGAATGACATAATACTGTTCCTATGTCTGGTGATTAAATGGTGGATCAGACACCATGGGCCGAATGACATAATACTGTTCCTATTTCTGATGATAAAATGGAGGATCAGACGCCATGGGCCAAATGACATAATACTGTTCCTATGTCTGATGATAGAATGAGGGAGCAGAATCCATGGGACGAATGACATAATACTGTTCCTATGTCTGATGATAGAATGAGGGAGCAGAATCCATGGGCGGAATGACATAATACTGTCCCTATGTCTGCTGATTAAATGGTGGATCAGACACCATGGGCCGAATGACATAATACTGTTCCTATGTCTGATGCTAAAATGGAGGATCAGACGCCATGGTCCGAATGTCATAATACTACACCTCTGTCTGATGCCAAAATGGAGGATCAGACGACGTGGGTTAAATGACATAATACTGTTCCTCTGTCTGATGATAGAATGGAGGAACAGACGCCACGGGCCGAATAACATAATACTGTTCCTACGTCTCATGATAGAATGAGAGATCAGACGCAATGGGACGAATGACTTAATTCAGTTCCAATGTCTGATGATAGAATGGAGGATCAGACACCATGGGCCGAATGACATAATACTGTTCCTCTGTCTGCTGATAGAATGAGGGAGCAGACTCCATGGGCCGAATGACATAATACTGTTCCTATGTCTGGTGATTAAATGGTGGATCAGACACCCTGGGCCTAATGACATAATACTATTCCTATGTCTGATAATAAAATGGAGGTTCGGACGCCATGGCCCGAATGTCATAATACTGTTCCTCTGTCTGATGATAAAATGGAGGATCAGACGCCGCGGGCCGAATGACATAATACTGTTCCTCTGACTGATGATGAAATGGAAGATCAGACACCATGGGCCGAATGACATAATACTGTTCCTATTTCTGATGATAGAATGGAGGAACAAACGCCATGGGCCGAACGACATAATACTGTTCCTTTGTCTGATGATAGAATGGAGGAAGAGACGCCATGGGACGAATGACATAATGCAGTTCCTATGTCTGCTGATAGAATGAGGGAGCAGACTCCATGGGCCGAATAACATAATACTGTTCCTATGTCTGATGATAGAATGGAGGATCAGACGCCATGGGCCGAATGACATAATATTGTTCCTATGTCTGATGATAAAATGGAGGATCAGACACCATGGGACGAATGACATAATACTGTTCCTCTGTCTGATGATAGAATGAGGGAGCAGACTCCATGGGCCGAATGACATAATACTGCTCCTCTCTCTGATGATAAAATGGAGTATCAGACGCCATGGCCCGAATGTCATAATACTGCTCCTCTGTCTGATGATAAAATGGAGGATCAGACGCCATGGGCCGAATGACATAATACTCTTCCTATGTCTGATGATAGAATGAGGGAGCAGACTCCATGGGCCGAATCACATAATACTGTTCCTCTGTCTGATGATAGAATGGAGGATCAGACGCCATGGGCCGAATGACATAATACTGTTCCTATGTCTGATGCTACAATGGAGGATCAGACGCCATGGTCCGAATGTCATAATACTGCTCCTCTGTCTGATGACAAAATGGAGGATCAGACGCCATGGGCAAAATGACATAATACTGTTCTTCTGTCTGATGACAGAATGGTGGATCAGACACCATGAGCCGAATGACATAATATTGTTCCTCTGTCTGCTGATAGAATGAGAGAGCAGACTCCATGGGCCGAATGACATAATACTGTTCCTCTGTCTGCTGATAGAATGAGGGATCAGACACCATGGGCCGAACGACATAATACTGTTCCTATTTCTGATGATAGAATGGAGGAACAGACGCCATGGGCCGAATGACATAATACTGTTCCTTTGTCTGATGATAGAATGGAGGAACAGACGCCATGGGCCGAATGACATAATACTGTACCTATGTCTGATGATAGAATGGAGGAACAGACGCCATGGGACGAATGACATAATGCAGTTCCTCTGTCTGATGATAAAATGGAGGATCAGACGCCATGGGCCGAATGACATAATACTGTTCCTTTGTCTGATGATAAAATGGAGGATCAGACGCCATGGGCCGAATGACATAATACTGTTCCTACATCTGATGATAGAATGAGAGATCAGACGCAATGGGACGAATGACTTAATTCAGTTCCAATGTCTGATGATAGAATGGAGGATCAGACACCATGGGACGAATGACATAATACTCTTCCTATGTCTGATGATAGAATGAGGGAGCAGACGCCATGGGCCCAATGACATAATACTGTTCCTATGTCTGATGATAGAATGAGGGAGCAGACGCCATGGGCCGAATGACAAAATACTGTTCCTATGTCTGATGATAGAATAGAGGAAGAGACGACATGGGCCGAATGACATAATACTGTTCCTCTGTCTGATGATAAATATTAGGATCAGACACCATGAGCCGAATGACATAATACTGTTCCTATGTCTGCTGATAGAATGAGGGAGCAGACTCCATGGGCCGAATGACATAATACTGTTCCTCTGTCTGATGATAGAATGGAGGAACAGACGCCATGGGCCGAATGACATAATACTGTACCTATGTCTGATGATAGAATGGAGGAACAGACGCCATGGGACGAATGACATAATGCAGTTCCTCTGTCTGATGATAAAATGGAGGATCAGACGCCATGGGCCGAATGACATAATACTGTTCCTTTGTCTGATGATAAAATGGAGGATCAGACGCCATGGGCCGAATGACATAATACTGTTCCTACATCTGATGATAGAATGAGAGATCAGACGCAATGGGACGAATGACTTAATTCAGTTCCAATGTCTGATGATAGAATGGAGGATCAGACACCATGGGACGAATGACATAATACTCTTCCTATGTCTGATGATAGAATGAGGGAGCAGACGCCATGGGCCCAATGACATAATACTGTACCTATGTCTGATGATAGAATGAGGGAGCAGACGCCATGGGCCGAATGACAAAATACTGTTCCTATGTCTGATGATAGAATAGAGGAAGAGATGACATGGGCCGAATGACATAATACTGTTCCTCTGTCTGATGATAAATATTAGGATCAGACACCATGAGCCGAATGACATAATACTGTTCCTATGTCTGCTGATAGAATGAGGGAGCAGACTGCATGGGCCGAATGACATAATACTGTTCCTCTGTCTGATGATAGAATGGAGGAACAGACGCCATGGACCGAATGACATAATACTGTTCCTATGTCTGCTGATAGAATGCGGGAGCAGACTCCATGGGCCGAATGACATAATACTGTTCCTCTGTCTGATGATAGAATGGAGGAACAGACGCCATGGGCCGAATGACATAATACTGTTCCAATGTCTGATGATAGAATGGTGGAACAAACGCCATCGGACGAATGATATAATACTGTTCCTCTGTCTGATGATAAAATGGAGGATCAGACGCCATGGGCCGAATCACATAATACTGTTCCTATGTCTGATGATAGAATGGAGGATCAGACGCCATGGCCCGAATGTCATAATACTGTTCCTAAGTCTGATGATAAAATGGAGGATCAGACGCCATGGGCCGAATAACATAATACTGTTCCTCTTTCTGATGATAAAATGGACGATGAGACGACATGGGCGAATGACATAATACTGTTCCTATGTCTGATGATAGAATGGAGGAACGGATGCCATGGGCCGAATGACATAATACTGTTCCTATGTCTGATGATAAAATGGAGGAACGGATGCCATGGGCCGAATGACATAATACTGTTCCTATGTCTGATGACAGAATGGAGGATCAGAATCCATGGGCCGAATGACATAATACTGTTCCTATGTCTGATGATAAAATGGAGGAACGGATGCAATGGCCGAATGACATAATACTGTTCCTCTGTCTGATGATAAAATGGAGGATCAGACACCATGGGCCGAATGACATAATACTGTTCCTCTGTCTGATGATAAAATGGAGGATCAGACACCATGGGACGAATGACATAATATTGTTCCTATGTCTGATGATAGAATAGAGGATCAGACACCATGGGCCGAATGACATAATACTGTTCCTATGTCTGATGATAGAATGAGGGAGCAGACGCCATGGGCACAATGACATAATACTGTTCCTATGTCTGATGATAGAATGAGGGAGCAGACGCCATGGGCCGAATGACAAAATACTGTTCCTATGTCTGATGATAGAATAGAGGAAGAGACGACATGGGCCGAATGACAAAATACTGTTCCTCTGTCTGATGATAAAATGGAGGATCAGACTCCGTGGGCCGAATGACATAATAAAGTTCCTATGTCTGATGATAGAATGGAGGATCAGACGCCATGAGCCGAATGACATAATACTGTTCCTATGTCTGATGATAGAATGAGGGAGCAGACTCCATGGGCCGAATGACATAATACAGTTCCTCTGTCTGATGATAGAATGGAGGAACATACGCCATGGGCCGAATGACATAATACTGTTCCAATGTCTGATGATAGAATGGTGGAACAGACGCCATCGGACGAATGATATAATACTGTTCCTCTGTCTGATGATAAAATGGAGGATCAGACGCCATGGGCCGAATGACATAATACTGTTCCTTTGTCTGATGATAAAATGGAGGATCAGACGCCATGGGCCGAATGACATAATACTGTTCCTTTGTCTGATGATAAAATGGAGGATCAGACGCCATGGGCCGAATGACATAATACTGTTCCTCTTTCTGATGATAAAATGGACGATGAGACGACATGGGCGAATGACATAATACTGTTCCTATGTCTGATGATAGAATGGAGGAACGGATGCCATGGGCCGAATGACATAATACTGTTCCTATGTCTGATGATAAAATGGAGGAACGGATGCCATGGGCCGAATGACATAATACTGTTCCTATGTCTGATGACAGAATGGAGGATCAGAATCCATGGGCCGAATGACATAATACTGTTCCTATGTCTGATGATAAAATGGAGGAACGGATGCAATGGCCGAATGACATAATACTGTTCCTCTGTCTGATGATAAAATGGAGGATCAGACACCATGGGCCGAATGACATAATACTGTTCCTCTGTCTGATGATAAAATGGAGGATCAGACACCATGGGACGAATGACATAATATTGTTCCTATGTCTGATGATAGAATAGAGGATCAGACACCATGGGCCGAATGACATAATACTGTTCCTATGTCTGATGATAGAATGAGGGAGCAGACGCCATGGGCACAATGACATAATACTGTTCCTATGTCTGATGATAGAATGAGGGAGCAGACGCCATGGGCCGAATGACAAAATACTGTTCCTATGTCTGATGATAGAATAGAGGAAGAGACGACATGGGCCGAATGACAAAATACTGTTCCTCTGTCTGATGATAAAATGGAGGATCAGACTCCGTGGGCCGAATGACATAATAAAGTTCCTATGTCTGATGATAGAATGGAGGATCAGACGCCATGAGCCGAATGACATAATACTGTTCCTATGTCTGATGATAGAATGAGGGAGCAGACTCCATGGGCCGAATGACATAATACAGTTCCTCTGTCTGATGATAGAATGGAGGAACAGACGCCATGGGCCGAATGACATAATACTGTTCCAATGTCTGATGATAGAATGGTGGAACAGACGCCATCGGACGAATGATATAATACTGTTCCTCTGTCTGATGATAAAATGGAGGATCAGACGCCATGGGCCGAATGACATAATACTGTTCCTTTGTCTGATGATAAAATGGAGGATCAGACGCCATGGGCCGAATGACATAATACTGTTCCTATCTCTGATGATAAAATGGAGGATCAGAATAAATGGGCAGAATGTCATAATACTGTTCCTCTGTCTGATAATAGAATGAAGGAGCAGAATCCATGGGCCGAATGACATAATACTGTTCCTATGTCTGGTGATTAAATGGTGGATCAGACACCATGGGCCGAATGACATAATACTGTTCCTATTTCTGATGATAAAATGGAGGATCAGACGCCATGGGCCAAATGACATAATACTGTTCCTATGTCTGATGATAGAATGAGGGAGCAGAATCCATGGGACGAATGACATAATACTGTTCCTATGTCTGATGATAGAATGAGGGAGCAGAATCCATGGGCGGAATGACATAATACTGTCCCTATGTCTGCTGATTAAATGGTGGATCAGACACCATGGGCCGAATGACATAATACTGTTCCTATGTCTGATGCTAAAATGGAGGATCAGACGCCATGGTCCGAATGTCATAATACTACACCTCTGTCTGATGCCAAAATGGAGGATCAGACGACGTGGGTTAAATGACATAATACTGTTCCTCTGTCTGATGATAGAATGGAGGAACAGACGCCACGGGCCGAATAACATAATACTGTTCCTACGTCTCATGATAGAATGAGAGATCAGACGCAATGGGACGAATGACTTAATTCAGTTCCAATGTCTGATGATAGAATGGAGGATCAGACACCATGGGCCGAATGACATAATACTGTTCCTCTGTCTGCTGATAGAATGAGGGAGCAGACTCCATGGGCCGAATGACATAATACTGTTCCTATGTCTGGTGATTAAATGGTGGATCAGACACCCTGGGCCTAATGACATAATACTATTCCTATGTCTGATAATAAAATGGAGGTTCGGACGCCATGGCCCGAATGTCATAATACTGTTCCTCTGTCTGATGATAAAATGGAGGATCAGACGCCGCGGGCCGAATGACATAATACTGTTCCTCTGACTGATGATGAAATGGAAGATCAGACACCATGGGCCGAATGACATAATACTGTTCCTATTTCTGATGATAGAATGGAGGAACAAACGCCATGGGCCGAACGACATAATACTGTTCCTTTGTCTGATGATAGAATGGAGGAAGAGACGCCATGGGACGAATGACATAATGCAGTTCCTATGTCTGCTGATAGAATGAGGGAGCAGACTCCATGGGCCGAATAAAATAATACTGTTCCTATGTCTGATGATAGAATGGAGGATCAGACGCCATGGGCCGAATGACATAATATTGTTCCTATGTCTGATGATAAAATGGAGGATCAGACACCATGGGACGAATGACATAATACTGTTCCTCTGTCTGATGATAGAATGAGGGAGCAGACTCCATGGGCCGAATGACATAATACTGCTCCTCTCTCTGATGATAAAATGGAGTATCAGACGCCATGGCCCGAATGTCATAATACTGCTCCTCTGTCTGATGATAAAATGGAGGATCAGACGCCATGGGCCGAATGACATAATACTCTTCCTATGTCTGATGATAGAATGAGGGAGCAGACTCCATGGGCCGAATCACATAATACTGTTCCTCTGTCTGATGATAGAATGGAGGATCAGACGCCATGGGCCGAATGACATAATACTGTTCCTATGTCTGATGCTACAATGGAGGATCAGACGCCATGGTCCGAATGTCATAATACTGCTCCTCTGTCTGATGACAGAATGGTGGATCAGACACCATGAGCCGAATGACATAATATTGTTCCTCTGTCTGCTGATAGAATGAGAGAGCAGACTCCATGGGCCGAATGACATAATACTGTTCCTCTGTCTGCTGATAGAATGAGGGATCAGACACCATGGGCCGAACGACATAATACTGTTCCTATTTCTGATGATAGAATGGAGGAACAGACGCCATGGGCCGAATGACATAATACTGTTCCTTTGTCTGATGATAGAATGGAGGAACAGACGCCATGGGCCGAATGACATAATACTGTACCTATGTCTGATGATAGAATGGAGGAACAGACGCCATGGGACGAATGACATAATGCAGTTCCTCTGTCTGATGATAAAATGGAGGATCAGACGCCATGGGCCGAATGACATAATACTGTTCCTTTGTCTGATGATAAAATGGAGGATCAGACGCCATGGGCCGAATGACATAATACTGTTCCTACATCTGATGATAGAATGAGAGATCAGACGCAATGGGACGAATGACTTAATTCAGTTCCAATGTCTGATGATAGAATGAGGGAGCAGACGCCATGGGCCGAATGACAAAATACTGTTCCTATGTCTGATGATAGAATAGAGGAAGAGACGACATGGGCCGAATGACATAATACTGTTCCTCTGTCTGATGATAAATATTAGGATCAGACACCATGAGCCGAATGACATAATACTGTTCCTATGTCTGCTGATAGAATGAGGGAGCAGACTCCATGGGCCGAATGACATAATACTGTTCCTCTGTCTGATGATAGAATGGAGGAACAGACGCCATGGGCCGAATGACATAATACTGTACCTATGTCTGATGATAGAATGGAGGAACAGACGCCATGGGACGAATGACATAATGCAGTTCCTCTGTCTGATGATAAAATGGAGGATCAGACGCCATGGGCCGAATGACATAATACTGTTACTACATCTGATGATAGAATGAGAGATCAGACGCAATGGGACGAATGACTTAATTCAGTTCCAATGTCTGATGATAGAATGAGGGAGCAGACGCCATGGGCCGAATGACAAAATACTGTTCCTATGTCTGATGATAGAATAGAGGAAGAGACGACATGGGCCGAATGACATAATACTGTTCCTCTGTCTGATGATAAATATTAGGATCAGACACCATGAGCCGAATGACATAATACTGTTCCTATGTCTGCTGATAGAATGAGGGAGCAGACTCCATGGGCCGAATGACATAATACTGTTCCTCTGTCTGATGATAGAATGGAGGAACAGACGCCATGGGCCGAATGACATAATACTGTACCTATGTCTGATGATAGAATGGAGGAACAGACGCCATGGGACGAATGACATAATGCAGTTCCTCTGTCTGATGATAAAATGGAGGATCAGACGCCATGGGCCGAATGACATAATACTGTTCCTTTGTCTGATGATAAAATGGAGGATCAGACGCCATGGGCCGAATGACATAATACTGTTACTACATCTGATGATAGAATGAGAGATCAGACGCAATGGGACGAATGACTTAATTCAGTTCCAATGTCTGATGATAGAATGGAGGATCAGACACCATGGGACGAATGACATAATACTCTTCCTATGTCTGATGATAGAATGAGGGAGCAGACGCCATGGGCCCAATGACATAATACTGTACCTATGTCTGATGATAGAATGAGGGAGCAGACGCCATGGGCCGAATGACAAAATACTGTTCCTATGTCTGATGATAGAATAGAGGAAGAGATGACATGGGCCGAATGACATAATACTGTTCCTCTGTCTGATGATAGAATGGAGGAACAGACGCCATGGACCGAATGACATAATATTGTTCCTCTGTCTGATGATAAAATGGAGGATCAGACGCCATGGGCCGAATGACATAATACTCTTCCTATGTCTGATGATAGAATGAGGGAGCAGACTCCATGGGCCGAATCACATAATACTGTTCCTCTGTCTGATGATAGAATGGAGGATCAGACGCCATGGGCCGAATGACATAATACTGTTCCTATGTCTGATGCTACAATGGAGGATCAGACGCCATGGTCCGAATGTCATAATACTGCTCCTCTGTCTGATGACAGAATGGTGGATCAGACACCATGAGCCGAATGACATAATATTGTTCCTCTGTCTGCTGATAGAATGAGAGAGCAGACTCCATGGGCCGAATGACATAATACTGTTCCTCTGTCTGCTGATAGAATGAGGGATCAGACACCATGGGCCGAACGACATAATACTGTTCCTATTTCTGATGATAGAATGGAGGAACAGACGCCATGGGCCGAATGACATAATACTGTTCCTTTGTCTGATGATAGAATGGAGGAACAGACGCCATGGGCCGAATGACATAATACTGTACCTATGTCTGATGATAGAATGGAGGAACAGACGCCATGGGACGAATGACATAATGCAGTTCCTCTGTCTGATGATAAAATGGAGGATCAGACGCCATGGGCCGAATGACATAATACTGTTCCTTTGTCTGATGATAAAATGGAGGATCAGACGCCATGGGCCGAATGACATAATACTGTACCTATGTCTGATGATAGAATGGAGGAACAGACGCCATGGGACGAATGACATAATGCAGTTCCTCTGTCTGATGATAAAATGGAGGATCAGACGCCATGGGCCGAATGACATAATACTGTTCCTTTGTCTGATGATAAAATGGAGGATCAGACGCCATGGGCCGAATGACATAATACTGTTCCTACATCTGATGATAGAATGAGAGATCAGACGCAATGGGACGAATGACTTAATTCAGTTCCAATGTCTGATGATAGAATGAGGGAGCAGACGCCATGGGCCGAATGACAAAATACTGTTCCTATGTCTGATGATAGAATAGAGGAAGAGACGACATGGGCCGAATGACATAATACTGTTCCTCTGTCTGATGATAAATATTAGGATCAGACACCATGAGCCGAATGACATAATACTGTTCCTATGTCTGCTGATAGAATGAGGGAGCAGACTCCATGGGCCGAATGACATAATACTGTTCCTCTGTCTGATGATAGAATGGAGGAACAGACGCCATGGGCCGAATGACATAATACTGTACCTATGTCTGATGATAGAATGGAGGAACAGACGCCATGGGACGAATGACATAATGCAGTTCCTCTGTCTGATGATAAAATGGAGGATCAGACGCCATGGGCCGAATGACATAATACTGTTCCTTTGTCTGATGATAAAATGGAGGATCAGACGCCATGGGCCGAATGACATAATACTGTTACTACATCTGATGATAGAATGAGAGATCAGACGCAATGGGACGAATGACTTAATTCAGTTCCAATGTCTGATGATAGAATGGAGGATCAGACACCATGGGACGAATGACATAATACTCTTCCTATGTCTGATGATAGAATGAGGGAGCAGACGCCATGGGCCCAATGACATAATACTGTACCTATGTCTGATGATAGAATGAGGGAGCAGACGCCATGGGCCGAATGACAAAATACTGTTCCTATGTCTGATGATAGAATAGAGGAAGAGATGACATGGGCCGAATGACATAATACTGTTCCTCTGTCTGATGATAGAATGGAGGAACAGACGCCATGGACCGAATGACATAATACTGTTCCTATGTCTGCTGATAGAATGCGGGAGCAGACTCCATGGGCCGAATGACATAATACTGTTCCTCTGTCTGATGATAGAATGGAGGAACAGACGCCATGGGCCGAATGACATAATACTGTTCCAATGTCTGATGATAGAATGGTGGAACAAACGCCATCGGACGAATGATATAATACTGTTCCTCTGTCTGATGATAAAATGGAGGATCAGACGCCATGGGCCGAATGACATAATACTGTTCCTTGGTCTGATGATAAAATGGAGGATCTGACGCCATGGGCCGAATGACATAATACTGTTCCTATCTCTGATGATAAAATGGAGGATCAGAATAAATGGGCAGAATGTCATAATACTGTTCCTCTGTCTGATAATAGAATGAGGGAGCAGAATCCATGGGCCGAATGACATAATACTGTTCCTATGTCTGGTGATTAAATGGTGGATCAGACACCATGGGCCGAATGACATAATACTGTTCCTATTTCTGATGATAAAATGGAGGATCAGACGCCATGGGCCAAATGACATAATACTGTTCCTATGTCTGATGATAGAATGAGGGAGCAGAATCAATGGGACGAATGACATAATACTGTTCCTATGTCTGATGATAGAATGAGGGAGCAGAATCCATGGGCGGAATGACATAATACTGTCCCTATGTCTGGTGATTAAATGGTGGATCAGACACCATGGGCCGAATGACATAATACTGTTCCTATGTCTGATGCTAAAATGGAGGATCAGACGCCATGGTCCGAATGTCATAATACTACACCTCTGTCTGATGCCAAAATGGAGGATCAGACGCCATGGGCCAAATGACATAATACTGTTCCTCTGTCTGATGATAGAATGGAGGAACAGACGCCACGGGCCGAATAACATAATACTGCTCCTACGTCTCATGATAGAATGAGAGATCAGACGCAATGGGACGAATGACTAAATTCAGTTCCAATGTCTGATGATAGAATGGAGGATCAGACACCATGGGCCGAATGACATAATACTGTTCCTCTGTCTGCTGATAGAATGAGGGAGCAGACTCCATGGGCCGAATGACATAATACTGTTCCTATGTCTGGTGATTAAATGGTGGATCAGACACCCTGGGCCTAATGACATAATACTATTCCTATGTCTGATAATAAAATGGAGGTTCAGACGCCATGGCCCGAATGTCATAATACTGTTCCACTGTCTGATGATAAAATGGAGGATCAGACGCCGTGGGCCGAATGACATAATACTGTTCCTCTGACTGATGATGAAATGGAAGATCAGACACCATGGGCCGAACGACATACTACTGTTCCTATTTCTGATGATAGAATGGAGGAACAAACGCCATGGGCCGAACGACATAATACTGTTCCTTTGTCTGATGATAGAATGGAGGAACAGACGCCATGGGACGAATGACATAATCCTGTTCCTATGTCTGATGATAGAATGGAGGATCAGACGCCATGGGCCGAATGACATAATACTGTTCCTCTGTCTGATGATAAAATGGAGGATCAGACACCATGAGCCGAATGACATAATACTGTTCCTCTGTCTGCTGATAGAATGAGGGAGCAGACTCCATGGGCCGAATGACATAATCCTGTTCCTATTTCTGATGATAGAATGAGGGAGCAGACTCCATGGGCCGAATGACATAATACTGTTCCTATGTCTGATGATAAAATGGAGGATCAGACTCCATGGGCCGAGTGACATAATACTGTTCCTCTGTCTGATGATAGAATGAGGGAGCAGACGCCATGGGCCGAATGACATAATACTGTTCCTCTGTCTGCTGATAGAATGAGGGAGCAGACTCCATGGGCCGAATGACATAATACTGTTCCTATGTCTGGTGATTAAATGGTGGATCAGACAACATGGGCCGAATGACATAATACTGTTCCTATGTCTGATGATAAAATGGAGGATCAGACACCATGGGCCGAATGACATAATACTGTTCCTGTGTCTGATGCTAAAATGGAGGATCAGACGCCATGGTCCGAATGTCATAATACTGCTCCTCTGTCTGATGACAAAATGGAGGATCAGACGCCATGGGCAAAATGACATAATACTGTTCCTCTGTCTGATGACAGAATGGTGGATCAGACACGATGGGCGGAATGACATAATACTGTTCCTCTGTCTGATGATATAATGGAGGAACAGACGCAATGGGCCGAATAACATAATACTGTTCCTACATCTGATGATAGAATGAGAGATCAGACGCAATGGGACGAATGCCTTAATTCAGTTCCAATGTCTGATGATAGAATGGAGGATCAGACACCATGGGACGAATGACATAATACTGTTCCTATGTCTGATGATAGAATGAGGGAGCAGACGCCATGGGCCGAATGACATAATACTGTTCCTATGTCTGATGATAAAATGAGGGAGCAGACGCCATGGGCCGAATGACAAAATACTGTCCCTATGTCTGATGATAGAATGGAGGATCAGACGCCATGGGCCGAATGACATAATACTGTTCCTATGTCCGATGATATAATGGAGGAACAGACGCCATGGGCCGAATAATATAATAATGTTCCTACATCTGATGATAGAATGAGAGATCAGACGCAATGGGACGAATGACTTAATTCAGTTCCAATGTCTGATGATAGAATGGAGGATCAGACACAATGGGACGAATGACATAATACTGTTCCTATGTCTGATGATAGAATGAGGGAGCAGACGCCATGGGCACAATGACATAATACTGTTCCTATGTCTGATGATAGAATGAGGGAGCAGACGCCATGGGCCGAATGACATAATACTGTTCCTATGTCTGATGATAGAATAGAGGAAGAGACGACATGGGCCGAATGACAAAATACTGTTCCAATGTCAGATGATAGAATAGAGGAAGAGACGACATGGGCCGAATGACAAAATACTGTTCCAATGTCAGATGATAAAATGGAGGATCAGACTCCATGGGCCGAATGACAAAATACTGTTCCTATGTCTGATGATAGAATAGAGGAAGAGACGACATGGGCCGAATGACAAAATACTGTTCCAATGTCAGATGATAAAATGGAGGATCAGACTCCATGGGCCGAATGACATAATACTGTTCCTCTGTCTGATGATAGAATGAGGGAGCAGACGCCATGGGCCGAATGACATAATACTGTTCCAATGTCTGATGATAGAATGGTGGAACAAACGCCATCGGACGAATGATATAATACTGTTCCTCTGTCTGATGATAAAATGGAGGATCAGACGCCATGGGCCGAATGACATAATACTGTTCCTTTGTCTGATGATAAAATGGAGGATCAGACGCCATGGGCCGAATGACATAATACTGTTCCTATCTCTGATGATAAAATGGAGGATCAGAATAAATGGGCAGAATGTCATAATACTGTTCCTCTGTCTGATAATAGAATGAAGGAGCAGAATCCATGGGCCGAATGACATAATACTGTTCCTATGTCTGGTGATTAAATGGTGGATCAGACACCATGGGCCGAATGACATAATACTGTTCCTATTTCTGATGATAAAATGGAGGATCAGACGCCATGGGCCAAATGACATAATACTGTTCCTATGTCTGATGATAGAATGAGGGAGCAGAATCCATGGGACGAATGACATAATACTGTTCCTATGTCTGATGATAGAATGACGGAGCAGAATCCATGGGCGGAATGACATAATACTGTCCCTATGTCTGGTGATTAAATGGTGGTTCAGACACCATGGGCCGAATGACATAATACTGTTCCTATGTCTGATGCTAAAATGGAGGATCAGACGCCATGGTCCGAATGTCATAATACTACACCTCTGTCTGATGCCAAAATGGAGGATCAGACGCCATGGGCCAAATGACATAATACTGTTCCTCTGTCTGATGATAGAATGGAGGAACAGACGCCACGGGCCGAATAACATAATACTGTTCCTACGTCTCATGATAGAATGAGAGATCAGACGCAATGGGACGAATGACTTAATTCAGTTCCAATGTCTGATGATAGAATGGAGGATCAGACACCATGGGACGAATGACATAATACTGTTCCTATGTCTGGTGATTAAATGGTGGATCAGACACCCTGGGCCTAATGACATAATACTGTTCCTATGTCTGCTGATAGAATGAGGGAGCTGACTCCATGGGCCGAATGACATAATACTGTTCCTATGTCTGGTGATTAAATGGTGGATCAGACACCCTGGGCCTAATGACATAATACTATTCCTATGTCTGATAATAAAATGGAGGTTCAGACGCCATGGCCCGAATGTCATAATACTGTTCCTCTGTCTGATGATAAAATGGAGGATCAGACGCCGTGGGCCGAATGACATAATACTGTTCCTCTGACTGATGATGAAATGGAAGATCAGACACAATGGGCCGAACGACATAATACTGTTCCTATTTCTGATGATAGAATGGAGGAACAAACGCCATGGGCCGAACGACATAATACTGTTCCTTTGTCTGATGATAGAATGGAGGAACAGACGCCATGGGACGAATGACATAATGCAGTTCCTATGTCTGATGATATAATGAAGGAACAGACGCCATGGGCCGAATGACATAATCCTGTTCCTATGTCTGATGATAGAATGGAGGATCAGACGCCATGGGCCGAATGACATAATACTGTTCCTCTGTCTGCTGATAGAATGAGGGAGCAGACTCCATGGGCCGAATGACATAATACTGTTCCTATTTCTGATGATAGAATGAGGGAGCAGACTCCATGGGCGAATGACATAATACTGTTCCTCTGTCTGATGATAAAATGGAGGATCAGACACCATGGGAAAAAAATGACATAATACTGTTCCTATGACTGATGATAGAATGAGGGAGCAGAATCCTTGGGCGGAATGACATAATACTGTTCCTATGTCTGATGATAGAATGAGGGAGCAGAATCCATGGGCGGAATGACATAATACTGTTCCTATGTCTGGTGATTAAATGGTGGATCAGACACCATGGGCCGAATGACATAATACTGTTCCTATGTCTGATGATAAAATGGAGGATCAGACACCATGGGCCGAATGACATAATACTGTTCCTGTGTCTGATGATAGAATGGAGGATCAGACGCCATGGGCAAAATGACATAATACTGTTCCTATGTCTGATGATAAAATGGAGGATCAGAAGCCATGGTCCGAATGTCATAATACTGTTCCTATGTCTGATGATAAAATGGAGGATCAGACGCCATGGGCAAAATGACATAATACTGTTCCTCTGTCTGATGACAGAATGGTGGATCAGACACGATGGGCGGAATGACATAATACTGTTCCTCTGTCTGATGATATAATGGAGGAACAGACGCCATGGGCCGAATAACATAATACTGTTCCTACATCTGATGATAGAATGAGAGATCAGACGCAATGGGACGAATGCCTTAATTCAGTTCCAATGTCTGATGATAGAATGGAGGATCAGACACCATGGGACGAATGACATAATACTGTTCCTATGTCTGATGATAAAATGAGGGAGCAGACGCCATGGGCCGAATGACAAAATACTGTCCCTATGTCTGATGATAGAATGGAGGATCAGACGCCATGGGCCGAATGACATAATACTGTTCCTATGTCTGATGATAGAATGAGGGAGCAGACGCCATGGGCCGAATGACATAATACTGTTCCTATGTCTGATGATAGAATGAGGGAGCAGACGCCATGGGCCGAATGACAAAATACTGTTCCTATGTCTGATGATAGAATGAGGGAACAGACGCCATGGGCCGAATGACAAAATACTGTTCCTATGTCTGATGATAGAATAGAGGAAGAGACGACATGGGTCGAATGACATAATACTGTTCCTCTGTCTGATGATAAAATGGAGGATCAGTCACCATTGACCGAATGATATAATACTGTTCCTCTGTCTGTTAATAAAATGGAGGATCAGACACCATGGGCCGAATGACATAATACTGTTCCTGTGTCTGATGCTAAAATGGAGGATCAGACGCCATGGTCCGAATGTCATAATACTGCTCCTCTGTCTGATGACAAAATGGAGGATCAGACGCCATGGGCAAAATGACATAATACTTTTCCTCTGTCTGATGACAGAATGGTGGATCAGACACGATGGGCGGAATGACATAATACTGTTCCTCTGTCTGATGATAAAATGGAGGATCAGTCACCATTGACCGAATGATATAATACTGTTCCTCTGTCTGTTAATAAAATGGAGGATCAGACACCATGGGCCGAATGACATAATACTGTTCCTGTGTCTGATGCTAAAATGGAGGATCAGACGCCATGGTCCGAATGTCATAATACTGCTCCTCTGTCTGATGACAAAATGGAGGATCAGACGCCATGGGCAAAATGACATAATACTTTTCCTCTGTCTGATGACAGAATGGTGGATCAGACACGATGGGCGGAATGACATAATACTGTTCCTCTGTCTGATGATATAATGGAGGAACAGACGCCATGGGCCGAATAACATAATACTGTTCCTACATCTGATGATAGAATAAGAGATCAGATGCAATGGGACGAATGACTTAATTCAGTTCCAATGTCTGATGATAGAATGGAGGATCAGACACCATGGGACGAATGACATAATACTGTTCCTATGTCTGATGATAGAATGAGGGAGCAGACGCCATGGGCCGAATGACATAATACTGTTCCTATGTCTGATGATAAAATGAGGGAGCAGACGCCATGGGCCGAATGACAAAATACTGTCCCTATGTCTGATGATAGAATGGAGGATCAGACACCATGAGCCGAATGACATAATACTGTTCCTCTGTCTGATGATAAAATGGAGGATCAGACGCCATGGGCCGAATGACATAATACTGTTCCTATGTCTGCTGATAGAATGAGGGAGCAGACTCCATGGGCCGAATGACATAATACTGTTCCTCTGTCTGATGATAAAATGGAGGATCTGACGCAATGGGCCGAATGACATAATACTGTTCCTCAGTCTGTTGATAAAATGGAGGATCAGACGCCATGGGCCGAATGATATAATAATGTTCCTATGTCTGATGATAGAATGGAGGAACAGAGGCCATGGGCCGAATGACATAATACTGTTCCTATGTCTGATGATAGAATGAGGGAGCAGTCGCCATGTGCCGAATGACAAAATACTGTTCCTATGTCTGATGATAGAATAGAGGAACAGACGACATGGGCCGAATGACATAATACTGTTCCTCTGTCTGATCATAGAATGGAGGAACAGACGCAATGGGCCGAATGACATAATACTGTTCCTATGTCTGATGATAGAATGGAGGTTCCGACGCCATGGGCCGAATGACATAATACTATTCATCTGTCTGATGATAAAATGGAGGATCAGATGCCATGGGCCGAATGACATAATACTGTTCCTTTGTCTGATGATAAAATGGAGGATCAGACGCCATGGGCCGAATGACATAATACTGTTCCTATCTCTGATGATAAAATGGAGGATCAGAATAAATGGGCAGAATGTCATAATACTGTTCCTCTGTCTGATAATAGAATGAAGGAGCAGAATCCATGGGCCGAATGACATAATACTGTTCCTATGTCTGATGATAAAATGGAGGATCAGATGCCATGGGCCGAATGACATAATACTGTTCCTATATCCGATGATATAATGGAGGAACAGACGCCATGGGCCGAATAACATAATACTGTTCCTGTGTCTGATGATAGAATGGAGGATCAGACGCCATGGGCAAAATGACATAATACTGTTCCTATGTCTGATGATAAAATGGAGGATCAGACGCCATGGGCAAAATGACATAATACTGTTCCTCTGTCTGATCATAGAATGGAGGAACAGACGCAATGGGCCGAATGACATAATACTGTTCCTATGTCTGATGATAGAATGGAGGTTCCGACGCCATGGGCCGAATGACATAATACTATTCATCTGTCTGATGATAAAATGGAGGATCAGATGCCATGGGCCGAATGACATAATACTGTTCCTTTGTCTGATGATAAAATGGAGGATCAGACGCCATGGGCCGAATGACATAATACTGTTCCTATCTCTGATGATAAAATGGAGGATCAGAATAAATGGGCAGAATGTCATAATACTGTTCCTCTGTCTGATAATAGAATGAAGGAGCAGAATCCATGGGCCGAATGACATAATACTGTTCCTATGTCTGATGATAAAATGGAGGATCAGATGCCATGGGCCGAATGACATAATACTGTTCCTATATCCGATGATATAATGGAGGAACAGACGCCATGGGCCGAATAACATAATACTGTTCCTGTGTCTGATGATAGAATGGAGGATCAGACGCCATGGGCAAAATGACATAATACTGTTCCTATGTCTGATGATAAAATGGAGGATCAGACGCCATGGGCAAAATGACATAATACTGTTCCTCTGTCTGATCATAGAATGGAGGAACAGACGCAATGGGCCGAATGACATAATACTGTTCCTATGTCTGATGATAGAATGGAGGTTCCGACGCCATGGGCCGAATGACATAATACTATTCATCTGTCTGATGATAAAATGGAGGATCAGATGCCATGGGCCGAATGACATAATACTGTTCCTTTGTCTGATGATAAAATGGAGGATCAGACGCCATGGGCCGAATGACATAATACTGTTCCTATCTCTGATGATAAAATGGAGGATCAGAATAAATGGGCAGAATGTCATAATACTGTTCCTCTGTCTGATAATAGAATGAAGGAGCAGAATCCATGGGCCGAATGACATAATACTGTTCCTATGTCTGATGATAAAATGGAGGATCAGATGCCATGGGCCGAATGACATAATACTGTTCCTATATCCGATGATATAATGGAGGAACAGACGCCATGGGCCGAATAACATAATAATGTTCCTACATCTGATGATAGAATGAGAGATCAGACGCAATGGGACGAATGACTTAATTCAGTTCCAATGTCTGATGATAGAATGGAGGATCAGACACAATGGGACGAATGACATAATACTGTTCCTATGTCTGATGATAGAATGAGGGAGCAGACGCCATGGGCCCAATGACATAATACTGTTCCTATGTCTGATGATAGAATGAGGGAGCAGACGCCATGGGCCGAATGACAAAATACTGTTCCTATGTCTGATGATAGAATAGAGGAAGAGACGACATGGGCCGAATGACAAAATACTGTTCCAATGTCAGATGATAAAATGGAGGATCAGACTCCATGGGCCGAATGACATAATACTGTTCCTCTGTCTGATGATAGAATGAGGGAGCAGACGCCATGGGCCGAATGACATAATACTGTTCCAATGTCTGATGATAGAATGGTGGAACAAACGCCATCGGACGAATGATATAATACTGTTCCTCTGTCTGATGATAAAATGGAGGATCAGACGCCATGGGCCGAATGACATAATACTGTTCCTCAGTCTGTTGATAAAATGGAGGATCAGACGCCATGGGCCGAATGATATAATAATGTTCCTATGTCTGATGATAGAATGGAGGAACAGAGGCCATGGGCCGAATGACATAATACTGTTCCTATGTCTGATGATAGAATGAGGGAGCAGTCGCCATGTGCCGAATGACAAAATACTGTTCCTATGTCTGATGATAGAATAGAGGAACAGACGACATGGGCCGAATGACATAATACTGTTCCTCTGTCTGATCATAGAATGGAGGAACAGACGCAATGGGCAGAATGTCATAATACTGTTCCTCTGTCTGATAATAGAATGAAGGAGCAGAATCCATGGGCCGAATGACATAATACTGTTCCTATGTCTGATGATAAAATGGAGGATCAGATGCCATGGGCCGAATGACATAATACTGTTCCTATGTCCGATGATATAATGGAGGAACAGACGCCATGGGCCGAATAACATAATAATGTTCCTACATCTGATGATAGAATGAGAGATCAGACGCAATGGGACGAATGACTTAATTCAGTTCCAATGTCTGATGATAGAATGGAGGATCAGACACAATGGGACGAATGACATAATACTGTTCCTATGTCTGATGATAGAATGAGGGAGCAGACGCCATGGGCCCAATGACATAATACTGTTCCTATGTCTGATGATAGAATGAGGGAGCAGACGCCATGGGCCGAATGACAAAATACTGTTCCTGTGTCTGATGATAGAATAGAGGAAGAGACGACATGGGCCGAATGACAAAATACTGTTCCAATGTCAGATGATAAAATGGAGGATCAGACTCCATGGGCCGAATGACATAATACTGTTCCTCTGTCTGATGATAGAATGAGGGAGCAGACGCCATGGGCCGAATGACATAATACTGTTCCAATGTCTGATGATTGAATGGTGGAACAAACGCCATCGGACGAATGATATAATACTGTTCCTCTGTCTGATGATAAAATGGAGGATCAGACGCCATGGGCCGAATGACATAATACTGTTCCTTTGTCTGATGATAAAATGGAGGATCAGACGCCATGGGCCGAATGACATAATACTGTTCCTATCTCTGATGATAAAATGGAGGATCAGAATAAATGGGCAGAATGTCATAATACTGTTCCTCTGTCTGATAATAGAATGAAGGAGCAGAATCCATGGGCCGAATGACATAATACTGTTCCTATGTCTGGTGATTAAATGGTGGATCAGACACCATGGGCCGAATGACATAATACTGTTCCTATTTCTGATGATAAAATGGAGGATCAGACGCCATGGGCCAAATGACATAATACTGTTCCTATGTCTGATGATAGAATGAGGGAGCAGAATCCATGGGACGAATGACATAATACTGTTCCTATGTCTGATGATAGAATGAGGGAGCAGAATCCATGGGCGGAATGACATAATACTGTCCCTATGTCTGGTGATTAAATGGTGGTTCAGACACCATGGGCCGAATGACATAATACTGTTCCTATGTCTGATGCTAAAATGGAGGATCAGACGCCATGGTCCGAATGTCATAATACTACACCTCTGTCTGATGCCAAAATGGAGGATCAGACGCCATGGGCCAAATGACATAATACTGTTCCTCTGTCTGATGATAGAATGGAGGAACAGACGCCACGGGCCGAATAACATAATACTGTTCCTACGTCTCATGATAGAATGAGAGATCAGACGCAATGGGACGAATGACTTAATTCAGTTCCAATGTCTGATGATAGAATGGAGGATCAGACACCATGGGACGAATGACATAATACTGTTCCTATGTCTGGTGATTAAATGGTGGATCAGACACCCTGGGCCTAATGACATAATACTGTTCCTATGTCTGCTGATAGAATGAGGGAGCAGACTCCATGGGCCGAATGACATAATACTGTTCCTATGTCTGGTGATTAAATGGTGGATCAGACACCCTGGGCCTAATGACATAATACTATTCCTATGTCTGATAATAAAATGGAGGTTCAGACGCCATGGCCCGAATGTCATAATACTGTTCCTCTGTCTGATGATAAAATGGAGGATCAGACGCCGTGGGCCGAATGACATAATACTGTTCCTCTGACTGATGATGAAATGGAAGATCAGACACCATGGGCCGAACGACATAATACTGTTCCTATTTCTGATGATAGAATGGAGGAACAAACGCCATGGGCCGAACGACATAATACTGTTCCTTTGTCTGATGATAGAATGGAGGAACAGACGCCATGGGACGAATGACATAATGCATTTCCTATGTCTGATGATATAATGAAGGAACAGACGCCATGGGCCGAATGACATAATCCTGTTCCTATGTCTGATGATAGAATGGAGGATCAGACGCCATGGGCCGAATGACATAATACTGTTCCTCTGTCTGCTGATAGAATGAGGGAGCAGACTCCATGGGCCGAATGACATAATACTGTTCCTATTTCTGATGATAGAATGAGGGAGCAGACTCCATGGGCGAATGACATAATACTGTTCCTCTGTCTGATGATAAAATGGAGGATCAGACACCATGGGAAAAAAATGACATAATACTGTTCCTATGACTGATGATAGAATGAGGGAGCAGAATCCTTGGGCGGAATGACATAATACTGTTCCTATGTCTGATGATAGAATGAGGGAGCAGAATCCATGGGCGGAATGACATAATACTGTTCCTATGTCTGGTGATTAAATGGAGGTTCCGACGCCATGGGCCGAATGACATAATACTATTCATCTGTCTGATGATAAAATGGAGGATCAGATGCCATGGGCCGAATGACATAATACTGTTCCTTTGTCTGATGATAAAATGGAGGATCAGACGCCATGGGCCGAATGACATAATACTGTTCCTATCTCTGATGATAAAATGGAGGATCAGAATAAATGGGCAGAATGTCATAATACTGTTCCTCTGTCTGATAATAGAATGAAGGAGCAGAATCCATGGGCCGAATGACATAATACTGTTCCTATGTCTGATGATAAAATGGAGGATCAGATGCCATGGGCCGAATGACATAATACTGTTCCTATATCCGATGATATAATGGAGGAACAGACGCCATGGGCCGAATAACATAATAATGTTCCTACATCTGATGATAGAATGAGAGATCAGACGCAATGGGACGAATGACTTAATTCAGTTCCAATGTCTGATGATAGAATGGAGGATCAGACACAATGGGACGAATGACATAATACTGTTCCTATGTCTGATGATAGAATGAGGGAGCAGACGCCATGGGCCCAATGACATAATACTGTTCCTATGTCTGATGATAGAATGAGGGAGCAGACGCCATGGGCCGAATGACAAAATACTGTTCCTATGTCTGATGATAGAATAGAGGAAGAGACGACATGGGCCGAATGACAAAATACTGTTCCAATGTCAGATGATAAAATGGAGGATCAGACTCCATGGGCCGAATGACATAATACTGTTCCTCTGTCTGATGATAGAATGAGGGAGCAGACGCCATGGGCCGAATGACATAATACTGTTCCAATGTCTGATGATAGAATGGTGGAACAAACGCCATCGGACGAATGATATAATACTGTTCCTCTGTCTGATGATAAAATGGAGGATCAGACGCCATGGGCCGAATGACATAATACTGTTCCTCAGTCTGTTGATAAAATGGAGGATCAGACGCCATGGGCCGAATGATATAATAATGTTCCTATGTCTGATGATAGAATGGAGGAACAGAGGCCATGGGCCGAATGACATAATACTGTTCCTATGTCTGATGATAGAATGAGGGAGCAGTCGCCATGTGCCGAATGACAAAATACTGTTCCTATGTCTGATGATAGAATAGAGGAACAGACGACATGGGCCGAATGACATAATACTGTTCCTCTGTCTGATCATAGAATGGAGGAACAGACGCAATGGGCAGAATGTCATAATACTGTTCCTCTGTCTGATAATAGAATGAAGGAGCAGAATCCATGGGCCGAATGACATAATACTGTTCCTATGTCTGATGATAAAATGGAGGATCAGATGCCATGGGCCGAATGACATAATACTGTTCCTATGTCCGATGATATAATGGAGGAACAGACGCCATGGGCCGAATAACATAATAATGTTCCTACATCTGATGATAGAATGAGAGATCAGACGCAATGGGACGAATGACTTAATTCAGTTCCAATGTCTGATGATAGAATGGAGGATCAGACACAATGGGACGAATGACATAATACTGTTCCTATGTCTGATGATAGAATGAGGGAGCAGACGCCATGGGCCCAATGACATAATACTGTTCCTATGTCTGATGATAGAATGAGGGAGCAGACGCCATGGGCCGAATGACAAAATACTGTTCCTGTGTCTGATGATAGAATAGAGGAAGAGACGACATGGGCCGAATGACAAAATACTGTTCCAATGTCAGATGATAAAATGGAGGATCAGACTCCATGGGCCGAATGACATAATACTGTTCCTCTGTCTGATGATAGAATGAGGGAGCAGACGCCATGGGCCGAATGACATAATACTGTTCCAATGTCTGATGATTGAATGGTGGAACAAACGCCATCGGACGAATGATATAATACTGTTCCTCTGTCTGATGATAAAATGGAGGATCAGACGCCATGGGCCGAATGACATAATACTGTTCCTTTGTCTGATGATAAAATGGAGGATCAGACGCCATGGGCCGAATGACATAATACTGTTCCTATCTCTGATGATAAAATGGAGGATCAGAATAAATGGGCAGAATGTCATAATACTGTTCCTCTGTCTGATAATAGAATGAAGGAGCAGAATCCATGGGCCGAATGACATAATACTGTTCCTATGTCTGGTGATTAAATGGTGGATCAGACACCATGGGCCGAATGACATAATACTGTTCCTATTTCTGATGATAAAATGGAGGATCAGACGCCATGGGCCAAATGACATAATACTGTTCCTATGTCTGATGATAGAATGAGGGAGCAGAATCCATGGGACGAATGACATAATACTGTTCCTATGTCTGATGATAGAATGAGGGAGCAGAATCCATGGGCGGAATGACATAATACTGTCCCTATGTCTGGTGATTAAATGGTGGTTCAGACACCATGGGCCGAATGACATAATACTGTTCCTATGTCTGATGCTAAAATGGAGGATCAGACGCCATGGTCCGAATGTCATAATACTACACCTCTGTCTGATGCCAAAATGGAGGATCAGACGCCATGGGCCAAATGACATAATACTGTTCCTCTGTCTGATGATAGAATGGAGGAACAGACGCCACGGGCCGAATAACATAATACTGTTCCTACGTCTCATGATAGAATGAGAGATCAGACGCAATGGGACGAATGACTTAATTCAGTTCCAATGTCTGATGATAGAATGGAGGATCAGACACCATGGGACGAATGACATAATACTGTTCCTATGTCTGGTGATTAAATGGTGGATCAGACACCCTGGGCCTAATGACATAATACTGTTCCTATGTCTGCTGATAGAATGAGGGAGCAGACTCCATGGGCCGAATGACATAATACTGTTCCTATGTCTGGTGATTAAATGGTGGATCAGACACCCTGGGCCTAATGACATAATACTATTCCTATGTCTGATAATAAAATGGAGGTTCAGACGCCATGGCCCGAATGTCATAATACTGTTCCTCTGTCTGATGATAAAATGGAGGATCAGACGCCGTGGGCCGAATGACATAATACTGTTCCTCTGACTGATGATGAAATGGAAGATCAGACACCATGGGCCGAACGACATAATACTGTTCCTATTTCTGATGATAGAATGGAGGAACAAACGCCATGGGCCGAACGACATAATACTGTTCCTTTGTCTGATGATAGAATGGAGGAACAGACGCCATGGGACGAATGACATAATGCATTTCCTATGTCTGATGATATAATGAAGGAACAGACGCCATGGGCCGAATGACATAATCCTGTTCCTATGTCTGATGATAGAATGGAGGATCAGACGCCATGGGCCGAATGACATAATACTGTTCCTCTGTCTGCTGATAGAATGAGGGAGCAGACTCCATGGGCCGAATGACATAATACTGTTCCTATTTCTGATGATAGAATGAGGGAGCAGACTCCATGGGCGAATGACATAATACTGTTCCTCTGTCTGATGATAAAATGGAGGATCAGACACCATGGGAAAAAAATGACATAATACTATTCCTATGACTGATGATAGAATGAGGGAGCAGAATCCTTGGGCGGAATGACATAATACTGTTCCTATGTCTGATGATAGAATGAGGGAGCAGAATCCATGGGCGGAATGACATAATACTGTTCCTATGTCTGGTGATTAAATGGTGGATCAGTCGCCATGGGCCGAATGACATAATACTGTTCCTATGTCTGATGATAAAATGGAGGATCAGACACCATGGGCCGAATGACATAATACTGTTCCTGTGTCTGATGATAGAATGGAGGATCAGGCGCCATGGGCAAAATGACATAATACTGTTCCTATGTCTGATGATAAAATGGAGGATCAGACGCCATGGGCAAAATGACATAATACTGTTCCTCTGTCTGATGACAGAATGGTGGATCAGACACGATGGGCAGAATGACATAATACTGTTCCTCTGTCTGATGATATAATGGAGGAACAGACGCCATGGGCCGAATAACGTAATACTGTTCCTACATCTGATGATAGAATGAGAGATCAGACGCAATGGGACGAATGCCTTAATTCAGTTCCAATGTCTGATGATAGAATGGAGGATCAGACACCATGGGACGAATGACATAATACTGTTCCTATGTCTGATGATAAAATGAGGGAGCAGACGCCATGGGCCGAATGACATAATACTGTTCCTATGTCTGATGATAGAATGAGGGAGCAGACGCCATGGGCCGAATGACATAATACTGTTCCTATGTCTGATGATAGAATGAGGGAGCAGACGCCATGGGCCGAATGACAAAATACTGTTCCTATGTCTGATGATAGAATGAGGGAACAGACGCCATGGGCCGAATGACAAAATACTGTTCCTATGTCTGATGATAGAATAGAGGAAGAGACGACATGGGTCGAATGACATAATACTGTTCCTCTGTCTGATGATAAAATGGAGGATCAGTCACCATTGACCGAATGATATAATACTGTTCCTCTGTCGCTTAATAAAATGGAGGATCAGACACCATGGGCCGAATGACATAATACTGTTCCTGTGTCTGATGCTAAAATGGAGGATCAGACGCCATGGTCCGAATGTCATAATACTGCTCCTCTGTCTGATGACAAAATGGAGGATCAGACGCCATGGGCAAAATGACATAATACTTTTCCTCTGTCTGATGATATAATGGAGGAACAGACGCCATGGGCCGAATAACATAATACTGTTCCTACATCTGATGATAGAATAAGAGATCAGATGCAATGGGACGAATGACTTAATTCAGTTCCAATGTCTGATGATAGAATGGAGGATCAGACACGATGGGCGGAATGACTTAATACTGTTCCTCTGTCTGATGATAGAATGGAGGATCAGACGCCATGGGCCGAATGACATAATACTGTTCCTATGTCTGATGATAGAATGAGGGAGCAGACGCCATGGGCCGAATGACATAATACTGTTCCTATGTCTGATGATAGAATGAGGGAGCAGACTCCATGGGCCGAATGACAAAATACTGTTCCTCTGTCTGATGATAAAATGGAGGATCAGACACCATGAGCCGAATGACATAATACTGTTCCTCTGTCTGATGATAAAATGGAGGATCAGACGCCATGGGCCGAATGACATAATACTGTTCCTATGTCTGCTGATAGAATGAGGGAGCAGACTCCATGGGCCGAATGACATAATACTGTTCCTCTGTCTGATGATAAAATGGAGGATCTGACGCAATGGGCCGAATGACATAATACTGTTCCTCAGTCTGTTGATAAAATGGAGGATCAGACGCCATGGGCCGAATGATATAATAATGTTCCTATGTCTGATGATAGAATGGAGGAACAGAGGCCATGGGCCGAATGACATAATACTGTTCCTATGTCTGATGATAGAATGAGGGAGCAGTCGCCATGTGCCGAATGACAAAATACTGTTCCTATGTCTGATGATAGAATAGAGGAACATACGACATGGGCCGAATGACATAATACTGTTCCTCTGTCTGATCATAGAATGGTGGAACAGACGCAATGGGCCGAATGACATAATACTGTTCCTATGTCTGATGATAGAATGGAGGTTCCGACGCCATGGGCCGAATGACATAATACTGTTCCTCTGTCTGATGATAAAATGGAGGATCAGACACCATGAGCCGAATGACATAATACTGTTCCTCTGTCTGCTGATAGAATTAGGGAGCAGACTCCATGGGCCGAATGACATAATACTGATCCTATGTCTGGTGATTAAATGGTGTCTCAGACACCATGGGCCGAATGACATAATACTGTTCCTATGTCTGATGATAGAATGGAGGATCAGACGCCATGGGCCGAATGACATAATACTGTTCCTATGTCTGATGATAAAATGAGGGAGCAGACGCCATGGGCCGAATGACATAATACTGTTCCTATGTCTGATGATAGAATAGAGGAACAGACGACATGGGCCGAATGACATAATACTGTCCTATGTCTGATCATAGAATGGAGGAACAGACGCCATGGGCCGAATGACATAATACTGTTCCTATGTCTGATGATAGAATAGAGGAACAGACGACATGGGCCGAATGACATAATACTGTTCCTCTGTCTGATGATAAAATGGAGGATCAGACACCATGGGCCGAATGACATAATACTGTTCCTATGTCTGCTGATAGAATGAGGGAGCAGACTCCATGGGCCGAATGACATAATACTGTTCCTCTGTCTGATGATAAAATGGAGGATCAGACGCCATGGGCCGAATGACATAATACTGTTCCTATGTCTGCTGATAGAATGAGGGAGCAGACTCCATGGGCCGAATGACATAATACTGTTCCTCTGTCTGATGATAAAATGGAGGATCAGACACCATGAGCCGAATGACATAATACTGTTCCTCTGTCTGATGATAAAATGGAGGATCAGACGCCATGGGCCGAATGACATAATACTGTTCCTATGTCTGCTGATAGAATGAGGGAGCAGACTCCATGGGCCGAATGACATAATACTGTTCCTCTGTCTGATGATAAAATGGAGGATCTGATGCCATGGGCCGAATGACATAATACTGTTCCTCAGTCTGTTGATAAAATGGAGGATCAGACGCCATGGGCCGAATGACATAATACTGTTTCTATGTCTGATGACAGAATGGTGGATCAGACACGATGGGCGGAATGACATAATACTGTTCCTCTGTCTGATGATAAAATGGAGGATCAGACGCCATGGGCCGAATGACATAATAATGTTCCTATGTCTGATGATAGAATGGAGGAACAGAGGCCATGGGCCGAATGACATAATACTGTTCCTATGTCTGATGATAGAATGAGGGAGCAGTCGCCATGTGCCGAATGACAAAATACTGTTCCTATGTCTGATGATAGAATAGAGGAACAGACGACATGGGCCGAATGACATAATACTGTTCCTCTGTATGATCATAGAATGGAGGAACAGACGCAATGGGCCGAATGACATAATACTGTTCCTATGTCTGATGATAGAATGGAGGATCAGACGCCATGGGCCGAATGACATAATACTGTTCCTCTGTCTGATGATAAAATGGAGGATCAGACACCATGAGCCGAATGACATAATACTGTTCCTCTGTCTGATGATAAAATGGAGGATCAGACGCCATGGGCCGAATGACATAATAATGTTCCTATGTCTGATGATAGAATGGAGGAACAGAGGCCATGGGCCGAATGACATAATACTGTTCCTATGTCTGATGATAGAATGAGGGAGCAGACTCCATGGGCCGAATGACATAATACTGTTCCTCTGTCTGATGATAGAATGGAGGATCAGATGCCATGGGTCGAATGACATAATACTGTTCCTATGTCTGATGATAAAATGAGGGAGCAGACGCCATGGGCCGAATGACATAATACTGTTCCTGTGTCTGATGATAAAATGGAGGATCAGACACCATGGGCCGAATGACATAATACTGTTCCTATGACTGATGATAGAATGAGGGAGCAGAATCCATGGGACGAATGTTATAATACTGTTCCTATGTCTGATGATAGAATGAGGGAGCAGAATCCATGGGCGGAATGACATAATACTGTTCCTCAGTCTGTTGATAAAATGGAGGATCAGACGCCATGGGCCGAATGATATAATAATGTTCCTATGTCTGATGATAGAATGGAGGAACAGAGGCCATGGGCCGAATGACATAATACTGTTCCTATGTCTGATGATAGAATGAGGGAGCAGTCGCCATGTGCCGAATGACAAAATACTGTTCCTATGTCTGATGATAGAATAGAGGAACAGACGACATGGGCCGAATGACATAATACTGTTCCTCTGTCTGATGATAAAATGGAGGATCAGACACCATGAGCCGAATGACATAATACTGTTCCTCTGTCTGCTGATAGAATTAGGGAGCAGACTCCATGGGCCGAATGACATAATACTGATCCTATGTCTGGTGATTAAATGGTGTCTCAGACACCATGGGCCGAATGACATAATACTGTTCCTATGTCTGATGATAGAATGGAGGATCAGACGCCATGGGCCGAATGACATAATACTGTTCCTATGTCTGATGATAAAATGAGGGAGCAGACGCCATGGGCCGAATGACATAATACTGTTCCTATGTCTGATGATAGAATAGAGGAACAGACGACATGGGCCGAATGACATAATACTGTTCCTATGTCTGATGATAGAATAGAGGAACAGACGACATGGGCCGAATGACATAATACTGTTCCTCTGTCTGATGATAAAATGGAGGATCAGACACCATGAGCCGAATGACATAATACTGTTCCTCTGTCTGATGATAAAATGGAGGATCAGACGCCATGGGCCGAATGACATAATACTGTTCCTCTGTCTGATGATAAAATGGAGGATCAGACGCCATGGGCCGAATGACATAATACTGTTCCTATGTCTGCTGATAGATTGAGGGAGCAGACTCCATGGGCCGAATGACATAATACTGTTCCTATGTCTGATGATAGAATGGAGGATCAGACGCCATGGGCCGAATGACATAATACTGTTCCTATGTCTGATGATAAAATGAGGGAGCAGACGCCATGGGCCGAATGACATAATACTGTTCCTATGTCTGATGATAGAATAGAGGAACAGACGCCATGGGCCGAATGACATAATACTGTTCCTATGTCTGATGATAGAATAGAGGAACAGACGACATGGGCCGAATGACATAATACTGTTCCTATGTCTGATGATAGAATAGAGGAACAGACGACATGGGCCGAATGACATAATACTGTTCCTATGTCTGATGATAGAATAGAGGAACAGACGACATGGGCCGAATGACATAATACTGTTCCTCTGTCTGATGATAAAATGGAGGATCAGACACCATGAGCCGAATGACATAATACTGTTCCTCTGTCTGATGATAAAATGGAGGATCAGACGCCATGGGCCGAATGACATAATACTGTTCCTCTGTCTGATGATAAAATGGAGGATCAGACGCCATGGGCCGAATGACATAATACTGTTCCTATGTCTGATGATAGAATGGAGGATCAGACGCCATGGGCCGAATGACATAATACTGTTCCTCTGTCTGATGATAAAATGGAGGATCAGACACCATGAGCCGAATGACATAATACTGTTCCTCTGTCTGATGATAAAATGGAGGATCAGACGCCATGGGCCGAATGACATAATACTGTTCCTCTGTCTGATGATAAAATGGAGGATCAGACGCCATGGGCCGAATGACATAATACTGTTCCTATGTCTGCTGATAGAATGAGGGAGCAGACTCCATGGGCCGAATGACATAATACTGATCCTATGTCTGCTGATAGAATGAGGGAGCAGACTCCATGGGCCGAATGACATAATACTGTTCCTCTGTCTGATGATAAAATGGAGGATCTGATGCCATGGGCCGAATGACATAATACTGTTCCTCAGTCTGTTGATAAAATGGAGGATCTGATGCCATGGGCCGAATGACATAATACTGTTTCTATGTCTGATGACAGAATGGTGGATCAGACACGATGGGCGGAATGACATAATACTGTTCCTCTGTCTGATGATAAAATGGAGGATCAGACGCCATGGGCCGAATGACATAATAATGTTCCTATGTCTGATGATAGAATGAGGGAGCAGTCGCCATGTGCCGAATGACAAAATACTGTTCCTATGTCTGATGATAGAATAGAGGAACAGACGACATGGGCCGAATGACATAATACTGTTCCTCTGTATGATCATAGAATGGAGGAACAGACGCAATGGGCCGAATGACATAATACTGTTCCTATGTCTGATGATAGAATGGAGGATCAGACGCCATGGGCCGAATGACATAATACTGTTCCTCTGTCTGATGATAAAATGGAGGATCAGACACCATGAGCCGAATGACATAATACTGTTCCTCTGTCTGATGATAAAATGGAGGATCAGACGCCATGGGCCGAATGACATAATAATGTTCCTATGTCTGATGATAGAATGGAGGAACAGAGGCCATGGGCCGAATGACATAATACTGTTCCTATGTCTGATGATAGAATGAGGGAGCAGACTCCATGGGCCGAATGACATAATACTGTTCCTCTGTCTGATGATAGAATGGAGGATCAGATGCCATGGGTCGAATGACATAATACTGTTCCTATGTCTGATGATAAAATGAGGGAGCAGACGCCATGGGCCGAATGACATAATACTGTTCCTGTGTCTGATGATAAAATGGAGGATCAGACACCATGGGCCGAATGACATAATACTGTTCCTATGACTGATGATAGAATGAGGGAGCAGAATCCATGGGACGAATGTTATAATACTGTTCCTATGTCTGATGATAGAATGAGGGAGCAGAATCCATGGGCGGAATGACATAATACTGTTCCTCAGTCTGTTGATAAAATGGAGGATCAGACGCCATGGGCCGAATGATATAATAATGTTCCTATGTCTGATGATAGAATGGAGGAACAGAGGCCATGGGCCGAATGACATAATACTGTTCCTATGTCTGATGATAGAATGAGGGAGCAGTCGCCATGTGCCGAATGACAAAATACTGTTCCTATGTCTGATGATAGAATAGAGGAACAGACGACATGGGCCGAATGACATAATACTGTTCCTCTGTCTGATGATAAAATGGAGGATCAGACACCATGAGCCGAATGACATAATACTGTTCCTCTGTCTGCTGATAGAATTAGGGAGCAGACTCCATGGGCCGAATGACATAATACTGATCCTATGTCTGGTGATTAAATGGTGTCTCAGACACCATGGGCCGAATGACATAATACTGTTCCTATGTCTGATGATAGAATGGAGGATCAGACGCCATGGGCCGAATGACATAATACTGTTCCTATGTCTGATGATAAAATGAGGGAGCAGACGCCATGGGCCGAATGACATAATACTGTTCCTATGTCTGATGATAGAATAGAGGAACAGACGACATGGGCCGAATGACATAATACTGTTCCTATGTCTGATGATAGAATAGAGGAACAGACGACATGGGCCGAATGACATAATACTGTTCCTCTGTCTGATGATAAAATGGAGGATCAGACACCATGAGCCGAATGACATAATACTGTTCCTCTGTCTGATGATAAAATGGAGGATCAGACGCCATGGGCCGAATGACATAATACTGTTCCTCTGTCTGATGATAAAATGGAGGATCAGACGCCATGGGCCGAATGACATAATACTGTTCCTATGTCTGCTGATAGATTGAGGGAGCAGACTCCATGGGCCGAATGACATAATACTGTTCCTATGTCTGATGATAGAATGGAGGATCAGACGCCATGGGCCGAATGACATAATACTGTTCCTATGTCTGATGATAAAATGAGGGAGCAGACGCCATGGGCCGAATGACATAATACTGTTCCTATGTCTGATGATAGAATAGAGGAACAGACGCCATGGGCCGAATGACATAATACTGTTCCTATGTCTGATGATAGAATAGAGGAACAGACGACATGGGCCGAATGACATAATACTGTTCCTATGTCTGATGATAGAATAGAGGAACAGACGACATGGGCCGAATGACATAATACTGTTCCTATGTCTGATGATAGAATAGAGGAACAGACGACATGGGCCGAATGACATAATACTGTTCCTCTGTCTGATGATAAAATGGAGGATCAGACACCATGAGCCGAATGACATAATACTGTTCCTCTGTCTGATGATAAAATGGAGGATCAGACGCCATGGGCCGAATGACATAATACTGTTCCTCTGTCTGATGATAAAATGGAGGATCAGACGCCATGGGCCGAATGACATAATACTGTTCCTATGTCTGATGATAGAATGGAGGATCAGACGCCATGGGCCGAATGACATAATACTGTTCCTCTGTCTGATGATAAAATGGAGGATCAGACACCATGAGCCGAATGACATAATACTGTTCCTCTGTCTGATGATAAAATGGAGGATCAGACGCCATGGGCCGAATGACATAATACTGTTCCTCTGTCTGATGATAAAATGGAGGATCAGACGCCATGGGCCGAATGACATAATACTGTTCCTATGTCTGC
Source organism: Hypanus sabinus (assembly GCF_030144855.1). Taxonomy (NCBI): domain Eukaryota; kingdom Metazoa; phylum Chordata; class Chondrichthyes; order Myliobatiformes; family Dasyatidae; genus Hypanus; species Hypanus sabinus. The sequence goes on from NC_082736.1 coordinate 4,776,408, forward strand.
TGATAGAATGAGGGAGCAGACTCCATGGGCCGAATGACATAATACTGATCCTATGTCTGCTGATAGAATGAGGGAGCAGACTCCATGGGCCGAATGACATAATACTGTTCCTCTGTCTGATGATAAAATGGAGGATCTGATGCCATGGGCCGAATGACATAATACTGTTCCTCAGTCTGTTGATAAAATGGAGGATCTGATGCCATGGGCCGAATGACATAATACTGTTTCTATGTCTGATGACAGAATGGTGGATCAGACACGATGGGCGGAATGACATAATACTGTTCCTCTGTCTGATGATAAAATGGAGGATCAGACGCCATGGGCCGAATGACATAATAATGTTCCTATGTCTGATGATAGAATGGAGGAACAGAGGCCATGGGCCGAATGACATAATACTGTTCCTATGTCTGATGATAGAATAGAGGAACAGACGACATGGGCCGAATGACATAATACTGTTCCTATGTCTGATGATAGAATAGAGGAACAGACGACATGGGCCGAATGACATAATACTGTTCCTCTGTCTGATGATAAAATGGAGGATCAGACACCATGAGCCGAATGACATAATACTGTTCCTCTGTCTGATGATAAAATGGAGGATCAGACGCCATGGGCCGAATGACATAATACTGTTCCTCTGTCTGATGATAAAATGGAGGATCAGACGCCATGGGCCGAATGACATAATACTGTTCCTATGTCTGCTGATAGAATGAGGGAGCAGACTCCATGGGCCGAATGACATAATACTGTTCCTATGTCTGATGATAGAATGGAGGATCAGACGCCATGGGCCGAATGACATAATACTGTTCCTATGTCTGATGATAAAATGAGGGAGCAGACGCCATGGGCCGAATGACATAATACTGTTCCTATGTCTGATGATAGAATAGAGGAACAGACGCCATGGGCCGAATGACATAATACTGTTCCTATGTCTGATGATAGAATAGAGGAACAGACGACATGGGCCGAATGACATAATACTGTAACTCTGTCTGATGATAAAATGGAGGATCAGACACCATGAGCCGAATGACATAATACTGTTCCTCTGTCTGATGATAAAATGGAGGATCAGACGCCATGGGCCGAATGACATAATACTGTTCCTCTGTCTGATGATAAAATGGAGGATCAGACGCCATGGGCCGAATGACATAATACTGTTCCTATGTCTGCTGATAGAATGAGGGAGCAGACTCCATGGGCCGAATGACATAATACTGATCCTATGTCTGCTGATAGAATGAGGGAGCAGACTCCATGGGCCGAATGACATAATACTGTTCCTCTGTCTGATGATAAAATGGAGGATCTGATGCCATGGGCCGAATGACATAATACTGTTCCTCAGTCTGTTGATAAAATGGAGGATCTGATGCCTGGGCCGAATGACATAATACTGTTTCTATGTCTGATGACAGAATGGTGGATCAGACACGATGGGCGGAATGACATAATACTGTTCCTCTGTCTGATGATAAAATGGAGGATCAGACGCCATGGGCCGAATGACATAATAATGTTCCTATGTCTGATGATAGAATGGAGGAACAGAGGCCATGGGCCGAATGACATAATACTGTTCCTATGTCTGATGATAGAATGAGGGAGCAGTCGCCATGTGCCGAATGACAAAATACTGTTCCTATGTCTGATGATAGAATAGAGGAACAGACGACATGGGCCGAATGACATAATACTGTTCCTCTGTCTGATCATAGAATGGAGGAACAGACGCAATGGGCCGAATGACATAATACTGTTCCTCTGTCTGATGATAAAATGGAGGATCAGACGCCATGGGCCGAATGACATAATAATGTTCCTATGTCTGATGATAGAATGGAGGAACAGAGGCCATGGGCCGAATGACATAATACTGTTCCTCTGTCTGATGATAAAATGGAGGATCAGACGCCATGGGCCGAATGACATAATACTGTTCCTCTGTCTGATGATAAAATGGAGGATCAGACGCCATGGGCCGAATGACATAATACTGTTCCTATGTCTGCTGATAGAATGAGGGAGCAGACTCCATGGGCCGAATGACATAATACTGATCCTATGTCTGCTGATAGAATGAGGGAGCAGACTCCATGGGCCGAATGACATAATACTGTTCCTCTGTCTGATGATAAAATGGAGGATCTGATGCCATGGGCCGAATGACATAATACTGTTCCTCAGTCTGTTGATAAAATGGAGGATCTGATGCCATGGGCCGAATGACATAATACTGTTTCTATGTCTGATGACAGAATGGTGGATCAGACACGATGGGCGGAATGACATAATACTGTTCCTCTGTCTGATGATAAAATGGAGGATCAGACGCCATGGGCCGAATGACATAATAATGTTCCTATGTCTGATGATAGAATGGAGGAACAGACGCCATGGGCCGAATGACATAATACTGTTCCTATGTCTGATGATAGAATAGAGGAACAGACGACATGGGCCGAATGACATAATACTGTTCCTATGTCTGATGATAGAATAGAGGAACAGACGACATGGGCCGAATGACATAATACTGTTCCTCTGTCTGATGATAAAATGGAGGATCAGACACCATGAGCCGAATGACATAATACTGTTCCTCTGTCTGATGATAAAATGGAGGATCAGACGCCATGGGCCGAATGACATAATACTGTTCCTCTGTCTGATGATAAAATGGAGGATCAGACGCCATGGGCCGAATGACATAATACTGTTCCTATGTCTGCTGATAGAATGAGGGAGCAGACTCCATGGGCCGAATGACATAATACTGTTCCTATGTCTGATGATAGAATGGAGGATCAGACGCCATGGGCCGAATGACATAATACTGTTCCTATGTCTGATGATAAAATGAGGGAGCAGACGCCATGGGCCGAATGACATAATACTGTTCCTATGTCTGATGATAGAATAGAGGAACAGACGCCATGGGCCGAATGACATAATACTGTTCCTATGTCTGATGATAGAATAGAGGAACAGACGACATGGGCCGAATGACATAATACTGTAACTCTGTCTGATGATAAAATGGAGGATCAGACACCATGAGCCGAATGACATAATACTGTTCCTCTGTCTGATGATAAAATGGAGGATCAGACGCCATGGGCCGAATGACATAATACTGTTCCTCTGTCTGATGATAAAATGGAGGATCAGACGCCATGGGCCGAATGACATAATACTGTTCCTATGTCTGCTGATAGAATGAGGGAGCAGACTCCATGGGCCGAATGACATAATACTGATCCTATGTCTGCTGATAGAATGAGGGAGCAGACTCCATGGGCCGAATGACATAATACTGTTCCTCTGTCTGATGATAAAATGGAGGATCTGATGCCATGGGCCGAATGACATAATACTGTTCCTCAGTCTGTTGATAAAATGGAGGATCTGATGCCTGGGCCGAATGACATAATACTGTTTCTATGTCTGATGACAGAATGGTGGATCAGACACGATGGGCGGAATGACATAATACTGTTCCTCTGTCTGATGATAAAATGGAGGATCAGACGCCATGGGCCGAATGACATAATAATGTTCCTATGTCTGATGATAGAATGGAGGAACAGAGGCCATGGGCCGAATGACATAATACTGTTCCTATGTCTGATGATAGAATGAGGGAGCAGTCGCCATGTGCCGAATGACAAAATACTGTTCCTATGTCTGATGATAGAATAGAGGAACAGACGACATGGGCCGAATGACATAATACTGTTCCTCTGTCTGATCATAGAATGGAGGAACAGACGCAATGGGCCGAATGACATAATACTGTTCCTCTGTCTGATGATAAAATGGAGGATCAGACGCCATGGGCCGAATGACATAATAATGTTCCTATGTCTGATGATAGAATGGAGGAACAGAGGCCATGGGCCGAATGACATAATACTGTTCCTCTGTCTGATGATAAAATGGAGGATCAGACGCCATGGGCCGAATGACATAATACTGTTCCTATGTCTGATGATAGAATGAGGGAGCAGACGCCATGGTCCGAATGACATAATACTGTTCCTCTGTCTGATCATAGAATGGAGGAACAGACGCAATGGGCCGAATGACATAATACTGTTCCTATGTCTGATGATAGAATGGAGGATCAGACACCATGGGCCGAATGACATAATACTGTTCCTCTGTCTGATGATAGAATGGAGGATCAGACGCCATGGTCCGAATGACATAATACTGTTCCTATGTCTGCTGATAGAATGAGGGAGCAGACTCCATGGGCCGAATGACATAATACTGTTCCTCTGTCTGATGATAAAATGGAGGATCTGACGCAATGGGCTGAATGACATAATACTGTTCCTCAGTCTGTTGATAAAATGGAGGATCAGACGCCATGGGCCGAATGATATAATAATGTTCCTATGTCTGATGATAGAATGGAGGAACAGAGGCCATGGGCCGAATGACATAATACTGTTCCTATGTCTGATGATAGAATGAGGGAGCAGTCGCCATGTGCCGAATGACAAAATACTGTTCCTATGTCTGATGATAGAATAGAGGAACAGACGACATGGGCCGAATGACATAATACTGTTCCTCTGTCTGATCTTAGAATGGAGGAACAGACGCAATGGGCCGAATGACATAATACTGTTCCTATGTCTGATGATAGAATGGAGGTTCCGACGCCATGGGCCGAATGACATAATACTGTTCCTCTGTCTGATGATAAAATGGAGGATCAGACACCATGAGCCGAATGACATAATACTGTTCCTCTGTCTGCTGATAGATTTAGGGAGCAGACTCCATGGGCCGAATGACATAATACTGATCCTATGTCTGGTGATTAAATGGTGTCTCAGACACCATGGGCCGAATGACATAATACTGTTCCTATGTCTGATGATAGAATGGAGGATCAGACGCCATGGGCCGAATGACATAATACTGTTCCTATGTCTGATGATAAAATGAGGGAGCAGACGCCATGGGCCGAATGACATAATACTGTTCCTATGTCTGATGATAGAATGAGGGAGCAGACTCCATGGGCCGAATGACATAATACTGTTCCTCTGTCTGATGATAAAATGGAGGATCAGACACCATGAGCCGAATGACATAATACTGTTCCTCTGTCTGATGATAAAATGGAGGATCAGACGCCATGGGCCGAATGACATAATACTGTTCCTCTGTCTGATGATAAAATGGAGGATCAGACGCCATGGGCCGAATGACATAATACTGTTCCTATGTCTGCTGATAGAATGAGGGAGCAGACTCCATGGGCCGAATGACATAATACTGTTCCTCTGTCTGATGATAAAATGGAGGATCAGACACCATGAGCCGAATGACATAATACTGTTCCTCTGTCTGATGATAAAATGGAGGATCAGACGCCATGGGCCGAATGACATAATACTGTTCCTATGTCTGCTGATAGAATGAGGGAGCAGACTCCATGGGCCGAATGACATAATACTGTTCCTCTGTCTGATGATAAAATGGAGGATCTGATGCCATGGGCCGAATGACATAATACTGTTCCTCAGTCTGTTGATAAAATGGAGGATCAGACGCCATGGGCCGAATGACATAATACTGTTTCTATGTCTGATGACAGAATGGTGGATCAGACACGATGGGCGGAATGACATAATACTGTTCCTCTGTCTGATGATAAAATGGAGGATCAGACGCCATGGGCCGAATGACATAATAATGTTCCTATGTCTGATGATAGAATGGAGGAACAGAGGCCATGGGCCGAATGTCATAATACTGTTCCTATGTCTGATGATAGAATGAGGGAGCAGTCGCCATGTGCCGAATGACAAAATACTGTTCCTATGTCTGATGATAGAATAGAGGAACAGACGACATGGGCCGAATGACATAATACTGTTCCTCTGTCTGATCATAGAATGGAGGAACAGACGCAATGGGCCGAATGACATAATACTGTTCCTATGTCTGATGATAGAATGGAGGATCAGACGCCATGGGCCGAATGACATAATACTGTTCCTCTGTCTGATGATAAAATGGAGGATCAGACACCATGAGCCGAATGACATAATACTGTTCCTCTGTCTGATGATAAAATGAGGGAGCAGACGCCATGGTCCGAATGACATAATACTGTTCCTCTGTCTGATCATAGAATGGAGGAACAGACGCAATGGGCCGAATGACATAATACTGTTCCTATGTCTGATGATAGAATGGAGGATCAGACACCATGGGCCGAATGACATAATACTGTTCCTCTGTCTGATGATAGAATGGAGGATCAGACGCCATGGTCCGAATGTCATAATACTGCTCCTGTGTCTGATGCTACAATGGAGGATCAGACGCCATGGTCCGAATGTCATAATACTGCTCCTGTGTCTGATGACAAAATGGAGGATCAGACGCCATGGGCAAAATGACATAATACTGTTCCTCTGTCTGATGATAAAATGGAGGAACAGACGCCATGGGCGGAATGACATAATACTGTTCCTCTGTCTGATGATAAAATGGAGGATCAGACGCCATGGTCCGAATGTCATAATACTGCTCCTGTGTCTGATGCTACAATGGAGGATCAGAAGCCATGGTCCGAATGTCATAATACTGCTCCTGTGTCTGATGACAAAATGGAGGATCAGACGCCATGGGCAAAATGACATAATACTGTTCCTCTGTCTGATGACAGAATGGTGGATCAGACACCATGAGCCGAATGACATAATACTGTTCCTCTGTCTGCTGATAGAATGAGGGAGCAGACGCCATGGGCCGAATGACATAATACTGTCCTATGTCTGATGATAGAATGGAGGAACAGAGGCCATGGGCCGAATGACATAATACTGTCCTATGTCTGATGATAGAATGGAGGATCAGACGCCATGGGCCGAATGACATAATACTGTTCCTATGTCTGATGATAGAATGAGGGAGCAGACGCCATGGGCCGAATGACAAAATACTGTTCCTATGTCTGATGATAGAATAGAGGAACAGACGACATGGGCCAAATGACAAAATACTGTCCTATGTCTGATCATAGAATGGAGGAACAGACGCCATGGGCCGAATGACATAATACTGTTCCTATGTCTGATGATAGAATGGAGGATCAGATGCCATGGGCCGAATGACATAATACTGTTCCTCTGTCTGATGATAAAATGGAGGATCTGACACCATGAGCCGAATGACATAATACTGTTCCTCTGTCTGATGATAAAATGGAGGATCAGACGCCATGGGCCGAATGACATAATACTGTTCCTATGTCTGATGATATAATGAGGGAGCAGACGCCATGGGCCGAATGACATAATACTGTTCCTGTGTCTGATGATAGAATGAGGGAGCAGAATCCAAGGGCCGAATGACATAATACTGTTCCTATGTCTGATGATAGAATGAGGGAGCAGACGCGATGGGCCGAATGACAAAATACTGTTCCTATGTCTGATGATAGAATAGAGGAAGAGACGACATGGGCCGAATGACATAATACTGTTCCTATCTCTGATGATAAAATGGAGGATCAGATGCCATGGGCCGAATGAGATACTACTGTTCATATGTCTGGTGATAGAATGGAGGAACAGACGCCATGTGCCGAATGACATAATACTGTTCCTTTGTCTGATGATAAAATGGAGGATCAGTCACCATGGGCCGAATGATATAATACTGTTCCTCTGTCTGTTGATAAAATGTAGGATCAGACGCCATGGGCCGAATGACATAATACTGTTCCTATGTCTGATGATAAAATGGAGGATCAGACGCCATGGGCAAAATGACATAATACTGTTCCTCTGTCTGATGACAGAATGGTGGATCCGACACGATGGGCAGAATGACATAATACTGTTCCTCTGTCTGATGATATAATGGAGGAACAGACGCCATGGGCCGAATAACATAATACTGTTCCTACATCTGATGATAGAATGAGAGATCAGACGCAATGGGACGAATGCCTTAATTCAGTTCCAATGTCTGATGATAGAATGGAGGATCAGACACCATGGGACGAATGACATAATACTGTTCCTATGTCTGATGATAAAATGAGGGAGCAGACGCCATGGGCCGAATGACATAATACTGTTCCTATGTCTGATGATAGAATGAGGGAGCAGACGCCATGGGCCGAATGACATAATACTGTTCCTATGTCTGATGATAGAATGAGGGAGCAGACGCCATGGGCCGAATGACAAAATACTGTTCCTATGTCTGATGATAGAATGAGGGAACAGACGCCATGGGCCGAATGACAAAATACTGTTCCTATGTCTGATGATAGAATAGAGGAAGAGACGACATGGGTCGAATGACATAATACTGTTCCTCTGTCTGATGATAAAATGGAGGATCAGTCACCATTGACCGAATGATATAATACTGTTCCTCTGTCGCTTAATAAAATGGAGGATCAGACACCATGGGCCGAATGACATAATACTGTCCTATGTCTGATGATAAAATGGAGGATCAGACGCCATGGGCCGAATGACATAATACTGTTCCTATCTCTGATGACAGAATGGAGGAACAGAGGCCATGGGCCGAATGACATAATACTGTTCCTATGTCTGATGATAGAATAGAGGAACAGACGACATGGGCCGAATGACATAATACTGTCCTATGTCTGATGATAAAATGGAGGATCAGACGCCATGGGCCGAATGACATAATACTGTTCCTATCTCTGATGACAGAATGGAGGAACAGAGGCCATGGGCCGAATGACATAATACTGTTCCTATGACTGATGATAGAATAGAGGAACAGAGGCCATGGGCCGAATGACATAATACTGTTCCTATCTCTGATGATAAAATGGAGGATCAGAATAAATGGGCAGAATGTCATAATACTGTTCCTCTGTCTGCTGATAGAATGAGGGAGCAGACTCCATAGGCCGAATGACATAATACTGTTCCTCTGTCTGATGATAAAATGGAGGATCGGACGCCATGGGCCGAATGACATAATACTGTTCCTATGTCTGGTGATTAAATGGTGTCTCAGACACCATGGGCCAAATGACATAATACTGTTCCTATGTCTGATGATAGAATGGAGGATCAGACGCCATGGTCTGAATGTCATAATACTGCTCCTCCGTCTGATGACAAAATGGACGATCAGACGCCATGGGCCGAATGACATAATACTGTTCCTATGTCTGATGATAGAATGAGGGAGCAGACTCCATGGGCCGAATGACATAATACTGCTCCTCTGTCTGATGACAAAATGGAGGAACAGACGCCATGGGCCAAATGACATAATACTGTTCCTATGTCTGATGATAGAATAGAGGAACAGAGGCCATGGGCCGAATGACATAATACTGTTCCTATGTCTGATGATAGAATAGAGGAACAGACGACATGGGCCGAATGACATAATACTGTCCTATGTCTGATGATAAAATGGAGGATCAGACGCCATGGGCCGAATGACATAATACTGTTCCTATCTCTGATGACAGAATGGAGGAACAGAGGCCATGGGCCGAATGACATAATACTGTTCCTATGTCTGATGATAGAATAGAGGAACAGAGGCCATGGGCCGAATGACATAATACTGTTCCTATGTCTGATGATAGAATAGAGGAACAGACGACATGGGCCGAATGACATAATACTGTCCTATGTCTGATCATAAAATGGAGGATCAGACGCCATGGGCCGAATGACATAATACTGTTCCTATGTCTGATGATAGAATGGAGGATCAGACGCCATGGGCCGAATGACATAATACTGTTCCTCTGTCTGATGATAAAATGGAGGATCAGACACCATGAGCCGAATGACATAATACTGTTCCTCTGTCTGCTGATAGAATGAGGGAGCAGACTCCATAGGCCGAATGACATAATACTGTTCCTCTGTCTGATGATAAAATGGAGGATCAGACGCCATGGGCCGAATGACATAATACTGTTCCTATGTCTGGTGATTAAATGGTGTCTCAGACACCATGGGCCGAATGACATAATACTGTTCCTATGTCTGATGATAGAATGGAGGATCAGACGCCATGGTCTGAATGTTATAATACTGCTCCTCCGTCTGATGACAAAATGGACGATCAGACGCCATGGGCCGAATGACATAATACTGTTCCTATGTCTGATGATAGAATGAGGGAGCAGACTCCATGGGCCGAATGACATAATACTGTTCCTCTGTCTGCTGATAGAATGAGGGATCAGACGCCATGGGCCGAATGTCATAATACTGCTCCTCTGTATGATGATAAAATGGAGGATCAGACGCCATGGGCCGAATGACATAATACTTTTCCTATGTCTGATGATAAAATGGAGGAACAGACGCCATGGGCCGAATGACATAATACTGTTCCTCTGTCTGATGATAAAATGGAGGATCAGACACCATGAGCCGAATGACATAATACTGTTCCTCTGTCTGATGATAAAATGGAGGATCAGACGCCATGGGCCGAATGACATAATACAGTTCCTATGTCTGCTGATAGAATGAGGGAGCAGACTCCATGGGCCGAATGACATAATACTGTTCCTCTGTCTGTTGATAAAATGGAGGATCAGACGCCATGGGCCGAATGACATAATACTGTTTCTATGTCTGATGACAGAATGGTGGATCAGACACGATGGGCGGAATGACATAATACTGTTCCTCTGTCTGATGATAAAATGGAGGATCAGACGCCATGGGCCGAATGACATAATACTGTTCCTATGTCTGATGATAGAATGGAGGAACAGAGGCCATGGGCCGAATGACATAATACTGTTCCTATGTCTGATGATAGAATGAGGGAGCAGTCGCCATGGGCCGAATGACAAAATACTGTTCCTATGTCTGATGATAGAATAGAGGAACAGACGCCATGGGCCGAATGACATAATACTGTTCCTATGTCTGATGATAGAATGGAGGATCAGATGCCATGGGCCGAATGACATAATACTGTTCCTCTGTCTGATGATAAAATGGAGGATCTGACACCATGAGCCGAATGACATAATACTGTTCCTCTGTCTGATGATAAAATGGAGGATCAGACGCCATGGGCCGAATGACATAATACTGTTCCTATGTCTGATGATATAATGAGGGAGCAGACGCCATGGGCCGAATGACATAATACTGTTCCTGTGTCTGATGATAGAATGAGGGAGCAGAATCCAAGGGCCGAATGACATAATACTGTTCCTATGTCTGATGATAGAATGAGGGAGCAGACGCGATGGGCCGAATGACAAAATACTGTTCCTATGTCTGATGATAGAATAGAGGAAGAGACGACATGGGCCGAATGACATAATACTGTTCCTATCTCTGATGATAAAATGGAGGATCAGATGCCATGGGCCGAATGACATAATACTGTTCCTTTGTCTGATGATAGAATGGAGGAACAGACGCCATGGGCCGAATGACATAATACTGTACCTATGTCTGATGATAGAATGGAGGAACAGACGCCATGGGACGAATGACATAATACTGTTCCTATGTCTGATGATAAAATGGAGGATCAGAATAAATGGGCAGAATGTTATAATACTGTTCCTCTGTCTGATAATAGAATGAGGGAGCAGAATCCATGGGCCGAATGACATAATACTGTTCCTATGTCTGATGATAGAATGAGGGAGCAGACTCCATGGGCCGAAATACATAATACTGTTCCTATGTCTGGTGATTAAATGGTGGATCAGACACCATGGGCCGAATGACATAATACTGTTCCTATTTCTGATGATAAAATGGAGGATCAGACGCCATGGGCCAAATGACATGATATTGTTCCTATGTCTGATGATAGAATGAGGGAGCAGAATCCATGGGACGAATGACATAATACTGTTCCTATGTCTGATGATAGAATGAGGGAGCAGTCGCCATGGGCCGAATGACAAAATACTGTTCCTATGTCTGATGATAGAATAGAGGAACAGACGCCATGGGCCGAATGACATAATACTGTTCCTATGTCTGATGATAGAATGGAGGATCAGATGCCATGGGCCGAATGACATAATACTGTTCCTCTGTCTGATGATAAAATGGAGGATCTGACACCATGAGCCGAATGACATAATACTGTTCCTCTGTCTGATGATAAAATGGAGGATCAGACGCCATGGGCCGAATGACATAATACTGTTCATATGTCTGATGATATAATGAGGGAGCAGACGCCATGGGCCGAATGACATAATACTGTTCCTGTGTCTGATGATAGAATGAGGGAGCAGAATCCAAGGGCCGAATGACATAATACTGTTCCTATGTCTGATGATAGAATGAGGGAGCAGACGCGATGGGCCGAATGACAAAATACTGTTCCTATGTCTGATGATAGAATAGAGGAAGAGACGACATGGGCCGAATGACATAATACTGTTCCTATCTCTGATGATAAAATGGAGGATCAGATGCCATGGGCCGAATGACATAATACTGTTCCTTTGTCTGATGATAGAATGGAGGAACAGACGCCATGGGCCGAATGACATAATACTGTACCTATGTCTGATGATAGAATGGAGGAACAGACGCCATGGGACGAATGACATAATACTGTTCCTATGTCTGATGATAAAATGGAGGATCAGAATAAATGGGCAGAATGTTATAATACTGTTCCTCTGTCTGATAATAGAATGAGGGAGCAGAATCCATGGGCCGAATGACATAATACTGTTCCTATGTCTGATGATAGAATGAGGGAGCAGACTCCATGGGCCGAAATACATAATACTGTTCCTATGTCTGGTGATTAAATGGTGGATCAGACACCATGGGCCGAATGACATAATACTGTTCCTATTTCTGATGATAAAATGGAGGATCAGACGCCATGGGCCAAATGACATGATATTGTTCCTATGTCTGATGATAGAATGAGGGAGCAGAATCCATGGGACGAATGACATAATACTGTTCCTATGTCTGATGATAGAATGAGGGAGCAGAATCGATGGGCGGAATGACATAATACTGTTCCTATGTCTGGTTATTAAATGGTGGATCAGACACCATGGGCCGAATGACATAATACTGTTCCTATGTCTGATGATAAAATGGAGGATCAGACGCCATGGGCCGAATGACATAATACTGTTCCTATGTCTGATGATAAAATGGAGGATCAGACGCCATGGGCCGAATGACATAATACTGTTCCTTAGTCTGATGATATAATGGAGGAACAGACGCCATGGGCCGAATAACATAATACTGTTCCTACATCTGATGATAGAATGAGAGATCAGACGCAATGGGACGAATGACTTAATTCAGTTCCAATGTCTGATGATAGAATGGAGGATCAGACACCATGGGACGAATGACATAATACTGTTCCTATGTCTGATGATAGAATGAGGGAGCAGACGCCATGGGCCCAATGACATAATACTGTTCCTATGTCTGATGATAGAATGAGGGAGCAGAATCCATGGGACGAATGACATAATACTGTTCCTATGTCTGATGATAGAATGAGGGAGCAGTCGCCATGGGCCGAATGACAAAATACTGTTCCTATGTCTGATGATAGAATAGAGGAACAGACGCCATGGGCCGAATGACATAATACTGTTCCTATGTCTGATGATAGAATGGAGGATCAGATGCCATGGGCCGAATGACATAATACTGTTCCTCTGTCTGATGATAAAATGGAGGATCTGACACCATGAGCCGAATGACATAATACTGTTCCTCTGTCTGATGATAAAATGGAGGATCAGACGCCATGGGCCGAATGACATAATACTGTTCATATGTCTGATGATATAATGAGGGAGCAGACGCCATGGGCCGAATGACATAATACTGTTCCTGTGTCTGATGATAGAATGAGGGAGCAGAATCCAAGGGCCGAATGACATAATACTGTTCCTATGTCTGATGATAGAATGAGGGAGCAGACGCGATGGGCCGAATGACAAAATACTGTTCCTATGTCTGATGATAGAATAGAGGAAGAGACGACATGGGCTGAATGACATAATACTGTTCCTATCTCTGATGATAAAATGGAGGATCAGATGCCATGGGCCGAATGACATAATACTGTTCCTATGTCTGATGATAAAATGGAGGATCAGAATAAATGGGCAGAATGTTATAATACTGTTCCTCTGTCTGATAATAGAATGAGGGAGCAGAATCCATGGGCCGAATGACATAATACTGTTCCTATGTCTGATGATAGAATGAGGGAGCAGACTCCATGGGCCGAAATACATAATACTGTTCCTATGTCTGGTGATTAAATGGTGGATCAGACACCATGGGCCGAATGACATAATACTGTTCCTATTTCTGATGATAAAATGGAGGATCAGACGCCATGGGCCAAATGACATGATATTGTTCCTATGTCTGATGATAGAATGAGGGAGCAGAATCCATGGGACGAATGACATAATACTGTTCCTATGTCTGATGATAGAATGAGGGAGCAGAATCGATGGGCGGAATGACATAATACTGTTCCTATGTCTGGTTATTAAATGGTGGATCAGACACCATGGGCCGAATGACATAATACTGTTCCTATGTCTGATGATAAAATGGAGGATCAGACGCCATGGGCCGAATGACATAATACTGTTCCTATGTCTGATGATAAAATGGAGGATCAGACGCCATGGGCCGAATGACATAATACTGTTCCTTAGTCTGATGATATAATGGAGGAACAGACGCCATGGGCCGAATAACATAATACTGTTCCTACATCTGATGATAGAATGAGAGATCAGACGCAATGGGACGAATGACTTAATTCAGTTCCAATGTCTGATGATAGAATGGAGGATCAGACACCATGGGACGAATGACATAATACTGTTCCTATGTCTGATGATAGAATGAGGGAGCAGACGCCATGGGCCCAATGACATAATACTGTTCCTATGTCTGATGATAGAATGAGGGAGCAGAATCCATGGGACGAATGACATAATACTGTTCCTATGTCTGATGATAGAATGAGGGAGCAGTCGCCATGGGCCGAATGACAAAATACTGTTCCTATGTCTGATGATAGAATAGAGGAACAGACGCCATGGGCCGAATGACATAATACTGTTCCTATGTCTGATGATAGAATGGAGGATCAGATGCCATGGGCCGAATGACATAATACTGTTCCTCTGTCTGATGATAAAATGGAGGATCTGACACCATGAGCCGAATGACATAATACTGTTCCTCTGTCTGATGATAAAATGGAGGAACAGACGACATGGGCCAAATGACAAAATACTGTCCTATGTCTGATCATAGAATGGAGGAACAGACGCCATGGGCCGAATGACATAATACTGTTCCTATGTCTGATGATAGAATGGAGGATCAGATGCCATGGGCCGAATGACATAATACTGTTCCTCTGTCTGATGATAAAATGGAGGATCTGACACCATGAGCCGAATGACATAATACTGTTCCTCTGTCTGATGATAAAATGGAGGATCAGACGCCATGGGCCGAATGACATAATACTGTTCCTATGTCTGATGATATAATGAGGGAGCAGACGCCATGGGCCGAATGACATAATACTGTTCCTGTGTCTGATGATAGAATGAGGGAGCAGAATCCAAGGGCCGAATGACATAATACTGTTCCTATGTCTGATGATAGAATGAGGGAGCAGACGCGATGGGCCGAATGACAAAATACTGTTCCTATGTCTGATGATAGAATAGAGGAAGAGACGACATGGGCCGAATGACATAATACTGTTCCTATCTCTGATGATAAAATGGAGGATCAGATGCCATGGGCCGAATGAGATACTACTGTTCATATGTCTGGTGATAGAATGGAGGAACAGACGCCATGTGCCGAATGACATAATACTGTTCCTATGTCTCATGATAGAATGAGGGAGCAGACTCCATGGGCCGAATGACATTATACTGTTCCTTTGTCTGATGATAAAATGGAGGATCAGTCACCATGGGCCGAATGATATAATACTGTTCCTCTGTCTGTTGATAAAATGTAGGATCAGACGCCATGGGCCGAATGACATAATACTGTTCCTATGTCTGATGATAAAATGGAGGATCAGACGCCATGGGCAAAATGACATAATACTGTTCCTCTGTCTGATGACAGAATGGTGGATCCGACACGATGGGCAGAATGACATAATACTGTTCCTCTGTCTGATGATATAATGGAGGAACAGACGCCATGGGCCGAATAACATAATACTGTTCCTACATCTGATGATAGAATGAGAGATCAGACGCAATGGGACGAATGCCTTAATTCAGTTCCAATGTCTGATGATAGAATGGAGGATCAGACACCATGGGACGAATGACATAATACTGTTCCTATGTCTGATGATAAAATGAGGGAGCAGACGCCATGGGCCGAATGACATAATACTGTTCCTATGTCTGATGATAGAATGAGGGAGCAGACGCCATGGGCCGAATGACATAATACTGTTCCTATGTCTGATGATAGAATGAGGGAGCAGACGCCATGGGCCGAATGACAAAATACTGTTCCTATGTCTGATGATAGAATGAGGGAACAGACGCCATGGGCCGAATGACAAAATACTGTTCCTATGTC
Organism: Hypanus sabinus; assembly: GCF_030144855.1. Lineage (NCBI taxonomy): Eukaryota > Metazoa > Chordata > Chondrichthyes > Myliobatiformes > Dasyatidae > Hypanus > Hypanus sabinus. The sequence goes on from NC_082736.1 coordinate 4,793,075, forward strand.
TGATGATAGAATAGAGGAAGAGACGACATGGGTCGAATGACATAATACTGTTCCTCTGTCTGATGATAAAATGGAGGATCAGTCACCATTGACCGAATGATATAATACTGTTCCTCTGTCGCTTAATAAAATGGAGGATCAGACACCATGGGCCGAATGACATAATACTGTCCTATGTCTGATGATAAAATGGAGGATCAGACGCCATGGGCCGAATGACATAATACTGTTCCTATCTCTGATGACAGAATGGAGGAACAGAGGCCATGGGCCGAATGACATAATACTGTTCCTATGTCTGATGATAGAATAGAGGAACAGACGACATGGGCCGAATGACATAATACTGTCCTATGTCTGATGATAAAATGGAGGATCAGACGCCATGGGCCGAATGACATAATACTGTTCCTATCTCTGATGACAGAATGGAGGAACAGAGGCCATGGGCCGAATGACATAATACTGTTCCTATGTCTGATGATAGAATAGAGGAACAGAGGCCATGGGCCGAATGACATAATACTGTTCCTATGTCTGATGATAGAATAGAGGAACAGACGACATGGGCCGAATGACATAATACTGTCCTATGTCTGATCATAAAATGGAGGATCAGACGCCATGGGCCGAATGACATAATACTGTTCCTATGTCTGATGATAGAATGGAGGATCAGACGCCATGGGCCGAATGACATAATACTGTTCCTCTGTCTGATGATAAAATGGAGGATCAGACACCATGAGCCGAATGACATAATACTGTTCCTCTGTCTGCTGATAGAATGAGGGAGCAGACTCCATAGGCCGAATGACATAATACTGTTCCTCTGTCTGATGATAAAATGGAGGATCGGACGCCATGGGCCGAATGACATAATACTGTTCCTATGTCTGGTGATTAAATGGTGTCTCAGACACCATGGGCCAAATGACATAATACTGTTCCTATGTCTGATGATAGAATGGAGGATCAGACGCCATGGTCTGAATGTCATAATACTGCTCCTCCGTCTGATGACAAAATGGACGATCAGACGCCATGGGCCGAATGACATAATACTGTTCCTATGTCTGATGATAGAATGAGGGAGCAGACTCCATGGGCCGAATGACATAATACTGCTCCTCTGTCTGATGACAAAATGGAGGAACAGACGCCATGGGCCAAATGACATAATACTGTTCGTATGTCTGATGATAGAATAGAGGAACAGAGGCCATGGGCCGAATGACATAATACTGTTCCTATGTCTGATGATAGAATAGAGGAACAGACGACATGGGCCGAATGACATAATACTGTCCTATGTCTGATGATAAAATGGAGGATCAGACGCCATGGGCCGAATGACATAATACTGTTCCTATCTCTGATGACAGAATGGAGGAACAGAGGCCATGGGCCGAATGACATAATACTGTTCCTATGTCTGATGATAGAATAGAGGAACAGAGGCCATGGGCCGAATGACATAATACTGTTCCTATGTCTGATGATAGAATAGAGGAACAGACGACATGGGCCGAATGACATAATACTGTCCTATGTCTGATCATAAAATGGAGGATCAGACGCCATGGGCCGAATGACATAATACTGTTCCTATGTCTGATGATAGAATGGAGGATCAGACGCCATGGGCCGAATGACATAATACTGTTCCTCTGTCTGATGATAAAATGGAGGATCAGACACCATGAGCCGAATGACATAATACTGTTCCTCTGTCTGCTGATAGAATGAGGGAGCAGACTCCATAGGCCGAATGACATAATACTGTTCCTCTGTCTGATGATAAAATGGAGGATCGGACGCCATGGGCCGAATGACATAATACTGTTCCTATGTCTGGTGATTAAATGGTGTCTCAGACACCATGGGCCAAATGACATAATACTGTTCCTATGTCTGATGATAGAATGGAGGATCAGACGCCATGGTCTGAATGTCATAATACTGCTCCTCCGTCTGATGACAAAATGGACGATCAGACGCCATGGGCCGAATGACATAATACTGTTCCTATGTCTGATGATAGAATGAGGGAGCAGACTCCATGGGCCGAATGACATAATACTGCTCCTCTGTCTGATGACAAAATGGAGGAACAGACGCCATGGGCCAAATGACATAATACTGTTCCTATGTCTGATGATAGAATAGAGGAACAGAGGCCATGGGCCGAATGACATAATACTGTTCCTATGTCTGATGATAGAATAGAGGAACAGACGACATGGGCCGAATGACATAATACTGTCCTATGTCTGATGATAAAATGGAGGATCAGACGCCATGGGCCGAATGACATAATACTGTTCCTATCTCTGATGACAGAATGGAGGAACAGAGGCCATGGGCCGAATGACATAATACTGTTCCTATGTCTGATGATAGAATAGAGGAACAGAGGCCATGGGCCGAATGACATAATACTGTTCCTATGTCTGATGATAGAATAGAGGAACAGACGACATGGGCCGAATGACATAATACTGTCCTATGTCTGATCATAAAATGGAGGATCAGACGCCATGGGCCGAATGACATAATACTGTTCCTATGTCTGATGATAGAATGGAGGATCAGACGCCATGGGCCGAATGACATAATACTGTTCCTCTGTCTGATGATAAAATGGAGGATCAGACACCATGAGCCGAATGACATAATACTGTTCCTCTGTCTGCTGATAGAATGAGGGAGCAGACTCCATAGGCCGAATGACATAATACTGTTCCTCTGTCTGATGATAAAATGGAGGATCAGACGCCATGGGCCGAATGACATAATACTGTTCCTATGTCTGGTGATTAAATGGTGTCTCAGACACCATGGGCCGAATGACATAATACTGTTCCTATGTCTGATGATAGAATGGAGGATCAGACGCCATGGTCTGAATGTTATAATACTGCTCCTCCGTCTGATGACAAAATGGACGATCAGACGCCATGGGCCGAATGACATAATACTGTTCCTATGTCTGATGATAGAATGAGGGAGCAGACTCCATGGGCCGAATGACATAATACTGTTCCTCTGTCTGCTGATAGAATGAGGGATCAGACGCCATGGGCCGAATGTCATAATACTGCTCCTCTGTATGATGATAAAATGGAGGATCAGACGCCATGGGCCGAATGACATAATACTTTTCCTATGTCTGATGATAAAATGGAGGAACAGACGCCATGGGCCGAATGACATAATACTGTTCCTCTGTCTGATGATAAAATGGAGGATCAGACGCCATGGGCCGAATGACATAATACAGTTCCTATGTCTGCTGATAGAATGAGGGAGCAGACTCCATGGGCCGAATGACATAATACTGTTCCTCTGTCTGTTGATAAAATGGAGGATCAGACGCCATGGGCCGAATGACATAATACTGTTTCTATGTCTGATGACAGAATGGTGGATCAGACACGATGGGCGGAATGACATAATACTGTTCCTCTGTCTGATGATAAAATGGAGGATCAGACGCCATGGGCCGAATGACATAATACTGTTCCTATGTCTGATGATAGAATGGAGGAACAGAGGCCATGGGCCGAATGACATAATACTGTTCCTATGTCTGATGATAGAATGAGGGAGCAGTCGCCATGGGCCGAATGACAAAATACTGTTCCTATGTCTGATGATAGAATAGAGGAACAGACGCCATGGGCCGAATGACATAATACTGTTCCTATGTCTGATGATAGAATGGAGGATCAGATGCCATGGGCCGAATGACATAATACTGTTCCTCTGTCTGATGATAAAATGGAGGATCTGACACCATGAGCCGAATGACATAATACTGTTCCTCTGTCTGATGATAAAATGGAGGATCAGACGCCATGGGCCGAATGACATAATACTGTTCCTATGTCTGATGATATAATGAGGGAGCAGACGCCATGGGCCGAATGACATAATACTGTTCCTGTGTCTGATGATAGAATGAGGGAGCAGAATCCAAGGGCCGAATGACATAATACTGTTCCTATGTCTGATGATAGAATGAGGGAGCAGACGCGATGGGCCGAATGACAAAATACTGTTCCTATGTCTGATGATAGAATAGAGGAAGAGACGACATGGGCCGAATGACATAATACTGTTCCTATCTCTGATGATAAAATGGAGGATCAGATGCCATGGGCCGAATGACATAATACTGTTCCTTTGTCTGATGATAGAATGGAGGAACAGACGCCATGGGCCGAATGACATAATACTGTACCTATGTCTGATGATAGAATGGAGGAACAGACGCCATGGGACGAATGACATAATACTGTTCCTATGTCTGATGATAAAATGGAGGATCAGAATAAATGGGCAGAATGTTATAATACTGTTCCTCTGTCTGATAATAGAATGAGGGAGCAGAATCCATGGGCCGAATGACATAATACTGTTCCTATGTCTGATGATAGAATGAGGGAGCAGACTCCATGGGCCGAAATACATAATACTGTTCCTATGTCTGGTGATTAAATGGTGGATCAGACACCATGGGCCGAATGACATAATACTGTTCCTATTTCTGATGATAAAATGGAGGATCAGACGCCATGGGCCAAATGACATGATATTGTTCCTATGTCTGATGATAGAATGAGGGAGCAGAATCCATGGGACGAATGACATAATACTGTTCCTATGTCTGATGATAGAATGAGGGAGCAGTCGCCATGGGCCGAATGACAAAATACTGTTCCTATGTCTGATGATAGAATAGAGGAACAGACGCCATGGGCCGAATGACATAATACTGTTCCTATGTCTGATGATAGAATGGAGGATCAGATGCCATGGGCCGAATGACATAATACTGTTCCTCTGTCTGATGATAAAATGGAGGATCTGACACCATGAGCCGAATGACATAATACTGTTCCTCTGTCTGATGATAAAATGGAGGATCAGACGCCATGGGCCGAATGACATAATACTGTTCATATGTCTGATGATATAATGAGGGAGCAGACGCCATGGGCCGAATGACATAATACTGTTCCTGTGTCTGATGATAGAATGAGGGAGCAGAATCCAAGGGCCGAATGACATAATACTGTTCCTATGTCTGATGATAGAATGAGGGAGCAGACGCGATGGGCCGAATGACAAAATACTGTTCCTATGTCTGATGATAGAATAGAGGAAGAGACGACATGGGCCGAATGACATAATACTGTTCCTATCTCTGATGATAAAATGGAGGATCAGATGCCATGGGCCGAATGACATAATACTGTTCCTTTGTCTGATGATAGAATGGAGGAACAGACGCCATGGGCCGAATGACATAATACGGTACCTATGTCTGATGATAGAATGGAGGAACAGACGCCATGGGACGAATGACATAATACTGTTCCTATGTCTGATGATAAAATGGAGGATCAGAATAAATGGGCAGAATGTTATAATACTGTTCCTCTGTCTGATAATAGAATGAGGGAGCAGAATCCATGGGCCGAATGACATAATACTGTTCCTATGTCTGATGATAGAATGAGGGAGCAGACTCCATGGGCCGAAATACATAATACTGTTCCTATGTCTGGTGATTAAATGGTGGATCAGACACCATGGGCCGAATGACATAATACTGTTCCTATTTCTGATGATAAAATGGAGGATCAGACGCCATGGGCCAAATGACATGATATTGTTCCTATGTCTGATGATAGAATGAGGGAGCAGAATCCATGGGACGAATGACATAATACTGTTCCTATGTCTGATGATAGAATGAGGGAGCAGAATCGATGGGCGGAATGACATAATACTGTTCCTATGTCTGGTTATTAAATGGTGGATCAGACACCATGGGCCGAATGACATAATACTGTTCCTATGTCTGATGATAAAATGGAGGATCAGACGCCATGGGCCGAATGACATAATACTGTTCCTATGTCTGATGATAAAATGGAGGATCAGACGCCATGGGCCGAATGACATAATACTGTTCCTTAGTCTGATGATATAATGGAGGAACAGACGCCATGGGCCGAATAACATAATACTGTTCCTACATCTGATGATAGAATGAGAGATCAGACGCAATGGGACGAATGACTTAATTCAGTTCCAATGTCTGATGACAGAATGGAGGATCAGACACCATGGGACGAATGACATAATACTGTTCCTATGTCTGATGATAGAATGAGGGAGCAGACGCCATGGGCCCAATGACATAATACTGTTCCTATGTCTGATGATAGAATGAGGGAGCAGAATCCATGGGACGAATGACATAATACTGTTCCTATGTCTGATGATAGAATGAGGGAGCAGTCGCCATGGGCCGAATGACAAAATACTGTTCCTATGTCTGATGATAGAATAGAGGAACAGACGCCATGGGCCGAATGACATAATACTGTTCCTATGTCTGATGATAGAATGGAGGATCAGATGCCATGGGCCGAATGACATAATACTGTTCCTCTGTCTGATGATAAAATGGAGGATCTGACACCATGAGCCGAATGACATAATACTGTTCCTCTGTCTGATGATAAAATGGAGGATCAGACGCCATGGGCCGAATGACATAATACTGTTCATATGTCTGATGATATAATGAGGGAGCAGACGCCATGGGCCGAATGACATAATACTGTTCCTGTGTCTGATGATAGAATGAGGGAGCAGAATCCAAGGGCCGAATGACATAATACTGTTCCTATGTCTGATGATAGAATGAGGGAGCAGACGCGATGGGCCGAATGACAAAATACTGTTCCTATGTCTGATGATAGAATAGAGGAAGAGACGACATGGGCCGAATGACATAATACTGTTCCTATCTCTGATGATAAAATGGAGGATCAGATGCCATGGGCCGAATGACATAATACTGTTCCTATGTCTGATGATAAAATGGAGGATCAGAATAAATGGGCAGAATGTTATAATACTGTTCCTCTGTCTGATAATAGAATGAGGGAGCAGAATCCATGGGCCGAATGACATAATACTGTTCCTATGTCTGATGATAGAATGAGGGAGCAGACTCCATGGGCCGAAATACATAATACTGTTCCTATGTCTGGTGATTAAATGGTGGATCAGACACCATGGGCCGAATGACATAATACTGTTCCTATTTCTGATGATAAAATGGAGGATCAGACGCCATGGGCCAAATGACATGATATTGTTCCTATGTCTGATGATAGAATGAGGGAGCAGAATCCATGGGACGAATGACATAATACTGTTCCTATGTCTGATGATAGAATGAGGGAGCAGAATCGATGGGCGGAATGACATAATACTGTTCCTATGTCTGGTTATTAAATGGTGGATCAGACACCATGGGCCGAATGACATAATACTGTTCCTATGTCTGATGATAAAATGGAGGATCAGACGCCATGGGCCGAATGACATAATACTGTTCCTATGTCTGATGATAAAATGGAGGATCAGACGCCATGGGCCGAATGACATAATACTGTTCCTTAGTCTGATGATATAATGGAGGAACAGACGCCATGGGCCGAATAACATAATACTGTTCCTACATCTGATGATAGAATGAGAGATCAGACGCAATGGGACGAATGACTTAATTCAGTTCCAATGTCTGATGATAGAATGGAGGATCAGACACCATGGGACGAATGACATAATACTGTTCCTATGTCTGATGATAGAATGAGGGAGCAGACGCCATGGGCCCAATGACATAATACTGTTCCTATGTCTGATGATAGAATGAGGGAGCAGAATCCATGGGACGAATGACATAATACTGTTCCTATGTCTGATGATAGAATGAGGGAGCAGTCGCCATGGGCCGAATGACAAAATACTGTTCCTATGTCTGATGATAGAATAGAGGAACAGACGCCATGGGCCGAATGACATAATACTGTTCCTATGTCTGATGATAGAATGGAGGATCAGATGCCATGGGCCGAATGACATAATACTGTTCCTCTGTCTGATGATAAAATGGAGGATCTGACACCATGAGCCGAATGACATAATACTGTTCCTCTGTCTGATGATAAAATGGAGGATCAGACGCCATGGGCCGAATGACATAATACTGTTCATATGTCTGATGATATAATGAGGGAGCAGACGCCATGGGCCGAATGACATAATACTGTTCCTGTGTCTGATGATAGAATGAGGGAGCAGAATCCAAGGGCCGAATGACATAATACTGTTCCTATGTCTGATGATAGAATGAGGGAGCAGACGCGATGGGCCGAATGACAAAATACTGTTCCTATGTCTGATGATAGAATAGAGGAAGAGACGACATGGGCCGAATGACATAATACTGTTCCTATCTCTGATGATAAAATGGAGGATCAGATGCCATGGGCCGAATGACATAATACTGTTCCTTTGTCTGATGATAGAATGGAGGAACAGACGCCATGGGCCGAATGACATAATACTGTACCTATGTCTGATGATAGAATGGAGGAACAGACGCCATGGGACGAATGACATAATACTGTTCCTATGTCTGATGATAAAATGGAGGATCAGAATAAATGGGCAGAATGTTATAATACTGTTCCTCTGTCTGATAATAGAATGAGGGAGCAGAATCCATGGGCCGAATGACATAATACTGTTCCTATGTCTGATGATAGAATGAGGGAGCAGACTCCATGGGCCGAAATACATAATACTGTTCCTATGTCTGGTGATTAAATGGTGGATCAGACACCATGGGCCGAATGACATAATACTGTTCCTATTTCTGATGATAAAATGGAGGATCAGACGCCATGGGCCAAATGACATGATATTGTTCCTATGTCTGATGATAGAATGAGGGAGCAGAATCCATGGGACGAATGACATAATACTGTTCCTATGTCTGATGATAGAATGAGGGAGCAGAATCGATGGGCGGAATGACATAATACTGTTCCTATGTCTGGTTATTAAATGGTGGATCAGACACCATGGGCCGAATGACATAATACTGTTCCTATGTCTGATGATAAAATGGAGGATCAGACGCCATGGGCCGAATGACATAATACTGTTCCTATGTCTGATGATAAAATGGAGGATCAGACGCCATGGGCCGAATGACATAATACTGTTCCTTAGTCTGATGATATAATGGAGGAACAGACGCCATGGGCCGAATAACATAATACTGTTCCTACATCTGATGATAGAATGAGAGATCAGACGCAATGGGACGAATGACTTAATTCAGTTCCAATGTCTGATGATAGAATGGAGGATCAGACACCATGGGACGAATGACATAATACTGTTCCTATGTCTGATGATAGAATGAGGGAGCAGACGCCATGGGCCCAATGACATAATACTGTTCCTATGTCTGATGATAGAATGAGGGAGCAGACGCCATGGGCCGAATGACAAAATACTGTTCCTATGTCTGATGATAGAATAGAGGAAGAGACGACATGGGCCGAATGACAAAATACTGTTCCTCTGTCTGATGACAAAATGGACGATCAGACGTCATGGGCCGAATGACATAATACTGTTCCTATGTCTGATGATAGAATGAGGGAGCAGACTCCATGGGCCGAATGACATAATACTGTTCCTATATCTGGTGATTAAATGGTGGATCAGACACCATGGGCCGAATGACATAATACTGTTCCTATGTCTGATGATAAAATGGAGGATCAGACGCCATGGGCCGAATGACATTATACTGTTCCTATGACTGATGATAGAATGAGGGAGCAGAATCCATGGGCCGAATGACATAATACTGTTCCTATGTCTGGTGATTAAATGGTGGATCAGACACCCTGGGCCTAATGACATAATACTGTTCCTCTGTCTGCTGATAGAATGAGGGATCAGACACCCTGGGCCTAATGACATAATACTGCTCCTCTGTATGATGATAAAATGGAGGATCAGACGCCATGGGCCGAATGACATAATACTTTTCCTATGTCTGATGATAAAATGGAGGAACAGACGCCATGGGCCGAATGACATAATACTGTTCCTATGTCTGATGATAGAATGGAGGATCAGACGCCATGGGCCGAAAGACATAATACTGTTCCTCTGTCTGATGATAAAATGGAGGATCAGACACCATGAGCCGAATGACATAATACTGTTCCTCTGTCTGATGATAAAATGGAGGATCAGACGCCATGGGCCGAATGACATAATACAGTTCCTATGTCTGCTGATAGAATGAGGGAGCAGACTCCATGGGCCGAATGACATAATACTGTTCCTCTGTCTGTTGATAAAATGGAGGATCAGACGCCATGGGCCGAATGACATAATACTGTTTCTATGTCTGATGACAGAATGGTGGATCAGACACGATGGGCGGAATGACATAATACTGTTCCTCTGTCTGATGATAAAATGGAGGATCAGACGCCATGGGCCGAATGACATAATACTGTTCCTATGTCTGATGATAGAATGGAGGAACAGAGGCCATGGGCCGAATGACATAATACTGTTCCTATGTCTGATGATAGAATGAGGGAGCAGTCGCCATGGGCCGAATGACAAAATACTGTTCCTATGTCTGATGATAGAATAGAGGAACAGACGTCATGGGCCGAATGACATAATACTGTTCCTATGTCTGATGATAGAATGGAGGATCAGATGCCATGGGCCGAATGACATAATACTGTTCCTCTGTCTGATGATAAAATGGAGGATCTGACACCATGAGCCGAATGACATAATACTGTTCCTCTGTCTGATGATAAAATGGAGGATCAGACGCCATGGGCCGAATGACATAATACTGTTCATATGTCTGATGATATAATGAGGGAGCAGACGCCATGGGCCGAATGACATAATACTGTTCCTGTGTCTGATGATAGAATGAGGGAGCAGAATCCAAGGGCCGAATGACATAATACTGTTCCTATGTCTGATGATAGAATGAGGGAGCAGACGCGATGGGCCGAATGACAAAATACTGTTCCTATGTCTGATGATAGAATAGAGGAAGAGACGACATGGGCCGAATGACATAATACTGTTCCTATCTCTGAAGATAAAATGGAGGATCAGATGCCATGGGCCGAATGACATAATACTGTTCCTTTGTCTGATGATAGAATGGAGGAACAGACGCCATGGGCCGAATGACATAATACTGTACCTATGTCTGATGATAGAATGGAGGAACAGACGCCATGGGACGAATGACATAATACTGTTCCTATGTCTGATGATAAAATGGAGGATCAGAATAAATGGGCAGAATGTTATAATACTGTTCCTCTGTCTGATAATAGAATGAGGGAGCAGAATCCATGGGCCGAATGACATAATACTGTTCCTATGTCTGATGATAGAATGAGGGAGCAGACTCCATGGGCCGAAATACATAATACTGTTCCTATGTCTGGTGATTAAATGGTGGATCAGACACCATGGGCCGAATGACATAACACTGTTCCGATTTCTGATGATAAAATGGAGGATCAGACGCCATGGGCCAAATGACATGATATTGTTCCTATGTCTGATGATAGAATGAGGGAGCAGAATCCATGGGACGAATGACATAATACTGTTCCTATGTCTGATGATAGAATGAGGGAGCAGAATCGATGGGCGGAATGACATAATACTGTTCCTATGTCTGGTTATTAAATGGTGGATCAGACACCATGGGCCGAATGACATAATACTGTTCCTATGTCTGATGATAAAATGGAGGATCAGACGCCATGGGCCGAATGACATAATACTGTTCCTATGTCTGATGATAAAATGGAGGATCAGACGCCATGGGCTGAATGACATAATACTGTTCCTTAGTCTGATGATATAATGGAGGAACAGACGCCATGGGCCGAATAACATAATACTGTTCCTACATCTGATGATAGAATGAGAGATCAGACGCAATGGGACGAATGACTTAATTCAGTTCCAATGTCTGATGATAGAATGGAGGATCAGACACCATGGGACGAATGACATAATACTGTTCCTATGTCTGATGATAGAATGAGGGAGCAGACGCCATGGGCCCAATGACATAATACTGTTCCTATGTCTGATGATAGAATGAGGGAGCAGACGCCATGGGCCGAATGACAAAATACTGTTCCTATGTCTGATGATAGAATAGAGGAAGAGACGACATGGGCCGAATGACAAAATACTGTTCCTCTGTCTGATGACAAAATGGACGATCAGACGTCATGGGCCGAATGACATAATACTGTTCCTATGTCTGATGATAGAATGAGGGAGCAGACTCCATGGGCCGAATGACATAATACTGTTCCTATATCTGGTGATTAAATGGTGGATCAGACACCATGGGCCGAATGACATAATACTGTTCCTATGTCTGATGATAAAATGGAGGATCAGACGCCATGGGCCGAATGACATTATACTGTTCCTATGACTGATGATAGAATGAGGGAGCAGAATCCATGGGCCGAATGACATAATACTGTTCCTATGTCTGATGATAGAATGAGGGAACAGACTCCATGGGCCGAATGACATAATACCGTTCCTATGTCTGATGATAAAATGGAGAATCAGACGCCATGGGCCGAATGACATAATACTGTTCCTATGTCTGATGATAGAATGGAGGAACAGACTCCATGGGCCGAATGACATAATACTGTTCCTATATCTGGTGATTCAATGGTGGATCAGACACCCTGGGCCTAATGACATAATACTGTTCCTCTGTCTGACGATAAAATGGAGGATCAGACGCCATGGGCCGAATGACATTATACTGTTCCTATGACTGATGATAGAATGAGGGAGCAGAATCCATGGGCCGAATGACATAATACTGTTCCTATGTCTGGTGATTAAATGGTGGATCAGACACCCTGGGCCTAATGACATAATACTGTTCCTATGTCTGATGTTAAAATGGAGGATCAGACGCCATGGCACGAATAACATAATACTGTACCTATGTCTGATGATAGAATGGTGGAACAGAGGCCATGGGATGAATGATATAATACTGTTCCTCTGTCTGATGATAAAATGGAGGATCAGACGCCATGGGCCGAATGACATAATACTGTTCCTATGTCTGATGATAGAATAGAGGAACAGACGCCGTGGGCTGAATGACATAATACTGTTCCTAAGTCTGATGATAAAATGCTGGATCAGCCTCCATGGGCCGAATAACATAATACTGTTCCTGTGTCTGATGATAGAATGAGGGAGCAGACTCCATGGGCCAAATGACATAATACTGTTCCTATGTCTGATGATAAAATGGAGGTTCAGCCTCCATGGGCCGAATAACATAATACTGTTCCTATGTCTGATGATAGAATGAAGGAGCAGACTCCATGGGCCGAATAACATAATACTGTTCCTATGTCTGATGATAGAATGAGGGAGCAGACTCCATGGGCCGAATGACATAATACTGTTCCTATATCTGGTGATTAAATGGTGGATCAGACACCCTGGGCCTAATGACATAATACTGTTCCTCTGTCTGACGATAAAATGGAGGATCAGACGCCATGGACCGAATGACATTATACTGTTCCTATGACTGATGATAGAATGAGGGAGCAGAATCCATGGGCCGAATGACATAATACTGTTCCTATGTCTGATGATAGAATGAGGGAGCAGACTCCATTGGCCGAACGACATAATACTGTTCCTATGTCTGATGATAGAATGGAGGATCAGACGCCATGGGCCGAATGACATAATACTGTTCCTATGTCTGATGATAGAGTGGAGGAACAGACTCCATGGGCCGAATGACATAATACTGTTCCTATGTCTGATGATAGAATGAGGGAGAAGACTCCATGGGCGGAATGACATAATACTGTTCCTATGTCTGATGATAGAATGAGGGAGCAGAATCCAAGGGCGGAATGACATAATACTGTTCCTATGACTGGTGATTAAATGGTGGGTCAGACACCATGGGCCGAAAGACATAATACTGTTCCTATGTCTGATGATAAAATGGAGGATCAGACGTCATGGTCCGAATGTCATAATACTGATCCTCTGTCTGATGATAAAATAGAGGATCAGACGCCATGGGCCGAATGACATAATACTGTTCCTATGTCTGATGATAGAATGGAGGCGCAGAATCTATGGGCCGAATGACAGAATACTGTTCCTATGTGGGACGATAAAATGGAGGAACGGATGCCATGGGCCGAACGACATAATACTGTTCCTATGTCTGATGACAGAATGAGGGGGCAGACTCCATGGGCCGAATGACATAATACTGTTCCTATGTCTGATGACAGAATAGAGGATCAGACGCCGTGGGCCGAATGACATAATACTGTTCCTATGTCTGTTGACAGAATAGAGGATCAGTCGCCATGGGCCGAATGACATAATACTGTTCCTATGTCTGATGATAGAATGAGGGAGCGGACTCCATGGGCCGAATGACATAATACGGTTCCTCTGTCTGATGATAAAATGGAGGATCAGACGCCATGGTCCGAATGACATAATACTGTTCCTAAGTCTGATGATAAAATGGAGGATCAGACGCCACGGGCCGAATGACATAATACTGTTCCTCTGACTGATGATAAAATGGAGGATCAGTCACCATGGGCCGAATGACATAATACTGTTCCTATGTCTGATGACAAAATGGAGGATCAGACGCCATGGGCCTGATGACATAATACTGTTCCTATGTCTGAAGATAAAATGGAGGATCAGACGTCATGGCCCGAATGACATAATACTGTTCCTATGTCTGATGATAAAATGGAGGATCAGACGCCATGGGCCTGATGACATAATACTGTTCCTATGTCTGATGATAAAATGCAGGATCAGACGACATGGGCCGAATGACATAATACTGTTCCTATCTCTGATGATAGAATAGAGGAGCAGACTCCATGGGCCGAATGACATAATACTGTTCCTCTGTCTGATGATAAAATGGAGGATCAGACGCCATGGGCCGAATGACATAATACTGTTCCTAAGTCTGATGATAAAATGGAGGATCAGACGCCATGGGCCGAATGACATAATACTGTTCCTAAGTCTGATGATAAAATGGAGGATCAGACACCATGGGCCGAATGACATAATACGGTTCCTCTGTCTGATGATAAAATGGAGGATCAGACGCCATGGGCCGAATGACATAATACTGTTCCTAAGTCTGATGATAAAATGGTGGATCAGATGCCATGGGCCGAATGACATAATACTGTTCCTATGTCTGATGATAAAATGGAGGATCAGACGTCATGGTCCGAATGTCATAATACTGATCCTCTGTCTGATGATAAAATAGAGGATCAGACGCCATGGGCCGAATGACATAATACTGTTCCTATGTCTGATGATAGAATGGAGGCGCAGAATCTATGGGCCGAATGACAGAATACTGTTCCTATGTGGGACGATAAAATGGAGGAACGGATGCCATGGGCCGAACGACATAATACTGTTCCTATGTCTGATGACAGAATGAGGGGGCAGACTCCATGGGCCGAATGACATAATACTGTTCCTATGTCTGATGACAGAATAGAGGATCAGACGCCGTGGGCCGAATGACATAATACTGTTCCTATGTCTGTTGACAGAATAGAGGATCAGTCGCCATGGGCCGAATGACATAATACTGTTCCTATGTCTGATGATAGAATGAGGGAGCGGACTCCATGGGCCGAATGACATAATACGGTTCCTCTGTCTGATGATAAAATGGAGGATCAGACGCCATGGTCCGAATGACATAATACTGTTCCTAAGTCTGATGATAAAATGGAGGATCAGACGCCACGGGCCGAATGACATAATACTGTTCCTCTGACTGATGATAAAATGGAGGATCAGTCACCATGGGCCGAATGACATAATACTGTTCCTATGTCTGATGACAAAATGGAGGATCAGACGCCATGGGCCTGATGACATAATACTGTTCCTATGTCTGATGATAAAATGGAGGATCAGACGCCATGGGCCTGATGACATAATACTGTTCCTATGTCTGATGATAAAATGCAGGATCAGACGACATGGGCCGAATGACATAATACTGTTCCTATCTCTGATGATAGAATAGAGGAGCAGACTCCATGGGCCGAATGACATAATACTGTTCCTCTGTCTGATGATAAAATGGAGGATCAGACGCCATGGGCCGAATGACATAATACTGTTCCTAAGTCTGATGATAAAATGGAGGATCAGACGCCATGGGCCGAATGACATAATACTGTTCCTAAGTCTGATGATAAAATGGAGGATCAGACACCATGGGCCGAATGACATAATACGGTTCCTCTGTCTGATGATAAAATGGAGGATCAGACGCCATGGGCCGAATGACATAATACTGTTCCTAAGTCTGATGATAAAATGGTGGATCAGATGCCATGGGCCGAATGACATAATACTGTTCCTATGTCTGATGATAAAATGGAGGATCAGACGTCATGGTCCGAATGTCATAATACTGATCCTCTGTCTGATGATAAAATAGAGGATCAGACGCCATGGGCCGAATGACATAATACTGTTCCTATGTCTGATGATAGAATGGAGGCGCAGAATCTATGGGCCGAATGACAGAATACTGTTCCTATGTGGGACGATAAAATGGAGGAACGGATGCCATGGGCCGAACGACATAATACTGTTCCTATGTCTGATGACAGAATGAGGGGGCAGACTCCATGGGCCGAATGACATAATACTGTTCCTATGTCTGATGACAGAATAGAGGATCAGACGCCGTGGGCCGAATGACATAATACTGTTCCTATGTCTGTTGACAGAATAGAGGATCAGTCGCCATGGGCCGAATGACATAATACTGTTCCTATGTCTGATGATAGAATGAGGGAGCGGACTCCATGGGCCGAATGACATAATACGGTTCCTCTGTCTGATGATAAAATGGAGGATCAGACGCCATGGTCCGAATGACATAATACTGTTCCTAAGTCTGATGATAAAATGGAGGATCAGACGCCACGGGCCGAATGACATAATACTGTTCCTCTGACTGATGATAAAATGGAGGATCAGTCACCATGGGCCGAATGACATAATACTGTTCCTATGTCTGATGACAAAATGGAGGATCAGACGCCATGGGCCTGATGACATAATACTGTTCCTATGTCTGAAGATAAAATGGAGGATCAGACGTCATGGCCCGAATGACATAATACTGTTCCTATGTCTGATGATAAAATGGAGGATCAGACGCCATGGGCCTGATGACATAATACTGTTCCTATGTCTGATGATAAAATGCAGGATCAGACGACATGGGCCGAATGACATAATACTGTTCCTATCTCTGATGATAGAATAGAGGAGCAGACTCCATGGGCCGAATGACATAATACTGTTCCTCTGTCTGATGATAAAATGGAGGATCAGACGCCATGGGCCGAATGACATAATACTGTTCCTAAGTCTGATGATAAAATGGAGGATCAGACGCCATGGGCCGAATGACATAATACTGTTCCTAAGTCTGATGATAAAATGGAGGATCAGACACCATGGGCCGAATGACATAATACGGTTCCTCTGTCTGATGATAAAATGGAGGATCAGACGCCATGGGCCGAATGACATAATACTGTTCCTAAGTCTGATGATAAAATGGTGGATCAGATGCCATGGGCCGAATGACATAATACTGTTCCTATGTCTGATGATAAAATGGAGGATCAGACGCCATGGGCCGAATGACATAATACTGTTCCTAAGTCTGATGATAAAATGGAGGATCAGACGCCACGGGCCGAATGACATAATACTGTTCCTCTGACTGATGATAAAATGGAGGATCAGTCACCATGTGCCGAATGACATAATACTGTTCCTATGTCTGATGACAAAATGGAGGATCAGACGCCATGGGCCTGATGACATAATACTGTTCCTATGTCTGAAGATAAAATGGAGGATCAGACGCCATGTCCCGAATGACATAATACTGTTCCTATGTCTGATGATAAAATGCAGGATCAGACGACATGGGCCGAATGACATAATACTGTTCCTATGTCTGATGATAGAATGGTGGAACAGAGGCCATGGGATGAATGATATAATACTGTTCCTATGTCTGATGATAAAATGCAGGATCAGACGTCATGGGCCGAATGACATAATACTGTTCCTATCTCTGATGATAGAATGAGGGAGCAGACTCCATGGGCCGAATGACATAATACTGTTCCAATGTCTGATGATAAAATGCAGGATCAGACGCCATGGGTCAAATGACATAATACTGTTCCTCTGTCTGATGATAAAATGGAGGATCAGACGCCATGGGCCGAATGACATTATACTGTTCCTATGACTGATGATAGAATGAGGGAGCAGAATCCATGGGCCGAATGACATAATACTGTTCCTATGTCTGATGATAGAATGAGGGAGCGGACTCCATGGGCCGAATGACATAATACTGTTCCTAAGTCTGATGATAAAATGGAGGATCAGACGCCATGGGCCGAATGACATAATACTGTTCCTATGTCTGATGATAAAATGGAGGATCAGACGCCATGGGCCGAATGACATAATACTGTTCCTATGTCTGATGATAAAATGGAGGATCAGACGCCACGGGCCGAATGACATAATACTGTTCCTATGTCTGATGACAGAATGGTGGATCAGACACGATGGGCGGAATGACATAATACTGTTCCTCTGTCTGATGATAAAATGGAGGATCAGACGCCATGGGCCGAATGACATAATACTGTTCCTATGTCTGATGATAGAATGGAGGAACAGAGGCCATGGGCCGAATGACATAATACTGTTCCTATGTCTGATGATAGAATGAGGGAGCAGTCGCCATGGGCCGAATGACAAAATACTGTTCCTATGTCTGATGATAGAATAGAGGAACAGACGCCATGGGCCGAATGACATAATACTGTTCCTATGTCTGATGATAGAATGGAGGATCAGATGCCATGGGCCGAATGACATAATACTGTTCCTCTGTCTGATGATAAAATGGAGGATCTGACACCATGAGCCGAATGACATAATACTGTTCCTCTGTCTGATGATAAAATGGAGGATCAGACGCCATGGGCCGAATGACATAATACTGTTCATATGTCTGATGATATAATGAGGGAGCAGACGCCATGGGCCGAATGACATAATACTGTTCCTGTGTCTGATGATAGAATGAGGGAGCAGAATCCAAGGGCCGAATGACATAATACTGTTCCTATGTCTGATGATAGAATGAGGGAGCAGACGCGATGGGCCGAATGACAAAATACTGTTCCTATGTCTGATGATAGAATGGAGGAACAGACGCCATGGGCCGAATGACATAATACTGTACCTATGTCTGATGATAGAATGGAGGAACAGACGCCATGGGACGAATGACATAATACTGTTCCTATGTCTGATGATAAAATGGAGGATCAGAATAAATGGGCAGAATGTTATAATACTGTTCCTCTGTCTGATAATAGAATGAGGGAGCAGAATCCATGGGCCGAATGACATAATACTGTTCCTATGTCTGATGATAGAATGAAGGAACAGAGGCCATGGGCCGAATGACATAATACTGTTCCTATGTCTGATGATAGAATGAGGGAGCAGTCGCCATGGGCCGAATGACAAAATACTGTTCCTATGTCTGATGATAGAATAGAGGAACAGACGCCATGGGCCGAATGACATAATACTGTTCCTATGTCTGATGATAGAATGGAGGATCAGATGCCATGGGCCGAATGACATAATACTGTTCCTCTGTCTGATGATAAAATGGAGGATCTGACACCATGAGCCGAATGACATAATACTGTTCCTCTGTCTGATGATAAAATGGAGGATCAGACGCCATGGGCCGAATGACATAATACTGTTCATATGTCTGATGATATAATGAGGGAGCAGACGCCATGGGCCGAATGACATAATACTGTTCCTGTGTCTGATGATAGAATGAGGGAGCAGAATCCAAGGGCCGAATGACATAATACTGTTCCTATGTCTGATGATAGAATGAGGGAGCAGACGCGATGGGCCGAATGACAAAATACTGTTCCTATGTCTGATGATAGAATGGAGGAACAGACGCCATGGGCCGAATGACATAATACTGTACCTATGTCTGATGATAGAATGGAGGAACAGACGCCATGGGACGAATGACATAATACTGTTCCTATGTCTGATGATAAAATGGAGGATCAGAATAAATGGGCAGAATGTTATAATACTGTTCCTCTGTCTGATAATAGAATGAGGGAGCAGAATCCATGGGCCGAATGACATAATACTGTTCCTATGTCTGATGATAGAATGAGGGAGCAGACTCCATGGGCCGAAATACATAATACTGTTCCTATGTCTGGTGATTAAATGGTGGATCAGACACCATGGGCCGAATGACATAGTACTGTTCCTATTTCTGATGATAAAATGGAGGATCAGACGCCATGGGCCAAATGACATGATATTGTTCCTATGTCTGATGATAGAATGAGGGAGCAGAATCCATGGGACGAATGACATAATACTGTTCCTATGTCTGATGATAGAATGAGGGAGCAGAATCGATGGGCGGAATGACATAATACTGTTCCTATGTCTGGTTATTAAATGGTGGATCAGACACCATGGGCCGAATGACATAATACTGTTCCTATGTCTGATGATAAAATGGAGGATCAGACGCCATGGGCCGAATGACATAATACTGTTCCTATGTCTGATGATAAAATGGAGGATCAGACGCCATGGGCCGAATGACATAATACTGTTCCTTAGTCTGATGATATAATGGAGGAACAGACGCCATGGGCCGAATAACATAATACTGTTCCTACATCTGATGATAGAATGAGAGATCAGACGCAATGGGACGAATGACTTAATTCAGTTCCAATGTCTGATGATAGAATGGAGGATCAGACACCATGGGACGAATGACATAATACTGTTCCTATGTCTGATGATAGAATGAGGGAGCAGACGCCATGGGCCCAATGACATAATACTGTTCCTATGTCTGATGATAGAATGAGGGAGCAGACGCCATGGGCCGAATGACAAAATACTGTTCCTATGTCTGATGATAGAATAGAGGAACAGACGCCATGGGACGAATGACAAAATACTGTTCCTCTGTCTGATGACAAAATGGACGATCAGACGTCATGGGCCGAATGACATAATACTGTTCCTATGTCTGATGATAGAATGAGGGAGCAGACTCCATGGGCCGAATGACATAATACTGTTCCTATATCTGGTGATTAAATGGTGGATCAGACACCATGGGCCGAATGACATAATACTGTTCCTATGTCTGATGATAAAATGGAGGATCAGACGCCATGGGCCGAATGACATTATACTGTTCCTATGACTGATGATAGAATGAGGGAGCAGAATCCATGGGCCGAATGACATAATACTGTTCCTATGTCTGATGATAGAATGAGGGAACAGACTCCATGGGCCGAATGACATAATACCGTTCCTATGTCTGATGATAAAATGGAGGATCAGACGCCATGGGCCGAATGACATAATACTGTTCCTATGTCTGATGATAGAATGGAGGAACAGACTCCATGGGCCGAATGACATAATACTGTTCCTATATCTGGTGATTAAATGGTGGATCAGACACCCTGGGCCTAATGACATAATACTGTTCCTCTGTCTGACGATAAAATGGAGGATCAGACGCCATGGGCCGAATGACATTATACTGTTCCTATGACTGATGATAGAATGAGGGAGCAGAATCCATGGGCCGAATGACATAATACTGTTCCTATGTCTGGTGATTAAATGGTGGATCAGACACCCTGGGCCTAATGACATAATACTGTTCCTATGTCTGATGTTAAAATGGAGGATCAGACGCCATGGCACGAATAACATAATACTGTACCTATGTCTGATGATAGAATGGTGGAACAGAGGCCATGGGATGAATGACATAATACTGTTCCTATGTCTGATGATAGAATAGAGGATCAGACGCCATGGGCCGAATGACATAATACTGTTCCTATGTCTGATGATAGAATAGAGGAACAGACGCCGTGGGCTGAATGACATAATACTGTTCCTAAGTCTGATGATAAAATGGTGGATCAGCCTCCATGGGCCGAATAACATAATACTGTTCCTGTGTCTGATGATAGAATGAGGGAGCAGACTCCATGGGCCAAATGACATAATACTGTTCCTATGTCTGATGATAAAATGGAGGTTCAGCCTCCATGGGCCGAATAACATAATACTGTTCCTATGTCTGATGATAGAATGAAGGAGCAGACTCCATGGGCCGAATAACATAATACTGTTCCTATGTCTGATGATAGAATGAGGGAGTAGACTCCATGGGCCGAATGACATAATACTGTTCCTATATCTGGTGATTAAATGGTGGATCAGACACCCTGGGCCTAATGACATAATACTGTTCCTCTGTCTGACGATAAAATGGAGGATCAGACGCCATGGACCGAATGACATTATACTGTTCCTATGACTGATGATAGAATGAGGGAGCAGAATCCATGGGCCGAATGACATAATACTGTTCCTATGTCTGATGATAGAATGAGGGAGCAGACTCCATTGGCCGAATGACATAATACTGTTCCTATGTCTGATGATAGAATGGAGGATCAGACGCCATGGGCCGAATGACATAATACTGTTCCTATGTCTGATGATAGAGTGGAGGAACAGACTCCATGGGCCGAATGACATAATACTGTTCCTATATCTGGTGATTAAATGGTGGATCAGACACCCTGGGCCTAATGACATAATACTGTTCCTATGTCTGATGATAAAATGGAGGATCAGACGCCATGGCACGAATAACATAATACTGTACCTATGTCTGATGATAGAATGGTGGAACAGAGGCCATGGGATGAATGATATAATACTGTTCCTCTGTCTGATGATAAAATGGAGGATCAGACGCCATGGGCCGAATGACATAATACTGTTCCTATGTCTGATGATAGAATGAGGGAGAAGACTCCATGGGCGGAATGACATAATACTGTTCCTATGTCTGATGATAGAATGAGGGAGCAGAATCCAAGGGCGGAATGACATAATACTGTTCCTATGACTGGTGATTAAATGGTGGGTCAGACACCATGGGCCGAAAGACATAATACTGTTCCTATGTCTGATGATAAAATGGAGGATCAGACGTCATGGGCCGAATGACATAATACTGATCCTCTGTCTGATGATAAAATAGAGGATCAGACGCCATGGGCCGAATGACATAATACTGTTCCTATGTCTGATGATAGAATGGAGGCGCAGAATCTATGGGCCGAATGACAGAATACTGTTCCTATGTGGGACGATAAAATGGAGGAACGGATGCCATGGGCCGAACGACATAATACTGTTCCTATGTCTGATGACAGAATGAGGGGGCAGACTCCATGGGCCGAATGACATAATACTGTTCCTAAGTCTGATGACAGAATAGAGGATCAGACGCCGTGGGCCGAATGACATAATACTGTTCCTATGTCTGTTGACAGAATAGAGGATCAGTCGCCATGGGCCGAATGACGTAATACTGTTCCTATGTCTGATGATAGAATGAGGGAGCGGACTCCATGGGCCGAATGACATAATACGGTTCCTCTGTCTGATGATAAAATGGAGGATCAGACGCCATGGTCCGAATGACATAATACTGTTCCTAAGTCTGATGATAAAATGGAGGATCAGACGCCACGGGCCGAATGACATAATACTGTTCCTCTGACTGATGATAAAATGGAGGATCAGTCACCATGGGCCGAATGACATAATACTGTTCCTATGTCTGATGACAAAATGGAGGATCAGACGCCATGGGCCTGATGACATAATACTGTTCCTATGTCTGAAGATAAAATGGAGGATCAGACGTCATGGCCCGAATGACATAATACTGTTCCTATGTCTGATGATAAAATGGAGGATCAGACGCCATGGGCCTGATGACATAATACTGTTCCTATGTCTGATGATAAAATGCAGGATCAGACGACATGGGCCGAATGACATAATACTGTTCCTATCTCTGATGATAGAATAGAGGAGCAGACTCCATGGGCCGAATGACATAATACTGTTCCTCTGTCTGATGATAAAATGGAGGATCAGACGCCATGGGCCGAATGACATAATACTGTTCCTAAGTCTGATGATAAAATGGAGGATCAGACGCCATGGGCCGAATGACATAATACTGTTCCTAAGTCTGATGATAAAATGGAGGATCAGACACCATGGGCCGAATGACATAATACGGTTCCTCTGTCTGATGATAAAATGGAGGATCAGACGCCATGGGCCGAATGACATAATACTGTTCCTAAGTCTGATGATAAAATGGTGGATCAGATGCCACGGGCCGAATGACATAATACTGTTCCTATGTCTGATGATAAAATGGAGGATCAGACGCCATGGGCCGAATGACATAATACTGTTCCTAAGTCTGATGATAAAATGGAGGATCAGACGCCACGGGCCGAATGACATAATACTGTTCCTCTGACTGATGATAAAATGGAGGATCAGTCACCATGTGCCGAATGACATAATACTGTTCCTATGTCTGATGACAAAATGGAGGATCAGACGCCATGGGCCTGATGACATAATACTGTTCCTATGTCTGAAGATAAAATGGAGGATCAGACGCCATGGCCCGAATGACATAATACTGTTCCTATGTCTGATGATAAAATGCAGGATCAGACGACATGGGCCGAATGACATAATACTGTTCCTATGTCTGATGATAGAATGGTGGAACAGAGGCCATGGGATGAATGATATAATACTGTTCCTATGTCTGATGATAAAATGGAGGATCAGACGTCATGGCCCGAATGACATAATACTGTTCCTATGTCTGATGATAAAATGCAGGATCAGACGACATGGGCCGAATGACATAATACTGTTCCTATCTCTGATGATAGAATGAGGGAGCAGACTCCATGGGCCGAATGACATAATACTGTTCCTCTGTCTGATGATAAAATGGAGGATCAGACGCCATGGGCCGAATGACATAATACTGTTCCTATGACTGGTGATTAAATGGTGGATCAGACACCATGGGCCGAAAGACATAACACTGTTCCTATGTCTGATGATAAAATGGAGGATCAGACGTCATGGCCCGAATGTCATAATACTGTTCCTCTGTCTGATGATAAAATGGAGGAACGGATGCCATGGGCCGAATGACATAATACTGTTCCTATGTCTGATGACAGAATGAGGGGGCAGACTCCATGGGCCGAATGACATAATACTGTTCCTATGTCTGATGACAGAATAGAGGATCAGACGCCGTGGGCCGAATGACATATTACTGTTCCTATGTCTGTTGATAGAATGGAGGATCAGTCGCCATGGGCCGAATGACATAATACTGTTCCTATGTCTGATGATAAAATGGAGGATCAGTCGCCATGGGCCGAATGACATAATATTGTTCCTACGTCTGATGATAGAATGAGGGAGCAGACGCCATGGGCAAAATGACAAAATACTGTTCCTATGTCTGATGATAGAATGAGGGAGCAGACTCCATGGGCCGAATGACATAATACTGTTCCTATGTCTGATGATAAAATGGAGGATCAGACGCCATTGGCCGAATGACATAATACTGTTCCTAAGTCTGATGATAGAATGAGGGAGCAGACTCCATGGGCCGAATGACATAATACTGTTCCTAAGTCTGGTGATTAAATGGTGGATCAGACTCCATGGCCCGAATGTCATAATACTGTTCCTCTGTCTGACGATAAAATGGAGGATCAGATGCCATGGGCCGAATGACATAATACTGTTCCTGTGACTGATGATAAAATGGAGGATCAGACGCCATGGCACGAATAACATAATACTGTACCTATGTCTGATGATAGAATGGTGGATCAGACGCCATGGGTCAAATGACATAATACTGTTCCTCTGTCTGATGATAAAATGGAGGATCAGACGCCATGGGCCGAATGACATTATACTGTTCCTATGACTGATGATAGAATGAGGGAGCAGAATCCATGGGCCGAATGACATAATACTGTTCCTATGTCTGATGATAGAATGAGGGAGCGGACTCCATGGGCCGAATGACATAATACTGTTCCTAAGTCTGATGATAAAATGGAGGATCAGACGCCATGGGCCGAATGACATAATACTGTTCCTATGTCTGATGATAAAATGGAGGATCAGACGCCATGGGCCGAATGACATAATACTGTTCCTATGTCTGATGATAAAATGGAGGATCAGACGCCACGGGCCGAATGACATAATACTGTTCCTATGTCTGATGATAAAATGGAAGATCAGACGCCATGGGCCGAATGCCATAATACTGTTCCTATGTCTGATGATAGAATGGTGGAACAGAGGCCATGGGATGAATGATATAATACTGTTCCTCTGTCTGATGATAAAATGGAGGATCAGACGCCATGGGCCGAATGACATAATACTGTTCCTATGTCTGATGATAGAATGAGGGAGCAGAATCCATGGGCGGAATGACATAATACTGTTCCTATGTCTGATGATAGAATGAGGGAGCAAAATCCAAGGGCGGAATGACATAATACTGTTCCAATGTCTGATGATAAAATGGAGGATCAGACGCCATGGGCCGAATGACATAATACTGTTCCTATGTCGGATGACAGAATGAGGGAGCAGACTCCATGGGCTGAATGACATAATACCGTTCCTATGTCTGATGATAAAATGGAGGATCAGACGACATGGGCCGAATGACATAATACTGTTCCTATGACTGATGATAGAATGAGGGAGCAGAATCCATGGGCCGAATGACATAATACTGTTCCTCTGTCTGATGATAGAATGAGGGAGCAGACGCCATGGGCCGAATGACATAATACTGTTCCTATGACTGGTGATTAAATGGTGGATCAGACACCATGGGCCGAGAGACATAATACTGTTCCTATGTCTGATGATAAAATGGAGGATCAGACGTCATGGCCCGAATGTCATAATACTGTTCCTCTGTCTGATGATAAAATGGAGGATCAGACGCCATGGGCCGAATGACATAATACTGTTCCTATGACTGATGATAGAATGGAGGAACAGACGCAATGGGCCGAATGACATAATACTGTTCCTAAGTCTGAAGATAAAATGGAGGATCAGACGACATGGGCGAATGACATAATACTGTTCCTCTGACTGATGATAAAATGGAGGATCAGTCGCCATGGGCCGAATTACATAATACTGTTCCTATGTCTGATGATAGAATGGAGGATCAGACGCCATGGCCCGAATGTCATAATACTGCTCCTCTGTCTGATGATAAAATGGAGGATCAGACGCCATGGGCCGAATGACATAATACTGTTCCTATGTCTGTTGATAAAATGGAGGATCAGACGCCATGGGCCGAATGACATAATACTGTTCCTATGTCTGATGATAGAATGAGGCAGCAGACGCCATGGGCCGAATGACATAATACTGTTCCTATGTCTGGTGATTAAATGGTGTCTCAGACACCATGGGCGGAATGACATAATACTGTTCCTATGTCTGATGATAGAATGGAGGATCAGACGCCATGGCCCGAATGTCATAATACTGCTCCTCTGTCTGATGATAAAATGGAGGATCAGACGCCATGGGCCAAATGACATAATACTGTTCCTATCTCTGATGCTAAAATGGAGGATCAGACGCCATGGTCTGAATGACATAATACTGCTCCTCTGTCTGATGACAAAATGGACGATCAGACGCCATGGGCCAAATGACATAATACTGTTCCTCTGTCTGATGATAAAATGGATGAACAGACGCCACGGGCCGAATAACATAATACTGTTCCTACATCTGATGATAGAATGAGAGATCAGACGCAATGGAATGAATGACTTAATTCAGTTCCAATGTCTGATGAAAGAATGGAGGATCAGACACCATGGGACGAATGAGATAATACTGTTCCTATGTCTGATGATAGAATGAGGGAGCAGACGCCATGGGCCGAATGACAAAATACTGTTCCTATGTCTGTTGATAGAATAGAGGAACAGACGCCATGGGCCGAATGACATAATACTGTTCCTCTGTCTGATGATAAAATGGAGGATCAGACACCATGAGCCGAATGACATAATACTATTCCTCTGTCTGCTGATAGAATGAGGGAGCAGACTCCATGGGCCGAATGACATAATACTGTTCCTCTCTCTGATGATAAAATGGAGGATCAGACGCCATGGGCCGAATGACATAATACTGTTCCTATGTCTGATGATAGAATGAGGGAGCAGACTCCATGGGCCGAATGACATAATACTGTTCCTTTGTCTGATGATAGAATGGAGGATCAGACGCCATGGGCCGAATGGCATAATACTGTTCCTATCTCTGATGCTAAAATGGAGGATCAGACGCCATGGTCTGAATGACATAATACTGCTCCTCTGTCTGATGACAAAATGGACGATCAGACGCCATGGGCCAAATGACATAATACTGTTCCTCTGTCTGATGATAAAATGGATGAACAGACGCCACGGGCCGAATAACATAATACTGTTCCTACATCTGATGATAGAATGAGAGATCAGACGCAATGGGATGAATGACTTAATTCAGTTCCAATGTCTGATGATAGAATGGAGGATCAGACACCATGGGCTGAATGACAAAATACTGTTCCTATGTCTGTTGATAGAATAGAGGAACAGACGACATGGGCCGAATGACATAATACTGTTCCTATGTATGATGATAGAATGGAGGAACAGACGCCATGGGCCGAATGACATAATCCTGTTCCTATGTCTGATGATAGAATGGAGGATCAGACGCCATGGGCCGAATGACATAATACTGTTCCTCTGTCTGATGATAAAATGGAGGATCAGACACCATGAGCCGAATGACATAATACTATTCCTCTGTCTGCTGATAGAATGAGGGAGCAGACTCCATGGGCCGAATGACATAATACTGTTCCTGTGTCTGATGATCAAATGGAGGATCAGACGCCATGGGCCGAATGACATAATACTGTTCCTATGACTGATGATAGAATGAGGGAGCAGAATCCATGGGCCGAATGACATAATACTGTTCCTATGTCTGATGATAGAATGAGGGAGCAGAATCCATGGGCGGAATGACATAATACTCTTCCTATGTCTGGTGATTAAATGGTGGATCAGACACCATGGGCCGAATGACATAATACTGTTCCTATGTCTGATGATAAAATGGAGGATCAGACACCATGGGCCGAATGACATAATACTGTTCCTTTGTCTGATGATAGAATGGAGGATGAGACGCCATGGGCCGAATGACATAATACTGTTCCTATGACTGATGATAGAATGGTGGAACAGACGCCATGGGACGAATGATATAATACTGTTCCTCTGTCTGATGATAAAATGGAGGATCAGACACCATGGGCCAAATGACATAATACTGTTCCTATGACTGATGATAGAATGAGGGAGCGGAATCCATGGGACGAATGTTATAATACTGTTCCTATGTCTGATGATAGAATGAGGGAGCAGAATCCATGGGCGGAATGACATAATACTGTTCCTATGTCTGGTGATTAAATGGTGGATCAGACGCCATGGTCCGAATGTCATAATACTGCTCCTCTGTCTGATGACAAAATGGAGGATCAGACGCCATGGGCAAAATGACATAATATTGTTCCTCTGTCTGATGACAGAATGGTGGATCAGACACGATGGGTGGAATGACATAATACTGTTCCTCTGTCTGATGATATAATGGAGGAACAGACGCCATGGGCCGAATGACATAATCCTGTTCCTATGTCTGATGATAGAATGGAGGATCAGATGCCATGGGCCGAATGACATAATACTGTTCCTCTGTCTGATGATAAAATGGAGGATCAGACACCATGAGCCGAATGACATAATACTGTTCCTCTGTCTGCTGATAGAATGAGGGAGCAGACTCCATGGGCCGAATGACATAATACTGTTCCTCTGTCTGATGATAAAATGGAGGATCAGACGCCATGGGCCGAATGACATAATACTGTTCCTATGTCTGATGATAGAATGAGGGAGCGGACTCCATGGGCCGAATGACATAATACTGTTCCTCTGTCTGATGATAAAATGCAGGATCAGACGCCATGGGCTGAATGACATAATACTGTTCATATGTCTGATGATAGAATGGAGGAGCAGAATCCATGGGCCGAATGACATAATACTGTTCCTATGTCTGATGATAGAATGAGGGAGCAGACTCCATGGGCCGAATGACATAATACTGTTCCTATGTCTGCTGATAGAATCAGGGAGCAGACGCCATGGCCCGAATGTCACAATACTGTTCCTATGTCTGATGATAAAATGGTGGATCTGACACCATGGGCCGAATGACATAATACTGTTCCTATGTCTGCTGATAGAATCAGGGAGCAGACGCCATGGCCCGAATGTCACAATACTGTTCCTCTGTCTGATGATAAAATGGAGGATCAGACGTCATGGCCCAAATGTCATAATACTGTTCCTCTGCCTGATGATAAAATGCAGGAACAGACGCCATGGGCTGAATGACATAATACTGTTCATATGTCTGATGATACAATGGAGGAGCAGAATCCATGGGCCGAATGACATAATACTGTTCCTATGTCTGATGATAGAATGGAGGAGCAGAATCCATGGGCCGAATGACATAATACTGTTCCTATGTCTGATGATAAAATGGAGGAACGGATGCCATGGGCAGAATGACATAATACTGTTCCTATGTCTGTTGATAGAATGGAGGAGCAGAATCCATGGGCCGAATGACATAATACTGTTCCTATGTCTGATGATAAAATGGATGATCAGACGACATGGGCGAATGACATAATACTGTTCCTATGTCTGTTGATAGAATGGAGGAGCAGAATCCATGGGCCGAATGACATAATACTGTTCCTATGTCTGATGACAGAATAGAGGATCAGACGCCGTGGGCCGAATGACATAATACTGTTCCTATGTCTGATGATAGAATGGAGGATCAGTCACCATGGGCCGAATGACACAATACTGTTCCTCTGTCTGATGATAAAATAGAGGAACAGATGCCATCGGCCGAATGACATAATACTGTTCCTCTGTCTGATGATAGAATGGAGGATCAGACGCCATGGGCCGAATGCCATAATACTGTTCCTATGTCTGATGATAAAATGGATGATCAGACGACATGGGCGAATGACATAATACTGTTCCTATGTCTGATGATGAAATGGAGGAACGGATGCCATGGGCCGAATGACATAATACTGTTTCTATGTCTGATGACAGAATGAGGGAGCAGACTCCATGGGACGAATGACATAATACTGTTCCTATGTCTGATGACAGAATAGAGGATCAGATGCCGTGGGCCGAATGACATGATACTGTTCCTATGTCTGTTGATAGAATGGAGGATCAGTCGCCATGGGCCGAATAACACAATACTGTTCCTCTGTCTGATGATAAAATGGAGGATCAGACGTCATGGCCCAAACGTCATAATACTGTTCCTCTGTCTGATGATAAAATGCAGGATCAGACTCCATGGGCTGAATGACATAATACTGTTCATATGTCTGATGATAGAATGGAGGAGCAGAATCCATGGGCCGAATGACATAATACTGTTCCTATGTCTGATGATAGAATGGAGGAGCAGAATCCATGGGCTGAATGATATAATACTGTTCCTATGTCTGATGATAAAATGGAGGAACGGATGCCATGGGCAGAATGACATAATACTGTTCCTATGTCTGATGACAGAATGAGGGAGCAGACTCCATGGGCCGAATGACATAATACTGTTCCTATGTCTGATGACAGAATAGAGGATCAGACGCCGTGGGCCGAATGACATGATACTGTTCCTATGTCTGTTGATAGAATGGAGGATCAGTCACCATGGGCCGAATGACATAATACTGTTCCTCTGTCTGATGATAAAATAGAGGAACAGATGCCATGGGCCGAATGACATAATACTGTTCCTCTGTCTGATGATAGAATGGAGGATCAGACGCCATGGCCCGAATGTCATAATACTGTTCCTAAGTCTGATGATAAAATGGAGGATCAGACGCCATGGGCCGAATGACATAATACTGTTCCTATGTCTGATGATAAAATGGACGATCAGACGACATGGGCGAATGACATAATACTGTTCCTATGTCTGATGATAGAATGGAGGAGCAGAATCCATGGGCCGAATGACATAATACTGTTCCTATGTCTGATGATAAAATGGAGGATCAGACGCCATGGGCCGAACGACATAATACTGTTCCTATGTCTGATGACAGAATAGAGGATCAGACGCCGTGGGCCGAATGACATGATACTGTTCCTATGTCTGTTGATAGAATGGAGGATCAGTCGCCATGGGCCGAATAACTTAATACTGTTCCTATGTCTGATGATAAAATGGAGGAACGGATGCCATGGGCCGAATGACATAATACTGTTCCTATGACTGATGATAGAATGAGGGCGCAGAATCCATGGGCCGAATGACATAATACTGTTCCTATGTCTGATGATAGAATGAGGGAGCAGACTCAATGGGCCGAATGTCATAATACTGTTCCTATGTCTGATGACAGAATGAGGGAGCAGACTCCATGGGCCGAATGACATAATACTGTTCCTGTGTCTGGTGATTAAATGGATGATCAGACACGATGGGCCGAATGACATAATACTGTTCCAAAGTCTGATTATAAAATGGAGAATCAGACGTCATGGCCCGAATGTCATAATACTGTTCCTCTGTCTGATGATAAAATGGAGGATCAGACGCCATGTGCCGAATGACATAATACTGTTCCTATGTCTGATGATAGAATGGAGGATCAGACGCCATGGCCCGAATGTCATAATACTGTTCTTATGTCTGATGATAAAATGGAGGATCAGACGCCATGGGCCGAATGACATAATACTGTTCCTATGTCTGATGATAAAATGGAGGAACGGATGCCATGGGCCGAATGACATAATACTGTTTCTATGTCTGATAACAGAATGAGGGAGCAGACTCCATGGGCCGAATGACATAATACTGTTCCTATGTCTGATGACAGAATAGAGGATCAGACGCCGTGGGCCGAGTAACATAATACTGTTCCTATGTCTGATGATAAAATGGAGGAACGGATGCCATGGGCCGAATGACATAATACTGTTCCTAAGTCTGATGATAGAATGAGGGAGCAGACTCCATGGTCCGAATGACATAATACTGTTCCTATGACTGATGATTAAATGGTGGATCAGACACCATGGGCCGAATGACATAATACTGTTCCTAAGTCTGATGATAGAATGAGGGAGCAGACTCCATGGTCCGAATGACATAATACTGTTCCTATGACTGATGATTAAATGGTGGATCAGACACCATGGGCCGAAAGACATAATACTGTTCCTAAGTCTGATGATAGAATGAGGGAGCAGACTCCATGGTCCGAATGACATAATACTGTTCCTATGTCTAGTGATTAAATGGTGGATCAGACACCATGGGCCGAATGACATAATACTGTTCCTATGTCTGAAGATAAAATGGATGATCAGACGCCATGGGCCGAATGACATAATACTGTTCCTATGTCTGGTGATTAAATGGAGGATCAGACGCCATGGGCCAAATGACATAATACTGTTCCACTGTCTGGTGATTAAATGGTGGATCAGACACCCTGGGCCGAATGACATAATACTGTTCCTCTGTCTGATGATAAAATGCAGGATCAGACGCCATGGGCTGAATGACATAATACTGTTCATATGTCTGATGATAGAATGGAGGAGCAGAATCCATGGGCCGAATGACATAATACTGTTCCTATGTCTGATTATAGAATGGAGGAGCAGAATCCATGGGCCGAATGACATAATACTGTTCCTATGTCTGATGATAAAATGGAAGAACGGATGCCATGGGCAGAATGACATAATACTGTTCCTATGTCTGATGACAGAATGAGGGAGCAGACTCCATGGGCAGAATGACATAATACTGTTCCTATGTCTGATGACAGAATAGAGGATCAGACGCCGTGGGCCGAATGACATGATACTGTTCCTATGTCTGTTGATAGAATGGAGGATCAGTCACCATGCGCCGAATGACACAATACTGTTCCTCTGTCTGAAAATAAAATAGAGGAACAGATGCCATGGGCCGAATGACATAATACTGTTCCTAAGTCTGATGATAAAATGGAGGATCAGACGCCATGGGCCGAATGCCATAATACTGTTCCTATGTCTGATGATAAAATGGACGATCAGACGACATGGGCGAATGACATAATACTGTTCCTATGTCTGATGATAGAATGGAGG
The DNA here is from genome assembly GCF_030144855.1 of Hypanus sabinus. NCBI lineage: Eukaryota > Metazoa > Chordata > Chondrichthyes > Myliobatiformes > Dasyatidae > Hypanus > Hypanus sabinus. The sequence goes on from NC_082736.1 coordinate 4,827,580, forward strand.
AGCAGAATCCATGGGCCGAATGACATAATACTGTTCCTATGTCTGATGATATAATGGAGGAACGGATGCCATGGGCCGAATGACATAATACTGTTCCTATGTCTGATGATAAAATGGAGGAACGGATGCCATGGGCCGAATGACATAATACTGTTTCTATGTCTGATAACAGAATGAGGGAGCAGACTCCATGGGCCGATTGACATAATACTGTTCCTATGTCTGATGACAGAATAGAGGATCAGACGCCGTGGGCCGAGTAACATAATACTGTTCCTAAGTCTGATGATAGAATGAGGGAGCAGACTCCATGGTCCGAATGACATAATACTGTTCCTATGACTGATGATTAAATGGTGGATCAGACACCATGGGCCGAATGACATAATACTGTTCCTAAGTCTGATGATAGAATGAGGGAGCAGACTCCATGGTCCGAATGACATAATACTGTTCCTATGACTGATGATTAAATGGTGGATCAGACACCATGGGCCGAAAGACATAATACTGTTCCTAAGTCTGATGATAGAATGAGGGAGCAGACTCCATGGTCCGAATGACATAATACTGTTCCTATGTCTAGTGATTAAATGGTGGATCAGACACCATGGGCCGAATGACATAATACTGTTCCTATGTCTGAAGATAAAATGGATGATCAGACGCCATGGGCCGAATGACATAATACTGTTCCTATGTCTGGTGATTAAATGGAGGATCAGACGCCATGGGCCAAATGACATAATACTGTTCCAATGTCTGGTGATTAAATGGTGGATCAGACACCCTGGGCCGAATGACATAATACTGTTCCTCTGTCTGATGATAAAATGCAGGATCAGACGCCATGGGCTGAATGACATAATACTGTTCATATGTCTGATGATAGAATGGAGGAGCAGAATCCATGGGCCGAATGACATAATACTGTTCCTATGTCTGATTATAGAATGGAGGAGCAGAATCCATGGGCCGAATGACATAATACTGTTCCTATGTCTGATGATAAAATGGAAGAACGGATGCCATGGGCAGAATGACATAGTACTGTTCCTATGTCTGATGACAGAATGAGGGAGCAGACTCCATGGGCAGAATGACATAATACTGTTCCTATGTCTGATGACAGAATAGAGGATCAGACGCCGTGGGCCGAATGACATGATACTGTTCCTATGTCTGTTGATAGAATGGAGGATCAGTCACCATGCGCCGAATGACACAATACTGTTCCTCTGTCTGAAAATAAAATAGAGGAACAGATGCCATGGGCCGAATGACATAATACTGTTCCTCTGTCTGATGATAAAATGGAGGATCAGACGCCATGGGCTGAATGACATAATACTGTTCCTAAGTCTGATGATAAAATGGAGGATCAGACGCCATGGGCCGAATGCCATAATACTGTTCCTATGTCTGATGATAAAATGGACGATCAGACGACATGGGCGAATGACATAATACTGTTCCTATGTCTGATGATAGAATGGAGGAGCAGAATCCATGGGCCGAATGACATAATACTGTTCCTATGTCTGATGATAAAATGGAGGAACGGATGCCATGGGCCGAATGACATAATACTGTTCCTATTACTGATGATAGAATGAGGGAGCAGAATCCATGGGCCGAATGCCATAATACTGTTCCTATGTCTGATGATAGAATGAGGGAGCAGACTCCATGGGCCGAATGACATAATACTGTTCCTATGTCTGGGGATTAAATGGATGATCAGACACGATGGGCCGAATGACATAATACTGTTCCAAAGTCTGATTATAAACTGGAGAATCAGACGTCATGGACCGAATGACATAATACTGTTCCTATGTCTGATGATAGAATGGAGGATCAGACGCCATGGGCCGAATGCCATAATACTGTTCCTATGTCTGATGATAAAATGGACGATCAGACGACATGGGCGAATGACATAATACTGTTCCTATGTCTGATGATAGAATGAGGGAGCAGACTCCATGGGCCGAATGACATAATACTGTTCCTATGTCTGATGACAGAATAGAGGATCAGACGCCGTGGGCCGAATGACATGATACTGTTCCTATGTCTGTTGATAGAATGGAGGATAAGTCACCATGGGCCGAATGACACAATACTGTTCCTCTGTCTGATGATAAAATAGAGGAACAGATGCCATGGGCCGAATGACATAATACTGTTCCTATGTCTGATGATAGAATGGAGGAGCAGAATCCATGGGCCGAATGACATAATACTGTTCCTATGTCTGATGATAAAATGGAGGAACGGATGCCATGGGCCGAATGACAAAATACTGTACCTATGTCTGTTGATAGAATGAGGGAGCAGACACCAAGGGCCGAATGACATAATACTGTTCCTGTGTCTGGTGATTAAATGGATGATCAGACACGATGGGCCGAATGACATAATACTGTTCCAAAGTCTGATTATAAACTGGAGAATCAGACGTCATGGCCCGAATGTCATAATACTGTTCCTCTGACTGATGATAAAATGGAGGATCAGACGCCATGTGCCGAATGACATAATACTGTTCCTATGTCTGATGATAGAATGGAGGATCAGACGCCATGGCCCGAATGTCATAATACTGTTCTGATGTCTGATGATAAAATGGAGGATCAGACGCCATGGGCCGAATGACATAATACTGTTCCTATGTCTGATGATAGAATGGAGGAGCAGAATCCATGGGCCGAATGACATAATACTGTTCCTTAGTCTGATGATAAAATGTAGGAACGGATGCCATGGGCCGAATGATATAATACTGTTCCTATGTCTGATGACAGAATGAGGGAGCAGACTCCATGGGCCGAATGACATAATACTGTTCCTCTGTCTGATGATAAAATGGATGATCAGACGCCATGGGCCAAATGACAAAATACTGTTCCTATGACTGATGATAGAATGAGGGTGCAGAATCCATGGTCCGAATGACATAATACTGTTCCTCTGTCTGATGATAAAATGGATGATCAGACGCCATGGGCCAAATGACAAAATACTGTTCCTATGACTGATGATAGAATCAGGGTGCAGAATCCATGGTCCGTATGACATAATACTGTTCCTATGTCTGATGATAAAATGGATGATCAGACGCCATGGGCCGAATGACAAAATACTGTTCCTATGACTGATGATAGAATGAGGGTGCAGAATCCATGGGCCGAATGACATAATACTGTTCCTATGTCTGATGATAGAATGAGGGAGCAGACTCCATGGGCTGAATGACATAATACTGTTCCTATGTCTGATGATAAAATGGAGGATCAGACGTCATGGCCCGAATGTCATAATACTGTTCCTCTGTCTGATGATAAAATGGAGGATCAGACGACATGGGTGAATGACATAATACTGTTCCTATGTCTGATGATAAAATGGAGGATCAGACGCCATGGGCCGAATGACATAATACTGTTCCTATGACTGATGATAGAATGAGGGAGCAGAATCAATGGGCCGAATGACATAATACTGTTCCTATGTCTGGTGATTAAATGGTGGATCAGACACCATGGGCCGAAAGACATAATACTGTTCCTATGACTGATGATAGAATGAGGGAGCAGAATCCATGGGCAGAATGACATAATAATGTTCCTCTGTCTGATGATAAAATGGAGGATCAGACGCCATGGGCCGAATGACATAATACTGTTCCTATGTCTGATGATAGAATGGAGGATCAGACGTCATGGCCCGAATGTCATAATACAGTTCCTCTGTCTGATGATAAAATGCAGGATCAGACGCCATGGGCTGAATGACATAATACTGTTCCTATGTCTGATGACGGAATGAGGGAGCAGACTCCATGGGCCGAATGACATAATACTGTTCCTCTGTCTGATGATAAAATGGAGGAACGGATGCCATGGGCAGAATGACATAATACTGTTCCTATGTCTGATGACGGAATGAGGGAGCAGACTCCATGGGCCGAATGACATAATACTGTTCCTATGTCTGATGATAGAATAGAGGATCAGACGCCATGGGCCGAATGACATAATACTGTTCCTATGTCTGATGATAGAATGGAGGATCAGACGCCATGGCCCGAATGTCATAATACTGTTCCTCTGACTGATGATAAAATGGAGGATCAGACGCCATGTGCCGAATGACATAATACTGTTCCTATGTCTGATGATAGAATGGAGGATCAGACGCCATGGCCCGAATGTCATAATACTGTTCTGATGTCTGATGATAAAATGGAGGATCAGACGCCATGGGCCGAATGACATAATACTGTTCCTATGTCTGATGATAGAATGGAGGAGCAGAATCCATGGGCCGAATGACATAATACTGTTCCTTAGTCTGATGATAAAATGTAGGAACGGATGCCATGGGCCGAATGATATAATACTGTTCCTATGTCTGATGACAGAATGAGGGAGCAGACTCCATGGGCCGAATGACATAATACTGTTCCTCTGTCTGATGATAAAATGGATGATCAGACGCCATGGGCCAAATGACAAAATACTGTTCCTATGACTGATGATAGAATGAGGGTGCAGAATCCATGGTCCGAATGACATAATACTGTTCCTCTGTCTGATGATAAAATGGATGATCAGACGCCATGGGCCAAATGACAAAATACTGTTCCTATGACTGATGATAGAATCAGGGTGCAGAATCCATGGTCCGTATGACATAATACTGTTCCTATGTCTGATGATAAAATGGATGATCAGACGCCATGGGCCGAATGACAAAATACTGTTCCTATGACTGATGATAGAATGAGGGTGCAGAATCCATGGGCCGAATGACATAATACTGTTCCTATGTCTGATGATAGAATGAGGGAGCAGACTCCATGGGCTGAATGACATAATACTGTTCCTATGTCTGATGATAAAATGGAGGATCAGACGTCATGGCCCGAATGTCATAATACTGTTCCTCTGTCTGATGATAAAATGGAGGATCAGACGCCATGGTCCGAATAACATAATACTGTTCCTCTGTCTGATGATAAAATGGAGGATCAGACGACATGGGTGAATGACATAATACTGTTCCTATGTCTGATGATAAAATGGAGGATCAGACGCCATGGGCCGAATGACATAATACTGTTCCTATGACTGATGATAGAATGAGGGAGCAGAATCAATGGGCCGAATGACATAATACTGTTCCTATGTCTGGTGATTAAATGGTGGATCAGACACCATGGGCCGAAAGACATAATACTGTTCCTATGACTGATGATAGAATGAGGGAGCAGAATCCATGGGCAGAATGACATAATAATGTTCCTCTGTCTGATGATAAAATGGAGGATCAGACGCCATGGGCCGAATGACATAATACTGTTCCTATGTCTGATGATAGAATGGAGGATCAGACGTCATGGCCCGAATGTCATAATACAGTTCCTCTGTCTGATGATAAAATGCAGGATCAGACGCCATGGGCTGAATGACATAATACTGTTCCTATGTCTGATGACGGAATGAGGGAGCAGACTCCATGGGCCGAATGACATAATACTGTTCCTCTGTCTGATGATAAAATGGAGGAACGGATGCCATGGGCAGAATGACATAATACTGTTCCTATGTCTGATGACGGAATGAGGGAGCAGACTCCATGGGCCGAATGACATAATACTGTTCCTATGTCTGATGATAGAATAGAGGATCAGACGCCATGGGCCGAATGACATAATACTGTTCCTATGTCTGATGATAGAATGGAGGATCAGACGCCATGGCCCGAATGTCACAATACTGTTCCTAAGTCTGATGATAAAATGGACGATCAGACGACATGGGCGAATGACATAATACTGTTCCTATGTCTGATGATAAAATGGAGGATCAGTCGCCATGGGCCGAATGACATAATACTGTTCCTATGTCTGATGATAAAATGGAGGAACGGATGCCATGGGCCGAATGACATAATACTGTTCCTATGTCTGATGATAGAATGAGGGAGCAGACTCCATGGGCCGAATGACATAATACTGTTCCTATGTCTGGTGATTAAATGGTGGATCAGACACCCTGGGCCTAATGACATAATACTGTTCCTATGTCTGATGATAAAATGGAGGATCAGACGCCATGGCCCGAATGTCATAATACTGTTCCTCTGTCTGAAGATAAAATGGAGTATCAGACGCCATGGGCCGAATGACATAATACTGTTCCTCAGTCTGTTGATAAAATGGAGGATCAGATGCCATGGGCTGAATGACATAATACTGTTCCTATATCTGATGATAGAATGACGGAGCAGACTCCATGGGCCGAATGACATAATACTGTTCCTCTGTCTGATGATAAAATGCAGGATCAGATGCCATGGGCTGAATGACATAATACTGTTCCTATGACTGATGATAGAATGAGGGAGCAGAATCCATGGGCCGAATGACATAATACTGTTCCTATGTCTGATTATAGAATGGAGGAGCAGAATCCATGTGCCGAATGACATAATACTGTTCCTATGTCTGATGATAAAATGGAAGAACGGATGCCATGGGCAGAATGACATAATACTGTTCCTATGTCTGATGACAGAATGAGGGAGCAGACTCCATGGGCCGAATGACATAATACTGTTCCTATGTCTGATGACAGAATAGAGGATCAGACGCCGTGGGCCGAATGACATGATACTGTTCCTATGTCTGTTGATAGAATGGAGGATCAGTCACCATGGGCCGAATGACACAATACTGTTCCTCTGTCTGAAAATAAAATAGAGGAACAGATGCCATGGGCCGAATGACATAATACTGTTCCTATGACTGATGATAGAATGAGGGAGCAGAATCCATGGGCCGAATGCCATAATACTGTTCCTATGTCTGATGATAGAATGAGGGAGCAGACTCCATGGGCCGAATGACATAATACTGTTCCTATGTCTGGGGATTAAATGGATGATCAGACACGATGGGCCGAATGACATAATACTGTTCCAAAGTCTGATTATAAACTGGAGAATCAGACGTCATGGCCCGAATGACATAATACTGTTCATATGTCTGATGATAGAATGGAGGATCAGACGCCATGGGCCGAATGCCATAATACTGTTCCTATGTCTGATGATAAAATGGACGATCAGACGACATGGGCGAATGACATAATACTGTTCCTATGTCTGATGATAGAATGAGGGAGCAGACTCCATGGGCCGAATGACATAATACTGTTCCTATGTCTGATGACAGAATAGAGGATCAGACGCCGTGGGCTGAATGACATGATACTGTTCCTATGTCTGTTGATAGAATGGAGGATCAGTCACCATGGGCCGAATGACACAATACTGTTCCTATGTCTGATGACAGAATAGAGGATCAGACGCCGTGGGCTGAATGACATGATACTGTTCCTATGTCTGATGACAGAATAGAGGATCAGACGCCGTGGGCTGAATGACATGATACTGTTCCTATGTCTGTTGATAGAATGGAGGATCAGTCACCATGGGCCGAATGACATAATACTGTTCCTCTGTCTGATGATAAAATAGAGGAACAGATGCCATGGGCCAAATGACATAATACTGTTCCTCTGTCTGATGATAGAATGGAGGATCAGACACCATGGCCCGAATGACATAATACTGTTCCTAAGTCTAATGATAAAATGGAGGATCAGACGCCATGGGCCGAATGCCATAATACTGTTCCGATGTCTGATGATAGAATGGAGGAGCAGAATCCATGGGCCGAATGACATAATAGTGTTCCTATGTCTGATGATAAAATGGAGGAACGGATGCCATGGGCCGAATAACATAATACTGTTCCTATGTCTGATGATAAAATGGAGGAACGGATGCCATGGGCCGAATGACATAATACTGTTCCTATGTCTGATGATAGAATGAGGGAGCAGAATCCATGGGCCGAATGACATAATACTGTTCCTATGTCTGATGATAGAATGAGGGAGCAGACTCCATGGGCCGAATGACATAATACTGTTCCTGTGTCTGGTGATTAAATGGATGATCAGACACGATGGGCCGAATGACATAATACTGTTCCAAAGTCTGATTATAAACTGGAGAATCAGACGTCATGGCCCGAATGTCATAATACTGTTCCTCTGACTGACGATAAAATGGAGGATCAGACGCCATGTGCCGAATGACATAATACTGTTCCTATGACTGATGATAGAATGAGGGAGCAGAATCCATGGGCCAAATGACATAATACTGTTCCTATGTCTGATGATAGAATGGAGGATCAGACGCCATGGCCAGAATGTCATAATACTGTTCCGATGTCTGATCATAAAATGGAGGATCAGACGACATGGGCGAATGACATAATACTGTTCCTCTGTCTGAAGATAAAATGGAGGATCAGACGCCATGGGCCAAATGACAAAATACTGTTCCTATGACTGATGATAGAATGAGGGTGCAGAATCCATGGTCCGAATGACATAATACTGTTCCTCTGTCTGATGATAAAATGGATGATCAGACGCCATGGGCCAAATGACAAAATACTGTTCCTATGACTGATGATAGAATCAGGGTGCAGAATCCATGGTCCGTATGACATAATACTGTTCCTATGTCTGATGATAAAATGGATAATCAGACGCCATGGGCCGAATGACAAAATACTGTTCCTATGACTGATGATAAAATGGAGGATCAGACGCCATGGGCCGAATGACATAATACTGTTCCTATGACTGATGATAGAATGAGGGTGCAGAATCCATGGGCCGAATGACATAATACTGTTCCTATGTCTGATGATAGAATGAGGGAGCAGACTCCATGGGCTGAATGACATAATACTGTTCCTATGTCTGATGATAAAATGGAGGATCAGACGTCATGGCCCGAATGTCATAATACTGTTCCTCTGTCTGATGATAAAATGGAGGATCAGACGCCATGGTCCGAATAACATAATACTGTTCCTCTGTCTGAAGATAAAATGGAGGATCAGACGCCATGGGCCGAATGACATAATACTGTTCCTAAGTCTGATGATAAAATGGACGATCAGACGACATGGGCGAATGACATAATACTGTTCCTATGACTAATGATAGAATGAGGGAGCAGACTCCATGGGCCGAATGACATAATACTGTTCCTATGTCTGATGATAAAATGCAGGATCAGACGCCATGGGCCGAATGACATAATACTGTTCCTATGACTGATGATAGAATGAGGGAGCAGACTCCATGGGCCGAATGACATAATACTGTTCCTATGTCTGGTGATTAAATGGTGAATCAGACACCATGGGCCGAAAGACATAATACTGTTCCTATGACTGATGATAGAATGAGGGAGCAGAATCCATGGGCAGAATGACATAATACTGTTCCTCTGTCTGATGATAAAATGGAGGATCAGACGCCATGGGCCGAATGACATAATACTGTTCCTATGTCTGATGATAGAATGGAGGATCAGACGTCATGGCCCGAATGTCATAATACTGTTCCTCTGTCTGATGATAAAATGCAGGATCAGACGCCATGGGCTGAATGACATAATACTGTTCCTATGTCTGATGATAAAATGGAGGAACGGATGCCATGGGCAGAATGACATAATACTGTTCCTACGTCTGATGACGGAATGAGGGAGCAGACTCCATGGGCCGAATGACATAATACTGTTCCTATGTCTGATGATAGAATAGAGGATCAGACGCCATGGGCCGAATGACATAATACTGTTCCTATGTCTGATGATAAAATGGAGGAACGGATGCCATGGGCAGAATGACATAATACTGTTCCTACGTCTGATGACGGAATGAGGGAGCAGACTCCATGGGCCGAATGACATAATACTGTTCCTATGTCTGATGATAGAATAGAGGATCAGACGCCATGGGCCGAATGACATAATACTGTTCCTATGTCTGATGACAGAATAGAGCATCAGACGCCGTGGGCCGAAAGACATGATACTGTAACTATGTCTCTTGATAGAATGGAGGATCAGTCGCCATGAGCTGAATGACATAATACTGTTCCTCTGTCTGATGATAAAATAGAGGAACAGATGCCATGGGCCGAATGACATAATACTGTTCCTCTGTCTGATGATAAAATGGAGGATCAGACAGCATGGGCTGAATGACATAATACTTTTCCTATGTCTGATGATAGAATGGAGGATCAGACGCCATGGCCCGAATGTCATAATACTGTTCCTAAGTCTGATGATAAAATGGACGATCAGACGACATGGGCGAATGACATAATACTGTTCCTATGTCTGATGATAAAATGGAGGATCAGTCGCCATGGGCCGAATGACATAATACTGTTCCTATGTCTGTTGATAGAATGGAGGATCAGACTCCATGGGCCGAATGACATAATACTGTTCCTATGTCTGATGATAAAATGGAGGAACGGATGCTATGGGCCGAATGACATAATACTGTTCCTATGACTGATGATAGAATGAGGGAGCAGAATCCATGGACCGAATGACATAATACTGTTCCTCTGTCTGAAGATAAAATGGAGGATCAGACGCCTTGGGCCGAATGACATAATACTGTTCCTATGGCTGATGATAGAATGGAGGAGCAGAATCCATGGGCCGAATGACATAATACTGTTCCTAAGTCTGATGATAAAATGGAGGAACGGATGCCATGGGCCGAATGATATAATACTGTTCCTATGTCTGATGACAGAATGAGGGAGCAGACTCCATGGGCCGAATGACATAATACTGTTCCTTTTTCTGAAGATAAAATGGATGATCAGACGCCATGGGCCAAATGACAAAATACTGTTCCTATGACTGATGGTAGAATGAGGGTGCAGAATCCATGGTCCGAAATATATAATACTGTTCCTATGTCTGATGATAAAATGGATGATCAGACGCCATGGGCCGAATGACATAATACTGTTCATATGACTGATGATAGAATGAGGGTGCAGAATCCATGGGCCGAATGACATAATACTGTTCCTCTGTCTGATGATAAAATGGATGATCAGACGCCATGGGCCGAATGACAAAATACTGTTCCTCTGACTGATGATAGAATGAGGGTGCAGAATCCATGGGCCGAATGACATAATACTGTTCCTAAGTCTGATGATAAAATGGAGGATCAGACGCCATGGGCCGAATGACATAATACTGTTCCTCTGTCTGATGATAAAATGGAGGATCAGACGCCATGGGCCGAATCACATAATACTGTTCCTATGTCTGATGATAGAATGGAGGAGCAGAATCCATGGGCCGAATGACATAATACTGTTCCTATGTCTGATGATAAAATGGAGGATCAGACGCAATGGGCCGAATGACATAATACTGTTCCTATGTCTGATGATAAAATGGAGGATCAGACGCAATGGGCCGAAAGACATAATACTGTTCCTATGACTGATGATAGAATGAGGGAGTAGAATCCATGGGCCGAATGACATAATACTGTTCCTATGTCTGATGATAAAATGGTGGATCTGACACCATGGGCCGAATGACATAATACTGTTCCTATGACTGATGATAAAATGGCGGATCAGACGTCATAGCCCGAATGTCATAATACTGTTCCTCTGTCTGATGATAAAATGCAGGATCAGACGCCATGCGCTGAATGACATAATACTGTTCCTATGTCTGATGATAAAATGGAGGAACGGATGCCATGGGCAGAATGACTTAATACTGTTCCTATGTCTGATGACAGAATGAGGGAGCAGACTCCATGGGCCGAATGACATAATTCTGTTCCTATGTCTGATGACAGAATAGAGGATCAGACGCCGTGGGCCGAATGACATGATACTGTTCCTATGTCTGTTAATAGAATGGAGGATCAGTCACCATGGGCCGAATGACATAATACTGTTCCTCTGTCTGATGATTAAATAAAGGAACAGATGCCATGGGCTGAATGACATAATACTGTTCCTATGTCTGATGATAGAATGAGGGAGCAGACACCATGGGCCGAATGACATAATACTGTTCCTATGTCTGGGGATTAAATGGATGATCAGACACGATGGGCCGAATGCCATAATACTGTTCCTATGTCTGATGATAAAATGGACGATCAGACGACATGGGCGAATGACATAATACTGTTCCTATGTCTGATGATAGAATGGGGGAGCAGACTCCATGGGCCGAATGACATAATACTGTTCCTATGTCTGATGATAAAATGGAGGAACGGATGCCATGGGCCGAATGACATAATACTGTTCCTATGTCTAATGACAGAATGAGCGAGCAGACTCCATGGGCCGAATGACATAATACTGTTCCTCTGTCTGATGATAAAATGGAGGATCAGACGCAATGTGCCGAATGACATAATACTGTTCCTATGTCTGATGATAGAATGGAGGATCAGACGCCATGGGCCGAATGACATAATACTGTTCCTATGTCTGATGATAAAATGGAGGATCAGACGCCATGGGCCGAATGACATAATACTGTTCCTATGACTGATGATAGAATGAGGGAGCAGAATCAATGGGCCGAATGACATTATACTGTTCCTATGACTGATGATAGAATGAGGGAGCAGACTCCATGGGCCGAATGACATAATACTGTTCCTATGTCTGATGACAGAATGAGGGAGCAGACTCCATGGGCCGAATGACATAATACTGTTCCTCTGTCTGATGATAAAATGGAGGATCAGACGCCATGGGCTGAATGACATAATACTGTTCCTATGTCTGATGATAAAATGGAGGAACGGATGCCATGGGCAGAATGACATAATACTGTTCCTACGTCTGATGACGGAATGAGGGAGCAGACTCCATGGGCCGAATGACATAATACTGTTCCTATGTCTGATGATAAAATGGAGGATCAGTCACCATGGGCTGAATGACATAATACTGTTCCTCTGTCTGATGATAAAATAGAGGAACAGATGCCATGGGCCGAATGACATAATACTGTTCCTCTGTCTGATGATAAAATGGAGGATCAGACAGCATGGGCTGAATGACATAATACTGTTCCTATGTCTGATGATAGAATGGAGGATCAGACGCCATGGCCCGAATGTCATAATACTGTTCCTAAGTCTGATGATAAAATGGACGATCAGACGACATGGGCCGAATGACATAATACTGTTCCTATGTCTGATGATAAAATGGAGGATCAGTCGCCATGGGCCGAATGACATAATACTGTTCCTATGTCTGATGATAAAATGGAGGAACGGATGCCATGGGCCGAATGACATAATACTGTTCCTATGTCTGATGACAGAATGAGGGAGCAGACTCCATGGGCCGAATGACATAATACTGTTCCTCTGTCTGATGATAAAATGGAGGATCAGACGCCATGGGCTGAATGACATAATACTGTTCCTATGTCTGATGATAAAATGGAGGAACGGATGCCATGGGCAGAATGACATAATACTGTTCCTACGTCTGATGACGGAATGAGGGAGCAGACTCCATGGGCCGAATGACATAATACTGTTCCTATGTCTGATGATAAAATGGAGGATCAGTCATTATGGGCTGAATGACATAATACTGTTCCTCTGTCTGATGATAAAATAGAGGAACAGATGCCATGGGCCGAATGACATAATACTGTTCCTATGTCTGATGATAAAATGGAGGAACGGATGCCATGGGCCGAATGACATAATACTGTTCCTATGTCTGATGACAGAATGAGGGAGCAGACTCCATGGGCCGAATGACATAATACTGTTCCTATGTCTGATGATAGAATGAGGGAGCAGACTCCATGGGCCGAATGACATAATACTGTTCCTATGTCTGATGATAAAATGGAGGATCAGACTCCATGGCCCGAATGACATAATACTGTTCCTCTGTCTGATGATAAAATGGAGGATCAGACGCCATGGGCCGAATGACATAATACTGTTCCTATGTCTGATGATAGAATGAGGGAGCAGACTCCATGGGCCGAATGACATAATACTGTTCCTATGTCTGATGATAGAATGAGGGAGCAGACGCCATGGCCCGAATGTCACAATACTGTTCTTATGTCTGATGATAAAATGGTGGATCTGACACCATGGGCCGAATGACATAATACTGTTCCTATGTCTGATGATAAAATGGCGGATCAGACGTCATGGCCCGAATGTCATAATACTGTTCCTCTGTCTGATGATAAAATGCAGGATCAGACGCCATGCGCTGAATGACATAATACTGTTCCTATGTCTGATGATAAAATGGAGGAACGGATGCCATGGGCAGAATGACTTAATACTGTTCCTATGTCTGATGACAGAATGAGGGAGCAGACTCCATGGGCCGAATGACATAATTCTGTTCCTATGTCTGATGACAGAATAGAGGATCGGACGCCGTGGGCCGAATGACATAATACTGTTCCTCTTTCTGATGATAAAATGGAGGATCAGACGCCATGGGCTGAATGACATAATACTGCTCCTATGTCTGATGATAGAATGGAGGATCAGACGCCATGGCCCGAATGTCATAATACTGCTCCTATGTCTGATGACAGAATGAGGGAGCAGACTCCATGGGCCGAATGACATAATACTGTTCCTATGTCTGATGATAAAATGGAGGATCAGAGGCCATGGGCCGAATGACATAATACTGTTCCTATGTCTGGTGATTAAATGGTGGATCAGACACCCTGAGCCTAATGACATAATACTGTTCCTATGTCTGATGATAAAATGGAGGATCAGACGTCATGGCCCGAATGTCATAATACTATTCCTCTGTCTGATGATAAAATGGAGGATCAGACGCCATGGGCCGAACGACATAATACTGTTCCTCTGTCTGATGATAGAATGAGGGAGCAGACTCCATGGGCCGAATGACATAATACTGTTCCTATGTCTGATGATATAATGGAGGATCAGACACCCTGGGTCTAATGACATAATACTGTTCCTATGTCTGATTATAAAATGGAGGATCAGACGCCATGGGCCGAATGACATAATACTGTTCCTATGTCTGATGATAGAATGAGGGAGCAGACTCCATGGCCCGAATGACATAATACTGTTCCTCTGTCTGATGATAAAATGGAGGATCAGACGCCATGGGCCGAATGACATAATACTGTTCCTATGTCTGATGATAGAATGAGGGAGCAGACTCCATGGGCCGAAGGACATAATACTGATCCTATGTCTGGTGATTAAATGGTGGATCAGACACCCTGGGCCTAATGACATAATACTGTTCCTATGTCTGATGATAAAATGGAGGATCAGACGCCATGGCCCGAATAACATAATACTGTACCTACGTCTGATGATAGAATGGTGGAACAGACGCCATGGGACAAATGATATAATACTGTTCCTCTGTCTGATGATAAAATGGAGGATCAGACGCCATGGGCCGAATGACATAATACTGTTCCTATGTCTGATGATAGAATGGAGGAGCAGAATCCATGGGCCGAATGACATAATACTGTTCCTATGTCTGATGATAAAATGGAGGAACGGATGCCATGGGCCGAATGACATAATACTGTTCCTCTGTCTGATGACAGAATGAGGGAGCAGACTCCATGGGCCGAATGACATAATACTGTTCCTCTGTCTGATGATAAAATGGAGGATCAGACGCCATGGGCCGAATGACATAATACTGTTCCTATGTCTTGTGATTAAATGGTGGATCAGACACCATGGGCCGAAAGACATAATACTGTTCCTATGACTGATGATAGAATGAGGGAGCAGAATCCATGGGCCGAATGACATAATACTGTTCCTCTGTCTGATGATAGAATGAGGGAGCAGACGCCATGGCCCGAATGTCACAATACTGTTCTTATGTCTGATGATAAAATGGTGGATCTGACACCATGGGCCGAATGACATAATACTGTTCCTATGTCTGATGATAAAATGGCGGATCAGACGTCATGGCCCGAATGTCATAATACTGTTCCTCTGTCTGATGATAAAATGCAGGATCAGACGCCATGCGCTGAATGACATAATACTGTTCCTATGTCTGATGATAAAATGGAGGAACGGATGCCATGGGCAGAATGACTTAATACTGTTCCTATGTCTGATGACAGAATGAGGGAGCAGACTCCATGGGCCGAATGACATAATTCTGTTCCTAAGTCTGATGATAAAATGGAGGATCAGACGCCATGGGCCGAATGACAAAATACTGTTCCTATGACTGATGGTAGAATGAGGGTGCAGAATCCATGGTCCGAATGACATAATACTGTTCCTATGTCTGATGATAAAATGGATGATCAGACGCCATGGGCCGAATGACAAAATACTGTTCCTCTGTCTGATGATAAAATGGAGGATCAGACACCATGGGCGGAATGACATAATACTGTTCCTCTGTCTGATGATAAAATGGAGGATCAGACGCCATGGGCCGAATGACAAAATACTGTTCCTATGACTGATGATAGAATGAGGGTGCAGAATCCATGGGCCGAATGACATAATAATGTTCCTATGTCTGATGATAAAATGGAGGATCAGACGTCATGGCCCGAATGTCATAATACTGTTCCTCTGTCTGATGATAAAATGGAGGATCAGACGCCATGGTCCGAATAACATAATACTGTTCCTCTGTCTGAAGATAAAATGGAGGATCAGACGCCATGGGCCGAATGACATAATACTGTTCCTAAGTCTGATGATAAAATGGACGATCAGACGACATGGGCGAATGACATAATACTGTTCCTATGTGTGATGATAAAATGGAGGATCAGACGCCATTGGCCGAATGACATAATACTGTTCCTATGACTGATGATAGAATGAGGGAGCAGAATCAATGGGCCGAATGACATTATACTGTTCCTATGACTGATGATAGAATGAGGGAGCAGACTCCATGGGCCGAATGACATAATACTGTTCCTATGTCTGGTGATTAAATGGTGGATCAGACACCATGGGCCGAAAGACATAATACTGTTCCTACGTCTGATGACGGAATGAGGGAGCAGACTCCATGGGCCGAATGACATAATACTGTTCCTATGTCTGATGATAAAATGGAGGATCAGTCACCATGGGCTGAATGACATAATACTGTTCCTCTGTCTGATGATAAAATAGAGGAACAGATGCCATGGGCCGAATGACATAATACTGTTCCTCTGTCTGATGATAAAATGGAGGATCAGACAGCATGGGCTGAATGACATAATACTGTTCCTATGTCTGATGATAGAATGGAGGATCAGACGCCATGGCCCGAATGTCATAATACTGTTCCTAAGTCTGATGATAAAATGGACGATCAGACGACATGGGCCGAATGACATAATACTGTTCCTATGTCTGATGATAAAATGGAGGATCAGTCGCCATGGGCCGAATGACATAATACTGTTCCTATGTCTGATGATAAAATGGAGGAACGGATGCCATGGGCCGAATGACATAATACTGTTCCTATGTCTGATGACAGAATGAGGGAGCAGACTCCATGGGCCGAATGACATAATACTGTTCCTCTGTCTGATGATAAAATGGAGGATCAGACGCCATGGGCTGAATGACATAATACTGTTCCTATGTCTGATGATAAAATGGAGGAACGGATGCCATGGGCAGAATGACATAATACTGTTCCTACGTCTGATGACGGAATGAGGGAGCAGACTCCATGGGCCGAATGACATAATACTGTTCCTATGTCTGATGATAAAATGGAGGATCAGTCATTATGGGCTGAATGACATAATACTGTTCCTCTGTCTGATGATAAAATAGAGGAACAGATGCCATGGGCCGAATGACATAATACTGTTCCTATGTCTGATGATAAAATGGAGGAACGGATGCCATGGGCCGAATGACATAATACTGTTCCTATGTCTGATGACAGAATGAGGGAGCAGACTCCATGGGCCGAATGACATAATACTGTTCCTATGTCTGATGATAGAATGAGGGAGCAGACTCCATGGGCCGAATGACATAATACTGTTCCTATGTCTGATGATAAAATGGAGGATCAGACTCCATGGCCCGAATGACATAATACTGTTCCTCTGTCTGATGATAAAATGGAGGATCAGACGCCATGGGCCGAATGACATAATACTGTTCCTATGTCTGATGATAGAATGAGGGAGCAGACTCCATGGGCCGAATGACATAATACTGTTCCTATGTCTGATGATAGAATGAGGGAGCAGACGCCATGGCCCGAATGTCACAATACTGTTCTTATGTCTGATGATAAAATGGTGGATCTGACACCATGGGCCGAATGACATAATACTGTTCCTATGTCTGATGATAAAATGGCGGATCAGACGTCATGGCCCCAATGTCATAATACTGTTCCTCTGTCTGATGATAAAATGCAGGATCAGACGCCATGCGCTGAATGACATAATACTGTTCCTATGTCTGATGATAAAATGGAGGAACGGATGCCATGGGCAGAATGACTTAATACTGTTCCTATGTCTGATGACAGAATGAGGGAGCAGACTCCATGGGCCGAATGACATAATTCTGTTCCTATGTCTGATGACAGAATAGAGGATCGGACGCCGTGGGCCGAATGACATAATACTGTTCCTCTTTCTGATGATAAAATGGAGGATCAGACGCCATGGGCTGAATGACATAATACTGCTCCTATGTCTGATGATAGAATGGAGGATCAGACGCCATGGCCCGAATGTCATAATACTGCTCCTATGTCTGATGACAGAATGAGGGAGCAGACTCCATGGGCCGAATGACATAATACTGTTCCTCTGTCTGATGATAAAATGGAGGATCAGACAGCATGGGCTGAATGACATAATACTGTTCCTATGTCTGATGATAGAATGGAGGATCAGACGCCATGGCCCGAATGTCATAATACTGTTCCTAAGTCTGATGATAAAATGGACGATCAGACGACATGGGCCGAATGACATAATACTGTTCCTATGTCTGATGATAAAATGGAGGATCAGTCGCCATGGGCCGAATGACATAATACTGTTCCTATGTCTGATGATAAAATGGAGGAACGGATGCCATGGGCCGAATGACATAATACTGTTCCTATGTCTGATGACAGAATGAGGGAGCAGACTCCATGGGCCGAATGACATAATACTGTTCCTCTGTCTGATGATAAAATGGAGGATCAGACGCCATGGGCTGAATGACATAATACTGTTCCTATGTCTGATGATAAAATGGAGGAACGGATGCCATGGGCAGAATGACATAATACTGTTCCTACGTCTGATGACGGAATGAGGGAGCAGACTCCATGGGCCGAATGACATAATACTGTTCCTATGTCTGATGATAAAATGGAGGATCAGTCATTATGGGCTGAATGACATAATACTGTTCCTCTGTCTGATGATAAAATAGAGGAACAGATGCCATGGGCCGAATGACATAATACTGTTCCTATGTCTGATGATAAACTGGAGGAACGGATGCCATGGGCCGAATGACATAATACTGTTCCTATGTCTGATGACAGAATGAGGGAGCAGACTCCATGGGCCGAATGACATAATACTGTTCCTATGTCTGATGATAGAATGAGGGAGCAGACTCCATGGGCCGAATGACATAATACTGTTCCTATGTCTGATGATAAAATGGAGGATCAGACTCCATGGCCCGAATGACATAATACTGTTCCTCTGTCTGATGATAAAATGGAGGATCAGACGCCATGGGCCGAATGACATAATACTGTTCCTATGTCTGATGATAGAATGAGGGAGCAGACTCCATGGGCCGAATGACATAATACTGTTCCTATGTCTGATGATAGAATGAGGGAGCAGACGCCATGGCCCGAATGTCACAATACTGTTCTTATGTCTGATGATAAAATGGTGGATCTGACACCATGGGCCGAATGACATAATACTGTTCCTATGTCTGATGATAAAATGGCGGATCAGACGTCATGGCCCGAATGTCATAATACTGTTCCTCTGTCTGATGATAAAATGCAGGATCAGACGCCATGCGCTGAATGACATAATACTGTTCCTATGTCTGATGATAAAATGGAGGAACGGATGCCATGGGCAGAATGACTTAATACTGTTCCTATGTCTGATGACAGAATGAGGGAGCAGACTCCATGGGCCGAATGACATAATTCTGTTCCTATGTCTGATGACAGAATAGAGGATCGGACGCCGTGGGCCGAATGACATAATACTGTTCCTCTTTCTGATGATAAAATGGAGGATCAGACGCCATGGGCTGAATGACATAATACTGCTCCTATGTCTGATGATAGAATGGAGGATCAGACGCCATGGCCCGAATGTCATAATACTGCTCCTATGTCTGATGACAGAATGAGGGAGCAGACTCCATGGGCCGAATGACATAATACTGTTCCTATGTCTGATGATAAAATGGAGGATCAGAGGCCATGGGCCGAATGACATAATACTGTTCCTATGTCTGGTGATTAAATGGTGGATCAGACACCCTGAGCCTAATGACATAATACTGTTCCTATGTCTGATGATAAAATGGAGGATCAGACGTCATGGCCCGAATGTCATAA
Organism: Hypanus sabinus; assembly: GCF_030144855.1. NCBI lineage: Eukaryota > Metazoa > Chordata > Chondrichthyes > Myliobatiformes > Dasyatidae > Hypanus > Hypanus sabinus. The sequence continues at coordinate 4,848,177 of NC_082736.1, forward strand.
TACTATTCCTCTGTCTGATGATAAAATGGAGGATCAGACGCCATGGGCCGAACGACATAATACTGTTCCTCTGATGATAGAATGAGGGAGCAGACTCCATGGGCCGAATGACATAATACTGTTCCTATGTCTGATGATATAATGGAGGATCAGACACCCTGGGTCTAATGACATAATACTGTTCCTATGTCTGATTATAAAATGGAGGATCAGACGCCATGGGCCGAATGACATAATACTGTTCCTATGTCTGATGATAGAATGAGGGAGCAGACTCCATGGCCCGAATGACATAATACTGTTCCTCTGTCTGATGATAAAATGGAGGATCAGACGCCATGGGCCGAATGACATAATACTGTTCCTATGTCTGATGATAGAATGAGGGAGCAGACTCCATGGGCCGAAGGACATAATACTGTTCCTATGTCTGGTGATTAAATGGTGGATCAGACACCCTGGGCCTAATGACATAATACTGTTCCTATGTCTGATGATATAATGGAGGATCAGACGCCAAGGCCCGAATAACATAATACTGTACCTATATCTGATGATAGAATGGTGGAACAGACGCCATGGGACGAATGATATAATACTGTTCTTCTGTCTGAAGATAAAATGGAGGATCAGACGCCATGGGCCGAATGACATAATACTGTTCCTATGTCTGATGATATAATGGAGGATCAGACACCCTGGGTCTAATGACATAATACTGTTCCTATGTCTGATGATAAAATGGAGGATCAGACGCCATGGCCCGAATAACATAATACTGTACCTACGTCTGATGATAGAATGGTGGAACAGACGCCATGGGACAAATGATATAATACTGTTCCTCTGTCTGATGATAAAATGGAGGATCAGACGCCATGGGCCGAATGACATAATACTGTTCCTATGTCTGATGATAGAATGGAGGAGCAGAATCCATGGGCCGAATGACATAATACTGTTCCTATGTCTGATGATAAAATGGAGGAACGGATGCCATGGGCCGAATGACATAATACTGTTCCTCTGTCTGATGACAGAATGAGGGAGCAGACTCCATGGGCCGAATGACATAATACTGTTCCTCTGTCTGATGATAAAATGGAGGATCAGACGCCATGGGCCGAATGACATAATACTGTTCCTATGTCTTGTGATTAAATGGTGGATCAGACACCATGGGCCGAAAGACATAATACTGTTCCTATGACTGATGATAGAATGAGGGAGCAGAATCCATGGGCCGAATGACATAATACTGTTCCTCTGTCTGATGATAGAATGAGGGAGCAGACGCCATGGCCCGAATGTCACAATACTGTTCTTATGTCTGATGATAAAATGGTGGATCTGACACCATGGGCCGAATGACATAATACTGTTCCTATGTCTGATGATAAAATGGCGGATCAGACGTCATGGCCCGAATGTCATAATACTGTTCCTCTGTCTGATGATAAAATGCAGGATCAGACGCCATGCGCTGAATGACATAATACTGTTCCTATGTCTGATGATAAAATGGAGGAACGGATGCCATGGGCAGAATGACTTAATACTGTTCCTATGTCTGATGACAGAATGAGGGAGCAGACTCCATGGGCCGAATGACATAATTCTGTTCCTAAGTCTGATGATAAAATGGAGGATCAGACGCCATGGGCCGAATGACAAAATACTGTTCCTATGACTGATGGTAGAATGAGGGTGCAGAATCCATGGTCCGAATGACATAATACTGTTCCTATGTCTGATGATAAAATGGATGATCAGACGCCATGGGCCGAATGACAAAATACTGTTCCTCTGTCTGATGATAAAATGGAGGATCAGACACCATGGGCGGAATGACATAATACTGTTCCTCTGTCTGATGATAAAATGGAGGATCAGACGCCATGGGCCGAATGACAAAATACTGTTCCTATGACTGATGATAGAATGAGGGTGCAGAATCCATGGGCCGAATGACATAATAATGTTCCTATGTCTGATGATAAAATGGAGGATCAGACGTCATGGCCCGAAAGTCATAATACTGTTCCTCTGTCTGATGATAAAATGGAGGATCAGACGCCATGGTCCGAATAACATAATACTGTTCCTCTGTCTGAAGATAAAATGGAGGATCAGACGCCATGGGCCGAATGACATAATACTGTTCCTAAGTCTGATGATAAAATGGACGATCAGACGACATGGGCGAATGACATAATACTGTTCCTATGTCTGATGATAAAATGGAGGATCAGACGCCATGGGCCGAATGACATAATACTGTTCCTATGACTGATGATAGAATGAGGGAGCAGAATCAATGGGCCGAATGACATTATACTGTTCCTATGACTGATGATAGAATGAGGGAGCAGACTCCATGGGCCGAATGACATAATACTGTTCCTATGTCTGGTGATTAAATGGTGGATCAGACACCATGGGCCGAAAGACATAATACTGTTCCTATGACTGATGATAGAATGAGGGAGCAGAATCCATGGGCAGAATGACATAATAATGTTCCTCTGTCTGATGATAAAATGGAGGATCAGACGCCATGGGCCGAATGACATAATACTGTTCCTATGTCTGATGATAGAATGGAGGATCAGACGTCATGGCCCGAATGTCATAATACTGTTCCTCTGTCTGATGATAAAATGCAGGATCAGACGCCATGGGCTGAATGACATAATACTGTTCCAATGTCTGATGATAAAATGGAGGAACGGATGCCATGGGCAGAATGACATAATACTGTTCCTACGTCTGATGACGGAATGAGGGAGCAGACTCCATGGGCCGAATGACATAATACTGTTCCTATGTCTGATGATAGAATGGAGGATCAGATGTCATGGCCCGAATGTCATAATACTGTTCCTCTGTCTGATGATAAAATGGAGGATCAGACTCCATGGGCCGAATGACATAATACTGTTCCTATGTCTGATGATAGAATAGAGGATCAGACGCCATGGGCCGAATGACATAATACTGTTCCTAAGTCTGATGATAAAATGGACGATCAGACGACATGGGCGAATGACATAATACTGTTCCTATGTCTGATGATAAAATGGAGGATCAGTCGCCATGGGCCGAATGACATAACACTGTTCCTCTGTCTGATGATAAAATGGAGGATCAGTCGCCATGGGCCGAATGACATAATACTGTTCCTATGTCTGATGATAAAATGGAGGAACGGATGCCATGGGCCGAATGACATAATACTGTTCCTATGTCTGATGATAGAATGAGGGAGCAGACTCCATGGGCAGAATGACATAATACTGTTCCTATGCCTGATGATAAAATGGAGGATCAGACGCCATGGGCCAAATGACATAATACTGTTCCTATGTCTGATGATAGAATGAGGGAGCAGACTCCATGGGCCGAATGACATAATACTGTTCCTATGTCTGATGATAAAATGGAGGATCAGACTCCATGGCCCGAATGACATAATACTGTTCCTCTGTCTGATGATAAAATGGAGGATCAGACGCCATGGGCCGAATGACATAATACTGTTCCTATGTCTGATGATAGAATGAGGGAGCAGACTCCATGGGCCGAATGACATAATACTGTTCCTATGTCTGATGATAGAATGAGGGAGCAGACGCCATGGCCCGAATGTCACAATACTGTTCTTATGTCTGATGATAAAATGGTGGATCTGACACCATGGGCCGAATGACATAATACTGTTCCTATGTCTGATGATAAAATGGCGGATCAGACGTCATGGCCCGAATGTCATAATACTGTTCCTCTGTCTGATGATAAAATGCAGGATCAGACGCCATGCGCTGAATGACATAATACTGTTCCTATGTCTGATGATAAAATGGAGGAACGGATGCCATGGGCAGAATGACTTAATACTGTTCCTATGTCTGATGACAGAATGAGGGAGCAGACTCCATGGGCCGAATGACATAATTCTGTTCCTATGTCTGATGACAGAATAGAGGATCGGACGCCGTGGGCCGAATGACATAATACTGTTCCTCTTTCTGATGATAAAATGGAGGATCAGACGCCATGGGCTGAATGACATAATACTGCTCCTATGTCTGATGATAGAATGGAGGATCAGACGCCATGGCCCGAATGTCATAATACTGCTCCTATGTCTGATGACAGAATGAGGGAGCAGACTCCATGGGCCGAATGACATAATACTGTTCCTATGTCTGATGATAAAATGGAGGATCAGAGGCCATGGGCCGAATGACATAATACTGTTCCTATGTCTGGTGATTAAATGGTGGATCAGACACCCTGAGCCTAATGACATAATACTGTTCCTATGTCTGATGATAAAATGGAGGATCAGACGTCATGGCCCGAATGTCATAATACTATTCCTCTGTCTGATGATAAAATGGAGGATCAGACGCCATGGGCCGAACGACATAATACTGTTCCTCTGATGATAGAATGAGGGAGCAGACTCCATGGGCCGAATGACATAATACTGTTCCTATGTCTGATGATATAATGGAGGATCAGACACCCTGGGTCTAATGACATAATACTGTTCCTATGTCTGATTATAAAATGGAGGATCAGACGCCATGGGCCGAATGACATAATACTGTTCCTATGTCTGATGATAGAATGAGGGAGCAGACTCCATGGCCCGAATGACATAATACTGTTCCTCTGTCTGATGATAAAATGGAGGATCAGACGCCATGGGCCGAATGACATAATACTGTTCCTATGTCTGATGATAGAATGAGGGAGCAGACTCCATGGGCCGAAGGACATAATACTGTTCCTATGTCTGGTGATTAAATGGTGGATCAGACACCCTGGGCCTAATGACATAATACTGTTCCTATGTCTGATGATATAATGGAGGATCAGACGCCAAGGCCCGAATAACATAATACTGTACCTATATCTGATGATAGAATGGTGGAACAGACGCCATGGGACGAATGATATAATACTGTTCTTCTGTCTGAAGATAAAATGGAGGATCAGACGCCATGGGCCGAATGACATAATACTGTTCCTATGTCTGATGATATAATGGAGGATCAGACACCCTGGGTCTAATGACATAATACTGTTCCTATGTCTGATGATAAAATGGAGGATCAGACGCCATGGCCCGAATAACATAATACTGTACCTACGTCTGATGATAGAATGGTGGAACAGACGCCATGGGACAAATGATATAATACTGTTCCTCTGTCTGATGATAAAATGGAGGATCAGACGCCATGGGCCGAATGACATAATACTGTTCCTATGTCTGATGATAGAATGGAGGAGCAGAATCCATGGGCCGAATGACATAATACTGTTCCTATGTCTGATGATAAAATGGAGGAACGGATGCCATGGGCCGAATGACATAATACTGTTCCTCTGTCTGATGACAGAATGAGGGAGCAGACTCCATGGGCCGAATGACATAATACTGTTCCTCTGTCTGATGATAAAATGGAGGATCAGACGCCATGGGCCGAATGACATAATACTGTTCCTATGTCTTGTGATTAAATGGTGGATCAGACACCATGGGCCGAAAGACATAATACTGTTCCTATGACTGATGATAGAATGAGGGAGCAGAATCCATGGGCCGAATGACATAATACTGTTCCTCTGTCTGATGATAGAATGAGGGAGCAGACGCCATGGCCCGAATGTCACAATACTGTTCTTATGTCTGATGATAAAATGGTGGATCTGACACCATGGGCCGAATGACATAATACTGTTCCTATGTCTGATGATAAAATGGCGGATCAGACGTCATGGCCCGAATGTCATAATACTGTTCCTCTGTCTGATGATAAAATGCAGGATCAGACGCCATGCGCTGAATGACATAATACTGTTCCTATGTCTGATGATAAAATGGAGGAACGGATGCCATGGGCAGAATGACTTAATACTGTTCCTATGTCTGATGACAGAATGAGGGAGCAGACTCCATGGGCCGAATGACATAATTCTGTTCCTAAGTCTGATGATAAAATGGAGGATCAGACGCCATGGGCCGAATGACAAAATACTGTTCCTATGACTGATGGTAGAATGAGGGTGCAGAATCCATGGTCCGAATGACATAATACTGTTCCTATGTCTGATGATAAAATGGATGATCAGACGCCATGGGCCGAATGACAAAATACTGTTCCTCTGTCTGATGATAAAATGGAGGATCAGACACCATGGGCGGAATGACATAATACTGTTCCTCTGTCTGATGATAAAATGGAGGATCAGACGCCATGGGCCGAATGACAAAATACTGTTCCTATGACTGATGATAGAATGAGGGTGCAGAATCCATGGGCCGAATGACATAATAATGTTCCTATGTCTGATGATAAAATGGAGGATCAGACGTCATGGCCCGAAAGTCATAATACTGTTCCTCTGTCTGATGATAAAATGGAGGATCAGACGCCATGGTCCGAATAACATAATACTGTTCCTCTGTCTGAAGATAAAATGGAGGATCAGACGCCATGGGCCGAATGACATAATACTGTTCCTAAGTCTGATGATAAAATGGACGATCAGACGACATGGGCGAATGACATAATACTGTTCCTATGTCTGATGATAAAATGGAGGATCAGACGCCATGGGCCGAATGACATAATACTGTTCCTATGACTGATGATAGAATGAGGGAGCAGAATCAATGGGCCGAATGACATTATACTGTTCCTATGACTGATGATAGAATGAGGGAGCAGACTCCATGGGCCGAATGACATAATACTGTTCCTATGTCTGGTGATTAAATGGTGGATCAGACACCATGGGCCGAAAGACATAATACTGTTCCTATGACTGATGATAGAATGAGGGAGCAGAATCCATGGGCAGAATGACATAATAATGTTCCTCTGTCTGATGATAAAATGGAGGATCAGACGCCATGGGCCGAATGACATAATACTGTTCCTATGTCTGATGATAGAATGGAGGATCAGACGTCATGGCCCGAATGTCATAATACTGTTCCTCTGTCTGATGATAAAATGCAGGATCAGACGCCATGGGCTGAATGACATAATACTGTTCCAATGTCTGATGATAAAATGGAGGAACGGATGCCATGGGCAGAATGACATAATACTGTTCCTACGTCTGATGACGGAATGAGGGAGCAGACTCCATGGGCCGAATGACATAATACTGTTCCTATGTCTGATGATAGAATGGAGGATCAGATGTCATGGCCCGAATGTCATAATACTGTTCCTCTGTCTGATGATAAAATGGAGGATCAGACTCCATGGGCCGAATGACATAATACTGTTCCTATGTCTGATGATAGAATAGAGGATCAGACGCCATGGGCCGAATGACATAATACTGTTCCTAAGTCTGATGATAAAATGGACGATCAGACGACATGGGCGAATGACATAATACTGTTCCTATGTCTGATGATAAAATGGAGGATCAGTCGCCATGGGCCGAATGACATAACACTGTTCCTCTGTCTGATGATAAAATGGAGGATCAGTCGCCATGGGCCGAATGACATAATACTGTTCCTATGTCTGATGATAAAATGGAGGAACGGATGCCATGGGCCGAATGACATAATACTGTTCCTATGTCTGATGATAGAATGAGGGAGCAGACTCCATGGGCAGAATGACATAATACTGTTCCTATGCCTGATGATAAAATGGAGGATCAGACGCCATGGGCCAAATGACATAATACTGTTCCTATGTCTGATGATAGAATGAGGGAGCAGACTCCATGGGCCGAATGACATAATACTGTTCCTATGTCTGGTGATTAAATGGTGGATCAGACACCCTGGGCCTAATGACATAATACTGTTCCTATGTCTGATGATAAAATGGAGGATCAGACGCCATGGCCCGAATGTCATAATACTGTTCCTCTGTCTGAAGATAAAATGGAGTATCAGACGCCATGGGCCGAATGACATAATCCTGTTCCTATATCTGATGATAGAATGACGGAGCAGACTCCATGGGCCGAATGACATAATACTGTTCCTCTGTCTGATGATAAAATGCAGGATCAGACGCCATGGGCTGAATGACATAATACTGTTCATATGTCTGATGATAGAATGGAGGAGCAGAATCCATGGGCCGAATGACATAATACTGTTCCTATGTCTGATTATAGAATGGAGGAGCAGAATCCATGGGCCGAATGACATAATACTGTTCCTATGTCTGATGATAAAATGGAAGAACGGATGCCATGGGCAGAATGACATAATACTGTTCCTATGTCTGATGACAGAATGAGGGATCAGACTCCATGGGCCGAATGACATAATACTGTTCCTATGTCTGATGACAGAATAGAGGATCAGACGCCGTGGGCCGAATGACATGATACTGTTCCTCTGTCTGATGATAAAATGGACGATCAGACGACATGGGCGAATGACATAATACTGTTCCTATGTCTGATGATAAAATGGAGGAACGGATGCCATGGGCCGAATGACATAATACTGTTCCTATGACTGATGATAGAATGAGGGAGCAGAATCCATGGGCCGAATGCCATAATACTGTTCCTATGTCTGATGATAGAATGAAGGAGCAGACTCCATGGGCCGAATGACATAATACTGTTCCTATGTCTGGGTATTAAATGGATGATCCGACACGATGGGCCGAATGACATAATACTGTTCCAAAGTCTGATTATAAACTGGAGAATCAGACGTCATGGCCCGAATGACATAATACTGTTCCTATGTCTGATGATAGAATGGAGGATCAGACGCCATGGGCCGAATGCCATAATACTGTTCCTATGTCTGATGATAAAATGGACGATCAGACGACATGGGCGAATGACATAATACTGTTCCTAAGTCTGATGATAGAATGAGGGAGCAGACTCCATGGGCCGAATGACACAATACTGTTCCTCTGTCTGATGATAAAATAGAGGAACAGATGCCATGGGCCAAATGACATAATACTGTTCCTCTGTCTGATGATAGAATGGAGGATCAGACGCCATGGCCCGAATGTCATAATACTGTTCATAAGTCTGATGATAGAATGGAGGAGCAGAATCCATGGGCCGAATGACATAATACTGTTCCTATGTCTGATGATAGAATGAGGGAACAGAATCCATGGGCCGAATGACATAATACTGTTCCTATGTCTGATGATAGAATGAGGGAGCAGACTCCATCGGCCGAATGACATAATACTGTTCCTCTGTCTGATGATAAAATGTATGATCAGACGCCATGGGCCAAATGACAAAATACTGTTCCTATGACTGATGATAGAATCAGGGTGCAGAATCCATGGTCCGTATGACATAATACTGTTCCTCTGTCTGATGATAAAATGGATGATCAGACGCCATGGGAAAATGACAAAATACTGTTCCTATGACTGATGATAGAATGAGGGTGCAGAATCCAAGGGCCGAATGACATAATACTGTTCCTATGTCTGATGATAGAATGAGGGAGCAGACTCCATGGGCTGAATGACATAATACTGTTCCTATGTCTGATGATAAAATGGAGGATCAGACGTCATGGCCCGAATGTCATAATACTGTTCCTCTGTCTGATGATAAAATGGAGGATCAGACGCCATGGTCCGAATAACATAATACTGTTCCTCTGTCTGAAGATAAAATGGAGGATCAGACGCCATGGGCCGAATGACATAATACTGTTCCTAAGTCTGATGATAAAATGGACGATCAGACGACATGGGCGAATGACATAATACTGTTCCTATGTCTGATGATAAAATGCAGGATCAGAGCCATGGGCCGAATGACATAATACTGTTCCTATGACTGATGATAGAATGAGGGAGCAGAATCAATGGGCCGAATGACATTATACTGTTCCTATGACTGATGACAGAATGAGGGAGCAGACTCCATGGGCCGAATGACATAATACTGTTCCTATGTCTGGTGATTAAATGGTGGATCAGACACCATGGGCCGAAAGACATAATACTGTTCCTATGACTGATGATAGAATGAGGGAGCAGAATCCATGGGCAGAATGACATAATACTGTTCCTCTGTCTGATGATAAAATGGAGGATCAGACGCCATGGGCCGAATGACATAATACTGTTCCTATGTCTGATGATAGAATGGAGGATCAGACGTCATGGCCCGAATGTCATAATACTGTTCCTCTGTCTGATGATAAAATGCAGGATCAGACGCCATGGGCTGAATGACATAATACTGTTCCTATGTCTGATGATAAAATGGAGGAACGGATGCCATGGGCAGAATGACATAATACTGTTCCTACGTCTGATGACGGAATGAGGGAGCAGACTCCATGGGCCGAATGACATAATACTGTTCCTATGTCTGATGACAGAATAGAGGATCAGACGCCGTGGGCCGAATGACATGATACTGTTACTATGTCTCTTGATAGAATGGAGGATCAGTCACCATGGGCTGAATGACATAATACTGTTCCTCTGTCTGATGATAAAATAGAGGAACAGATGCCTTGGGCCGAATGACATAATACTGTTCCTCTGTCTGATGATAAAATGGAGGATCAGACAGCATGGGCTGAATGACATAATACTGTTCCTATGTCTGATGATAGAATGGAGGATCAGACGCCATGGCCCGAATGTCATAATACTGTTCCTAAGTCTGATGATAAAATGGACGATCAGACGACATGGGCCGAATGACATAATACTGTTCCTATGTCTGATGATAAAATGGAGGAACGGATGCCATGGGCCGAATGACATAATACTGTTCCTATGTCTGATGACAGAATGAGGGAGCAGACTCCATGGGCCGAATGACATAATACTGTTCCTATGTCTGATGACAGAATAGAGGATCAGACGCCGTGGGCCGAATGACATGATACTGTTCCTATGTCTGTTGATAGAATGGAGGATCAGTCGCCATGGGCCGAATGACATAATACTGTTCCTATGTCTGATGATAAAATGGAGGAACGGATGCTATGGGCCGAATGAGATAATACTGTTCCTATGTCTGATGATAGAATGGAGGATCAGACGCCATGGCCCGAATGTCATAATACTGTTCCTATGTCTGATGATAAAATGGAGGATCAGACGACATGGGCGAATGACATAATACTGTTCCTCTGTCTGAAGATAAAATGGAGGATCAGACGCCATGGGCCAAATGACAAAATACTGTTCCTATGACTGATGATAGAATGAGGGTGCAGAATCCATGGTCCGAATGACATAATACTGTTCCTCTGTCTGATGATAAAATGGATGATCAGACGCCATGGGCCAAATGACAGAATACTGTTCCTATGACTGATGATAGAATCAGGGTGCAGAATCCATGGTCCGTATGACATAATACTGTTCCTATGTCTGATGATAAAATGGATGATCAGACGCCATGGGCCGAATGACAAAATACTGTTCCTATGACTGATGATAGAATGAGGGTGCAGAATCCATGGGCCGAATGACATAATACTGTTCCTATGTCTGATGATAGAATGAGGGAGCAGACTCCATGGGCTGAATGACATAATACTGTTCCTATGTCTGATGATAAAATGGAGGATCAGACGTCATGGCCCGAATGTCATAATACTGTTCCTCTGTCTGATGATAAAATGGAGGATCAGACGCCATGGTCCGAATAACATAATACTGTTCCTCTGTCTGAAGATAAAATGGAGGATCAGACGCCATGGGCCGAATGACATAATACTGTTCCTAAGTCTGATGATAAAATGGACGATCAGACGACATGGGCGAATGACATAATACTGTTCCTATTTCTGATGATAAAATGGAGGATCAGACACCATGGGCCGAAAGACATAATACTGTTCCTATGACTGATGATAGAATGAGGGAGCAGAATCCATGGGCAGAATGACATAATACTGTTCCTCTGTCTGATGATAAAATGGAGGATCAGACGCCATGGGCCGAATGACATAATACTGTTCCTATGTCTGATGATAGAATGGAGGATCAGACGTCATGGCCCGAATGTCATAATACTGTTCCTCTGTCTGATGATAAAATGCAGGATCAGACGCCATGGGCTGAATGACATAATACTGTTCCTATGTCTGATGATAAAATGGAGGAACGGATGCCATGGCAGAATGACATAATACTGTTCCTACGTCTGATGACGGAATGAGGGAGCAGACTCCATGGGCCGAATGACATAATACTGTTCCTATGTCTGATGATAGAATAGAGGATCAGACGCCATGGGCCGAATGACATAATACTGTTCCTATGTCTGATGACAGAATAGAGCATCAGACGCCGTGGGCCGAAAGACATGATACTGTAACTATGTCTCTTGATAGAATGGAGGATCAGTCACCATGGGCTGAATGACATAATACTGTTCCTCTGTCTGATGATAAAATAGAGGAACAGATTCCATGGCCCAAATGTCATAATACTGTTCCTAAGTCTGATGATAAAATGGACGATCAGACGACATGGGCGAATGACATAATACTGTTCCTATGTCTGATGATAAAATGGAGGATCAGTCGCCATGGGCCGAATGACATAATACTGTTCCTATGTCTGATGATAAAATGGAGGAACGGATGCTATGGGCCGAATGACATAATACTGTTCCTATGTCTGATGACAGAATGAGGGAGCAGACTCCATGGGCCGAATGACATAATACTGTTCCTATGTCTGATGACAGAATAGAGGATCAGACGCCGTGGGCCGAATGACATGATACTGTTCCTATGTCTGTTGATAGAATGGAGGATCAGTCGCCATGGGCCGAATGACATAATACTGTTCCTATGTCTGATGATAAAATGGAGGAACGGATGCTATGGGCCGAATGACATAATACTGTTCCTATGACTGATGATAGAATGAGGGAGCAGAATCCATGGGCCGAATGACATAATACTGTTCCTATGTCTGATGATAGAATGGAGGATCAGACGCCATGGCCCGAATGTCATAATACTGTTCCTATGTCTGATGATAAAATGGAGGATCAGACGACATGGGCGAATGACATAATACTGTTCCTCTGTCTGAAGATAAAATGGAGGATCAGACGCCATGGGCCGAATGACATAATGCTGTTCCAGTGTCTGATGATAGAATGGAGGAGCAGAATCCATGGGCCGAATGACATAATACTGTTCCTAAGTCTGATGATAAAATGGAGGAACGGATGCCATGGGCCGAATGATATAAGACTGTTCCTATGTCTGATGACAGAATGAGGGAGCAGACTCCATGGCCCGAATGTCATAATACTGTTCCTCTGTCTGATGATAAAATGCAGGATCAGACGCCATGGGCTGAATGACATAATACTGTTCCTATGTCTGATGATAAAATGGAGGAACGGATGCCATGGGCAGAATGACATAATACTGTTCCTACGTCTGATGACGGAATGAGGGAGCAGACTCCATGGGCCGAATGACATAATACTGTTCCTATGTCTGATGACAGAATAGAGGATCAGACGCCGTGGGCCGAATGACATGATACTGTTACTATGTCTCTTGATAGAATGGAGGATCAGTCACCATGGGCTGAATGACATAATACTGTTCCTCTGTCTGATGATAAAATAGAGGATCAGATGCCATGGGCCGAATGACATAATACTGTTCCTCTGTCTGATGATAAAATGGAGGATCAGACAGCATGGGCTGAATGACATAATACTGTTCCTATGTCTGATGATAGAATGGAGGATCAGACGCCATGGCCCGAATGTCATAATACTGTTCCTAAGTCTGATGATAAAATGGACGATCAGACGACATGGGCCGAATGACATAATACTGTTCCTATGTCTGATGATAAAATGGAGGAACGGATGCCATGGGCCGAATGACATAATACTGTTCCTATGTCTGATGACAGAATGAGGGAGCAGACTCCATGGGCCGAATGACATAATACTGTTCCTATGTCTGATGACAGAATAGAGGATCAGACGCCGTGGGCCGAATGACATGATACTGTTCCTATGTCTGTTGATAGAATGGAGGATCAGTCGCCATGGGCCGAATGACATAATACTGTTCCTATGTCTGATGATAAAATGGAGGAACGGATGCTATGGGCCGAATGAGATAATACTGTTCCTATGTCTGATGATAGAATGGAGGATCAGACGCCATGGCCCGAATGTCATAATACTGTTCCTATGTCTGATGATAAAATGGAGGATCAGACGACATGGGCGAATGACATAATACTGTTCCTCTGTCTGAAGATAAAATGGAGGATCAGACGCCATGGGCCAAATGACAAAATACTGTTCCTATGACTGATGATAGAATGAGGGTGCAGAATCCATGGTCCGAATGACATAATACTGTTCCTCTGTCTGATGATAAAATGGATGATCAGACGCCATGGGCCAAATGACAGAATACTGTTCCTATGACTGATGATAGAATCAGGGTGCAGAATCCATGGTCCGTATGACATAATACTGTTCCTATGTCTGATGATAAAATGGATGATCAGACGCCATGGGCCGAATGACAAAATACTGTTCCTATGACTGATGATAGAATGAGGGTGCAGAATCCATGGGCCGAATGACATAATACTGTTCCTATGTCTGATGATAGAATGAGGGAGCAGACTCCATGGGCTGAATGACATAATACTGTTCCTATGTCTGATGATAAAATGGAGGATCAGACGTCATGGCCCGAATGTCATAATACTGTTCCTCTGTCTGATGATAAAATGGAGGATCAGACGCCATGGTCCGAATAACATAATACTGTTCCTCTGTCTGAAGATAAAATGGAGGATCAGACGCCATGGGCCGAATGACATAATACTGTTCCTAAGTCTGATGATAAAATGGACGATCAGACGACATGGGCGAATGACATAATACTGTTCCTATTTCTGATGATAAAATGGAGGATCAGACACCATGGGCCGAAAGACATAATACTGTTCCTATGACTGATGATAGAATGAGGGAGCAGAATCCATGGGCAGAATGACATAATACTGTTCCTCTGTCTGATGATAAAATGGAGGATCAGACGCCATGGGCCGAATGACATAATACTGTTCCTATGTCTGATGATAGAATGGAGGATCAGACGTCATGGCCCGAATGTCATAATACTGTTCCTCTGTCTGATGATAAAATGCAGGATCAGACGCCATGGGCTGAATGACATAATACTGTTCCTATGTCTGATGATAAAATGGAGGAACGGATGCCATGGCAGAATGACATAATACTGTTCCTACGTCTGATGACGGAATGAGGGAGCAGACTCCATGGGCCGAATGACATAATACTGTTCCTATGTCTGATGATAGAATAGAGGATCAGACGCCATGGGCCGAATGACATAATACTGTTCCTATGTCTGATGACAGAATAGAGCATCAGACGCCGTGGGCCGAAAGACATGATACTGTAACTATGTCTCTTGATAGAATGGAGGATCAGTCACCATGGGCTGAATGACATAATACTGTTCCTCTGTCTGATGATAAAATAGAGGAACAGATGCCATGGCCCAAATGTCATAATACTGTTCCTAAGTCTGATGATAAAATGGACGATCAGACGACATGGGCGAATGACATAATACTGTTCCTATGTCTGATGATAAAATGGAGGATCAGTCGCCATGGGCCGAATGACATAATACTGTTCCTATGTCTGATGATAAAATGGAGGAACGGATGCTATGGGCCGAATGACATAATACTGTTCCTATGTCTGATGACAGAATGAGGGAGCAGACTCCATGGGCCGAATGACATAATACTGTTCCTATGTCTGATGACAGAATAGAGGATCAGACGCCGTGGGCCGAATGACATGATACTGTTCCTATGTCTGTTGATAGAATGGAGGATCAGTCGCCATGGGCCGAATGACATAATACTGTTCCTATGTCTGATGATAAAATGGAGGAACGGATGCTATGGGCCGAATGACATAATACTGTTCCTATGACTGATGATAGAATGAGGGAGCAGAATCCATGGGCCGAATGACATAATACTGTTCCTATGTCTGATGATAGAATGGAGGATCAGACGCCATGGCCCGAATGTCATAATACTGTTCCTATGTCTGATGATAAAATGGAGGATCAGACGACATGGGCGAATGACATAATACTGTTCGTCTCTCTGAAGATAAAATGGAGGATCAGACGCCATGGGCCGAATGACATAATACTGTTCCAGTGTCTGATGATAGAATGGAGGAGCAGAATCCATGGGCCGAATGACATAATACTGTTCCTAAGTCTGATGATAAAATGGAGGAACGGATGCCATGGGCCGAATGATATAAGACTGTTCCTATGTCTGATGACAGAATGAGGGAGCAGACTCCATGGCCCGAATGTCATAATACTGTTCCTAAGTCTGATGATAAAATGGAGGATCAGACGCCATGGGCCGAATAACATAATACTGTTCCTCTGTCTGATGATAAAATGGACGATGAGACGCCATGGGCCGAATGACATAATACTGTTCCTATGTCTGATGATAGAATGGAGGAGCAGAATCCATGGGCCGAATGACATAATACTGTTCCTATGTCTGATGATAAAATGGAGGATCAGACGCAATGGGCCGAATGACATAATACTGTTCCTATGTCTGATGATAAAATGGAGGATCAGACGCCATGGGCCGAATGACATAATACTGTTCCTATGACTGATGATAGAATGAGGGAGTAGAACCCATGGGCCGAATGACATAATACTGTTCCTATGTCTGATGATAGAATGAGGGAGCAGACGCCATGGCCCGAATGTCACAATACTGTTCTTATGTCTGATGATAAAATGGTGGATCTGACACCATGGGCCGAATGACATAATACTGTTCCTATGTCTGATGATAAAATGGCGGATCAGACGTCATAGCCCGAATGTCATAATACTGTTCCTCTGTCTGATGATAAAATGCAGGATCAGACGCCATGCGCTGAATGACATAATACTGTTCCTATGTCTGATGATAAAATGGAGGAACGGATGCCATGGGCAGAATGACTTAATACTGTTCCTATGTCTGATGACAGAATGAGGGAGCAGACTCCATGGGCCGAATGACATAATTCTGTTCCTATGTCTGATGACAGAATAGAGGATCGGACGCCGTGGGCCGAATGACATGATGCTGTTCCTATGTCTGTTGATAGAATGGAGGATCAGTCACCATGGGCCGAATGACATAATACTGTTCCTCTGTCTGATGATTAAATAAAGGAACAGATGCCATTGGCCTAATGACATAATACTGTTCCTATGTCTGAGGATAAAATGGAGGATCAGACGCCATGGGCCAAATGACATGATACTGTTCCTATGTCTGATGATAGAATGAGGGAGCAGAATCCATGGGACGAATGACATAATACTGTTCCTATGTCTGATGATAGAATGAGGGAGCAGAATCCATGGGCGGAATGACATAATACTGTTCCTATGTCTGGTGATTAAATGGTGGATCAGACACCATGGGCCGAAAGACATAATACTGTTCCTATGTCTGATGATAAAATGGAGGATCAGACGCCATGGGCCGAATGACATAATACTGTTCCTATGTCTGATGATAAAATGGAGGATCAGACGCCATGGGCCGAATGACATAATACTGTTCCTATGTCTGATGATTAAATGGTGGATCAGACGCCATGGGCCGAATGACATAATACTGTTCCTATGTCTGATGATAAAATGGAGGATCAGACGCCATGGGCCGAATGACATAATACTGTTCCTATGTCTGATGATATAATGGAGGAACAGACGCCATGGGCCGAATAACATAATACTGTTCCTACATCTGATGATAGAATGAGAGATCAGACGCAATGGGACGAATGACTTAATTCTGTTCCAATGTCTGATGATAGAATGGAGGATCAGACGCCATGGCCCGAATGTCATAATACTGTTCCTATGTCTGATGATAAAATGGAGGATCAGACGACATGGGCGAATGACATAATACTGTTCCTCTGTCTGAAGATAAAATGGAGGATCAGACGCCATGGGCCGAATGACATAATACTGTTCCTATGGCTGATGATAGAATGGAGGAGCAGAATCCATGGGCCGAATGACATAATACTGTTCCTAAGTCTGATGATAAAATGGAGGAACGGATGCCATGGGCCGAATGATATAAGACTGTTCCTATGTCTGATGACAGAATGAGGGAGCAGACTCCATGGGCCGAATGACATAATACTGTTCCTTTTTCTGAAGATAAAATGGAGGATCAGACGCCATGGGCCAAATGACATAATACTGTTCCTCTGTCTGATGATAAAATGGACGATGAGACGCCATGGGCCGAATGACATAATACTGTTCCTATGTCTGATGATAGAATGGAGGAGCAGAATCCATGGGCCGAATGACATAATACTGTTCCTATGTCTGATGATAAAATGGAGGATCAGACGCAATGGGCCGAATGACATAATACTGTTCCTATGTCTGCTGATAAAATGGAGGATCAGACGCCATGGGCCGAATGACATAATACTGTTCCTATGACTGATGATAGAATGAGGGAGTAGAACCCATGGGCCGAATGTCACAATACTGTTCTTATGTCTGATGATAAAATGAGGGAGCAGACGCCATGGCCCGAATGTCACAATACTGTTCTTATGTCTGATGATAAAATGGTGGATCTGACACCATGGGCCGAATGACATAATACTGTTCCTATGTCTGATGATAGAATGAGGGAGCAGACGCCATGGCCCGAATGTCACAATACTGTTCTTATGTCTGATGATAAAATGGTGGATCTGACACCATGGGCCGAATGACATAATACTGTTCCTATGTCTGATGATAAAATGGCGGATCAGACGTCATAGCCCGAATGTCATAATACTGTTCCTCTGTCTGATGATAAAATGCAGGATCAGACGCCATGCGCTGAATGACATAATACTGTTCCTATGTCTGATGATAAAATGGAGGAACGGATGCCATGGGCAGAATGACTTAATACTGTTCCTATGTCTGATGACAGAATGAGGGAGCAGACTCCATGGGCCGAATGACATAATTCTGTTCCTATGTCTGATGACAGAATAGAGGATCGGACGCCGTGGGCCGAATGACATGATGCTGTTCCTATGTCTGTTGATAGAATGGAGGATCAGTCACCATGGGCCGAATGACATAATACTGTTCCTCTGTCTGATGATTAAATAAAGGAACAGATGCCATTGGCCTAATGACATAATACTGTTCCTATGTCTGAGGATAAAATGGAGGATCAGACGCCATGGGCCAAATGACATGATACTGTTCCTATGTCTGATGATAGAATGAGGGAGCAGAATCCATGGGACGAATGACATAATACTGTTCCTATGTCTGATGATAGAATGAGGGAGCAGAATCCATGGGCGGAATGACATAATACTGTTCCTATGTCTGGTGATTAAATGGTGGATCAGACACCATGGGCCGAAAGACATAATACTGTTCCTATGTCTGATGATAAAATGGAGGATCAGACGCCATGGGCCGAATGACATAATACTGTTCCTATGTCTGATGATAAAATGGAGGATCAGACGCCATGGGCCGAATGACATAATACTGTTCCTATGTCTGATGATATAATGGAGGATCAGACGCCATGGGCCGAATAACATAATACTGTTCCTACATCTGATGATAGAATGAGAGATCAGACGCAATGGGACGAATGACTTAATTCTGTTCCAATGTCTGATGATAGAATGGAGGATCAGACACCATGGGACGAATGACATAATACTGTTCCTATGTCTGATGATAGATTGAGGGAGCAGACGCCATGGGCCCAATGACATAATACTGTTCCTATGTCTGATGATAGAATGAGGGAGCAGACGCCATGGGCCGAATGGCAAAATACTGTTCCTATGTCTGATGATAGAATAGAGGAAGAGACGACATGGGCCGAATGACATAATACTGTTCCTCTGTCTGATGATAAAATGGAGGATCAGACACCTTGAGCCGAATGACATAATACTGTTCCTCTGTCTGCTGATAGAATGAGGGAGCAGACTCCATGGGCCGAATGACATAATACTGTTCCTCTGTCTGATGATAAATAGGAGGATCAGACACCTTGAGCCGAATGACATAATACTGTTCCTCTGTCTGCTGATAGAATGAGGGAGCAGACTCCATGGGCCGAATGACATAATACTGTTCCTCTGTCTGATGATAGAATGGAGGAACAGACGCCATGGGCCGAATGACATAATACTGTTCCTCTGTCTGATGATAAAATGGAGGATCAGACGCCATGGGCCGAATGACATAATACTGTTCCTTTGTCTGATGATAAAATGGAGGATCATACGCCATGGGCCGAATGACATAATACTGTTCCTCTGTCTGATGATAGAATGAGGGAGAAGACTCCTTGGGCCAAATGACATAATACTGTTCCTATGACTGGTGATTAAATGGTGGGTCAGACACCATGGGCCGAAAGACATAATACTGTTCCTATCTCTGATGATAAAATGGAGGATCAGAATAAATGGGCAGAATGTCATAATACTGTTCCTCTGTCTGATAATAGAATGAAGGAGCAGAATCCATGGGCCGAATGACATAATACTGTTCCTATGTCTGGTGATTAAATGGTGGATCAGACACCATGGGCCGAATGACATAATACTGTTCCTATTTCTGATGATAAAATGGAGGATCAGACGCCATGGGCCAAATGACATAATACTGTTCCTATGTCTGATGATAGAATGAGGGAGCAGAATCCATGGGACGAATGACATAATACTGTTCCTATGTCTGATGATAGAATGAGGGAGCAGAATCCATGGGCAGAATGACATAATACTGTCCCTATGACTGGTGATTAAATGGTGGATCAGACACCATGGGCCGAATGACATAATACTGTTCCTATGTCTGATGCTAAAATGGAGGATCAGACGCCATGGTCCGAATGTCATAATACTACTCCTCTGTCTGATGCCAAAATGGAGGATCAGACGCCATGGGCCAAATGACATAATACTGTTCCTATGTCTGATGATAGAATGAGGGAGCAGACGCCATGGGCCGAATGACCTAATACTGTTCCTACGTCTGATGATAGAATGAGGGAGCAGAATCCAAGGGCCGAATGACATAATACTGTTCCTATGTCTGATGATAGAATGGAGGAACAGAGGCCACGGGCAGAATGACATAATACAGTCCTATGTCTGATGATAGAATGGAGGATCAGACGCCATGGGCCGAATGACATAATACTGTTCCTATGTCTGATGATAGAATGAGGGAGCAGACGCCATGGGCCGAATGACATAATACTGTTCCTCTGTCTGATCATAGAATGGAGGAACAGACGCCATGGGCCGAATGACATAATACTGTTCCTATGTCTGATGATAGAATGGAGGATCAGACGCCATGGGCCGAATGACATAATACTGTTCCACTGTCTGATGATAAAATGGAGGATCAGACACCATGAGCCGAATGACATAATACTGTTCCTATGTCTGGTGATTAAATGGTGTCTCAGACACCATGGGCCGAATGACATAATACTGTTCCTATGTCTGATGATAGAATGGAGGATCAGACACCATGGGCCGAATGACATAATACTGTTCCTATCTCTGATGATAGAATGGAGGATCCGACGCCATGGCCCGAATGTCATAATACTGCTCCTCTGTCTGATGATAAAATGGAGGATAGACGCCATGGGCCAAATGACATTATACTGTTCCTATGTCTGATGCTAAAATGGAGGATCAGACGCCATGGTCTGAATGTCATAATACTGCTCCTCTCTCTGATGATAAAATGGAGGATCAGAGGCCATGGCCCGAATGACATAATACTGTTCCTATCTCTGATGATAGAATGGAGGATCCGACGCCATGGCCCGAATGTCATAATACTGCTCCTCTGTCTGATGATAAAATGGAGGATAGACGCCATGGGCCAAATGACATTATACTGTTCCTATGTCTGATGCTAAAATGGAGGATCAGACGCCATGGGCCGAATGACATAATACTGTTCCTATGTCTGATGATAGAATGAGGGAGCAGACTCCATGGGCCGAATGACATAATACTGTTCCTCTGTCTGATGATAAAATGGAGGATCAGACGCCATGGGCCGAATGACATAATACTGTTCCTATGTCTGATGATAGAATGAGGGAGCAGACTCCATGGGCCGAATGACATAATACTGTTCCTATGTCTGATGATAGAATGAGGGAGCAGACGCCATGGGCCGAATGACATAATACTGTTCCTTTGTCTGATGATAGAATGGAGGATCAGACGCCATGGGCCGAATGACATAATACTGTTCCTAAGTCTGATGATAGAATGAGGGAGCAGAATCCATGGGCGGAATGACATAATACTGTTCCTATGTCTGGTGATTAAATGGTGGATCAGACACCATGGGCCGAATGACATAATACTGTTCCTAAGTCTGATGATAGAATGAGGGAGCAGAATCCATGGGCGGAATGACATAATACTGTTCCTATGTCTGGTGATTAAATGGTGGATCAGACACCATGGGCCGAATGACATAATACTGTTCCTATGTCTGATGATAAAATGGAGGATCAGACACCATGGGCCGAATGACATAATACTGTTCCTGTGCCTGATGCTAAAATGGAGGATCAGACGCCATGGTCCGAATGTCATAATACTGCTCCTCTGTCTGATGACAAAATGGAGGATCAGACGCCATGGGCAAAATGACATAATATTGTTCCTCTGTCTGATGACAGAATGGTGGATCAGACACGATGGGTGGAATGACATAATACTGTTCCTCTGTCTGATGATATAATGGAGGAACAGACGCCATGGGCCGAATGACATAATCCTGTTCCTATGTCTGATGATATAATGGAGGATCAGATGCCATGGGCCGAATGACATAATACTGTTCCTCTGTCTGATGATAAAATGGAGGATCAGACACCATGAGCCGAATGACATAATACTGTTCCTCTGTCTGTTGATACAATGAGGGAGCAGACTCCATGGGCCGAATGACATAATACTGTTCCTATGTCTGATGATATAATGGTGGAACTGAAGCCATGGGACGAATGATATAATACTGTTCCTATGTCTGATGATAAAATGGAGGATCAGACGCCATGGGCCGAATGACATAATACTGTTCCTATGTCTGATGATATAATGGTGGAACTGAAGCCATGGGACGAATGATATAATACTGTTCATCTGTCTGATGATAAAATGGAGGATCAGACACCATGGGCCAAATGACATAATACTGTTCCTATGACTGATGATAGAATGAGGCAGCGGAATCCATTGGACGAATGTTATAATACTGTTCCTATGTCTGATGATAGAATGAGGGAGCAGAATCCATGGGCGGAATGACATAATACTGTTCCTATGTCTGGTGATTAAATGGTGGATCAGACACCATGGGCCGAATGACATAATACTGTTCCTCTGTCTGATGATAAAATGGAGGAACAGACGCCACGGGCCGAATAACATCATACTGTTCCTACATCTGATGATAGAATGAGAGATCAGACGCAATGGGATGAATGACTTAATTCAGTTCCAATGTCTGATGATAGAATGGAGGATCAGACACCATGGGACGAATGAGATAATACTGTTCCTATGTCTGATGATAGAATGAGGGAGCAGACGCCATGGGCCGAATGACAAAATACTGTTCCTATGTCTGTTGATAGAATAGAGGAACAGACGACATGGGCCGAATGACATAATACTGTTCCTATGTCTGATGATAAAATGATCAGACACCATGAGCCGAATGACATAATACTGTTCCTCTGTCTGATGATAAAATGGTGGATCAGACGCCATGGGCCGAATGACATAATACTGTTCCTCTGTCTGATGATAAAATGGAGGAACAGACACCATGGGCCGAATGACATAATACTGTTCCTCTGTCTGATGATAAAATGATCAGACACCATGAGCCGAATGACATAATACTGTTCCTCTGCCTGATGATAAAATGGTGGATCAGACGCCATGGGCCGAATGACATAATACTGTTCCTATGTCTGATGATAGAATGAGGGAGCAGAATCCATGGGCCGAATGACATAATACTGTTCCTCTGTCTGATGATAAAATGGAGGATCAGACACCATGAGCCGAATGACATAATACTGTTCCTATGTCTGATGATAGAATGAGGCAGCAGACGCCATGGGCCGAATGACATAATACTGTTCCTATGTCTGGTGATTAAATGGTGTCTCAGACACCATGGGCCGAATGACATAATACTGTTCCTATGTCTGATGATAGAATGGAGGATCAGACGCCATGGCCCGAATGTCATAATACTGTTCCTCTGTCTGATGATAAAATGGAGGATCAGACGCCATGGGCCAAATGACATAATACTGTTCCTCTGTCTGATGATAAAATGGATGAACAGACGCCACGGGCCGAATAACATAATACTGTTCCTACATCTGATGATAGAATGAGAGATCAGATGCAATGGGATGAATGACTTAATTCAGTTCCAATGTCTGATGATAGAATGGAGGATCAGACGCCATGGGCCGAATGACAAAATACTGTTCCTATGTCTGTTGATAGAATAGAGGAACAGACGACATGGGCCGAATGACATAATACTGTTCCTATGTATGATGATAGAATGGAGGAACAGACGCCATGGGCCGAATGACATAATCCTGTTCCTATGTCTGATGATAGAATGGAGGATCAGACGCCATGGGCCGAATGACATAATACTGTTCCTCTGTCTGATGATAAAATGGAGGATCAGACACCATGAGCCGAATGACATAACACTATTCCTCTGTCTGCTGATAGAATGAGGGAGCAGACTCCATGGGCCGAATGACATAATACTGTTCCTTTGTCTGATGATAGAATGGAGGATCAGACGCCATGGGCCGAATGACATAATACTGTTCCTATGTCTGATGATCGAATGAGGGAGCAGACGCCATGGGCCGAAGGACATAATACTGTTCCTATGTCTGATGATAGAATGAGGGAGCAGACGCAATGGGCCGAATGACAAAATACTGTTCCTATTACTGATGATAGAATGAGGGAGCAGAATCCATGGGCGGAATGACATAATGCTGTTCCTATGTCTGGTGATTAAATGGTGGATCAGACACCATGGGCCGAATGACATAATACTGTTCCTGTGTCTGATGCTAAAATGGAGGATCTGACGCCAGGGGCAAAATGACATAATACTGTTCCTCTGTCTGATGACAGAATGGTGGATCAGACACGATGGGTGGAATGACATAATACTGTTCCTCTGTCTGATGATTTAATGGAGGAACAGACGCCATGGGCCGAATGACATAATCCTGTTCCTATGTCTGATGATAGAATGGAGGATCAGACGCCATGGGCCGAATGTCATAATACTGTTCCTATGTCTGATGATAGAATGTAGGATCAGACGCCATGGGCCGAATGACATAATACTGTTCCTATGTCTGATGATAGAATGAGGGAGCAGACGCCATGGGCCGAATGACATAATACTGTTCCTATGTCTGATGATAGAATGAGGGAGCAGACGCCATGGGCCGAATGACAAAATACTGTATCTATGTCTGATGATAGAATGAGGGAACAGACGCCATGGGCCGAATGACAAAATACTCTTCCTATGTCTGATGATAGAATAGAGGAAGAGACGACATGGGCCGAATGACATAATACTGTTCCTCTGTCTGATGATAAAATGGAGGATCAGATGCCATGGGCCGAATGAGATACTACTGTTCATATGTCTGGTGATAGAATGGAGGAACAGACGCCATGGGCCGAATGACATAATACTGTTCCTATGTCTGATGATACAATGAGGGAGCAGACTCCATGGGCCGAATGACATTATACTGTTCCTATGACTGATGATAGAATGGAGGATCAGACGCCATGGGCCGAATGACATAATACTGTTCCTATGTCTGATGATAGAATGAGGGAGCAGACGCCATGGGCCGAATGACATAATACTGTTCCTATGTCTGATGATAGAATGAGGGAGCAGACGCCATGGGCCGAATGACAAAATACTGTATCTATGTCTGATGATAGAATGAGGGAACAGACGCCATGGGCCGAATGACAAAATACTCTTCCTATGTCTGATGATAGAATAGAGGAAGAGACGACATGGGCCGAATGAGATACTACTGTTCCTATGTCTGATGATAGAATTGAGGAACAGGTGCAATGGGCCGAACGACATAATACTGTTCCTTTGTCTGATGTTAGAATGGAGGAACAGACGCCATGGGCCGAACGACATAATACTGTTCCTATGTCTGATGATAGAATGGAGGATCAGACGCCATAGGCTGAATGACATAATACTGTTCCTATGTCTGATGATAAAATGGAGGATCAGACGCCATGGGCCGAACGACATAATACTGTTCCTATGTCTGATGATAGAATGGAGGATCAGACGCCATGGGCCGAATGACATAATACTGTTCCTATGTCTGATGATATAATGGAGGATCAGACGCCATGGGCCGAATGACATAATACTGTTCCTATGTCTGATGATAGAATTGAGGAACAGACGCCATGGGCCGAACGACATAATACTGTTCCTATGTCTGATGATAGAATGGAGGATCAGACGCCATGGGACGAATGACATAATACTGTTCCTATGACTGATGATAGAATGAAGGAGCAGAATCCATGGGACGAATGACATAATACTGTTCCTATGTCTGATGATAGAATGAGGGAGCAGAATCCATGGGCGGAATGACATAATACTGTTCCTATGTCTGGTGATTAAATGGTGGATCAGACACCAAGGGCTGAATGACATAATACTGTTCCTATGTATGATGATAAAATGGAGGATCAGACGCCATGGGCCGAATGACATAATACTGTTCCTATATCTGATGCTAAAATGGAGGATCAGACGCCATGGGCCGAATGACATAATACTGTTCCTCTGTCTGATGATAAAATGGATGAACAGACGCCACGGGCCGAATAACATAATACTGTTCCTAGGTCTGATGATAGAATGAGAGATCAGACACAATGGGACGAATGACTTAATTCAGTTCCAATGTCTGATGATAGAATGGAGGATCAGACACCATGGGCCGAATGACATAATACTGTTCCTATGTCTGATGATAGAATGGAGGAGCAGAATCCATGGGCCGAATGACATAATACTGTTCCTATGTCTGATGATAAAATGAGGGAGCAGACGCCATGGGCCGAATGACATAATACTGTTCCTATGTCTGATGATAGAATGGAGGAGCAGAATCCATGGGCCGAATGACATAATACTGTTCCTATGTCTGATGATAGAATGAGGGAGCAGACGCCATGGGCCGAATGACAAAATACTGTTCCTATGTCTGATGATAGAATAGAGGAAGAGACGACATGGGCCGAATGACATAATACTGTTCCTATGTCTGATGATAAAATGGAGGATCAGTCACCATAGGCCGAATGACATAATACTGTTCCTCTGTCTGTTGATAAAATGGAGGATCAGACGCCATGGGCCGAATGACATAATACTGTTCCTATGTCTGATGATAGAATGAGGGAGCAGACTCCATGGGCCGAATGACATTATACTGTTCCTCTGTCTGATGATAAAATGGAGGATCAGTCACCATAGGCCGAATGACATAATACTGTTCCTCTGTCTGTTGATAAAATGGAGGATCAGACGCCATGGGCCGAATGACATAATACTGTTCCTCTGTCTGATGATAGAATGAGGGAGCAGAATCCATGGGCCGAATGACATAATACTGTTCCTATGTCTGGTTATTAAATGGTGGGTCAGACACCATGGGCCGAATGACATAATACTGTTCCTATGTCTGATGATAGAATGAGGGAGCAGAATCCATGGGCCGAATGACATAATACTGTTCCTATGTCTGGTTATTAAATGGTGTCTCAGACACCATGGGCCGAATGACATAATACTGTTCCTATGTCTGATGATAGAATGGAGGATCAGACGCCATGGCCCGAATGTCATAATACTGCTCATCTGTCTGATGATAAAATGGAGGATCAGACGCCATGGGCCAAATGACATAATATTGTTCCTATGTCTGATGCTAAAATGGAGGATCAGACGCCATGGTCTGAATGTCATAATACTGCTCCTCTGTCTGATCACAAAATGGACGATCAGACGCCATGGGCCAAATGACATAATACTGTTCCTCTGTCTGATGATAAAATGGAGGAACAGACGCCACGGGCCGAATGACATAATACTGTTCCTCTGTCTGTTGATAAAATGGAGGATCAGACGTCATGGGCCGAATAACATAATACTGTTCCTATGTCTGATGATAGAATGAGGGAGCAGAATCCATGGGCCGAATGACATAATACTGTCCCTATGTCTGATGATAGAATGGAGGAGCAGAATCCATGGGCCGAATGACATAATACTGTTCCTATGTCTGATGATAGAATGAGGGAGCAGACGCCATGGGCCGAATGACATAATACTGTTCCTATGTCTGATGATAGAATGGAGGAGCAGAATCCATGGGCCGAATGACATAATACTGTTCCTATGTCTGATGATAAAATGAGGGAGCAGACGCCATGGGCCGAATGACAAAATACTGTTCCTATGTCTGATGATAGAATTGAGGAACAGACGCCATGGGCCGAACGACATAATACTGTTCCTATGTCTGATGATAGAATGGAGGATCAGACGCCATGGGACGAATGACATAATACTGTTCCTATGACTGATGATAGAATGAAGGAGCAGAATCCATGGGACGAATGACATAATACTGTTCCTATGTCTGATGATAGAATGAGGGAGCAGAATCCATGGGCGGAATGACATAATACTGTTCCTATGTCTGGTGATTAAATGGTGGATCAGACACCAAGGGCTGAATGACATAATACTGTTCCTATGTATGATGATAAAATGGAGGATCAGACGCCATGGGCCGAATGACATAATACTGTTCCTATGTCTGATGCTAAAATGGAGGATCAGACGCCATGGGCCGAATGACATAATACTGTTCCTATGTCTGATGCTAAAATGGAGGATCAGACGCCATGGGCCGAATGACATAATACTGTTCCTATGTCTGATGCTAAAATGGAGGATCAGACGCCATGGACCGAATGTCATAACACTGCTCCTCTGTCTGATGACAGAGTGGTGTATCAGACACGATGGGCGGAATGACATAATATTGTTCCTCTGTCTGATGATATAATGGAGGAACAGACGCCACGGGCCGAATAACATAATACTGTTCCTAGGTCTGATGATAGAATGAGAGATCAGACACAATGGGACGAATGACTTAATTCAGTTCCAATGTCTGATGATAGAATGGAGGATCAGACACCATGGGACGAATGACATAATACTGTTCCTATGTCTGATGATAAAATGAGGGAGCAGACGCCATGGGCCGAATGACATAATACTGTTCCTATGTCTGATGATAGAATGAGGGAGCAGAATCCATGGGCCGAATGACATAATACTGTCCCTATGTCTGATGATAGAATGGAGGAGCAGAATCCATGGGCCGAATGACATAATACTGTTCCTATGTCTGATGATAGAATGAGGGAGCAGACGCCATGGGCCGAATGACATAATACTGTTCCTATGTCTGATGATAGAATGGAGGAGCAGAATCCATGGGCCGAATGACATAATACTGTTCCTATGTCTGATGATAAAATGAGGGAGCAGACGCCATGGGCCGAATGACAAAATACTGTTCCTATGTCTGATGATAGAATTGAGGAACAGACGCCATGGGCCGAACGACATAATACTGTTCCTATGTCTGATGATAGAATGGAGGATCAGACGCCATGGGACGAATGACATAATACTGTTCCTATGACTGATGATAGAATGAAGGAGCAGAATCCATGGGACGAATGACATAATACTGTTCCTATGTCTGATGATAGAATGAGGGAGCAGAATCCATGGGCGGAATGACATAATACTGTTCCTATATCTGGTGATTAAATGGTGGATCAGACACCAAGGGCTGAATGACATAATACTGTTCCTATGTATGATGACAAAATGGAGGATCAGACGCCATGGGCCGAATGACATAATACTGTTCCTATGTCTGATGCTAAAATGGAGGATCAGACGCCATGGGCCGAATGACATAATACTGTTCCTATGTCTGATGCTAAAATGGAGGATCAGACGCCATGGGCCGAATGACATAATACTGTTCCTATGTCTGATGCTAAAATGGAGGATCAGACGCCATGGACCGAATGTCATAACACTGCTCCTCTGTCTGATGACAGAGTGGTGTATCAGACACGATGGGCGGAATGACATAATATTGTTCCTCTGTCTGATGATATAATGGAGGAACAGACGCCACGGGCCGAATAACATAATACTGTTCCTAGGTCTGATGATAGAATGAGAGATCAGACACAATGGGACGAATGACTTAATTCAGTTCCAATGTCTGATGATAGAATGGAGGATCAGACACCATGGGACGAATGACATAATACTGTTCCTATGTCTGATGATAAAATGAGGGAGCAGACGCCATGGGCCGAATGACATAATACTGTTCCTATGTCTGATGATAGAATGGAGGAGCAGAATCCATGGGCCGAATGACATAATACTGTTCCTATGTCTGATGATAGAATGAGGGAGCAGACGCCATGGGCCGAATGACAAAATACTGTTCCTATGTCTGATGATAGAATAGAGGAAGAGACGACATGGGCCGAATGACATAATACTGTTCCTATGTCTGATGATAGAATGAGGGAGCAGACTCCATGGGCCGAATGACATTATACTGTTCCTCTGTCTGATGATAAAATGGAGGATCAGTCACCATGGGCCGAATGACATAATACTGTTCCTCTGTCTGTTGATAAAATGGAGGATCAGACGCCATGGGCCGAATGACATAATACTGTTCCTCTGTCTGTTGATAAAATGGAGGATCAGACGCCATGGGCCGAATGACATAATACTGTTCCTATGTCTGATGATAGAATGAGGGAGCAGAATCCATGGGCCGAATGACATAATACTGTTCCTATGTCTGGTGATTAAATGGTGTCTCAGACACCATGGGCCGAATGACATAATACTGTTCCTATGTCTGATGATAGAATGGAGGATCAGACGCCATGGCCCGAATGTCATAATACTGCTCCTCTGTCTGATCACAAAATGGACGATCAGACGCCATGGGCCAAATGACATAATACTGTTCCTCTGTCTGATGATAAAATGGAGGAACAGACGCCACGGGCCGAATGATATAATACTGTTCCTCTGTCTGTTGATAAAATGGAGGATCAGACGTCATGGGCCGAATAACATAATACTGTTCCTATGTCTGATGATAGAATGAGGGAGCAGAATCCATGGGCCGAATGACATAATACTGTCCCTATGTCTGATGATAGAATGGAGGAGCAGAATCCATGGGCCGAATGACATAATACTGTTCCTATGTCTGATGATAGAATGAGGGAGCAGACGCCATGGGCCGAATGACATAATACTGTTCCTATGTCTGATGATAGAATGGAGGAGCAGAATCCATGGGCCGAATGACATAATACTGTTCCTATGTCTGATGATAAAATGAGGGAGCAGACGCCATGGGCCGAATGACAAAATACTGTTCCTATGTCTGATGATAGAATAGAGGAAGAGACGACATGGGCCGAATGACATAATACTGTTCCTATGTCTGATGATAGAATGAGGGAGCAGACTCCATGGGCCGAATGACATAATACTGTTACTCTGTCTGATGATAAAATGGAGGATCAGACGCCATGGGCCGAATGACATAATACTGTTCCTCTGTCTGATGATAAAATGGAGGATCAGTCACCATGGGCCGAATGATATAATACTGTTCCTCTGTCTGTTGATAAAATGGAGGATCAGACGCCATGGGCCGAATAACATAATACTGTTCCTATGTCTGATGATAGAATGAGGGAGCAGAATCCATGGGCCGAATGACATAATACTGTTCCTATGTCTGATGATAGAATGGAGGATCAGACGCCATGGTCCGAATGTCATAATACTGTTCCTATGTCTGATGCTAAAATGGAGGATCAGACACCAAGGGCTGAATGACATAATACTGTTCCTATGTATGATGATAAAATGGAGGATCAGACGCCATGGGCCGAATGACATAATACTGTTCCTATGTCTGATGCTAAAATGGAGGATCAGACGCCATGGGCCGAATGACATAATACTGTTCCTATGTCTGATGCTAAAATGGAGGATCAGACGCCATGGGCCGAATGACATAATACTGTTCCTATGTCTGATGCTAAAATGGAGGATCAGACGCCATGGACCGAATGTCATAACACTGCTCCTCTGTCTGATGACAGAGTGGTGTATCAGACACGATGGGCGGAATGACATAATATTGTTCCTCTGTCTGATGATATAATGGAGGAACAGACGCCACGGGCCGAATAACATAATACTGTTCCTAGGTCTGATGATAGAATGAGAGATCAGACACAATGGGACGAATGACTTAATTCAGTTCCAATGTCTGATGATAGAATGGAGGATCAGACACCATGGGACGAATGACATAATACTGTTCCTATGTCTGATGATAAAATGAGGGAGCAGACGCCATGGGCCGAATGACATAATACTGTTCCTATGTCTGATGATAGAATGAGGGAGCAGAATCCATGGGCCGAATGACATAATACTGTCCCTATGTCTGATGATAGAATGGAGGAGCAGAATCCATGGGCCGAATGACATAATACTGTTCCTATGTCTGATGATAGAATGAGGGAGCAGACGCCATGGGCCGAATGACATAATACTGTTCCTATGTCTGATGATAGAATGGAGGAGCAGAATCCATGGGCCGAATGACATAATACTGTTCCTATGTCTGATGATAAAATGAGGGAGCAGACGCCATGGGCCGAATGACAAAATACTGTTCCTATGTCTGATGATAGAATGGAGGATCAGACGCCATGGGACGAATGACATAATACTGTTCCTATGACTGATGATAGAATGAAGGAGCAGAATCCATGGGACGAATGACATAATACTGTTCCTATGTCTGATGATAGAATGAGGGAGCAGAATCCATGGGCGGAATGACATAATACTGTTCCTATATCTGGTGATTAAATGGTGGATCAGACACCAAGGGCTGAATGACATAATACTGTTCCTATGTATGATGACAAAATGGAGGATCAGACGCCATGGGCCGAATGACATAATACTGTTCCTATGTCTGATGCTAAAATGGAGGATCAGACGCCATGGGCCGAATGACATAATACTGTTCCTATGTCTGATGCTAAAATGGAGGATCAGACGCCATGGGCCGAATGACATAATACTGTTCCTATGTCTGATGCTAAAATGGAGGATCAGACGCCATGGACCGAATGTCATAACACTGCTCCTCTGTCTGATGACAGAGTGGTGTATCAGACACGATGGGCGGAATGACATAATATTGTTCCTCTGTCTGATGATATAATGGAGGAACAGACGCCACGGGCCGAATAACATAATACTGTTCCTAGGTCTGATGATAGAATGAGAGATCAGACACAATGGGACGAATGACTTAATTCAGTTCCAATGTCTGATGATAGAATGGAGGATCAGACACCATGGGACGAATGACATAATACTGTTCCTATGTCTGATGATAAAATGAGGGAGCAGACGCCATGGGCCGAATGACATAATACTGTTCCTATGTCTGATGATAGAATGGAGGAGCAGAATCCATGGGCCGAATGACATAATACTGTTCCTATGTCTGATGATAGAATGAGGGAGCAGACGCCATGGGCCGAATGACAAAATACTGTTCCTATGTCTGATGATAGAATAGAGGAAGAGACGACATGGGCCGAATGACATAATACTGTTCCTATGTCTGATGATAGAATGAGGGAGCAGACTCCATGGGCCGAATGACATAATACTGTTCCTCTGTCTGATGATAAAATGGAGGATCAGTCACCATGGGCCGAATGACATTATACTGTTCCTCTGTCTGATGATAAAATGGAGGATCAGTCACCATGGGCCGAATGACATAATACTGTTCCTCTGTCTGTTGATAAAATGGAGGATCAGACGCCATGGGCCGAATGACATAATACTGTTCCTCTGTCTGTTGATAAAATGGAGGATCAGACGCCATGGGCCGAATGACATAATACTGTTCCTATGTCTGATGATAGAATGAGGGAGCAGAATCCATGGGCCGAATGACATAATACTGTTCCTATGTCTGGTGATTAAATGGTGTCTCAGACACCATGGGCCGAATGACATAATACTGTTCCTATGTCTGATGATAGAATGGAGGATCAGACGCCATGGCCCGAATGTCATAATACTGCTCCTCTGTCTGATCACAAAATGGACGATCAGACGCCATGGGCCAAATGACATAATACTGTTCCTCTGTCTGATGATAAAATGGAGGAACAGACGCCACGGGCCGAATGATATAATACTGTTCCTCTGTCTGTTGATAAAATGGAGGATCAGACGTCATGGGCCGAATAACATAATACTGTTCCTATGTCTGATGATAGAATGAGGGAGCAGAATCCATGGGCCGAATGACATAATACTGTCCCTATGTCTGATGATAGAATGGAGGAGCAGAATCCATGGGCCGAATGACATAATACTGTTCCTATGTCTGATGATAGAATGAGGGAGCAGACGCCATGGGCCGAATGACATAATACTGTTCCTATGTCTGATGATAGAATGGAGGAGCAGAATCCATGGGCCGAATGACATAATACTGTTCCTATGTCTGATGATAAAATGAGGGAGCAGACGCCATGGGCCGAATGACAAAATACTGTTCCTATGTCTGATGATAGAATAGAGGAAGAGACGACATGGGCCGAATGACATAATACTGTTCCTATGTCTGATGATAGAATGAGGGAGCAGACTCCATGGGCCGAATGACATTATACTGTTCCTCTGTCTGATGATAAAATGGAGGATCAGTCACCATGGGCCGAATGATATAATACTGTTCCTCTGTCTGTTGATAAAATGGAGGATCAGACGCCATGGGCCGAATAACATAATACTGTTCCTATGTCTGATGATAGAATGAGGGAGCAGAATCCATGGGCCGAATGACATAATACTGTTCCTATGTCTGATGATAGAATGGAGGATCAGACGCCATGGTCCGAATGTCATAATACTGTTCCTATGTCTGATGCTAAAATGGAGGATCAGACGCCATGGGCCAAATGACATAATAGTGTTCCTATGTCTGATGATAGAATGGAGGATCAGACGCCATGGGCCGAATGACATAATACTGTTCCTATGACTGATGATAGAATGAGGGAGCAGAATCCATGGGCCAAATGACATAATACTGTTCCTATGTCTGATGATAGAATGAGGGAGCAGACTCCATGGGCCGAATGACATAATACTGTTCCTCTGTCTGATGACAAAATGGAGGATCAGACGCCATGGGCCGAATGACATAATACTGTTCCTATGTCTGATGACAGAATGAGGGGGCAGACTCCATGGGCCGAATGACATAATACTGTTCCTATGTCTGATGACAGAATAGAGGATCAGACGCCGTGGGCCGAATGACATAATACTGTTCCTCTGTCTGATGATAAAATGGAGGATCAGACGCCATGGGCCGAATGACATAATACTGTTCCTATGTCTGATGATAAAATGGAGGAACAGACGCCACGGGCCGAATGATATAATACTGTTCCTAAGTCTGATGATAATATGGAGGATCAGACGACATGGGCCGAATAACATAATACTGTTCCTTTGTCTGATGATAGAATGAGGGAGCAGACGCCATGGGCCGAATGACATAATACTGTTCCTAAGTCTGATGATAACATGGAGGAGCAGAATCCATGGGCCGAATGACATAATACTGTTCCTATGTCTGATGATAGAATGAGGGAGCAGACGCCATGGGCCGAATGACATAATACTGTTCCTATGTCTGATGATAGAATGGAGGAGCAGAATCCATGGGCCGAATGACATAATACTGTTCCTATGTCTGATGATAAAATGAGGGAGCAGACGCCATGGGCCGAATGACAAAATACTGTTCCTATGTCTGATGATAGAATAGAGGAAGAGACGACACGGGCCGAATGACATAATACTGTTCCTCTGTCTGATGATAAAATGGAGGATCAGTCACCATGGGCCGAATGATATAATACTGTTCCTATGTCTGATGACAGAATGAGGGGGCAGACTCCATGGGCCGAATGACATAATACTGTTCCTCTGTCTGATGATAAAATGGAGGATCAGACGCCATGGCCCGAATGTCATAATACTGTTCCTCTGTCTGATGATAAAATGGAGGATCAGACGCCATGGCCCGAATGTCATAATACTGTTCCTCTGTCTGATTATAAAATGGTGGATCAGACGCCATGGGCCGAATGACATAATACTGTTCCTATGTCTGTTGATAAAATGGAGGATCAGACGCCATGGGCCGAATAACATAATACTGTTCCTATGTCTGTTGATAAAATGGAGGATCAGACGACATGGGCCGAATGACATAATACTGTTCCTATGTCTGATGACAGAATGAGGGGGCAGACTCCATGGGCCGAATGACATAATACTGTTCCTCTGTCTGATGATAAAATGGAGGATCAGACGCCATGGCCCGAATGTCATAATACTGTTCCTCTGTCTGATGATAAAATGGAGGATCAGACGCCATTGCCCGAATGTCATAATACTGTTCCTCTGTCTGATTATAAAACGGTGGATCAGACGCCATGGGCCGAATGACATAATACTGTTCCTATGTTTGATGATAGAATGAAGGAACAGATGCAATGGGTCGAATTACATAATACTGTTCCTATATCCGATGATAAAATGGAGGATCAGATGCCATGGGCGAATGACATAATACTGTTCCTCTGTCTGATGATAGAATGAGGGAGCAGAATCCATGGGCCGAATGACATAATACTGTTCCTATGTCTGATGATAGAATGAGGGAACAGACTCCATGGGCCGAATGACATAATACTGTTCCTATGACTGGTGATTAAATGGTGGGTCAGACTCCATGGGCCGAAAGATATAATACTGTTCCTATGTCTGATGATAAAATGGAGGATCAGACGCCATGGGCCGAATGACATAATACTGTTCCTAATTCTGATGATAAAATGGACGATCAGACGACATGGGCGAATGACATAATACTGTTCCTCTGTCTGATGATAAAATGGAGGATCAGACGCCATTGGCCAAATAACATAATACTGTTCCTAAGTCTGATGATAAAATGGAGGATCAGACGACATGGGCCGAATGACATACTACTGTTCCTATGTCTGATGATAAAATGGACGATCAGACGACATGGGCGAATGACATAATACTGTTCCTATGTCTGATGATAAAATGGAGGAACGGATGCCATGGGCCGAATGACATAATACTGTTCCTCTGTCTGATGATAAAATGGAGGATCAGACACCATGGGCCGAATGACATAATACTGTTCCTAAGTCTGATGATAAAATGGAGGATCAGACGCCATGGGCCGAATGACATAATACTGTTCCTATGTCTGATGATAAAATGGAGGATCAGACGCCATGGGCCTAATGACATAATACTGTTCCTAAGTCTGATGATAAAATGGAGGATCAGACGCGACGGGCCGAATGACATAATACTGTACCTATGTCTGATGATAGAATGGTGGAACAGAGGCCATGGGATGAATGATATAATACTGTTCCTCTGTCTGATGATAAAATGGAGGATCAGACGCCATGGGCCGAATGACATAATACTGTTCCTATGACTGATGATAGAATGAGGGAGCAGAATCCATGGGCCAAATGACATAATACTGTTCCTCTGTCTGATGACAAAATGGAGGATCAGACGCCATGGGCCGAATGACATAATACTGTTCCTAAGTCTGATGATAAAATGGACGATCAGACGACATGGGCGAATGACATAATACTGTTCCTCTGTCTGATGATAAAATGGAGGATCAGACGCCATGGGCCGAATGACATAATACTGTTCCTAAGTCTGATGATAAAATGGAGGATCAGATGCCATGGGCCAAATAACATAATACTGTTCCTCTGTCTGATGATAAAATGGAGGATCAGACGCCATGGGCCGAATGACATAATACTGTTCCTATGACTGATGATAGAATGAGGGAGCAGACTCCATGGGCCGAATGACATAATACTGTTCCTATGTCTGATGATAGAATGAGGGAGCAGACTCCATGGGCGAATGACATAATACTGTTCCTATGTCTGATGATAGAATGGAGGCGCAGAATCTATGGGCCGAATGACAGAATACTGTTCCTATGTCTGATGATAAAATGGAGGAATGGATGCCATGGGCCGAATGACATAATACTGTTCCTATGTCTGATGATAGAATGGAGGCGCAGAATCTATGGGCCGAATGACATAATACTGTTCCTATGTCTGATGACAGAATGAGGGGGCAGACTCCATGGGCCGAATGACATAATGCTGTTCCTATGTCTGATGACAGAATAGAGGATCAGACGCCGTGGGCCGAATGACATAATACTGTTCCTCTGTCTGATGATAAAATGGAGGATCAGACACCATGGCCCGAATGTCATAATACTGTTCCTCTGTCTGATGATAAAATGGAGGATCAGACGCCATGGCCCGAATGTCATAATACTGTTCCTCTGTCTGATGATAAAATGGAGGATCAGACACCATGGGCCGAATGACATAATACTGTTCCTCTGTCTGATGATAAAATGGAGGATCAGACACCATGGCCCGAATGTCATAATACTGTTCCTCTGTCTGATGATAAAATGGAGGAACAGACGCCATGGCCCGAATGTCATAATACTGTTCCTCTGTCTGATGATAAAATGGAGGATCAGACGCCATGGCCCGAATGTCATAATACTGTTCCTCTGTCTGATGATAAAATGGAGGATCAGACACCATGGGCCGAATGACATAATACTGTTCCTATGTCTGATGATAAAATGGAGGATCAGACGCCATGGCCCGAATGTCATAATACTGTTCCTCTGTCTGATTATAAAATGGTGGATCAGACGCCATGGCCCAAATGTCATAATACTGTTCCTCTGTCTGATGATAAAATGGTGGATCAGACGCCATGGGCCGAATGACATAATACTGTTCCTTTGTCTGATGACATAATAGAGGATCAGTCACCATGGCCCGAATAACATAATACTGTTCCTATGTTTGATGATAGAATGAAGGAACAGATGCAATGGGTCGAATGACATAATACTGTTCCTCTGTCTGATGATAAAATGGAGGATCAGACGCCATGGGCCGAATGACATAATACTGTTCCTATGTCTGATGATAAAATGGTGGATCAGACACGATGGGCCGAATGACATAATCCTGTTCGTGTGTCTGATGATTAAATGGAGGAAAAGACGCCATGGGCCAAATGACATAATACTGTTCCGATGTCTGATGATAGAATGAGGGAGCAGACTCCATGGGCCGAATGACATAATTCTGTTCCTCTGTCTGATGATAAAATGGAGGATGAGACGTCATGGGCCGAATGACATAATACTGTTCCTATGTCTGATGATAAAATGGAGGATCAGACGCCATGGCCACAATGTCATAATACTGTTCCTCTGTCTGATTATAAAATGGTGGATCAGACGCCATGGCCCAAATGTCATAATACTGTTCCTCTGTCTGATGCTAAAATGGTGGATCAGACGCCATGGGCCGAATGACATAATACTGTTCCTCTGTCTGATGATAGTATGGAGGATCAGTCACCATGGGCCGAATGACATAATACTTTTCCTCTGTCTGATGACATAATAGAGGATCAGTCACCATGGGCCGAATGACATAATACTGTTCCTGTGTCTGATGATTAAATGGAGGATGAGACGTCATGGCCCGAATGTCATAATACTGTTCCTCTGTCTGATTATAAAATGGTGGATCAGACGCCATGGCCCAAATGTCATAATACTGTTCCTCTGTCTGATGATAAAATGGTGGATCAGACGCGGTGGGCCGAATGACATAATACTGTTCCTATGTTTGATGATAGAATGAAGGAACAGATGCAATGGGTCGAATTACATAATACTGTTCCTGTGTCTGATGATTAAATGGAGGAACAGACGCCATGGGCCGAATGACATTACACTGTTCCTATGTCTGATGATAGAATGGTGGATCAGACACCATGGCCCGAATGACATAATACTGTTCCTATGTCTGATGACAGAATAGAGGATCAGACGCCGTGGGCCGAATGACATAATACTGTTCCTATGTCTGAAGATAAAATGGAGGATCAGACGCCATGGCCCGAATGTCATAATACTGTTCCTCTGTCTGATGATAAAATGGAGGATCAGACGCCATGGCCCGAATGTCATAATACTGTTCCTCTGTCTGATGATAAAATGGAGGATCAGACGCCATGGCCCGAATGTCATAATACTGTTCCTCTGTCTGATTATAAAATGGTGGATCAGACGCCATGGGCCGAATGACATAATACTGTTCCTCTGTCTGATGATAAAATGGAGGATCAGACACCATGGGCCGAATGACATAATACTGTTCCTATGTCTGATGATAAAATGGAGGATCAGACGCCATGGCCCGAATGACATAATACTGTTCCTATCTCTGATGATATAATGGACGATTAGACGACATGGGCGAATGACATAATACTGTTCCTAACTCTGATGATATAATGGACGATTAGACGACATGGGCGAATGACATAATACTGTTCCTATGTCTGATGATAGAATGGAGGCGCAGAATCTATGGGCCGAATGACAGAATACTGTTCCTATGTCTGATGATAAAATGGAGGCGCAGAATCTATGGGCCGAATGACAGAATACTGTTCCTATGTCTGATGATAAAATGGAGGAATGGATGCCATGGGCCGAATGACATAATACTGTTCCTATGTCTGATGACAGAATGAGGGGGCAGACTCCATGGGCCGAATGACATAATACTGTTCCTATGTCTGATGACAGAATAGAGGATCAGACGCCGTGGGCCGAATGACATAATACTGTTCCTATGTATGATGATAAAATGGAGGATCAGACGCCATGGGCCGAATGACATAATACTGTTCCTCTGTCTGATGATAAAATGGAGGATCAGACGCCATGGCCCGAATGTCATAATACAGTTCCTCTGTCTGATGATAAAATGGAGGATCAGACTCCATGGGCCGAATGACATAATACTGTTCCTATGTCTGATGACAGAATAGAGGATCAGACGCCGTGGGCCGAATGACATAATACTGTTCCTATGTCTGATGATAAAATGGAGGATCAGCCTCCATGAGCCGAATAACATAATACTGTTCCTATGTCTGATGACAGAATAGAGGATCAGACACCATGGGCCGAATGACATAATACTGTTCCTCTGTCTGATGATAAAATGGAGGATCAGACGCCATGGCCCGAATGTCATAATACTGTTCCTCTGTCTGATGATAAAATGGAGGATCAGACACCATGGGCCGAATGACATAATACTGTTCCTATGTCTGATGATAAAATGGAGGATCAGACGCCATGGCCCGAATGACATAATACTGTTCCTATGTCTGATGATAAAATGGTGGATCAGACACGATGGGCCGAATGACATAATCCTGTTCGTGTGTCTGATGATTAAATGGAGGAAAAGACGCCATGGGCCAAATGACATAATACTGTTCCGATGTCTGATGATAGAATGAGGGAGCAGACTCCATGGGCCGAATGACATAATTCTGTTCCTCTGTCTGATGATAAAATGGAGGATGAGACGTCATGGGCCGAATGACATAATACTGTTCCTATGTCTGATGATAAAATGGAGGATCAGGCGCCATGGGTCGAATGACATAATACTGTTCCTATGTTTGATGATAGAATGAAGGAACAGATGCAATGGGTCGAATTACATAATACTGTTCCTGTGTCTGATGATTAAATGGAGGAACAGACGCCATGGGCCGAATGACATTACACTGTTCCTATGTCTGATGATAGAATGGAGGATCAGACGCCATGGCCCGAATGTCATAATACTGTTCCTCTGTCTGATTATAAAATGGTGGATCAGACGCCATGGGCCGAATGACATAATACTGTTCCTCTGTCTGATGATAAAATGGAGGATCAGACACCATGGGCCGAATGACATAATACTGTTCCTATGTCTGATGATAAAATGGAGGATCAGACGCCATGGCCCGAATGTCATAATACTGTTCCTCTGTCTGATTATAAAATGGTGGATCAGACGCCATGGCCCAAATGTCATAATACTGTTCCTCTGTCTGATGATAAAATGGTGGATCAGACACCATGGGCCGAATGACATAATACTGTTCCTGTGTCTGATGATTAAATGGAGGATCAGACTCCATGGGCGAATGACATAATACTGTTCCTATGTCTGATGATAAAATGGTGGATCAGACACGATGGGCCGAATGACATAATACTGTTCGTGTGTCTGATGATTAAATGGAGGAAAAGACGCCATGGGCCGAATGACATAATACTGTTCCGATGTCTGATGATAGAATGAGGGAGCAGACTCCATGGGCCGAATGACATAATTCTGTTCCTCTGTCTGATGATAAAATGGAGGATGAGACGTCATGGCCCGAATGTCATAATACTGTCTGATTATAAAATGGTGGATCAGACGCCGTGGCCCAAATGTCATAATACTGTTCCTCTGTCTGATGATAAAATGGTGGATCAGACGCCGTGGGCCGAATGACATAATACTGTTCCTATGTTTGATGATAGAATGAAGGAACAGATGCAATGGGTCGAATTACATAATACTGTTCCTGTGTCTGATGATTAAATGGAGGAACAGACGCCATGGGCCGAATGACATTACACTGTTCCTATGTCTGATGATAGAATGGAGGATCAGACGCCATGGCCCGAATGTCATAATACTGTTCCTCTGTCTGATTATAAAATGGTGGATCAGACGCCATGGGCCGAATGACATAATACTGTTCCTCTGTCTGATGATAAAATGGAGGATCAGTCACCATGGCCCGAATGTCATAATACTGTTCCTCTGTCTGATTATAAAATGGTGGATCAGACGCCATGGCCCAAATGTCATAATACTGTTCCTCTGTCTGATGATAAAATGGTGGATCAGACGCCATGGGCCGAATGACATAATACTGTTCCTCTGTCTGATGACATAATAGAGGATCAGTCACCATGTGCCGAATGACATAATACTGTTCCTATGTTTGATGATAGAATGAAGGAACAGATGCAATGGGTCGAATTACATAATACTGTTCCTGTGTCTGATGATTAAATGGAGGATCAGACACCATGGGCCGAATGACATAATACTGTTCCTATGTATGATGATAAAATTGAGGATCAGATGCCATGGGCGAATGACATAATACTGTTCCTATGTCTGATGATAGAATGGAGGATCAGATGCCATGGGCGAATGACATAATACTGTTCCTATGTCTGATGATAAAATGGAGGATCAGATGCCATGGGCGAATGACATAATACTGTTCCTAAGTCTGATGATAAAATGGAGGATCAGACGCCATGGGCCGAATGACATAATACTGTTCCTATGTCTGATGATAAAATGGAGGATCAGATGCCATGGGCGAATGACATAATACTGATCCTATGTCTGATGATAAAATGGTGGATCAGACACGATGGGCCGAATGACATAATACTGTTCGTGTGTCTGATGATTAAATGGAGGAAAAGACGCCATGGGCCGAATGACATAATACTGTTTCCATGTCTAATTACTGAATGGAGGGGAAGAGTATATGGGCCGAATGACATAATACTGAATGTGTGACAGGTACTGAATGAACCCCACACTCTCACACTGTACCAGAGACTGACAGATACAGAATGTACCCCACACTCTCACACTGTACCAGAGAGTGACAGATACAGAATGAATCCCACTCTCTCACACTGTACCAGAGACTGACAGGTACAGAATGAACCCCACTCTCTCACACTGTACCAGAGACTGACAGATACTGAATGAACCCCACACTCTCACACTGTACCAGAGACTGACAGATACAGAATGAACCCCACACTCTCACACTGTACCAGAGACTGACAGGTACAGAATGAACCCCACACTCTCACACTGTACCAGAGACTGACAGGTACAGAATGAACCCCACTCTCTCACACTGTACCAGAGACTGACAGGTACAGAATGAACCCCACACTCTCACACTGTACCAGAGACTGACAGGGACAGAATGAACCCCACTCTCTCA
The DNA here is from genome assembly GCF_030144855.1 of Hypanus sabinus. NCBI lineage: Eukaryota > Metazoa > Chordata > Chondrichthyes > Myliobatiformes > Dasyatidae > Hypanus > Hypanus sabinus. The sequence continues at coordinate 4,892,794 of NC_082736.1, forward strand.
CACTGTACCAGAGACTGACAGGTACAGAATGAACTCCACTCTCTCACACTGTACCAGAGATTGACATGTACAGAATGAACTCCACACTCTCACACTGTACCAGAGACTGACATGTACAGAATGAACCCCATACCCTTCCACTGCACAGAGACTAGTGTGTAGATATGTTTTTGACCTGCCTTTTTTGTGATACATTCTCTGATTTACTGATGAGCTCCACTCCGTGCCTCCTTGTTACCTCCTTATTAAATGCAACCATCACTTAACCATGAGGGGTTTCTGACTTTCTAAGTCGAGATTACTCTCTACCTCTCTGAGCTGAAACTGAAAGACGATTTGCCACCTTACTCCCAATTCAAGCCTCAAGTCAATACGTGGAGGATCCTGCACAAAGACTCCCAACTCCATTCGTACCTCTAATTTCTGATTATCTTCGCTGTGTAGAAAATTAGTTACTTAGAAAATACGTAATTTGTGAAATAATGCTGAATAATTAGCTCCAACATCATGCTAAAGACTGAAATCAGGCCATTTGGCTGTTGCCCCATTCCTTTCTTCAAAAGGAGAGTCTGTTCCAATTTTTCCACTTTCCGAAAACATTTCTGAATCTCATATTATTTCCACCATTTGTTGAACTACCCTCTCCATATCCCTGCGATGAAGTCCATCCGTTCCTCCTGAGTTGTCTACGTTCAGACGGTTCCGATTTCCAAGTGCTTTCACCTGTTCGGTTATGGGAGGCTAAGGGACGACACAAAGTTACTGGAGCATGGAGGCGAGGAAGAGTTGGACACACGGGACAAAAATTATCGAAAGACTGGGGAACCTATCGGCCCATGATTAACTTGACTGTGGGATACAGATGCAGACAAGGTGTCTCTGACCATGGAGACCAACGACTTGCTCCTTCTTTCTGCAGAAAGTGACATTAATATAGAGCAGTGAAATGAGAATATTGAGCCTGCATATTCTGACAGTTTTGATGATTTCTCCCTCTATGGTAGATTGGGGCACGAGTGCGCACCTTGATACACCAGAGTCGAGGGATGCATGATAATTCGAGCATGTAAAGAATGCAAGTCAACAACCACAAGGGAAATCAGGAGGGCAAAAGAAATGTAAAAGGATGCTCTGGAAGACAAGGGGAAGGAGAATTCCAGGGGCTTCTGAAGATATATTAAGAGCAAAAGGATAGCAAGGGGCAAAATTTCCTTCTTGGTGGCCAACACACACACAAAATGCTGGTGGAACACAACAGGCCAGGCAGCATCTACAGGGAGAAGCACTGTCGACGTTTCGGGCTGAGACCCTTCATCAGGACAGACAACACACACAAAATGCTGGTGGAACACAGCAGGCCAGGCAGTATCTACAGGGAGAAGCGCTGTCGACGTTTCGAGCCGAGACCCTTCGACAGCGACAGGGCTTCTCCCTGTAGATGATGCCTGACCTGCTGTGTTCCAGCAGCATTTTGTCTGTGTTGTTGTTTGAATTTCCAGCATCTGCAGATTTCTTCATGTTTATTCTTGATGTCAATGTGGCCATCTGTAAATGGAGCCAAGTGAAATTGGGGAGAACTTAAACGAAAGTTTTCCACTTTTATTTTCTCAGGAAACGGACGCACAGTCTGTATAACGAAGGTAAAAATAAAATTGGTGAGGTCATGGACACTATTCTGATTACAAAAGAGGAGGCAAATTGGGGTGTAAGTGCCCCATGGCCTCGTAAGGTGTCCCCTTTGTCCTTGTTGAAGGTTAGTGCAGAAATTGCAGGGGCCATTGCAAGTATATTTCAAATATCCGTAAAGAAGGGTGATGTCCAGAAGGTTTGTTGTTCTGTTGTTTGAGCAAAGTTCCATGAAATTATAAGCCGCTGAAATTCAGGTTAGCAACGGGTAAATTACTGGAATATTCTCGATAACGAGATATATACAGTACGTATATATTTGGATAGACAGGGCCTGATTAGAGACAGTCAACATGACTTTGTTCATTGTAGGTTGCGTCTAACTGGCCCAATAGAGTTTTTTGAGCAGCTTACAAGATTAGTTGATGAGGAAGACTGTCACACTGGGCCTTTGGACCCAAGCATTGTATCAAACAAACTCAGAAGGACTAAACAAAACTAGGCATGTTATTAACAAAAAAAGACAATACAGCAAAACTTGTTAGGTCTTGGATAGCTCAGAATAACTCGGCCAGAAATTCACTGGGCAGGGATCAGGGCCACCGACACCAGAGAAAATAGCACTGCCATTTTACAGATACTCCAGGGCAGCAAAGAATCCTAGCCAAGTTATATAAAACCCCAGACTCTTGACAAGCTTACAACAAGCCATTCTGAAAAGGACAAGTCCAAGGACACTTAGTTTAACACCTGCAAAGTCTCAGGGAGAATTAATTGGAAGTATCTGAGGACTATTGCGACTTTTATGTAATCTAGAGAAGATCTAACTATAACAGATACAAACCCAAAGCAGAACAATTTGTTATAAGTATAATTAATAAAACGCAGCAATACAGGAAAACAACAGTAAAAAAAAAACTCAGGGCCCTCAGAATACTCTAGCAATGATCCGAGGTTGTGACAGATCGAGCTAGACATACGGCCTAACTGATCTTTCTGTCAAGAACTCCAAGGTCCTGTTACAGAGAAAGTTTTTGAGCCCACAGAGGACATTCTAGTTCCCAGCATTTCGGGATGATCATTTTAAACGTTGAGCTGAACTGGGCATCAACAGTTTCTCGCTTAAGAGCAGCTAATTTTCAGCTGGGGTGAGGTGGATTGAGGTGCAAGAAAGGATATGGCATTATCAAGGGACCGATTTGAGCGAACTGGAAAGGGTTCAAAAGGTCAAGAAGATGGAACTTAATGCGATCCATAACCAGTGCTCAAAACTTCTCTTTTTTGTTGAAGTAAGCGCCAGAGGACGACAGTTATTAATTCAGGTTACTGTCGCCCTCGTGGGCACAGGAATGATGGCGACTGCCTTGAAGCCAGAGGGGACAGAGCACTCTTCTGAATAGATGTTGAAGGTATCTGTTTGAATCTCTGTTAACAGGGCTGTTTAGTCACTCAGCATCCGACGATGTATTGTTACGTTACGTCTCCGGCAACAATGAATATAGAATTTAGTCGAGGGTTATAAACAATTTAACATTTATTAAACTCTGCTAAACAAAAATGAAAAGTAAACAAACGACTAACTTAACCTTGAAGGTAACTGCTGTATGGCAACTCTGGAACACAGTCTTAAAGTGGTAAATGCGTACACAGTTCTTAAAATGGTAAAAACAAAAGTCCAAGTGATTTGTACAGTCAATTAGTCCCTGAAGTAACGAATTTCCTCGACGATGTGTCATTACTGCTGATCCCAGCCGAAATATGCCTTGTCCAAAGGATTCACGATGAAGGAAATAAAAATGGCTGCAGCAAACTGCTGACGATCCCAACTTTACTCCATCCTTTGGGTTCATGTACTTCGGTAAAGTCTTCACTCTCCAATACTTAGACTTTGAAAATAAGTCAAAGATACATCAAAGAAAAACTGGCAGCGATTAACAAACCTGCCGGCACAATGATTCTGTACCTTACAGTAGAAAGTAAAACTCCACTTTAAAACGAAACTGCATCATGAGACCAAATCCGCAGCACAACAGAGTAACTGACGAATTAAGCGACGACTCAACACAGAACTCCTGAGTCACAGCAGGCTTTTCCAGTTTATACCTGTTGAGAACATGTCATCACGTGACCTCACACTGGCGGGAAATTACATCACCCCACCATCACAAGACCTTTACATCATGCTCACCAGATACTCAATTACATCATGGTCATAAAACAGTCACAAGATACCCATGGGGTATATAACACCTCCCTCCAGAAAAAATATTTTCATTTGTCATGAGCAAAATTTTAACAATTACCTAATTACACAAAAATACAAATGTATAAAATCTACAACATACACAATATACATAATATACACAGTATTATCATACAGCACCTGACAAATTACTATACAATAGGAGTGTTTCAAATGTTGACATACTACTCCATAAAAAATTACATTGTACATTCAACATCTAGATAGACAGTCAGCAATCACATTAGCTTTGCCTTTAATATGAGTTATCAAAATATTATACTCCTGTAACATCAAACTTTGTTGCTAAACTGGAGGTTGATTTATTTCCTTAACCATTTTCCTTAATCAAGCCTGGACCTACAACATAACTAAGGTAGGTCACAGTGGTATGACCAAATTCACTTTTAGCTAAGTTAATAGTTAAGTTAGCTTTTGAAATCCTTTCAAATAGTTTCGCCACCATAGTAATATGTGCTTCCCAAGTATCATTTCCTGTAACTAAATCGTCAGTATAACCATCTGTATCCTTTAATCACTGAATCACAGAATTGATCATCCGCTGGAAAGTACCTGGGGCATTCTTCATCCCAAATGGAAGAATATTATATTCATATAACCCAGACAGTGTTACAAATGCAGAAATCTCTCTACCTCTATCCATTAATGGAACACACCAATGCCCTTTCAATAAATCAATCTTTGTAAGGAACTTTGCTTGTTCGACTTTATCCACACAATCATCCACTCTAGGGATTGGATACTCATCTGTTTTCATTACAGCGTTCACCTTCCTGTAGTCTGTGCAAAACCGAATACTACCGTCTGACTTCGGCATCATAACATGACGTGAACTCCAATTCGAGTTAGAAGGTCTAATAATATTATTCTCTATCATATATTTAATTTCTTTCTCAGCAAGTTCACATTTTTCTATGTTCATCCGATATCGATGTTTCTTTATGTGTTTGGCATCTCCAACATCTACATCATGTGAAGCTACTGTGGATCTTTTAGAAACGTCTGGAAATAAATCCCTATATTTAAAAAAATATTTGCTTCATCTTCTGCTTCTGCTTTGACTGTAAATGAGATAACTTCTCATCAATATTTTCCAGAATTGTTGAGTTTGGTAATCTGGCAGAAATAATTTGGGTTTAAAATGAGTTTCTGATGAATCATCCATTATGTTCCTAGTGAGATCAGATTCAATATTATTGATCACAATAGTCATTGTAGCAGACTGTTTCTCATTATATGGTTTTATCGTATTTATATGACAAAGTTGTATTGGCGTTCTTCGATCTGGCATTTTTGTCACATAATCCACATCATTAGATTTGGACATAATTTCATAAGGACCATGAAGTTTAGCTTGTACAGGATTCGTTTCCACTGGGAGAAGAACCAACACCTTATCTCCAGGCTAAATGCCCTCATTCTATATCATCCCAGGTTTTCATTTTCTCCTGAGCCGAATTTAATTTTTTCCTGGCCAGGCTACAAGCTTTATGTAATCTATCCTGAAATTTTAAAACATAATCCAGCAAATTAGTCTGTACCTCTTTATTAATCCATTGTTCTTTTAATAAGGCCAAAGGTCCTCCAACTCTATGCCCAAATACAAGTCCAGAAGAGCTTGTTCCTTTAATTTGATAATCTCAGGGTCTCTACTCTGCTCTGCTATCATTTCCTTCTGAGACACAGAGAGATCTTCATGGGCAGACTTACTGCAAGAATCTTGTTCAAACAAAGAAGGTATGAAAGTTTCTGACACATCCTCAAAACTCGAATCCTGAGTTGAACCGTCATGGATAGCAACCTCATTCTGCACATCAAACATTTTAGCCACAGCTCGAGTTACAACACAGGAGGAATCTGTGTTAGAATCCATCCGTGGTTCCTCTGACTTTATTGTCAAATGCACTTCAGTAAAAACTTTTACATCTGCTAAGTCATTTCCTAGCAGTAGAGAAACGTCATTCACGAGGAAGCTATGTTGCAATCCTACTTTAACAAGTCCTGCAATTAACCCTGACCTTAAATTTACTCTATGCAGACATAAGGGCACTCCCAACACCTCGTATATAACTTACCTCACCAGTGTCAGACTCATCACTAAACTTTAGCACACTGTCTAACATAAGTGATTGAGAAGCTCCAGTATCCCTAAGGATTTTTATTGGCACAGGAGTGGATCCCTGTTTCAAGGATACAAATCCTTCACTTATAAAATGATCATATCCCTTCTTAACTTGATCAGACTCTGACAAAGCTTCATTTGTATTTCTCGAACTCTGTGGATTTACAGGGTTTCATTATGTTGCACACACACATCTGGGACTGCTTCCTTCTCCTTCTTCTTCAGTCAGAAACAGTTAGCTAGTACATGACCAGGTTTCTTACAATAATTACAAATAAGACCAATGTGTACATGTTATCCTTCATCCGTACGTTTCTCCCTAACTTCTGAATTAATTTCTGGTTTACCTTGACTCTCCGTGCTTTTTGCTTTTATAATTTCTACCCTGAGGAAATTTACTCTTATGGATTAAAGCAGACTCATCAGCTAACTTAGCAGACTCCGGCAGTGTAGCAGTGTCCCTCTCATTTAAGTATGTTCTTACTTCAACAAGAATGCACCTTTTAAGTCCCTCCATTAAAATTAACTCTTTTAAGTTATCATACTCCCCATTTTTAGAGGAAACCCATCGCTCAAAACACACAGGTTTATTGTAGGCAAATTCCACGTAAGTTTTGTCCACGGATTTCTTCAAATTTCTGAATCTTTCTCTATAAGCTTTCGGAACCAGTTCATATGCTTTCCAGTAAATTCTGCTTCACAATATCATAATCAGTTGCTTGCTCAGCAGTTAAAACTGTATAGACTTGTTGTGCCTTGTCTTTAATTACACTCCGTAATATCACCTGCCATTTCTCTTTCGTCCACTCTGAAATCAGAGCAACTGTTTCAATATGTTTGAAATATTTATTCCACTTCAGTTTCATTAAATGGAGGAGCTAATTTAGCCTCTCATCTAGTAACAAATTGTTTCCTCTAACCAGAGGACTGATTCTCGGACATTAATTTCTCCATCGCTAGCTTGAACTCCCTTTTTCTCTCTGCTGCTTCACCTTCAAATTCTCTCTTTTTATTTTCATCTTCTAACCCTACATCATTCGAAGTCCACTTTACATCGTTCTAACTTCATTTGTTCGATTTGTAACTGCATCTCCAGAGTATTTATGGAAACATATCTCACACCGCTTCATTAAAAACACACGAATCTATATAGAGTGACGCGATGTTTATCTGAATTATGGGCTTTGTTGTAGCCCTCGAACTACCTTTAAGTTCCAACCTGCTAGCAATCTCAGATACATCACTGTTTTTCGCCTTCGCTAATAACTCCAGACTGGCGATGCCAGAAAGTCGGCAATATTCATTGTTGCCGAATACCACCCACAGACCAATCAAACAAAAGAATCGGGTATTTCCCTTTTCCAAATCAGATCGATAATTAAACAAGCACTTAAGCTCAAAAACGGGACGTATCCTGGACAAGAGCCCCCAATTGTTGTGTTACGTCTCCGGCAACAATGACTATAGAATTGAGTTGAGGGTTATAAACAAATTAACATTTATTAAACTCTGCTAAACAAAAATGAAACGTATACAAATGACTAACTTAACCGGAAGTTAACTGCTATAGGGCAACTCTAGAACACAGTCTTAAAGTGGTAAATGCATACACAGTTCTTAAAATGGTAAATACGAAAGTCCAAGCGATTTATACAGTCAATTAGGAGAGTCTTTCCTGAAGTAAAAAATTCCTCGACGAGGTGACGTTACTGCTGATCCCAGCCAATATATGCCTTGTCCAAAGGATTCACAATGAAGGAAATAAAATCCGTTTAAAGGAACTGACCTTTTTCTTGGTGAATGAACACTACACAACTCGTTCTACTCTTACAGGTAGGGATTATCTCAGATACCGTCGAATGAGGGTCGATCCCGTAGCCAACCGCTGACTTTACTCGATCCTTCGAGTTCCCGTACTTCGGTAAAGTCTTCATTCAGACTTTGAAATTAAATCAAAGATACATCAAACAAAAACTGGCAGCAATTAATAAACCTGCCGGCACAATGATTCTGTACTTTACAGTAGAAAGTAAAACTCCACTTTAAACCAAAACTGCGTCATGAGACCAAATCCGCAGCATAACGGAGTAACTGACGAATTAAACGACAACTCAAAACAGAACTCCTGCGTCACAGCAGGCTTCCCATTTTACACCTGTTGAGAACAGGTCATCACGTGACCTCACATTGGCGGGAAATTACATCACCCCACCATCACAAGACCGTTGCGTCATGCTCACTAGATACTCAATTACATCATGGTCATAAAACAGTCATCAGATACCCTAGGGGTACGTAACAGTATGTTATCAGGCCCCGCGGCTTTCCGCGGGGTGATCTTTGCGGGATCGCCCTCACAGCAGCTGCGGCCAGAGACAGTGTCGCTCCTCAGGGAGACGGGGCTTTCTCGCTGCCACGTCGTTCTGTACATCGAACCGTGCATAAAAGACAATCGGGCTACCACGCAGAGAGGCGTCACTGCGGCGGACTCGCGAGTTAGAGTTGCAGTCCATTGTGATCTGAATACCCTGTCACCTGCACAGGTCGTTCTGGTCTCCTTATCTGACTCAACGTGTCCGGGTATCCAGAAGCCGATCAGCAGGTTGCTCCGGAAATGAAGTTGTTATGCTATGATGGAGTGACTGAGTTACCTTGGACTATACACGGCGGAATCCAGGCAATTCAGAGGGGATTTACTGAAACACAGAAAACTCCGAGAAGGATGGATGAGATAGAAACAGGAAAGTTGTTTGCACTGTCAAATGAGACCAGAACGAGGGGACCTATCTCAATAACCAGAGGAATGCAATTAGGACGGTGATGAAGCGAAGCCGCTTTTCTCAGGTAACGGCGCATCAGCGGAGAGATGTGCCCAGAGAAGAAAGAGAATTTCACTGGTTAAGCTTCTTTAATACCCAGTTAGATTAAATTTTCATCAGAAGGGAATTGATGTGGGGAAAGGGTAAAATCATGTAGCTGAGGCCTCGGGCAGGTAAGTAATGATATTTTTGAATGGCAGCCAAAACTCGATGGCCAGATGTTCTCCCCGCTGATATTTCTTATTTCTATAATGTTTTACACTGGCTCTGGCATGTGTATGTATGGGGGGGGGAGTTAAACGCCTTTATTATATCTTCCTTAGACACAACCGTGTCTGACATTTTTGTCTCCAGGCAACAAACGCAATAGAAAGGAAGGTCATTAGCCTGGAGGATGTAGAATTGATATGGGTAGAGCTGCCTAACACTAAGGGGCAGAAAACGCCGGTGGGAGTTTTGGACAGGCCACCTAACAGTAGTAGTGAGGTTGGGTATGGCATTAAACAGGAAATTAGAAATGTATGCAATAAAGGAACAGTAGTTATAATGGGTGACAGAGAGATCGAGGATTAACAGTGCAAAATTCCCTGAAGGTCGAGTCCCATGTAGATAGGGTGGTGAAGAAGGCTTTTGGAACGCTGGCCGTTATAAATCAGAGCCTTGAGTACAGAAGTTGGGATGTAATGTTAAAATTGCACAAGGCATTGGTAAGGCCAAATTTGGAATATTGTGTGCAGTTCTGGTCACCGAATTATAGGAAAGATATCAATAAATTAGAGAGAGTGCAGAGACGATTTACTAGGATGTTACCTGGGTTTCAGCACTTAAGTTACAGAGAAAGGTTGAACAAGTTAGGTCTCTATTCATTGGAGCGTAGAAGGTTGAGGGGGGATTTGATCGAGGTATTTAAAATTTTGAGGGGGATAGATAGAGGACGTGAATAGGCTGCTTCCATTGAGAGTAGGGGAGATTCAAACGAGAGGACATGATTTGAGAGTTAGGGGGCAGAAGTTTAAGGGAAACATGAGGGGGTATTTCTTTACTCAGAGAGTGATAACTGTGTGGAATGAGCTTCCTGTAGAAGTAGTAGAGGCCAGTTCAGTTGTGTCATGAAGGTAGAATTGGATAGGTATATGGACAGGAAAGGAGTGGAGGGTTATGGGCTGAGTGCGGGTAGGTGGGACTAGGTGAGATTAAGAGTTCGACACGGACTAGGAGGGCCGAGATGGCCCGTTTCCGTGCTGTGATTGTTATATGGTTATATGGTTATAGTTATAATGGGTGACTTCAATCTACATATAGAGTGGGTGAACCAAATTGGTAAGGGTGCTGAGGAAGAGGATTTCTTGGAATGTATGCGGGATGGTTTTCTGAACCAACATGTCGAGGAACCAATTAGAGAGCAGGCCATTCTACATTGGGTATTAAGCAATGAGGAAGAGTTAGTTAGCAATCTTGATGTGCGAGGCCCCTTGTGTAAGAGTGACCATAATATGGTGGAATTCTTCACTAAGATGGAGAATGACATAGTTAATTCAGAAACAAAGGTTCTGAACTTAAATAAGGGTAACTTTGAAGGTATGAGATGTGAATTAGCTAAGATAGACTGGCAAATGATTCTTAAAGGGTTGACGGTGGATATGCAATGGCAAGCATTTAAAGATCGCATGGATGAACTACAAGTGTTAAAACATTGTTACATACTGGTGGCATGACAGTGGTACCCTTGTCACGTGACTGGGGTTGAAGCTATACTGGTCTTGAGGTAATGGTCTTGTGATGGTGGAGTGACGTCATTTTTCCCGCCAGTGGAGATCAGGTGACAGGTTTTTTTTTACAGGGTATAAAAGGAAGACCCCACCTTGTGAGGAGAGGCAGTTCGTGGCTGGATTTGCCATGTTGACTTCATTTAACGTGATTTAATGTGATGACGCAGTTTAGTTGAAGGATGAAGTTTTTTATCTAATGCCTAAAGTTTAAAAGGTCATTGCCAGCAGTTTCTTTACAATACTGCTAGTTGAGAATCAGTGGAGAGTGAAGATCGGAGTTCGGGAGTTAAAGATCAAGGAGAATCGATTTCGTCGGTGAAACAGGTTCGACCTTGTTTAATCCTTATTCGAAAGGAATTCGTTGACTGTTCTGGTGTTAATCTCTGCGGGACATCAGAAGATTGAGGACAGTGTGATAAAGGAAAGGTCAGTGCCTTTAAGCCGTTTCGTTTCGTAAATTCTTCGTGGGAGAAGTTCGACGTCGGGGATCGAGGCAAAACGACGTGAAAGAGAATTTAAATCGTCTGATAAAGTCTCTCCCTTAAATGGACTGTGAGCATTTCGAACTTTTGGCAATACCACTTTAAAGAACTGTTTGAGCTGCAGCGCTTGAAGAACTGTTTAAGCTGCCGCACAGCAGCTGTTCCCGGTTACGTTAGTGTTTGTTTACTTTCGGGGGGTTTATTTTCAGTGTGTAATAAACGTGTTGTTTGTTATAAAATCCCTTGCCGAACTCATATATTTATTGCTGCCTGAATACGTAACAACATAGAAACATAGAAAATAGGTGCAGGAGTAGTGTTCATCCCAGTTTGGCAAAGGAATAAACCAGGGAAGGTAGTGCACCCGTGGCTGACAAGGGAAATTATGGATAGTTTCAATTCCAAGGAAGAAACACACAAATTAGCCAGAAAAAGCGGCACACCTGAGGACTGAGAGAAATTCAGAGACCAGCAGAGGAGGACAAAGGGCTTAATTAGGAAAGGGGAAAAAAGATAATCAGAGAAAGCTGGCAGGGAACATAAAAACTGACTGTAAAAGCTTTTATAGATATGTGAAAAGAAAAAGATTGGTCAAGACAAATGTAGGTCCCTTACAGTCAGAAACAGGTGAATTGATCATAGGGAACAAAGACATGGCAGACCAATTGAATAACTACTTTGGCTCTGTCTTCACTAAGGAGGACATAAATAATCTTTCAGAAATAGTAGGGACTGAGCGTCTAGTGAGATGGAGGAACTGAGGGAAATACATGTTAGTAGGGAAGTGGTGTTAGGTAAATTGAAGGGATTAAAGGCAGATATATCCCCAGGGCCAGATGGTCTGCATCCCAGAGTGCTTAAGGAAGTAGCCCAAGAAATAGTGATAATTTTTCAAAACTCCTTAGATTCTGGATTAGATCCTGAGGATTGGAGGGTGGCTAATGTAACCCCACTTTTTAAAAAAGGAGGGGAAGAAAAACCGGGGAATTATAGACTGGTTAGTCTGACATCGGTGGTGGAGAAAATGCTAGAGTCGGTTATCAAAGATGTGATAACAGCACATTTGGAAAGAGGTGAAATCATCGGACAAAGTCAGCATGGATTTGTAAAAGGAAAATCATGTCTGACGAATCTTATAGAATTTTTTGAAGATGTAACTAGTAGAGTGGATAGGGGAGAGCCAGTGGATGTGGCATGTTTAGATTTTCAAAAGGCTTTTGACAAGGTCCCACACAGGAGATTAATGTGCAAACTTAAAACACACGGTATTGGGGGTATGGTATTGACGTGGATAGAGAATTGGTTGGCAGACAGGAAGCAAAGAGTGGGAGTAAACGGGACCTTTTCAGAATGGCAGGCAGTGACTAGTGGGGTACCGCAAGGCTCAGTGCTGGGACCCCCGTTGTTTACTATATATATTAATGATTTAGACGGGGGATTTAAATGCAGCATCTCCAAGTTTGCGGATGACACGAAGCTGGGTGGCGGTGTTAGCTGTGAGGAGGATGCTAAGAGGATGCAGGTGACTTGGATAGGTTAGGTGAGTGGGCAAATTCATGGCAGATGCAACTTAATGTGGATAAATGTGAGGTTATCCACTTTGGTTGCAAGAACAGCAAAACAGATTATTATCTGAACGGTAGCCGATTAGGAAAAGGGGAGATGCAACGAGACCTGGGGGGGGGGGATCTTATTGAAACGTTTAAAATTCTAAAGGGATTGGACAGGCTAGATGCAGGAAGATTGTTTCCGATGATGGGGAAGTCCAGAACGAGGGGTCACAGTTTAAGGATAAAGGACCGAGATGAAGAAAAATTTCTCCACACAGAGAGTGGTGAATCTGTGGAATTCTCTGCCACAGGACACAGTTGAGGCCAGTTCATTGGCTATATTTAAGAGGACGTTAGATATGGCCCTTGTGGCTAAAGGGATCGGGGGTATGGAGAGAAAGCAGGTACAGGGTTCTGAGTTGGATGATCAGCCATGATCATACTGAATGGCGGTGCAGGCTCGAAGGGCCGAAAGGCCTACTCCTGCACCTATTTTCTATGTTTCTACGTTTCTAAACCCATGTTATTAAATTTCACAACCGGTATCAGTTAAATATTTTGTAACGGGAGCCTCACTAGGCCTCATTAGGCCCCCATGAAACTCTGCTCGCCATCCTTTGTATCCGTTATTTTATCCCAGAATCTGTGTCTGAAAAACAGTTTTTTTAGGGATCCTCATGAAACGCTGCTTGCCATTCCTTCCTTTTGTTATTTTATTCCAGAATCTGTGCCCGATTAACATTTGAATGGCGACCTATCCCTTTATTAGATCCCCATGAAACGTTGTCCAGCGCATTGGCTTTCTCATCTCTACAATCCCGCATCGACACCTTCACGGAATTTCTCTGCCTCATTCCCCGGTTACCTTGGATACAGGTCATTTTACCCCAGATAGCGAGGGTTAGATTTGACAACACCATGATTGTGCTCTTGATCTTAAATTTGTAAAGCTTCGCAGATATGATATCGACTATAAATTTTGATTAAACAGGGCATTAAAATGCACGCCCTCAACCTTCAGTAGAGCTCTATGTTCTCGTTCGTTAGAAGGAAATGTTTATACCTATGAAAGGCAGTTTTATGGTGCAATCGCCCGGGCATTGCGGCTAAGTTCACACAGTTGGAACTGTGTGTTCGAGAATATGCGATAAAACGAAAACTATTTGTGATACCCAGACATAGTTCCGTAAGTGACAGAATGATGGTAACTGTGACAGGAAGTACAGGAGATTACTCAATAACTCGCACATCAGGTTCTCCCTTGACAGTTTTTGTTATTATACCTTTGGTAAAAATGGTTACATTTACCATTTATTGTCCCTATCCATTCAGATGACGGAAATGCAATGTAAGAGCTCTATTATTGTGCTCTGCACACGGTCTTCTGCAGCATGCACTGCCCTCTCCTCAATCAGCTCCTCAGTAACCCTCCCTGCACCACCTCATTTTATACCTATTCGGACATAATTTCTGCTTTAAGGCCCACAAGACAGAGGAGAATAATTTGGTGTTTCGGCCCATTGTCTGCTCCGCCATTCCATCATTTCTGACTTATTGTCCCTTTCAACCCCATTCTCATGTCTCCCCCTCTGACCTCTGGCGTCCTTACTCAAGAAAAGCTGGGAAGCCACAGCTACGATTCTGACCCAGCCCTCACATTAACTCTGCTGACCAAGTCCATTCACTAGGGTCTCGTTTGGCAGTCGTTTGGGAGGTACCACACGCTATCTGAAAGAAAAGGCATCAGTCAAATTCATTGCACTGGCACAATGGAAATTGCAGGTTTACCAGCTCACTTTAACTGACAGCAGGTGTTCATGTTCCAGGAATATTTCTCCAGATGTCACAGGTATCCCTGGAACAATCGACAATCCTGTGAATGGGAATAGAACTTGACCAATGTAAGAAAAATCAGACTGGCGTAACATAATTCGTTTGCCCAGATTCCGGCATTAATGGAAAGTTTTGAATACAAGTTCTGCTAATGTAACAATCATATGAGCTCTTCTTAATTCCTTCGTATGTGCCCCAGATAATTACAAAAACTATGCTGACTTTATTGGAAAAGTCAAACGACTGGCATTAGCTCGCTTGGCCTCACAAATATGGAGACATTTACCAGGCATATAAGCTATGCATAATTTTATTTGAACTCCCGTCAACGCATTCAATTCGATTTGCATTTTATCTACAGAACCAGCCAAATAACGTAAACAGATGTTTGACTCCAGTCTTCAACTCCTCTCTGAATTTCCTCTGTGATAGAGTGTAGATACACGTGTTGGTGCAGGTACAGAGAAACTGCAACATGAACCCAGACTGTTGCAGGATGTACCTCGGGGTACTCAAATATTTGTCTGTGTAAAAGTAATTCTGAATTTGCCAGTTAGAAGTATATACAATATAGGGGATCCAAAGCAATATGAAATTGGCTGACAGAGCGAACAGCAAAATCACCGACTTTCGCCGGTTTTCCACCTCTATATCTTTCTTGTTCTCTATACTGATCCTGAGACCCCGACGAACTCTGTTTGCCGATATTATATGACTGACTGTGAAAGCATTAAAGAATAGAATCAATCCAATTGGCAGTAAAGGTGTAGTAATGGTGTTAGACAACCGGTACGATTTCCACGTTGGTAAATTAAGGTAATCCGGCTTCATAACGCA
The DNA here is from genome assembly GCF_030144855.1 of Hypanus sabinus. Lineage (NCBI taxonomy): Eukaryota > Metazoa > Chordata > Chondrichthyes > Myliobatiformes > Dasyatidae > Hypanus > Hypanus sabinus. The sequence continues at coordinate 4,908,095 of NC_082736.1, forward strand.
TCGCCAGGGTATGTTCTCAATGATAAGATAAGGTTCTACTGCAAAGTACAATGGAACACGCCTCACACAACTCCCCAAACCCACAATCGCGATCACCACGGTCGCTGTCCTCTCGGTGCAGTACCGTTCCCGCAGCTTTTGACTGCAGATTGCAATACAGCGATCGAACGTGAAGGCCACCGTGAGCCAAACAGAACAGTCCATGGTTGCGAGCCTCAGGACAAGCGTCAGGGCGCAGATCGGTGTAATGAGCAAAGAAGAGGCATAAACATAAATATTATTGATCTGGTCGAGTATAACCGCAACGACAGTGCACATTAAGTCAGCGGCTGCCATTCCCACCAGGTAACGGGAGATGCATTTGGAAAGACCGCATTTTCCTCGAGACAGGATCAAAATCGCCATTAAATTAACTGCAAGAAGGAAAGAAGAGGTGCTTTCAGGCGCGTAAACCCTGATCCATTTTACTTAATAGACATGCAGAGAACAACATTGAAGCGGATTGAGTGAACCTCGCTTTCTGATTCCATGCCGGGACAGGCTGTGTTCCAGTCAGAGAGCCCGACCGTTTTCCGTCGCTGTCCTTCGATTGAAGGATAACGACAGAACAGAGTGACAGTTGATCTGCAACTTTCCAGAAGCAGACAGCAGTGATAACAGTGAGCGGCTTATCAACCCACTCATTTACACGGGCCCATCATTGTATCCGAGAACGCTGGAAGTTGTACTTATAGCCGCAATAAGATGGGCACAGGGGGACTGCTTCTGCGGTCACGACATATTGAAGTACACGAACCACAGAGTTAAATGTGTATTTGCGTGTACAGGTGTCAAACCAACTTGAATCTTGAATATTAACATCAAAACGAGCCAAAGGAAGAGAAAGGTGAACGGGTCCATCACTGCACCTGAGAACGCTGAATGTTGCGTTTACAAGGGTAGTAGAGTTGCAGAAATGGAAACTATTTCTTTATGTAAGGTTGTGAGTTTTGAGTTTCTATATCTGATACCGAAGAAGATTAAGACCAATACATGCTGGTAAAGGTTTGGAAAGTGGAGTAAGGTAAATACCGGAATCGTTTTAATATTAACACTCATTGGATTTCTAAAATCGGACATAAGGAAATATTAACAACGCCACAGAAGAATAATCACTGTATATCAGTACTGAACACGCTAAATACACTCGTTAGATGGCACACCATTTGTAATTATGTTTTCTTCACTATTATACCGTGCAACAGCTTCAGTAAAGGTGTATTGGCCTTCATCAAACGTGGAATTGAAGTTTAGGGGCCGAGGGATAATGTTGCAGCTATATAGGACCCTGGTCAGACCCCACTTGGAGTATTGTGCTCAGTTCTGGTCGCCTCACTATAGGAAGGATGTGGAAGCCATGAAAAGGGTGCACAGAAGATTTACAAGGATGTTGCCTGGACTGGGGAGCATGCCTTATGAGAATAGGTTGAGTGATTGTGGCCTTTTCTCCTTGGAGTGATGGAGGATGAGAGGTGACCTGACAGAGGTGTATAGGATGATGAGAGGCATTGATCGTGTGGATAGTCAGAGGCTTTTTCCCAGGGCTGAAATGGCTGCCACAAGCGGACACAGGTTTAAGGTGCTGGGGAGTAGGTACAGAGGAGATGTCAGGGTTCAGTTTTTTACTCAGAGAGCGGTGAGTGTGTGGAATGGGCTGCCGGCAACGATGGTGGAGGTGGATACGATAGGGTCTTTTAAGAGACTTTTGGATAGGTACATGGAACTTAGAAAAATAAAGTCTATGGGTAAGCCTAGTAACTTCTAAGGTAGGGACATGTTCGGCACAACTTTGTGGGCCGAAACGCCTGTATTGTGCTGTAGGTTTTCCATGTTTCTATGTAAGAAGAACAGTAGATACACATAACATCCAATTCCAGTTACTTACCAGGGATACCAATCGCTGCCAGTACAGGATAGTAAATACTCGCCATGTAATAAATTGCTGGATATCCCATTTTCTGAGTGAAGTAGCAATCAGTCCAAAATGGTCCAACATCCAATATCCACTGTTGATTGCTTGGTAAGTTTTTATACAGGAGAGGAAAGTGCACTCTAACAGTTAATCATTCATCCTCATTAGTCACATCAGTGATAGTCCACTGAACAAACACTTCAGGTAAACAATTGATATGAGTTGTGCAATGAAAATCGTTCCGAGGGGAAATATACAATTATGTTTATTCAGGTTTTAAAAACAACAATGTTATACATTTATTGTCTATGACGCAAAGTTTGCATGTTTCAAATGGAATAATTATTTGTCTTAATACTTTTGCATTGGTTAATATCCACCTCAAATATAACAGTAGGCACAACGCATTGAGATACTCAAGTAAAGAAAGCTTACTGAGTTTAGTTGTTAAATTCGGTTATCTCTTTCCTTCACACCTCTTTGCTTTTAGTTTGATTTGCTTCCACAATGCGAGTCATCTTTGGATGAGAAATTACTTTGTAAACGATTATATTGCTCACCGTGTCTCTTTCTTGGTCTTTTGCAGATTTTACAAGATTCAGAACCTATAACAATTTTTATTAAGTCTAAATGGAAGTAACGTTTAAAAGTGCTTTCTATCAATTGATGATGCTAGTCGCGACATTTGCCCGACTGGATTTTAGACACTGTCTATTGAAGGCATTGATAAATGTCAGAGGAAAGCGATATAAAATTGTAATAACTTATACTAGCGCTATGTTTGTATATGGGAAGTCTCATGCCTCGATTATATCTCCATAAACCACAGCAAGACCAGTATTTTTTCTCTCTCGAAGGAATAATCCTATGTTATTTTATTCCAGAATCTGTGCCTGGTAAACACTTTGAGTGGGAATTCACACGCCTTCTTCTATCACTATGAAACACTGCATGACCAGTCCTTGTTGCCCAGCGAAACATTCAATAAAACGCTCAACTGAAGAGAATGTAAGACAGATTCTGCAGTGCCTTGGTTCCGTAGAGTGTTTGGGTTCCATTCCCTTTTCTTCAAAAGCATCCACCTCCTTGCCGATCATAATATTTCGTTCTGAAATTATCTGTGGCAGAGTACAACACCATCACAGAAGCAAGTGAAACTATAAGCCAGTTATAGGTTAGTGTTTGGGGAAGTTTTTGAGTCCGTTATTGAGGCCGAGGATTCAGGGTACATGAGTGTGTGGCCTCCGTCGGTCATGGTCGACCATGGTAGGAATAATCCAAATAGGACATACATGGTAAATGGCTGGGCATTGAAGAATGCAGTAGAATGGAATGATCTAGGAATAATGGTGCATAGTTCCCTGAAGGAGGAATCTCATGTGGATAAGGTGGTGAAGAAGGCTTTTGGGGCGCTGGCCTTTATAAATCAGAGCATTGAGTATAGGAGTTGGGATGTAATGTTAAAATTGTACAAGGCATTGGTAAGGCAGAATTTGGAGTATTGTGTACAGTTCTGGTCACCGAATTATAGGAAAAATGTCAACAAAATAGAGAGAGTACAAAGAAGATTTACTAGAATGTTACCTGGGTTTCAGCACCTAACTTACAGGGAAAGATTGAACAAGTTATGTCTTTATTAGGAGCGTAGACGGTTGAGGGGGGACTTGATAGAGATATTTAAAATTATGAGGGGTATAGATAGAGTTGACGTGGATAGGCTTTTTCCATTGAGAGTGGGTGAGATTCAAACAAGAGGACATGAGTTGAGACATAGGGGGCAAGCTTTTTTAGCTATGTGAAGAGAAAGAAGATAGTTAAGACCAATGTTGGCCCCTTGAAGAATGAATTGGGAGAAATTGTTATGGGAAACAGGGAAATGGCAACAGAATTTAATGCGTACATTAGATCTGTCTTCACCAGGGAGGACACAAGCAATCTCCCAGATGTATGGATGGGCCAGGGTCATAAGATATCAGAGGAATTGAAATAGATTGACATTAGGAAAGAAACTGTGATGAGCAGACTGATAGGACTGAAGGCTGATAAATCCCCGGGTCCAGATGGTCTGCATCCAAGGGTTCTAAAAGAGGTGGCTCAGGAAATTGCGGATGCATTGGTAATCATTTTCCAATGTTCCTTAGATTCAGGATCAGTTCCTGATGATTGGAGTGTGGCTAATGTTATCCCACTTTTCAAGAAGGGAGGGAAGGAGAAAACGGAGAACTATCGCCCTGTTAGCCTAACGTCAGTCGAGGGGAAGATGCTTGAGTCCATTATTAAGGACGAAATAGTGGCATATCTTGATGGCAGTAATAGGATTAGGCCGAGCCAGCATGGATTTACCAAGGGCAAATCATGCTTGACTAATCTGTTGGAGTTTTTTGAGGGTGTAACAAGGATGTTAGACGAGGGTAAGCCAGTGGATGTTGTGTACCTAGATTTTCAGAAGGCATTCGATAAGGTGCCACATAGGAGACTGGTGAGTAAAATCAGAGCTCATGGCATTGGGGGCAGGGTTTCAACATGGGTAGAAAACTGTTGGCAGATAGAAAGCAAAGGGTAGCAGTGAATGGGTGTTTCTCGGACTGGCTGGAGGTGACTAGTGGGGTACCACAGGGCTCTGTATTGGGACCACAGCTCTTTACGATTTATGTCAACGATTTAGATGAGGGCATTGAAAAATATATCAGCAAGTTTGCTGACGATACTAAACTGGGTGGCAGTGTGACATGCGAAGAGGACGTTAGGAGAATACAGGGAGACTTGGATAGGCTGGGTGAGTGGGCAGATACTTGGCAGATGTCATTCAATGTGAATAAATGTGAAGTTATCCACTTTGGAAGCAGGAACAGGAGGGCAGAGTATTGTCTGAACGGTGTAGAGTTAGGTAAGGGAGAAATGCAAAGAGATCTAGGAGTCCTAGTTCATCAGTCAATAAAGGTGAATGAGCAAGTGCAACAGGCAGTGAAGAGGGCAAATGGAATGTTGGCCTTTATTACAAGGGGAATTGAGTACAAGAGCAAGGATGTCCTTTTGCATTTGTATAGGACCCTGGTGAGACCACACCTGGAATATTGTGTACAGTTTTGGCCTCCAGGTTTAAGGAAGGACATTCTGGCAATTGAGGAAGTGCAGAGTAGATTCACTAGGTTGATTCCTGGGATGGCAGGGCTGTCTTACGCAGAGAGATTGGAGAGATTGGGCTTGTACACACTGGAATTGAGGAGATTGAGAGGGGATCTGATTGAAACGTTTAAGATAATTAAAGGATTTGATAGGATTGAGGCAGGAAATATGTTCCAGATGTTGGGAGAGTCCAGTGCCAGAGGGCATGGATTGAGAATAAGAGGTCAGTTATTTAAAACATAGTTGAGGAAAAACTTCTTCTCCCAGAGAGTTGTGGAGGTGTGGAATGCACTGCCTCGGAAGACGGTGGAGGCCAATTCTCTGGAAGCTTTCAAGAAGGAGCTGGATAGATATCTGATGGATAGGGGAATCAAGGGATATGGGGACAAGGCAGGGACTGGGTATTGATAGTGAATGATCAGCCATGATCTCAGAATGACGGTGCAGACTCGAGGGGCCGAATGGTCTACTTCTGCACCTATTGTCTATTGTCTATTGTCTAAAAGTTTAAAGGTAACACGAAGGGGAATTTCTTTACTCAGAGAGTGGTAGCTGTGTGGAACGAGCTTCCAGTAGAAGTGGTAGAGGCAGGTTCGATATTGTCATTTAAAGCAAAATTGGATGGGTATATAGACCGGAAAGGAATGGAGGGTTATGGGCTGAGTGCGGGGCGGTGGGATTAGGTGAGAGTAAGCATTCGGCACGGAATAGCAGGGCTGAGATGGCCCGTTTCCGTGCTGTAATGGTTATATGGTTACTGCGCCTCTGGTAGTCACTGAAGTGAAGATGGAGTGGCCTCTCCAGGGCGCAAGCCAGGGCAGAGTTGATATGGAGATGCGTCTGTTGCCCATGCAGTGTGACCCCACCCCCCATGCTGATGACAGGTTCAAAGGAACGAGGTTTGGTGCCGGCAGCATCGCAGGAGTTGCCGAGCCGGTGCTGGGTACAGCAGTCCGCTGCCTTTGGGACTCCGACTCCGGATTTTCCCTCGGGGTTTACTCCCAAAGCCTATCCCGTAAGTGGGTTTAGCCGCAAGGCAGCGGAGGTTTGAAATCAGAGCTTCCCTCTCCTAGATGAGCTACCATCCGTGGTTAACGTGCCCCGTCTGCCCCGAGCAACTGGTTTTAAGGCGCCAGTGGCCCGCCTTTGCCCCTTCTCCTGTCAGTGAGAACAACTACACTGGGCATAAACACTATGCCACACGTGAAGGCCAGGAGTTGGACTTGGTTGTCAGAGTCTGTTTGAGACGCACGCCATGAAGAGCAGTTGTTTAGTAGTTGAGGCTGGTCCCCACTACCACCCTTCGGCTATGAATACGTCTGGAGGGGTAAATGAAAACTAGTGATAAAGTAAGTCAAAGTCAGTATGGATTGTGTGATGGAAATTCTTGCATGACAGTTCTATTAGAGTTCTAAGAGGAAGTAAGAAACAGAATGGACAATGATAAGGCACCTGATGACATTTACTTAGATATTCAGAAGACATTTAATAAGACTACTTAACCAGATAAAGCCCTATGGTGTTACAGGAAAAATACTGGCATGGAAAGACGAATGATTGGTAGGCAGGAGGCAGCGAGTAGGAATAAAGTGGGCCTTCTCTGGTTGGCTGCCAGGACCCCTGCTTTTCCCATTATTTGTCAACGATTTAGATGTCGAATTGCTGGCTTTGTGGCAAGGTTTGTGGATGATACAAAGATATGGAGAAGATCCTGAGGCAGGATTTATGAACATTTGGAGAGTCATAATATGAATGTGAATAGTCGGCATGGCTTTGCCAAGGACAGGCCGTACCTAACGAGCCTATTTGAATATTTTTGAGGATGTGTCTCAACACATTGATGAAGGTAGAGCAGGAGATGCAGTGTATATGGATTTCAGCAAGGCATTTGATAAGGTACCCCATCCAAGACTTACTGAGAAAATAAGGATTCATGGGATCCAAGGGGACATTGCTTTGTGGATCCAGAACTGGCTTGCCCACAGAAGGCAAAGTGTGGCTGTAAACGGACCATCTTCTGCATGGAAGTGATGTGCCTCAGGAATGTGTTCTGGGACCCCTACTCTTCGTGATTTTTATAAATGACCTGGATGAAGAAGTGGAGGGATGGGTTAGAAAATTTGCTGATGACACAAAGGTTGAGGGTACTCTGAATACTGCGGAGGGTTGTCAGATGTTACAGCGGGACATTCATAGGATGGAAAACTGGGGAGAAGTAACAGATGGAGTTCAACCCAGATAAGTGTGTGGTGCTTCATTTTGTAGGTCAAATATGATGACAGAATATAGCATTAATGTTCAGACTCTTGGCAGTGTGGAGGATCAGAGGGACCTTGGGGTCCGAGTCCATAGGACGCTCAAAGGTGCTGTGCAGGTTGACCTTATGGTTTAGAAGGCCTACGGTGCATTAGCGTTCATCATCCGTGGAATTGAGTTTAGGAGCTGAGAGGTAATGTTGCAGCTATATAGGGCCCTGGTCAGACCCCACTTGGAGTACTGTGCTCAGTTCTGGTCGCCTCACTACAGGAAGGATTTGGAAACCATAGAAATGGTTCAGGTGAGATTTACAAGGATGTTGCCTGAATTGGGGAGCATGTCTTATGAGAATAGGTTGAGTGAACTTGGCCTTCTCTCCTTGGAGCGACGGAAGATGAGAGGTGACCTGATAGAGGTGTACAAGATGATGAGAGGCATTGATCGTGTGGATAGTCAGAGGCTTTTTCCCAAGGCTGAAATGGCTAACACGAGAGGACATAGGTTTAAGGTGCTGGGGAGTAGGTACAGAGGAGATGTCACGGGTAAGTTTTTTTATGCAGAGAGTGGTGAGTGCGTGGAAAGGACGCAGTCGGTGCGACGGTGGTGGAGGCGAAGACGATAGGGTCTTTTAAGAGACCCCTGAATAGGTAAATGGAGCTTAGAAAAAGAGAGAGCTCTGGGTAACCCCAGGTAATTTCTAAGGTAAGGACATGTTCGGCACAGTTTTGTGGGCTGAAGGCTTGTATTGTGTTGTAGGTTTACTATGTTTCTATAAATAGAGGGGTAGGTAGGGTGTTGCCTTAAAGGCATTTGTTTAGTTTATTATAATTTCGCTTTAGTAATTCGTTTGTTATCGTTTTCTAGTTAAAGTTAAGGTTGGTTAAAGTAAATTCGTTGTCTGTGATATATCGCGGCATGCGATGACGTCACACCCGGTTTCGCCGCGTCTTGTGGGAAAATACCGGTTTGGAGAAACGGGAAGGAGGGGGCTTGTTTGTGCAGGATCAGCGGGAGAAGAGTTTTCTTTCGACGCACTAGAAACATCAGTGAAGCAACGCCGTATGTTCATGAGATAATCGATATGTTGAATCAAAAATGTTAACGCTGATTCTGTTAAAAGTAATGATGATTGATAAATTTTATGGTTTTTTTATTATTTAAAGAGTTGCGGATAGTTTGTGTTGAAGTGTATTTAAAGCAGTCGATGGCGTAGGTAGATTCTGACTGTATGTTGCACTTTAATGTAATATAGTTGTTGTAGTTTTACTTTTGCATGTATTTATGTTGTAAATGTGATGTCAAGAAGGAAACAAGTAGTGTATATATTTTGTATTGTTTTATCAACAGTTTTCACCATACGTTAATGTGGATGAGTGAACAGTAAACGGTTAATCTTACTGGGACTGCCTCATTGACTGGTTTATGCTTGGTGTTTAGTTCAGAGTTTTTTTACACCTGTGCGAGAACGCTACAGGTAGTGCTGAGGAAACACTGCTATTGCAACAGGACAAACATATTGGAAGAATGGGCATTAACCTGTCAGATGAAATACATTGTGGGGCAGGGTATGATAAATAGAAATAAAATTCAAACATCAGATGTGCAAAGAGTTTTAGGTTTCCTCATGCACGATGGTTAGTGCACAGATTGAGTCCGTGGAAAAGAAAGGAAAAACAATTTTGAATTGATTTCAAGAGGACTGGAATATATTTTTAAAAAAGCAAAGAGATAATGCTGAAGCATTATAAGACACTAGTCAGGCCACATTTTGGGTATTGACAACAGTTTTAGGCCCCTTATCTCGGAAAGCGTCTATTGTCTTTGGAGGGTGTCCAGAGGAGGTTTTCGGCGATGATTCCAAGAATGAAGGGGTTAACGTATCAGGAGCGTTTGGCAGCTTTGGGTCTGTACTCATCGGAATTGAGAGGAATGCGGGGGAATCTATTTAAACCCTACCGAGTCTTGAAAGGACTGAATAAGGTGGAAGTAGAGAGGATAGGATGCTTCCTCTGCTGGGAGTACCTGGAAATGAAGGCACAGCGAGGGGTGAGCTTTGGGACGGAAGTCAGGATAATTATTTTTAGCCACAGCCTGGTCAGTCTGTGACCGTCCCAGAGGGATTTGGTGAGAGGGCAAGTGGATTACGTTGAATGGGATCCGAGATCATTCATTTTGAACGGGCGAGTGACGGAATTCTGCTCCTCTGTCTTACGCTCTTATAAGGCGACCAGCTATGGTTATGATGAGGGACCTGCAGCCAAGGCCCCAGGACTGACGTACAATCAAAAAGAGCCTTTGCTACAGACAGCCTGAATGGCTCCTCCAGTTACTATCATGGAGGAAGGAGCCGAGACAGGAAACCAGCACCACAATGTAACAGGCAATACACCACACGGGGTACAGCAGCTTAGGACATCGGGACATACGTGCACGGGTATGATCCCGTGCAGGGAACTGTTCCAAGCAATTAGTTACCACAAAACAATGTATGAACTAGATGATGCCGGACGAAGAAAGTAGATTATAAAGAGCTTAAAGCCGAACATCTACTCCAATTTGCCAGAAACACAACGACACTCTGTGGGAATAAATCAGGAATTAAACATGCAATACTGAAGATTATGGGTGATTACAGCAGTACCCAGTCGATGAGTCATGAAGAACACCCCGGTGCCTTCGTGTGGATGGAGTTCCAAGCGGTCTGCGGATCGAAATTAGCTTCCAATCATTTAGATCCGGAACCCACAAATAAATGTCTGATAGCACCGGCGAATCTAAAAACAAATGTTGGAAGTGACTGAGACCCGACGCGCACTGAGGCATGGGTATTTGGACAAATGATTGGATCACGGTGGAAGGAAGTGCGGGAACTAGGTTTGAACTACAGATCACTCCAGCGGCAGCTAGGGTGTTGCCCCTCCGGAACATGACACAGAATATCGTGCGGGGAAATGCGGGTCAGGACAGAAACCCGCAGAGAGACCTCAGAAGGGAAGTAACACAGCGCCGGAAAGCGCCTTTGTCCTATCGGGGACCGTACACGACTCAATTCCGCTGAATCAGATTTGGTCCGTGGCTCGTTCCGCTCGGAACTGTACCGCACCCAGATCGTGCTGTTTAAGTGATAAATCAGAGACTGAAGTTACAGAATCGTCACAATGCGCTGCAATTTGAGTTTGTTACCTACCCCGTAACGAGTTAAAAGGAATAGAACACACCTGGAGTCTGAGTCTTTTGTTAACAAACACTATTTTATTAATGTCTACGTAATAAAGTAATATAAAACAAGGTAAGGCAAAAAGGTTAGCAGAGTTTATGAATATATAAGTGTGTAAATAACATTCCCAAACTTCCTCAATTCCTCAAGCTCAGGTGGTAAAAGACACAGTACTGCGATGGTATAGGAATGAAGTCAGTTCAGTTCGTGATATTGATATTGAGTTGAACAGATTGAGGAGAGAGAGAGAGAGAGAGAGAGGGAGAGAGAGAGAGAGAGGGGGAGGGAGGGAAGGAGGGAGGGAGGGAGGGAGGGAGGGAGAGAGAGAGAGAGAGAGAGGGAGAGGGAGAGGGAGAGGGAGAGGGAGAGGAAGAGAGAGAGAGAGAGAGAGAGAGAGAGAGAGAGAGATGATTTGTTTTCCAAGTACGCCAATGTCGTCCATTCTTCCATCTCATCCACCTGCTAAGAAGTCTTGTTGAAGTCACCGACTGTGGCCCCACGAAAAGGGACCGTCTTTGTGCGGTGAAGCTATCAACCCAGGCAAGGGTTAAAATCTTGTGCAGCTGGATCGGGGGCTTCCCGTCAGATCGCCGGCCGGTGGTAACAGTGAGATCCCTCACCTTGGCTGCTCTGACCCTCAACACCATCGCCCCTCAGAGCTATGTACTAAGCCCCTTCCGTTACTCTATGTACACCATGACTGTGTCGGCGCCTACAGTTCCAGTCTGCTAATTAAATTTGCTGACGACACTACACCGATTGGCCTAAACTCAAATAATAATGAGGCAGCCCACAGAGAGGAAGTCATCACCCTGACTCAGTGATGTGAAGAAAATAACCTCTCCCTCAAGTTGCAAACACAGGGGAGTGTTGCTTGGGGACTACAGGAGGAATGGAGAGAGGCTGACCCCTAGAGGCATCAGTGGATCTGGGGCTGAGAGGGTGAACAGCTTTAAGTTCCTCGGCATACACATCACCGAGAATCTCACGAGGTCTGTACATACCGCCTCTCTGGTGTAAAAGGCACAACAGCGTCTCTTTCACCTTAGACGGTTGAAGAAGAGGTTTGGTCCCGACAAAGGGTCTCGATCCAAAATGTTGACTGCTTCTTTCAACAGATGTAACCCAACCTGCTGAGTGCGTCCAGCTGTTTTTGCACGTCTTGACTGTATCACTGCCTGGTATAGGAACTGCACTTCCCTCGATCGCAGGACTCCACAGAGTAGAACGCAGAGCCCGGCGAATCTATAGATGTGAACTTCCCACTATTCAGGACATTCACAAAGACGGGTGTGTAAAACAAGCCCGAAGAGTGATTGGAGACCCGAGTCTCCCCAGCTACAACTGTTCCAGCTGCTACCATCCGGGAAATGGTACGGCAGCATAAAAGCCAGGACCAGCCAACTCCGGGACAGCTTCTTCCACCAGCCCATCAGACTGCTTAATTCATGCTGACACAACTGTTATGTTGACTAACCTGTTGTGCATAATATTTATTAGAAATTATCATAAGCGCACATTGCACATTTGAACGGAAACGTAACGTAAAGATTTTTACTAGTCGTGTATATGAAGGATGTAAGTAATAAAGTCAATTTAAATTCATAAATTTGAATCCCCAATCCAAATTGTCCCTTGAGGGGCATGAGAAAGTAGATGAGCTCAGAAGGTTGGAGAAGCAAGTTGCTTTGGATGGTGCAGGAATGTCAGCCGCAGACTGGGGAGACAGGAAGCCAGACGGAACACAAGATTGAGAATATCGATACAACCAAGGAGCAAGGGGAAAACACAGAGCTAAAGGAAATGTAAAGAAATGAGCCCTCTGATATACCAGATTAGCAGAGTGGCTTTGGAAAAATGGACTAAATATATGGACAAATTGACTTGTGATTGAAATTTTAAATTGGAAGTAAGAAAAGGAATTGCAGGTTTTGTTCAATATGATGAGACTAATGTAGAATTGTGAGTACAAACTCATAAAAGCTGCACCAGAGTCTAATGATAGTGAGACCCATGGTATTACAAAGGGGTAGGATCAGTGTTATTACACGCATGGAATTTTTCACATTGGTGTCAGGGTACAAGCACAGGCAGGTAAATTTTAATCTAACTGAAATAATGGTGCCTGAATGGTGCTCATCTACAACGAGACGTTTTGTTGGAAAAAAACTAAGCAGGAGTAAGTTTAAAGCGGTCAACATAGAAAACGACTGGAATATTGGAATTAGTGGAAGTATATTATTGATCACGGTTTTCAATGATCAATGCTTTAGCTATTCCCTGTGATTGGGGGAAGTACCAGGCAGTGATGCGGCCAATGATAGTGTAACCCCCTGGGTCGCCTCAGGCTCGCTCAGCTCGCTTCGTCTAGGGGGAGCAGCCTTCGGCCCCGCCAAACTGGGTAATCAGCTGGTGTGGGTGCTGTGTGATGTCCCCGCCTCGCCCAAAAACAGACAGTACACCATAAGCGATTAAATGAGTACAATTTATAAAGGTTACTATAACTAAGTGATTAATAACGATACAGTATATATGAAGAGAAAAAAATAATAAAGAAAAGGCGCCAAACTTATCAAAGTCCAAACCACTTCGTGCACAACCGTTGGAGCTCAATTTCTGAAGTCTTCTGGCCACCATTCGATCCCCTCCGAACTCCTCGACTCTCCAAACAGCTCAGGACCCTCCGAGTGGTCAACCAAGCACATCTAGCTTCATCCCCCCTCCCCGGAGTACCTCCTGGCCTCGGACCCCCGCTTGGGGTCCGATTCTCACCCAGTTTACAGCATCACGTCCTCTCTCTCACCCCCTCGCGCCGATCTGCCCAAAAGCCCGTCAACAAAAGCTTACAGACTCAGAAGAAAGAACGACATTAATCCCAATTGGTTTACAAAGGAATACAATTCTCGTTATCAGTAAGTTTTAACCCAAACAAGCTTCCAACACTCTCTCGCAACAAAGGAGCATTCCTGCTTTTAACAAAACAAAGAAGCCCTTTTGATTACATACACAGTAACGAAGAAAAAGGAAGAAACCCCCTTTACAAAAGGAAACTAGAAACAGTCCCTACAGCGGTAAATGCGGAACACTAGAGAAAAAGATCGGAATCAGATATAGACTAATTAAATTTATCGCAGGGCATCAGAGGTAATTCTGGGTTCAGTTAGATTTTTGAAGTCGTTCAAGATACAACAAATTTGATAATTAACCGTTAGACCATATCTCTAAGCGAAAGTATCACGCCGAGAGCTGTGCTACATATACTAGCCGTTTGCTCGCCATGATTCGTCAGAAATTATTACACAATCAATGACCAAATTTGGTATCAGAGGAGCAACAAAAATAGGGGTTGGAAGAAAGTGTCATTGGGGCACCGCAGAAGGCTGAACGAACCGAGTTTACTGTATTGTACTGGCACATGGGAATATGGTAAAAGAAGATTTTGTGCCTGTGTGGTATTTCTTTTCTCTGACACGGAAATAGTTTAACCTACTCTTTGAAAATAATCCACAATGTGGGTAAATGTCGCTGGAAGACTTTGATATTTTTAAGTAATCCACCATCACATGCTATTGTCATGAATGTTCCCGGGAAAAGGATAGATTCATCAAAATGACATAAAAGGGGGAAACCACCGGGCTTGTCCAGAAGAGATGACAGAACAGACACTTCTGCATTGTGGTTTCAGCACTCATGAGAATTATTCATTCTCTATTCCGCCTGTAACTTTCTTACCATATGCGTTGGCGGGACAGGCATGTTATAGCAACAGCAGACATGAGACCAAGGGATGGAAAGTTTCCTTCGGAAAGTCACAATGCTGCAATTGGAAGCGTAACTTTAGACTTGGCTATGGCAGGGCAAACCTTGTCTCAGCCAACAATAAATTTGGTGATGAAGGAGAACCTTACAATCCAATGAACTCATACAGGTCGATATCTGTGGGGCTCAGATTTTACTGAGTTGTCACCGATTCCTCATTTGACTTCTGACGTGTTGTGGAGAAGGCAAAGGAGATAACCCACCAAAGGACTAAGCACACAGAATATATTAAGGCATGCTGATAAAGCAAATGAAATGATGAGTGGCTCAGACACGTGGGATAAGTTTTGTAGTTAGGGATCAAATGTTCAAGTACTTCTAGGATGAGGATACTATCGTATGCAGCGGTGATGTCAATTTTATGTAATGGGAATGTTTAATGTGTATCACCTTAGACAGTTGAAGGCTGCAGTTGTGAAAAAGGAACAGGATGATGGTTTTGTAATGCAGAGAAGACGATCGTCTGTGTACAGCGTGTATGAATTCAGGAAGTAAATGGTACCTTTATCTTTGTGTAATATAAGTTTCGCACAACTGCTGGGGGGTTCTGGCAGCCCTGTGAGTAGTTAATAGAATAGAGGATGATACTGATCCTAAGATACATATCGTTTCATCAAGAGGAGCTCGACCTTGAGCAGAAAGATGTACAGTCCGCAAATCAGTGAATTCGAATGGATGAGAGTGGAAGCAGACAGACGAATTGCCTTTGTTCTTGCCGCGAGGGAGGAGATGGAGCCCCTTCTATCGCATGGCTTCCATTTTGTCCGTTAGTCGCTCGGCCTGATCAGTGTTTTCATAAGACATGACGACAATCTGCCGGACTAGAGATCTCTTCCAAATAAAACCAGGGTGTTCGTTGGTTCGATATGACTTGTAGGTCTTTCACTGTTGGAGTCTCTATCTGTTCTGTGCAATTCGGGCTGATTGCTGATTGAGAACAAACAGCCATAAACTACAGATTGTCACTTGGGGCAAACAATGGATGCTGGACTGGAGCAGAGCCCAAAAAAATGGTGTTAAACGTCAGACATATGACCTACAGCCAATGACGCAGGAATGCAATATCTGAGTTGGTAAGAAATGGATATAAAAGTAGATGCTTCAAGAAAACTTGCGGCGGTGACTCTGTAGGAGACCAACTGTCGCGGATGGGAGGTGCCCCACGGATACGTGAAGATCCCAAACGGGACTATAAGGAACATATAGTGAGCAGCCGCAACCTGTTTCTAACTGGTGTTATATTTTCTGTGCTTTGAATCTTCATGGAAGAACAGGAAAACTTGTTGGTGTGCACACAGGCATTGGTCACGTAAGTTGACTTGTTCTTCCCTTGACACTGTATAACACTTGAGGGTAAATACACATACAATGCTCTTCATGTCCCACTGATCATCATTACAAGGGGTCAGTCTGGAAAGAGCACGTTGCAAAATTGATCTCCAAACTGGCTTGTAATGTGAGGCAGACTTCGATGGCTGAGGTTTGTTCTGTGATTCCACAATGCACACCACTTGGACTTCATTGTCAAAGGGAACAGGGCCGAATGCAGATCAACGTTCTCCAGTTAATCTGAAAAATTTTATCGTCAACCACTTCTTGCAATAATTGCACCACCAAGAAAATGAAACCCATTATTGGTGCAACATCAAATGTTCATCTGACTTACCACTCAGTTAGAGGGTCTGCGGGAACTACCATGTGCAGTGCTTGTGCAATGCGGCACCTGTGCCACGAGGACAGTGGCTGTAGGTACACAGTCAATTCCCGCGGTACTGCCATTCCGTTTTAGATCCAGGTGTATCATTCGTTCTCCACTGTTCTTTGTTCTAAGCCTTCCCGTCCATCGCGGATAAAACAGATAACCAGTACGTTCTCAGGGGGAAGCAGAAATTGGTAATAAATGCCACCTCGGCAGCCCCACGAAACCAAAATAAATCATCAAATAAAAACAATTGTCACGGCTAAATGCTCATCAACGAACCACCAGTGCGAATGGGGCCATTGCTGACAATAATACAAGTCGGCGCATGAACTGGGAGAAAGCATACTCGGAACTAGAGAGCTGTTTACGCATTCTCGCTGACAGAAATTCATGAGAAAAGAGGCGTTAAAACGAAACGCACTCCTGGCAGAGCGCAGTGTACATCCGGTTTGTACAAAGGGTCTGGGCAGCAAAGCCGTGATATCTTGCTGGGATATTGTCCAATGAACCGGGGTCTACAGATCAGTACTGCTTGCTGTAGGAAAAAATCTCAGGAGCAGCAGACAGAATAGACCAGGCCGACTCAGAGAATTGTTTCAGACTTTATTACCTGATCAGAATCAGAATCAGACTTTAATCGCCAAGTACCTGTGCACATACAAGGAATTTACTTCCGGCAGATGTTGTCTCTCTGCTCATAACAATAACAATGATAAATATAAATGAAAATATAGATGATACATACAGGTAGTGCAATCCAAGTAATAGTTAGCCGACAGTTAACCGGCAGATAACTGTTCAGCAAAGTGACCGCAGTAGGGAAAAAAACTTCTCCAGTGCCTATTAGTCTTATCATGGAGAGTCGCCTTCCACCTGAGAGCAGTGCTCAGCAACTCTGCTTATCTTGCAGTCCCGCTTCATTATATAGGCACAGTGTATGTGACTAAAAGTACTTAACAATAACGTTGCTTTCCTGTATTGTAACAAACAACGTCCGACTAATTTTTGACAAAGAGCATAACGTAAACGTGGTGCCGAAACATTTTTGTTTAGACTTTGGGTGGCCATCAAGGTGTGAAGAAAACTGTGAACGAGGTTTCTAAACACTTTTACTGGCCTGGTTTAAGAAAAGATGCGGCGACGTTTTGCCGAACTTGTCAGACTTATCAGATTGTGGGTAAACCCAATCAAGTTATTCCACTGCCACCTATTCCTGCATTTCGTGAACAGTTTTCCAAAATTATTATAGATTGTGTAGGCCCATTACCAAAAACAAAAACTAGCCGTCAATACTTGTTGACCATCACGTGCAGAGCGTCCAGGGTTCCAGAGGCAAGACCACTCAGGAACATAACTGCTAAATTCTTCACTTATTTTGGGTTGCCTAAGGAAATAAAATCTGATCAAAGTCGTAATTTTATGTCTGGATTGTTCCAACAGGTAGTTTATAAACTGGGAGCCAAACAGATTACCTCGTCTGCCTACCATCAAGAATCGCAGGGAGACTTGGAGAGGTTCCATTGTGCCCTCAAAACAATGATTAGGACGTATTGTGTGGAAAATGAAAAGTATTGGGATGAGGGCGTATATTTTATTTGCAGTATGGGAGTCAGGGCAGGAATCCTTAGGTTTTAGTCCTTTTGAACTTGTGTTTCGGCATAATGTTAGAGGACCTTTGGCTTTATTAAAAGAACAGTGGATTAATAAAGTACATACTAATTTTCTGAATTATGTTTTGAAATTTAAGGATAGATTACTTGAAGCTTGCAGCTTAGCCAGGGAAAATTTAAAATTGGCTAGGAGAAAATGAAAACCTGGTATGATAAGGAAGCTAAAACCAGGTCATTTAAGCCTGGAGGTAAAGTGTAGGTTCTTTTCCCAATGCAAACGAGCCCTTTACTAACTAAATTTCATGGTCCTTATGTTTAAAATTAATGTGGATTATGTGATAAAAATTCCAGATCGAAGAAGTCCAACACAACTTTGCCATATAAATATGATAAAACAGTATTATGACAAACAGTCTGCTACTATGACTGTTGTGATCAATAATATTGAGTCTGATCTCACTTGGAATTTAATGGATGATTCATCTGAAACTCATTCTAAACCCAGTATTGTTTCTGCCAAATTACAAGACTCAACCATTCTGGAAAATATTGATGAGAAATTAGCTCATTTACAGCCAGAGCAGAAGCAGCAGATGAAGCAATTATTTTTTAAATATAGAGATTTATTTCCAAACGTTCCTGGAAGATCCACAGTAGCTTCATATGATGTAGATGTAGGAGATGCCAAACCCCTAAAGCAACATCCATCTAGGATGAACATGGAACATGTGAACTTGCTGAGAAAGAAATTAAGTATATGGTAGAGAATAATATTATTAGACCTTGTGTTACGATGTGTAAGTCATCGTAAGTCACAAGTCATACCTTGTGTAAGTCAGACGGTAGTATTCGGTTTTGCACAGACTACAGGAAGGTGAACGCTGTAATGAAAACAGATGAGTATCCAATCCCTACAGTGGATGATTGTGTGGATAAAGTCGGAAAAGCAAAGTTCCCTACAAAGATTGATTTATTGAAAGGGCATTGGTGTGTTCCATTAACGGACAGAGGTAGAGAGATTTCTGCATTTGTAACTCCATCTGGGTTATATGAATATAATGTTCTTCCATTTGGGATGAAGAATGCCCCAGGTACTTTCCGGCGGATGATTAACTCAGTGATTCATGGGGTAAAAGAGACAGATGCCTATATTGACGATTTAGTTACAGGAAATGATACTTCGGACGCACACATTACTGCGGTGGAGAAACTATTTGAAAGGCTTTCAAAAGCTAACTTAACTAGTAACGTAGATAAAAGTGAATTTGGCCATGCCACCCTGACCTACCTTGGTTATGTTGTGTGTCAAGGTAAATTAGCTCCTGTCCAGGCAAGAGTTCGGGCAATTTTATAGGTATTTATTCCAACTGGTATAAAGACTCTCAGAAGATTCGTGAGAATGGTTTGATATTACCGAAACAGTTGTAAGAATTTTGCTGACATTTCCCTTCCATTAACTAACCTCTTGAAGAAAGATTAACAGTTTGTGTGGACGGTACTTTTTCAGGAGGCATTTGATAAATTGAAAACTATGATATGTCATCAACCCGTGTCCAGGTCACCTGACTTTGAAAAAACATTTTCCTCAGCTGCAGATGCTTCTGATGAGGCTGCAGGAGCTCTGTAAATCCAAAGTAATGAGGGAGACGAGGTTGATCATCCAGTGGCTTACTTTTCTAAGAAATTTAATGAGCATCAAAGAAACTACTCAACTATAGAAAAGAAATTATTATATCTTGTTTTGGCTTTACAACATTTTGATGTGTATGTTGGTACAACTCAGAAACCACTCATAGTTTATGCCGATCATAACGCGATAGTGTTTTTGAGTAAGATGAAAAACAAAAATAGAAGGTTACTGAATTGGAGTTTGATGTTACAGGAGTATTATATTTTGATAACTCGTGTTAAAGACAAAGATAATGTGATTGTTGACTGTATATCTAGACGTTGAATGTACAGTGTAATTTTTTATGGAGTGGTATTTTAACATTTGTAACACTCCTACTGTATATTAGTTTGTAAGATGCTGTAGTATAATACCATATATATTGTGTATGCTGTAGATTTTATATATTTGTATTTTTTGTGTAAATAGTTGTTAAAATTTTTGCTTATATGAGACTAAAATTTTCCCTTGTTGGAGGGATGTGTTACATACCCTGTGGGTGTCTTGTGACTGTGTTATGACCATGATGTAATTGAGTATCTTGTGAGCATGTTGGAATTGTCTTGCGATGGTGGGGTGATGTAATTTTCCCGCCATTGTGAGGTCACATGATGTAATTTTACAGCCGGTGTGAGGTCATGTGATGGCATGTTCTAACAGGGGAAACCCCTGTAGTCCTGCGGTTAGTTCGTTAGATAGTTTTGCTGCGTATTCGTCTCATGACGCAGTTTCATTTTGAAATGGGGTTTTACTTTCTATTGTAAGGTGCAAAACTGCCGTGCCGGCGGTTTCGTCAACCGCTGCCAATTCTGGTTTGGTGTAGCTCTGTTTTACCTCTACAGTCTGGTATTGGAGAGTGAAGACCTTACCAAAGTACGGGAACCCGAAGGATTGAGTGAAGTTGGTGTCATTCGACAGTTTTGTAAAGGATCAACCTTATTGATCTTCATTGAGGAACAGTGGCCTGCATCTGAGATAACCCCTGCAGGATCAGGAATGTTTGTGCAGTGTTCACCCTCCGGGAAAAAAGGTCAGTTCCTTTAAGCCGTTTTATTTCCTTCGTCATGAATCTTTGGACAAGGGATCGCTCGGCTGGGATCGGCAGTAACACCGTGTCTTCGAAGAAATCAGTCTTCAGGGAAGTCTGTCCTTACTGACTGTGTGAATCACTAGGACTTTCGAATTTACCACTTTAAGACTCTGTTCGCATTGACCACTTTAGGAACTATTCCAGACTTTGGCTGTTTGTTAAATTGCCGTATAGCAGTTAACTTCCGTAAGTTAGTCGTTTATTTTCTTTTCACTTTTGTTGAGCAGAGTTTAATAAATGTTCATTTGTTTATAAAACCTGACTCAATTTTGATATTCATTGTTGCCGACCACATAACACATCTCTGCAAACCGATTTCCCTTGGAGACCTCGTTCTCGGCTGAGGTGTGTGCCTCGCAGTAAATTATTACTAAAGTGTGCGGCAACTGTATAGCTTCTAACAAATTCAGTGCGAAGGAGGCGTGTTTAATCGCTTTCCCCGACGAGGCGATAATTCCTCTATTTTCCACAATTGCCCAAGGTCATGTGCCATCCCAAACGCATAACGTGAGTCGGAATAAACCTTGGCAGTTTTCCTTAGGCCAAACCGCAAGCAAGCTCGGGTAACAGCATAGAGTTCTGCCGCCTGAGCTGGTGTTCTCATTGTCAAGGCGTTAACAGCTTCTGTTACCTCGTGGGGAGTTACTATAGCAAACTCCGACAGCAACGGATCATCTCTCGGGCGGTGCAAAGAGCCGCCTATGAAGAGAATTAAATCAGGGTGATCAACGGGTTCGCTTCTCCGATCTGGTCAGTGGCTTGCACTGCGAGCGGAGAGTCACGGTCATCCCCATCCTGCTGTGCAGATGGTAACGGAACAAAAGTCGCTGGGTTGATAGCCCGAGATCTTTTGTACGTACAGTTCGATCGAGAGAGAAAAATCAGCTCATAACCTGTCTTTCTGGCCGTGGTAAAATGCTGAGTAGGAGCTAAGTTCATCAGTAGCATTACTGCATGGGGCACTATCACAGTACTCGGGTAATCTAATACAATAGGATTCGACCATTACATTTAGGTCATTGCAGGCTTTCTCCCTTTCGGCTGTCCATTCCACGGTGAGGGGCTCCGTTTACAATGCAGCAGAACGCATTACTGCATCCCTCTCCCGGAATTCGGGAATCCACTGTCGACAGTTCCCTACCATGCCCAGGAAAGAAAGAATGCTTTTTTTGTTGTTGTTTGTTTGTTTTGCGGACTGGGACTTGCTTTGTTGCTTTTATTCGATCCCTTCCCAAGCTTCGCCAGCCCTGACTGAGCTGGGATCCAGGGTACGGGAAAGTCTCTTTCTCCACAGACACCCTGTGCCCTCTTCTCGACAAAAGTTCCAGGGGTGTTAGAGAATCGGTCAGACATTGTGACCCTGTGGCAGAAGCTGTCAGGATGTCGTCTGCAAACTGAATCAATGTGGAATATTCAGACGGCGGGTGTTCGGACAGATCATTTTAACTGCTGCAGCATTAACTGCGGGGCTTTCGGTATATCCCTGGGGCAGACGTGTCCACGTATATTGCTCATTCTTACAAGTAAGGGCAAATAAATACTAGCCATGCTCATGCGACGGCATGGAGGAAAATGCTGAGCACCGAAGTACAGTAAAGGTCTAGCTCCTGTAGGTATAGGAGTAAGTATAATGTTGGTAATATGGCTGTCAGGTCCTGCACAAAACGCCACCCATTTCTCCGACCCGGTTTTGGATTAGGTAATAGAGAGTTGTTACACAGGGTGTCTTCAAGCTCCCCTTGCTGCTATGAATCAATTACTGGAGCAACACCTCCTTCAGCTTCAGTACTGTTTAACACAGGGCTGTGGCAAATTCTTTCTTAGAGTAACTTTATGCTCCGGATATGTCTGGGCTTTTCCCACATGATCTTTATGTTGGGCCCAGAGGTTCCCTGGTACCCGTGCTAAGGCTCTAGGGGAAAGTAGGGGGTCTTCTGCTGGTGGCTGTAGCTTTTCAAAGGTTGTTTACCCGCTCTCCGACTTCCACATAATACTCCCCTCGTTTACATTAAAGAATTCTATTCGGGCTTCTTGTCCCACTGCCGGCAGATTTATAGTACAAGCAGCCTTGGTCTCCCTCGCCAATCGTTGTATCATCGTCCCGATATCGTTAGGCTTTGCTGGTGGATTTATGGCTGCTGTCAAATAAGGCATTGAGGAGTCCCCTAGTCGGAATCTCTTTTCCTGATCTTCCACTAAGTCTACCAGGAGCCCTAATTCCTCGGGACCGAAATACACAGACGGTCTTGCCTTACCGTTTCAGCCTGATCATAGCGCGGGTCAGTTTGCAAAGTGTAATAGGCTGTGCAATGGAGCAGCTTCTTTTCTGGGCTGCTATTAATCAGGTATTGCAGATTTTGTATTTAAGGGTTGGCTCGTCCTATCGATGTGTCAGACTGTGTCTGAACTTGCCAAGCACAGGGATTACCATCCAGCTTCCAACAGTACAATTAGGGTTCTGCACCGTCCTTTTCTCGCCCATTCACTAATTTTGGAATTTGACGGATCCTAATTTGAGAAAGCTCCATGTATATATATTCAGTTATACAGTGCAGTGTTGCCCCTAATTTACAAAGGGTCTGCAGACCCACCAGGGGAAGCGACACTGTTTTAGTTATAATGAAGGTGTCTCTTAAAAGCGTATCCTCTATTTCCTCCGTTTTCTTTTCCTGCCTTTCTGGGCGTTTTTTTCTCTCATCACCAGTACTGCTAACACTTCCTTCAGCTCCCTCAGCTTCAAATCCTCTATCCCGAGACCCTTCTCTCGTTCAGGAGTCAGATGCCTGAACGTCTGGCATGGAGGGTTGTAATGAGTGGGTACGGGACGTCACAAGGCAGTTGCCGTCATTATTAAATCGTCTATTTCACTATTGGGTGCCAGTGGGCCACTGGGCGGTACTGTCATGGTCCCGTCGGTAATCTCTCACCCTGCTATCTCCTCAGTAATTGGGCCTCAATCCCCTCGTCTGATTCTCTGTCATTCTCAGTCCCACTAATTACACACACCTGCTTTCCGGCAGCGGGATAAAAATCCTGGAATCACAACAAGGAACTACCTTTCGTAGGATTTGCTGTTCAAGAGCATTAGTGCTGTTGGTCGACACTTGTGTGAGTCACCTCGCTACATGGTTCGTTAAGACTGTCGGTTCCAAGTTCCGCATCGCTTCCTGGATTCTCTACGTGAACCTGGCAAAGACGCTGCTGGACACCGATGCCACGCTCGCTACGGTGCTAACGCCTCCCGACCCTATCTCCACGCCTGGGTCCTGCACTTGGTTTCGTCCCCAGCCACGTCCTTGCACCAGAAAGAACTGGCCAAGAATGAACCCAGCGGACACGGACCCGGTGCAACAGGCCCCCTCCAGCCAGGGCTCCCTACTGGGCGTACATGATCAACTACTCGGAGAAATCATGAAAAATCTTCGTGCCCTGTCCGAGGACGTAAAGGTCAGTGGGCAGGTTGACCGGGTAGACACTCCACTTACTCCGTCCCTTCCACTAACTCAGTCTGACCAAACCGCACAGCCTGGGATGGCTACGCCACTTGGGTCGGCAACAGAATCACTTCGAGAGCCGTACGCACACGAACCAGAACCCTACGCCGGGGACCTAGGGAAGTGCCGGGCTTTCTTACTACAATGCCCTCTGGTTTTTGAGCAACAGCCACGTATAGCTCGGACAGATCAAAAGTTTGCATGCATCATGGGGCTGTTACGAGGGGACGCCTTGTCATGGGCCACCGCGATCTGGGACAACCGGCCAGAGGTCTGTTCCTCCTCCGCCTTCGTCTCCGAAAGGAGGAAGGTTTTTGAACAGCTCATCCGCAGGAAGGCCGCCGCTAGGCCCCTTCTGACTCTGTCAGGGCAAAATGCTCCGTCGAGTTCCGAACACCAGCGGCCGACTCTGGATGGAATGATGAGGCAGAACGGGAAGTGTTTCGACGGGGTCTCTCCGACAAGATAAAAGATGAATTAGCGGCCAGGGATGACGCGACAGCCTGGACTCCTTGGTCTCTCTAGCCACCAGACCAGATAACCGATGTCGAGAGCGTCCGAGAGACCGGTCACCCCGTTCTTCGGGCCATCCCAGGCCCACCTGACCATCTTCAACCGGCCCGAACCTTTCTCTCCCTTCCGGTCCTCGCAGAGCTCCCGCTCTACTGTTCTGGTGAGTCAGCCGACACTCCCTAGTTCCCCAGACCCGGAAGCTAATTCCGGCTACCGTGAATTCCCAACGAACGTTTCTGTCCCTATCCGCTTTGGTGGATTCCGGTGCCGAGGGCTATCTTCTGCACGAAGACATAGCCTCCCAGGCTGGAATACCTCGGGAGCCGTTAAATACCCCTCCGGAGGCCTGGGCACTGGACAGAACACTGCTGGCTCGGGTGACCCACTGTATGCCGCCCCTGACCCTGATCTTATCCAGAAACCATCGGGAGGAGGCACGATTCAATCTCATCCATTCGCCCATGGCTGAACCACCACAATCCCCACATCGACTGGTCTACCGGGAGGATAGCCGGCTGGAGCCCGTTTTGCCACGCCACCTGTCTGCGGCCTGCTCCATTTCCCAGTGAGACTACGGTGACATCGCCTGTCTTGAAACCCCTCGACTTGTGCAGAGTCTCCACAGAATACCATGACCTGGGACAGGTATTCAGTTAACAATGGGCTCTTCCATGCCTCCGCACTACCCGTATGATTGTGCCATCGACCTTCTCCCTGGGTCCTCGTAACCCCCCCCCCCCCAACCCAGTTGTCTTTATAACTTAACCCGCCCAGCGGGCATTATTAGACCTTCATCCTCCCCGGTGGGCGCCGGTTTCTTCTTTGTAGAGAAGAAGGATGGGTCGCTTCGTCCCTGTATTGTTTACCGAGGCCTAAACAATATAACGGTTAAAGATAAGCACCCACCCACTACCCCTCATTAATTCGGCGTTTGAACTACTTCAACGAACCACCATCTTCTCGGAGGTGGACATTCGAAGCGCCTACCATCTAGTCAGGATGAGGGACGGAGACGAGTGGAAGACGGCTTTTAATACACATATGGGCCACTTCGAATACTTGATCATGCCGTTTGGCCTCACCAATGCCCCCACCGTTTCTCAAGCCCTAATCAATGATGTGCTGAGGGACTTTATTAATCACTTCGTATTCGTTTACCTCGATGATATCTTAATATTTTCTATCAGCCCCCAGGAACACATTCAGCACGTCCGCCTGGTCCTCCAGAGACTGTGGGAGAACAAGTTACTTGTGAGGGCGGAGAAATGTGAGTTCCACGTCCCTTCGGTCAGCCTCCTGGGTTCTATCACTGAGAGCGGGCAGGCGAGAGCAGACCCCGAGAAGATCCGGGCGGAGGAAGAACGGCCCTAGGCCTACGACCCGCAAACAACTTCTGCGGTTCCTGGGGTTTGCGAACTTCTACCGCCGATTTCTCAGAGACTGCAGTCGAGTGGCGGCCCCCCTTACCCGGCTTACCTCGCCTACAACATCTCTTTGCTGGGACTCCGAAGCTGACTCGGCGTTCACTGGCCTAAAGAGGCGTTTCACCACCACTCCCATCCTGGTCCATCCGGACCCCTCCCGTCAATTCATTGTTGAGGGGGGTGCCTGAGACTCCGGGATAGGGACAGCCCTGTCCCAGCGGTTAAGTTCGACAAAAAGCTTCAGCCCTGTGCCTTCTTTTCTCGCCGACTGTCCCCCGCTAAGCGTATTTACGACGTGGGGAATCGGGAACGACTGCCGGTCAAACTAGCACTGGAAGGGTGGGGGCACTGGCTGGAGGGGCGGAACACCCGCTTGTTGTTTGGACTGATCATAAGAACCTGGGATATATTCAGACCGCCAAACGTGTGGACTCCAACTGTGATTTGCCACAGGGGTGCCATTCTTCGGTGAACGACCAAATGGTATTCACAAAGCGTTCCCCCTCACCAGAGAACCCACTCCTGTGGATTAACGACGTGACAGTCTCACCCTCGTGTTCGAATGGATCTCAAACTCTCCTTTACGGGCTACAGCGGAGAGAGTCCAAACAGTGACCTCTTTGTCACTGTGTTTCTTCTGTTTCAAACCTTCTCTTCCTTTAAAGTCACCGAACGTGACCACGAAACAAAGGCGGCCGTTCTTCCGTGGAGGGATGATCACCCAGGCCAGTGTTGGACACACAAATAACTCACCACCAGTCACACCTTTTCTGCGCTGCGAGATCTTCCACCAACCCACCTGCCCATGGGCACAAACTCATCCAGTGTCCAAACCCATGTCTCTCCCTGTGTATCCGCGGACCTGTTTTTTTATCACCACGTGTTGGACACCAGCCGTCCATCAACCTGCTCCGCCCTCCTCTCTCTGTAAGAGTTTTGCAAGCAGGCAAGTGTCCTTGTGGAAAGGTAAGCAACGTAGAGAAACCATAATCTCTCTCTCTCTCTCTCTCTCTCTCTCTCTCTCTCTCTCCTCTCTCTCTCTCTCTCTCTCTCTCTCTCTCTCCTCTCCCTCTCCCTCTCCCTCCCTCCTCCCTCTCCTCTCTCTCTCTCTCTCTCTCTCTCTCTCTCTCTCTCTCTCTCTCTCTCTCTCTCTCTCTCTCTCTCTTCCTCTCCCTCTCCCTCCCTCTCCCTCTCTCTCTCTCTCTCTCTCTCTCTTCCTCTCCCTCTCTCCCTCTCTCTCTCTCTCTCTCTCTCTCTCTCTCTCTCTCTCTCTCTCTCTCTCTCTCTCGCTCTCTCTCTCTCTCTCTCTCTCTCTCTCTCTCTCTCTCATTGCGTTGGACGCCTCCCTCTCTCTCTTAATAGCAGCACAGTTCGTAGGGTCAATTCTGGACCCCGTCACACCTCCCATCGGCTACCTGAGGGATTACTTCGTCCCCTACCTGACCCAGGTCGCACATCGCCCTAGACTTCGTCACCGGTCTATTCCCTTCCCGCGGAAACACCATTGTCTTCACCGTGGTAGACCGTTTCTCCCAGACGGTGCACTTCGTAGCCCTCCCTAAACTCCCTTCTGCTCAGGAAACCGCAGAACTTCTCGTCCGCCACGGAATCCCCGCGGACGTCGTCTCCGATCGAGGTCCCCACTTCATCTCGCAGGTACGGAAGGCCTTCTTTTAAGCCTTAGGTGCATTGGTCAGCCTGTCATCCGGCTTCCACCCTCAGACGAACGGGCAGACGGAACCGGTCAACCAGGAACTTGGAGGCGATGCTACGTCGTGTAACAGCAAATAACCCGTCCACCTGGAGCGACCACCTCCCGTGGATTGAGTACGCCCACAACTCTCTGGTGAGCTCTGCCACTGGGAAGTCTCTGTTCAAATGCCCCCTTGGGCAAGAAGAGGAGATTGCGGTACCGTCGGTTCAGGACCATATCGATCGATGCGTTCAGGCTTGTGAGGAGACACGCACGGCCCTACTCAGATCAGCAAAATGCAATAACAAGACTGCCGACTGACACTGTACTCCGGCGCCTGAGTACCGACCTGGGCAGATGGTGTGGCTTTCATCACTCAAGACCGAGCCTAGGAAACTCTCCCCTCACTTCCTGGGAGCTTTCAAGGTCGAAACTGTTATCAATCCCGCAGCAGTCCGACTTAAACGGCCAAGATCTACGCACATCCTTCCTACCCTTCAGTTTCCCAATTAAAACCAGTTTCCGTCAGCCCCTTGTGTCCCCCGACTGAGACTCCCCCACGTGACCGTATCATCGACAACTATCCAGCCTACACTGTCCGATGACGACTGGATGTGCGCCGTCTGGACAGGGGTTTCCAATGCCTGGTAGACTGGGAAGGGCATGGTCCAGAAAAGCGTTCCTGGGTTCCCCGCTCCCTCATTCTTTACCCTTACCTCATCCAGAACTTTCCAGAGAAGCATGGAGGATCACCTGGAGGCTCCCGTTGGCGGGGGGGGGGGGTGAATACTATCATGGTCCCGTCGGGCAATACCCCACCCTACTATTACTTCAGTAATTGGGCCTCAATCTCCTCGTCTAATTTCCTATCATTCTCAGTTCGACTAATTCAACACACCCGCTTCCCGTCAGGAACAGCAGGATAAAAACCCTGGATTCACAACCAGGAATTGCCAGTTCGTTGATCAACCCTTGTACGATGGTTTCATGGTTCTTTAGGACTGTCGGTTCTCGGTTCCCCATCATTTCCTGGATTCTCTACGTGAACCTGGTAAAGACTGTCCCGGATACCGATTCCACACTCGCTACGGTGCTAACGCCTCCGGACTCTGACTCTGTGCCTGTGTCCTGCACTTGGTTTCGGCCCCAGCCGCATCCTCGCAACAGGTACGGGGAGTTGCGGATACAGACCTGTGGCAGGTTCCGTTTCAGCCGCAGCTTTCTGTGTTTCGGGCTGCTTAATCTCCTTTTTCTTTGAAGGTTGGCGTCTTTTAGCCACATCCTTACATCGATTAAAACGTCAATGTGCATCAGGTATTCCAATTGGGGTCGCCGTCCCCATTTCGGGTGGCATCTTCCCAGTGTCTCAAATTAAAACTTCCCCAGTCGGCCAACCCCCATGTGACCACTCATTCAAATCAGTACAGAATGTTACCGCGTATGGATCATCTCCGGTCGCGGTGATCACCGTATCCGCTGGGGATCCCAGCACGACTAAGGAGTCTCCTATGTACTGTTGGTGCCGTTATATCTTTTCAGTCTTGACGGCCCTTTCTCCTTCCTGCAGTTAAGTGTTCAAAGCCTTTGTCTTACCGCCGGATCTCTTTGGATACTCAGAAGATTCAGCGCTAGCCGAACGACTGCTCGGACTTCCAGTTTTTCCTGTTTAGCATTTCAATTTCAGTTAAGACAGCACAAAGACTCTATATACTATGTACACAATGAGCACTCATTGCTGTGTTTCCTCTGTCTGTCCACAGCGCTCTGAGATCGGTCACGGAATGAATCGCTAGCTACCTTGGTACCCCACAGTTGTCCACATTTCAGCTAGGACACAGGACACCAGTCTCCACCTTTCAACTAGCACGCAGGACACCCGTCTCCACCTTTCAACTAGGACACAGGACACCAGTCTCCACCTTTCAACTGGGAGGCACGACACCCGTCTCCACCTTTCAACTAGGACGTAGGACACCCGTCTCCACCTTTAAACTAGCACGCAGGACACCCGTCTCCACCTTTCAACTAGCACGCAGGACACCAGTCTCCACCTTTCAGCTAGGACACAAGACACCAGTCTCCACCCTTCAACTAGGACACAGGACACCCGTCTCCACCTTTCAACTAGCACGCAGGACACCCGTCTCCACCTTTCAACTAGGACACAGGACACCAGTCTCCACCTTTCAACTAGCACGCAGGACACCCGTCTCCACCTTTCAACTAGGACACAGGACACCAATCTCCAAATTTCAACTAGGACACAGGACAACCGTCTCCACCTTTCAACTAGCACGCAGGACACCCGTCTCCAACTTTCAGCCAGGTCACAGGACACCCGTCTCCACCTTTCAACTAGGGCACAGGACACCCGTCTCCACCTTTCTGCTAGCACGCAGGACACCCGTCTCCACCTTTCAGCTAGGACACAGGACACCAGTCTCCACCTTTCAACTGGGACGCACGACACCCGTCTCCACCTTTCAACTAGCACGCAGGACACCCGTCTCCATCTTTCAGCTAGGACACAGGACACACGTCTCCACCTTTCAACTAGGACACAGGACACCAGTCTCCACCTTTCAACTAGTACGCAGGACACCAGTCTCCACCTTTCAACTAGGACACAGGACACCCGTCTCCACCTTTCAACTGGGACGCAGTACACCCGTCTCCACCTTTCAACTAGCACGCAGGACACCCGTCTCCACCTTTCAGCTAGGGCACAGGACACCAGTCTCCAAATTTCAACTAGCACGCAGGACACCCGTCTCCACCTTTCAACTAGGACACAGGACACCAGTCTCCACCTTTCAACTAGGACACAGGACACCCGTCTCCACCTTTCAACTAGCACGCAGGACACCTGTCTCCACCTTTCAACTAGCACGCAGGACACCAGTCTCCACCTTTCAACTAGGACACAGGACAACCGTCTCCACCTTTCTATTAGCACGCAGGACACCCGTCTCCACCTTCGTCCCCTACCTGACCCAGGTCGCACATCGCCCTAGACTTCGTCACCGGTCTATTCCCTTCCCGCGGAAACTCCATTGTCTTCACCGTGGTAGACCGTTTCTCCAAGACGGTGCACTTCGTAGCCCTCCCTAAACTCCCTTCTGCTCAGGAAACTGCAGAACTTCTCGTCCGCCACGGAATCCCCGCGGACGTCGTCTCCGATCGAGGTCCCCACTTCATCTCGCAGGTACGGAAGGCCTTCTTTTAAGCCTTAGGTGCATTGGTCAGCCTGTCATCCGGCTTCCACCCCCAGACAAACGGGCAGACGGAACCGGTCAACCAGGAACTTGGAGGCGATGCTACGTCGTGTAACAGCAAACAACCCGTCAACCTGGAACGACCACCTCCCGTGGATTGAGTACGCCCACAACTCTCTGGTGAGCTCTGCCACTGGGAGGTCTCTGTTCAAATGCTCCCTTGGGTGCCAACCCCAGCAGTTTCCAGCGCAAGAAGAGGAGATTGCGGTACCGTCGGTTCAGGACCATATCGATCGATGCGTTCAGGCTTGTGAGGAGACACGCACGGCCCTACTCAGATCAGCAAAATGCAATAACAAGACTGCCGACTGACACTGTACTCCGGCGCCTGAGTACCGACCTGGGCAGATGGTGTGGCTTTCATCACTCAAAACCGAGCCTAGGAAACTCTCCCCTCACTTCCTGGGAGCTTTCAAGGTCGAAACTGTTATCAATCCCGCAGCAGTCCGACTTAAACGGCCAAGATCTACGCACATCCTTCCTACCCTTCAGTTTCCCAATTAAAACCAGTTTCCGTCAGCCCCTTGTGTCCCCCGACTGAGACTCCCCCACGTGACCGTATCATCGACAACTATCCAGCGTACACTGTCCGATGACGACTGGATGTGCGCCGTCTGGACAGGGGTTTCCAATGCCTGGTAGACTGGGAAGGGCATGGTCCAGAAAAGCGTTCCTGGGTCCCCCGCTCCTTCATTCTGGACCCTTACCTCATCCAGAACTTTCCAGAGAAGCATGGAGGATCACCTGGAGGCTCCCGTTGGCGGGGGGGGGGGGGGTGAATACTATCATGGTCCCGTCGGGCAATGCCCCACCCTACTATTACTTCAGTAATTGGGCCTCAATCTCCTCGTCTAATTTCCTATCATTCTCAGTTCGACTAATTGAACACACCCGCTTCCCGTCAGGAACAGCAGGATAAAAACCCTGGATTCACAACCAGGAATTGCCAGTTCGTTGATCAACCCTTGTACGATGGTTTCATGGTTCTTTAGGACTGTCGGTTCTCGGTTCCCCATCATTTCCTGGATTCTCTACGTGAACCTGGTAAAGACTGTCCCGGATACCGATTCCACACTCGCTACGGTGCTAACGCCTCCGGACTCTGACTCTGTGCCTGTGTCCTGCACTTGGTTTCGGCCCCAGCCGCATCCTCGCAACAGGTACGGGGAGTTGCGGATACAGACCTGTGGCAGGTTCCGTTTCAGCCGCAGCTTTCTGTGTTTCGGGCTGCTTAATCTCCTTTTACTTTGCAGGTTGGCATCTTTTAGCCACATCCTTACATCGATTAAAACGTCAATGTGTATCAAGTATTCCAATTGGGGTCGCCGTCCCCATTTCGGGTGGCATCTTCCCAGTGTCTCAAATTAAAACTTCCCCAGTCGGCCAACCCCCATGTGACCACTCATCCAAATCAGTACAGAATGTTACCGCGTATGGATCATCTCCGGTCGCGGTGATCACCGTATCCGCTGGGGATCCCGGCACGACTAACGAGTCTCCTATGTACTGTTGGTGCCGTTATATCTTTTCAGTCTTGACGGCCCTTTCTCCTTCCTGCAGTTAAGTGTTCAAAGCCTTTGTCTTACCGCCGGATCTCTTTGGATACTCAGAAGATTCAGCGCTAGCCGAACGACTGCTCGGACTTCCAGTTTTTCCTGTTTAGCATTTCAATTTCAGCTAAGACAGCACAAAGATTCTATATACTATGTACACAATGAGCACTCATTGGTGTGTTTCCTCTGTCTGTCCACAGCGCTCTGAGATCGGTCACGGAATGAATCGCTAGCTACCTTGGTACCCCACTGTTGTCCACATTTCAGCTAGGACACAGGACACCAGTCTCCACCTTTCAACTAGGACACAGGACACCAGTCTCCACCTTTCAACTGGGACGCACGACACCCGTCTCCACCTTTCAACTAGCACGCAGGACACCCGTCTCCACCTTTCAACTAGCACGCAGGACACCCGTCTCCACCTTTCAACTAGCACGCAGGACACCCGTCTCCACCTTTCAACTAGCACGCAGGACACCCGTCTCCACCTTTCAACTAGCACGCAGGACACCAGTCTCCACCTTTCAACTAGGACGCAGGACACCTGTCTCCACCTTTCAGCCAGGTCACAGGACACCCGTCTCCACCTTTCAACTAGGACACAGGACACCAGTCTTCACCTTTCAACTAGGACACAGGACACCCGTCTCCACCTTTCAACTAGGACGCAGGACACCCGTCTCCACCTTTCAACTAGCACGCAGGACACCCGTCTCCACCTTTCAGCTAGGACACAGGACACCAGTCTCCACCTTTCAACTAGGACACAGGACACCCGTCTCCACCTTTCAACTAGGACGCAGGACACCCGTCTCCACCTTTCAACTAGGACACAGGACACCAGTCTCCACCTTTCAACTAGGACGCAGGACACCCGTCTCCACCTTTCAACTAGGACGCAGGACACCCGTCTCCACCTTTCAACTAGGACACAGGACACCCGTCTCCACCTTTCAACTAGGACACAGGACACCCGTCTCCATCTTTCAACTAGGACACAGGACACCCGTCTCCACGTTTCAGCTAGGACGCAGGACACCCGTCTCCACCTTTCAACTAGCACGCAGGACACCCGTCTCCACCTTTCAACTAGCACGCAGGACACCCGTCTCCACCTTTCAACTAGCACGCAGGACACCCGTCTCCACCTTTCAACTAGCACGCAGGACACCAGTCTCCACCTGTCAACTAGGACGCAGGACACCCGTCTCCACCTTTCAGCTAGGACGCAGGACACCTGTCTCCACCTTTCAACTAGGACGCAGGACACCAGTCTCCACCTTTCAACTAGGACGCAGGACACCCGTCTCCACCTTTCAGCCAGGTCACAGGACACCTGTCTCCACCTTTCAGCTAGGACACAAGACACCTGTCTCCACCTTTCAACTAGGACGCAGGACACCTGTCTCCACCTTTCAACTAGGACGCAGGACACCTGTCTCCACCTTTCAACTAGGACACAGGACACCAGTCTCCACCTTTCAACTAGGACACAGGACACCTGTCTCCAACTTTCAACTGGGACGCAGGACACCCGTCTCCACCTTTCAACTAAGACACAGGACCCCCGTCTCCACCTTTCAGCTAGGACACAGGACACCTGTCTCCGCCTTTCAGCTGGGACGCAGTACACCAGTCTCCGCCTTTCAGCTGGGACGCAGGGCACCTTTCTCCACATTTCAGCTAGGTCGCTGATTCGCCTTCCGAACTTGGAAGGCACCTTTCTTTCTTTCCTTTTCCGCCGAGGGTTCTTTTTTTGGATGCTGCTCTTCTTGCTCCCCCCTTTCAGCTGGGAGACTAGATTGATGATCCCATCCTCGTCGCCACACCGTCGCGGAATGAAGTTCTCAGGAGCAGCAGACAGAATAGATTAGGCCGACTCAGAGAATTGTTTCACACTAGAGGACTTTATTACATGATATCATGGAGTGTCTCCTTCCACCTGAGAGCAGTGCTCAGGAACTCTGCTTGTCTTGCCGTCCTGCTGCATTACAGTCACAGCGTACGTGACTGAGATTACGTAACAATAACGTTGCTTTCCTGTGAACTTCGGTCTATATTGAAACAAACAACTTCGGACTAATTTTCAACAAAGAAGAGTATGATATAAATGTGGTGCCGAAATATTTTTGTTTAGATGTTAGCAAGAACCTTTAGCTAAATTCTGAGCCTTGAAGGACTTCAGCTAAGTTTTAAGAGCATTCACAAGCGATTAGGTTAACCCCTACATATCTAAAGAGTCTTAAATTCTGCACACTGGTTCACCAACAAATATAGGATGGTGTACGACATTCAGGTTAAATGGGGAGAGCGGACCAGGTATTTCATGTTTCTGAGGCCCAGTGATGACTGTAGGATTATCAATTGCAAAGCACATAGATCGCCAGCAATGTTTGAGGGAAGAATAATCAGGGTGCCTAATGGCGTGATAAGAAACAGATTTTTACCGTGTGGATGATGTAAAAACAGAATATAAAGCAAGGAAAGGGAGAAAGGGAAGGGTCTGGGGAAGCAGCAACATCATGGCAGTTACACACCGAGAAACACATCAGCAGAGCAGCTGCTTGAGAGATCCGCGTGTTGACCTGCGGTCTGACAGGGAATGGCCTGCCCGAAATTTGAGGTATGATCGTGACCTTGGCAGAATTATAAGAAACCAACATATATTAAGGTCTGAAAGTAAAAGAAAGAAATGTGAGACATACGAAGTAATGTGGTGAGGACTTTCCGTTGGCGAGGTAACGGAGATTCGTGTGCTGTGCTAGAAAACGCTCTTCTTCCACCGATTTTGTTCTGTGAATACAGGTCACTCCAACGCAGGTCTGAACGTGTTCATTGACTTTAGAGATAAATTAATTCAGATCAGTTTTCCACTACATTAATTGTTTTTATCTCTTCTCGCGCCAAAACCTCTCAAAAGCCAAAGGAAAGAAGGAATATTTACTTTTGCTGAAGACCTGTTTGATTTTCCCTGCCAAATAATACTTTCTTGATTTCAAAAGCGAATGGCGCTCCGCCAAATGTTTAAAACTTTACCAATTTCAAGAGAGCGTCGAAGAGAAAGAGCTAACACCCAGGTATTTTCTATTTCGGCATCCGAATTTCTGAGTCAACAGGAACTGAGCCTGCAGCACTCTTCTATGACAAACAGAAACACTACTATCCAAAAATAAATAATTGGAATATCAGAGGAGAAACGCAATTAATTACAGTGACGACAGGAGTAAAATAGCTTCGCACGAATACTCGCTCGGTGCGTTTTATTGTGCCTGCGCTGATGGCCGGACTAGTTGTCTCAGTGGAATTTCTAATCACTGGAGCACGCCAGCAGATCGGTCGTTCAATACAACTGATACGGCTTTATACCGAGTATGTGATATTCATCAAGTTAGTACAGAGCCAGCACTGTCCCGTCCTCCACTTGCAGCGATTGGTTATCCTGGTAAGACACGAGTTGCGATGTTAATGCCCCCTCTTCCAGTTTGACCTGCTGCACTGCAGAGTCGTTACCTCGATACCCGGAACAGGTGCCGCCTTACCGGCTGGTTTTGGCAAATGAAAACTTGTCGGGCAAGTAATGGTTTCCACACATTTTCGCATATTTTCAACACAAAGTACACTGCAGATGCCGGGGTCAAAGCACCACGTATCTTTTCTCTTACTGGTTTTTCACCTGGCACCTACCAGCCTTCTCCTTCCCAACCTCCCCCCCCCCCACCTTCTTCATAGGGCCCCTGCCCCCTCCCTCTTCAGTCCTGACGAAGGGTCTCGGCCCGAAACGTTGACTGCTCGTTTCCACGGATGCTGCCCGACCCGCTGAGTTCCTCCAGTGTGTTGTACGTCTTACTTGTTCAAATTCCTGACGCTCGTTTGTTTACTTAATTACATTGATTTCAATGCTAACACGTTTCCAGTTTTTTTATCCTCCTCCTCCTTCCGATGGACTATGACTATATCGGCAGCATTCCAGGTCGGAGTCTAAATCTTGAGGAAAAACTCGGGACTCTACGGAAACAGCACGTCTTCTCTTTCGGTGAAGCTTCCCGTTAACGTTCAACACGCAGCAATTTCCTATGTCAGCAAATGAGAACTGCTGTTTTCCGAGGGGTGATTGACAGGTTTGTGGCTTAAGGTAGAAGGAGATGAGTTATTAACTTCAAACTTTCTGCATTTTCACTCAAAGAATTGATCTGCACGTGCATGTAACGAGAGCTGTATAACTCATCTCTTTCCACCTTAGGCCATAAACTTATCAATTACCCCTGCTGTGCACCACCTGGAGGTGCAAAATGCTTGTGCAGTTGAACTCTGAGTAATAATGCAGAAATTTTGAAGTTAATAACGCACCTCCTTCTACCTTAGTTCACGAACATCAATCACCCCTCGAATATCTGTTTTACTGTCTCTTCAATATAATCAATAACGTGTAAACCGCCCGGCTTTTCCGGCTGGCGTTCATTTACAAGTTTACATTTTAAAGCTCTGTCTTTTTTTTCCCCAGCACGTTATGCTCAAGGATACAGTCTCCATTGCCATTATGACAACTATCTTCAGCATTTTCTCCTCCAATGAAGGGTCAAGTGTCAATGACTCCGACAGTCAGCAGCTCACCGGGACGTTGCAAACTTCGAATTCTCCGTTGTAAACGGCTGGAGAGTACTCACAGTATGAGCCTAAGTTTCTCGTAACAGTGTCATCAGCAAACTTACTAACCCATCCCTCCACTTCCTCATCCAGGCCGTTTATAAAAATCACGAAGAGTAAAGGTCCCAGAACAGATCCCTGAGGCACACCACTGGTCACTGACCTCCATGCAGACTATGACCGATCTACAACCACTCTTTGCCTTCTGTGGGCAAGCCAGTTCTGGATCCACAAAGCAATGTCTCCTTGGATCCCATGCCTCCTTACTTTCTCAATAAGCCTTGCAATGGGGTACCTTATCAAATGCCTTGCTGAAATCCATATACACTTCATCTACTGCTCATCCTTCATCAATGTGTTTAGTCACATCCGCAAAAAATTCAATCAGGCTCGTAAGGCACGACCTGCCCTTGACAAAGATATGCTGACTATTCCTAATCATATTATACCCCTCCAAGTGTTCATATATGCTGCTTCTTAGGATCTTCTCCATCAGCTTACCAACCACTGAGGTAAGACTCACTGGCCTATAATTTCCTGGGCTATGTCTTCTCCCTTTCTTGAATAAGGGAACAACATCCGCAACCCTCCAATCCTCCAGAAACTCTCCCGTCCTCATTGATGATGCAAAGATCATTGCCAGAGGCTCAGCAACCTCCTCCCTCACTTCCACATTAGCCTGGGGTACATCCCGTCCGGTCCCGGTGATTTATCGAACTTGATGCTTTCCAAAATCTCCAGCTCATCCTCTTCCTTAATAGCTACATGCACAAGCTTTTCAGTCCACTACAAGCTATTCCTACAATCGCCAAGATTCTTTTCTGTAGTGAATACTGAAGCAAAGTATTCGTTAAGTAAGACCATACAACAAAGGAGCAGAAGTCGGCCATTCGGCCCATCGGGCCAGCTCCGTCATTTTATCATGAGCGGATCCATTCTCCCATTTAGTCCCACTCCCCCGCCTTCTGACCATAACCTTTGATGCCCTGGCTACTCAGATACCTATCAATCTCTGCCTTAAATACACCCAATGACTTGGCCTCCACTGCCGCCCATGGCAACGAATTCCACAGAGTCACCAGCCTCTGGCTGAAAAAATTTCTTCGCATGTCTGTTCTGAATGGGTGCCCCGCAATCCTCAAGTCATGCCCTCTCGTTGTAGACTCCCCCACCATGGGAAACAACTTTGCCACATCCACTCTGTCCATGCCTTTCAATATTCGATATGTTTCTATGAAGCTCCCCCCATTCTTCTAAACTCCAAAGAATACATTCCGAGAGCGGTCAAATGTTCCTCAGATGTTAACCCTCTCATTCCCGGAATCATTCTAGTGACTCATCTCTGAACCCTCTCCAATGTCAGCACATCCTTTCTTAAATAAGGAGCCCAAAACTGCACACAGTACTCCAAGTGAGGTCTTACCAGTGCCTTATAGAGCCTCAACATCACATCCCTGCTCCTTATACTCTGTTCCTCTAGAAATGAATGCCAACATTGCATTCGCCTTCTTCACCACTGACTCAACCTGGAGGTTCACATTAAGGGTATCCTGCACGATGACTCCCAAGTCTCGTTGCATCTCAGAACTTTGAATTATCTCCCCATTTAAATAATAGTCTGCCCATTTATTTCTTCTACCAAAGTGCATGACCGTACACTTTCCGACATTGTAATTCATTTGCCTCTTCTTTGCCCATTCCCCCTATCTATCCAAGTCTCTCTGCAGAGTCTCTGTTTCCTCAGCACTACTGGCCCCTCCACTTATCTTTGTATCATCAGCAAACATAGCCACAAAGCCATCTATTCCATAATCCAAATCGTTGATATACCACGTAAAAAGAAGTGGTCCAACACGAACCCCTGTGGAACACCACTGGTAACCGGTAGCCAACCAGAATGTGATCCCTTTATTCCTACTCTCTGCCAATCAGCCAACGCTCTATCCACGGATGCAACTTTCCCATAATTCCATGGGCTCTTATCTTGTTTAGCAGCCTCATGTACGGCACCTTGCCTTCTGAAAATCCAAATACACAACATCCACTACATCTCCCTTGTCTAGCCTACTTGCAATTTCCTGAAAACATAGCAATAGGTTTGTCAGGCAGGATTTTCCTTTAAGGAATCCATGCTGAGTTCTGCCTATCTTGTCATATGCCTTCAGGTACTCCATAACCTCATCCTTGACAATCAACTCCAACAACTTCCCAACCACCGATGTCAAGCTAACAGGTCTATAATTTCCTTTTTGCTTCCTTGCCCCCTTTTTAAATAGCAGAGTGATATTTGCGATCTTCCAGTCCTCCAGAACCATGCCAGAATCTATTGACTTTTGAAAGATCATTGCTAATGTCTCCGCAATCTCCACTGCTACTTCCTTCAGAACACGAGGGTGCATTCCATCTGGTCCTGGAGATTTACCTACCCTTAAGACTATTAAGCCTCCTGAGTACCTTCTCTGTCGCAATTGTGACTGTGCACACTTCTCTTCCCTGACACCCTTGAGTGTCCGGTATATTGCTGATGTCTTCCTCAGTGAGGACTGATGCAAAATACTCATTCAGTTCCTCCACTATCTCCTTCTCTCCCATTACAATTTCTCTAGTATCATTTTCTACCGGTCCTATATCTACTCTCTCCTGTC
The DNA here is from genome assembly GCF_030144855.1 of Hypanus sabinus. Lineage (NCBI taxonomy): Eukaryota > Metazoa > Chordata > Chondrichthyes > Myliobatiformes > Dasyatidae > Hypanus > Hypanus sabinus. The sequence continues at coordinate 4,947,779 of NC_082736.1, forward strand.
TTTTACTCTTTATATACTTGAAAAAGCGTTTAGTATCCTCTTTGATATTATTTGCTAGGTTCCTTTTATAGTTCATCTTTTCCCTCTTAATGACCTTCTTAGTTTCCTTTTGTAAGCTTTTAAAAACTTCCCAATCCTCTGTCTTCCCACTAATTTTTGCTTCCTTGTATGCCTTCTCCTTTGCTTTTACTTTGACTTCTCTTGTCAGCCACGGTTGCATCTTTTTTTCCATTCGAAAATATATCTGTCTTGCACCTTCCTCACTTCTCGCATAAATTCCAGCTACTGCTGCTCTGCCGTCCTTCCCACTAGTGTCCCCTTCCAGTCAACTTGGGCCAGTTCCTCTCTCATGCCACTGTCATTTCATTTATTCCACTGAAATACCGACAAATTGGATTTTGGCTTTTCTTTCTCATGGAGACAGATAGATGATAGTGTGATAGAGTGATAGAGGGATCGAGAGATAGATATGGAGATAGAGTGATAGAGAGAGGGATAGAGCGATAAATAGTATAGGAACAGAGTGAGGTGGAGGATAAATGTGTGGCTGGGGGATTGAAGCAGAGTGTGCAGGGATTCAGATTTCTAGATCATTGGAACCTTTTTTTGGGACAGGCGTGACCTGTACAAAAATGACGGATTGCACTTGAATCCCAGGGGTCCAATATCTTGGCGGGGAGGTTTGCTAAGGCTACTGGAGAGAGTTTAAACTAGAATTGCTGGGAGGTAGGAATCGAACTGAGGAAACATAGGAAGAGGCGGTTGGCTCTCAAATAGAGAAAGTTTGGAGGCAGTGCGAGATGGGGGGATGCACTCAGACCGATGATTTGAGATGCGTCTATTTTATTGCAAGGAATATTATGAACAAAGCACATGAGCTTAAAGCATGGATCAGTACTTGCAACTATGATGTTGTGGCCATTACAGAGACTTGGATGGCTCAGGGGCAGGAATAGTTACTTCAAGTGCCAGGCTTTAGATGTTTTAGAAAGGACAGGCTGGGAGGCAAAAGTGTTTGGTGCGTCACACTGTTGATCAGAGATAGTGTCACAGCTGCAGAAAGGGTGGACGCCATGGAGGGATTGTCTACGGAGTCTCTGTGGGTGGAGGTTAGGAACAGCAAGGGGGTCAATAACTGCACTGGGTGTTTTTCATAGACCACCCAATAGTAATAGGGACAGTAATAGCAAATAGGGAGACAGATTCTGGAAAAGTGTAATAATAACAGGGTTGTCATGGTGGGAGATTTTAATTTCCCAAATATCGATTGGCATGTCCCTAAAGCAAGGGGTTTAGGTGGGGTGGAGTTAGTGAGGTGTATTCAGGAAGGTTTCTTGACACAGTATGTAGATCAGCCTACAATCTGGTCTGGTGTCAGATCTCTCAGTGGGAGAGCATTTTGGAGAAAGTGATCACAATACTATCTCCTTTACCATAACATTGGAGAAAGATAGGAACATATAAGTTAGGAAAGCGCTTAATTCGGGTAAGGGGAAATATGAGGTTATCAGGCAAGCATAAATTGGGAACAGGTATACTCTGGGAAATGTACGAAAGAAGTATGGCAAATGTTCAGGGGGTATTTGTGTGGAGTTTTGCACAGGAACGTTCCAATGAGACAGGGAAAGGATGATAGGGTGAAGGTACCGTAAGGTTCAAAAAACTAGGTAATGACTGAGATCTAAAAGATTATAAGGCTAGCAGGAAGGTGCTTAAGAATGAAATTAGGAGAGCCACAAGAGGCCATGGGAAGGCCTTGGCAGAAAGGGTTAAGGAAAACCCCAAGACATTCTTCAAGTACGTGAAGAGCAAGAGGATAAGACATAAGAGAATAGGACCAACCAAATCTGACAGTGGAAAAGTGTGTATGGAACCGGAGGAGATAGCAGAGGCAATTAATGAATGCATTGCTTCAGTATTCACTATGGAAAAGGATCTTGGCAATTGTAGGAATGACTTACAACGGACTGAAAAGCTTGAGCATGTTGATATTAAGAAAGAGGATGTACTGGTGATTTTGGAAAGCACCAAATTGGATAAGTCACCGGGACCGGACAGTATGCTGTGAGAGACAATTGCTGAGCCTCTGGTGTTGACCTTTGCATCATCAATGGGGACAGAAGTTCCAGAAGATTTGAGGGTTGTCAATGTTGTTCCCTTATTCAAGAAAGTGAGTAAAGATAGTCCAGGAAATTATAGACCAGTGAGTCTTACTTCAGTGGTTGGTAAGCTGATGGAGAAGATCCTGAGAGGCAGGATTTATGAATATTTGGAGATGATTAGGAATAGCTAGCATGGCTTTGTGAAAGGCAGGTCGTGCCTTACAAGTCCGATTGAATTTTTTGAGGATGTGACTAAACGCATTGTTGAAGGTAGAGCAGTAGATGTAGTGTATATGGATTTCAGCAAGGCATTTGGTAGGGTACCCCATGCAAGGCTCATTGAGGAAGTAAGGAGGCATGGGATCCAAGGGGATGTTGATTTGTGGATCCAGAACTGTCTTGCCCACAGAAGGCAAAGAGTGGTTGTAGACGGGTCATATTCTGCATGGAGGCTGGTGACCAGTGGTGTGCCCCAGGGATCTGTTCTGGGACCCCTTCTCTTCCTGATTTTTACAAATGACCTGAATGAAGAATTGAAGGGATGGGTTAGTAAATTTGCTGATGACGCTAAGGTTGGGGGGTGTTGTGGATAGTGTGCAGGGCTGTCAGAGATTACAGCGGGACATTGATAGGATGCAAAACTGGGCTGAGAAGTGGCAGATGGAGTTCAACGCAGATAAGTGTGAAGTGGTTCATTTTGGTAGGTCAAATACGATGGCAGAATATAATATTAATCGCAAGACTCTTGGCAGTGTGGAGGATCAGAGGGATCTTGGGTGTCCGAGTCCATAGCACACTTAAAGCTGCTGTGCAGGTTGACTCTGTGTTTAAAATGGCATATGGTGTGTTGGCCTTTATCAGTCGTGGGATTGAGTTTAAGAGCCAAGAGGTAATGTTGCAGCTATATAGGACCCTTGTCAGACCCCACTTGGAGAAATATGCTCAATTATGGTCGCCTCACCACAGGAAGGATGTGGAAGCCATAGAAAGGGTGCAGAGGAGATTTACAAGGATGTTGCCCGGATTGAGGAGCATGCCTTACGGGAATAGGTTGAGTGAACTTGGCCTTTTCTTTTTGGAGCGACGGAGGATGAGGGGTGACCTGATAGAGGTGTAAATGATAAGAGGCAAAAGAGTGTGGATAGCCAGAGGCTTTTCCCCAGGGCTGAAATGATTAGCACGAGAGGGCACAGTTTTAAGGTACTTGGAAGTAGGTACAGAGGAGATGTCAGGGGTAAGTTTTTCTACACAGAGGGTGGTGAGTGTGGGGAATGGGCTGCCGGCGTCCGTGGTGGAGGCGGATGCGATAGGGTCTTTTAAGAGACTCCTGGATAGGTACATGGAGCTTAGAAAAATAGAGGTGTACAGGTAACCCGGGGTAATTTCTGAAGTAAGGACATTTTTGGCACAGCTTTGTGGGCTTGTAGGTACTTCTTAAACCTACTGCTGTAGGTTTTCTATCTTTTTCTGTTAAGGATGAGGTTTTGGGGTACGGAGGTACATGATAAAATAGGCCAAAGTCTGCATGGTTACCTTGAGGGAAAACCTTGCCTGATATATCTGGTTTTATTGTTTGAGAAAATAACAAGCAGGAAAGACAAAGGAGAACCGATGGATGTTGTGTCCCTCGATTTTCAGGTCTTTGAAAAGAAGCTGGAGATGACAATACTGATCAAGTTGAGAACCCATGGTAGTATTGGAAAGATATTAGCATGGCGAGAGTGTTGGCTGATAGGCAGGAAGCAAAGAATAGGATCAAAGGGGACCTTTACTGATTTGCTTTCGGTCTCTGGTGGTGTCCTGCAGGGGTCAGTGTTGGAACCGCTTCTTTTAACGTTCAGTGTCATTGATTTGGATGATGACATTTACGGCTTTTTGGACGATACAAAGATATCAGAGAGGCAAATAGTGCTGAGGAAGCTGGGAGGAAGGCCCCAGAAGAACCTGGACAGATTAGGAGAATGGGCAAAACAGTGGCAAATGGAATATAGTGTCAGGAAGTGTGTGGTCGTGCACTTTGGCAAAAGGAATAACAGCATATTTTCCAAACAAGGAGATAACTAAAAAGCCCAAGGTGCAAAGGGATTTGGAAGACCTCATGCAGATTAAGTTACAGGTTGAGTTGTTGGGTAGAAAGGCAAATGGGATGTTAATATTGATTTTAAGAGGATAAAAAAACATGAAAGTAGGGATATAATGCTCTGGTTTCCTAAGGCATTGGTAATGCCTCATTTGCAGTTACATCAGTAATTTTCTGCCCCTTACTGAAGAAAGGATGTGCTGAAATCAGAAAGGTTTCCTGGAAAGATACGAGAAAGACTCTGCGAATGAATGGCTCATCGTATGAGGAGTGACTGATGGCTCTGGGCCTTGACCTTCTGAAACGGAGAAGAATGAGTGGGATCTCATTGAAAACTATCAACTGTTGAAAGGCCGAGTTAGTGGATGTTTCTGATTGTTGGGGTTCAGGACCAGAGGGCACAGCCTCAGAATAGAGGGATGGCCACTCAGAATGGAGATTGGTAGGAATTTCTTCAGATCAGGCTAGCCATGGGAAACTGTGGAGGCCATTTCAAGGGGCGGAGATTGACTGGTTCCTGATTAATTACAGTGTTAAAGTTTACGGGGAGATGGCAGGTGAATGGCATTCAGAGGGAAATGGAGCAGCTATGAAGAAATGGAGGAACAGACTCAATGGGTGGAAAAGCTGGATTTGCTCCTTGCAGAATTCTTCAGTGCCGTCACATCTTCCTTATAATGTGCTGATGAGAAAAGAGCGCAGTCCTCCAGCTGTGATGTACACCAGTGATCTACAGCTTCTCAGAATAATGCCTCCCTAGCTCTCTGTCTACCAAAGACGACGTGGTGAGTGTGGTAAAGTTCTTTTTAATGAACTTGTAGAGAGAATATCACACTGCTTGCAATCGATCAGTTGCCGTTTGCCAGCAGAAGGTGGACGTGGTGGTACCCTGAGGAGGAGAGAGGGAGAGAGGATCACACAATAACTGAAAACACACTGCATCCCGCGGAGTTTTCAGTAGAGTTGGCCTCCCCAATATTCCTGCCCGCCCACCTTAAGAAAGCAACAACCATCAAAGCAACCATCAAAGCTCCCCACCATCCGGGCCGTGCCATCTTCATGCAGCTACCATTGAGCAGGAGGTGCAGAAGCCTAAAATCCCACTATAACAGATTGAAACACAGCTGCGTCCCTTCAGCCATTCGGTCCTCGAACAAAACTGGAAAACCCTAATCACTGCCACAGCAATAGTAACACAAATTACTCATTTGTACTGCAAACACGGAGTAGCTTCCACATCCTTCGTATAATGAGGTGATCAGAACTAAACACAATATTCCAGGTGTGGTGTAAGCAGAGTTTTTTCGAGCTGCAAGATTACCTCGCTGCTATTGAACTCAGTTCTCTGACAAATGAAGGCCAACATACTAGATGCCTTCCCAACCACCCAAATCAACTTGTGTGGCAAATTTGAGGGATCTATGAATGTGGACCCCAAGATCCCGCTGTTTCTCCAAACAGAATGAGAGTGGCATCATCCTGCAGGAAAGGAAGCCATGGACCAGCATCAGAATGGAAGTTGGATTAGGAATTAAAATGGTTGGCCACTGATGAATTGTGCTTTTTCTGGATGGAGCAGAGGTACTCGACCAAATGGCCCCCCAATCTATGATGGATCTCACCAATGTAGAGGAGGCCATGTCAGGAGCACTGGTAACAGTAGAGGAGCACACCTGCTTCACAGGTGCTGTTGCCTCACCTGGAAGGGCTGTTCGAGGCCCTGAGTGAAGGTGAGGAAGCAGGTGAATGGGCAGGCGTACCATTTCTGCTGTTTGAAGGAATGAGTGCAGGGAGGGAGATTAGTAAGGAGGAACTTGGAATAGTACAGCATAGGAACAGGCCATTCAGCCCACAATATTATGCCAAACCAGGTAAAAAGCAAATCAGAAATGCCCAACCATGAAACTCTCCTACCTACACCATGCCCATATTCCTCCATCTTCCTTCCATCCATGTGCCTCTGAATTTGCCTCCACCACCATGTCAGTCAGCACATTCCAGGCATCCACAGTACCCTGAATAAAAACACACCTCACAGCTCCCTCGAACCTACCCCTCCAACACTGAATCGTCCCCTCTGGTATTAGACATTTCAACCCTGGGAAACAGATACTCTCTGTCCACTATCTATGCTTTTGATAATCTTCTAACCCTCTATCAGATTTTCCCTCAGCCTCCAGCACTCCACAGCATGCAACTCAAACCTCCCGAGCGTCTCGTAATGGCTAATGCCCTCTAAACCAGGCAGCACCTTCTGCACCGTCTCCAAAGTCTCAACATCCTTCCCATAGTGTCCAACCAGAACCGTGTGCAATACTCCAGATGTGGCTGAACCGGAGTTTTATAAAGATACAACAGAACCTCATGGCTTTTGCACTCAGTGCTTCGCTAGTAAACACAGGCATTCCGTCAGCATTCTTAATCACCTACTTGAGCTGTGTAGCCTCTCCGCTCAGCAACAATTAACAGTGTACTGTCTCATAGAACACACAGCATGGATATTTACAGCACATTACAGGCCCTTCGGCCCACAACGTTGTGCCAACCACGTAACCTACTCTAGAAACTGCCGAGAATTTCCCTAGCGCATTTTTCTAAGATTCTCTAAAAAAAAACTATCGTATTTGACATTGTCATTTGTCATTTGACAAGGTCCCTCATGAGAGACTCATCCAGAAAGTCATGAGGCATGGGATCAGTGGAACCTTGGCTGCTTGGATAAAAAATTGGCTTAAAAGAAGAAAGCAGAGGGTGGTTGTGGAAGGAAAGTATTCTGCCTGGAGATAAGTGACTAGTGGAGTGCCGCAGGGATCTGTCCTGGAACCTCTGCTATTTGTGATTTTTATAAATGACCTGAATGTAGAAGCGGAAGGATGGGTGAGTAGGTTTGCGGATGACACGAAGATTGGAGGAGTTGTGGATGGAGCTGTAGCTGGTCGAAGATTACAAGAGGATATAGACAGGCTGCAGAGTTGGGCAGAAAAATGGCAGATGGAGTTCAATCCGGACAAGTGTGAGATGATGCATTTTGGAAGGACAAACCAGAAGACTGAGTACAGAATTAATGGTCAGTTACTTAAGAGTGTGAATGAACAAAGGGACCTTGGGGTTCAAATCCATACATCCCTCAAGGTCGCTGCACAGGTTGATAGGGTAGTTAAGGTGGCCTATGGGATGCTAGGTTTCATTAACTGGGAGATTGAGTTTAAGAGTAGAGAGGTCATGTTGTAACTCTACAAATCTCTAGTGAGACCGCACTTAGAGTATTGTGTTCAATTCTGGTCACCTCATTATAGGAAGGATGTGGAAGCTATGGAGAAGGTGCAGAGGAGATTTACCAGGATGTTGCCTGGTTTGGAGAACAAGTCATACATATGAAGCAAGGTTAGCAGAGCTGGGACTTTTCTCTTTGGAGCGTAGAAGAATGAGAGGGGACTTGATAGAGGTCTACAAGATTATAAGAGGCATAGATAGGGTGGATAGTCAGTACCTGTTTCCCAGGGCACCAATAGCAAACACCAGAGGGCATATGTACAAAATTAATGGAGGGAAGTTTAGGGGAGACATCAGGGGTAAGTGTCTTTTTTACACAGAGGGTTGTGAGTGCTTGGAATGACTTGCCAGGGATGGTGGTGGAGGCTAAAACATTACGGGTATTTAAGAGCCTCTTGGACAGGAACATGGATGAAGGAAAAATGGAGGGATATGGGGTAGTGTGGGTTTAGTACTTTTTTTAAGGATTATATGGGTCGGCACAACATGGAGGGCTGAAGGGCCTTACTGCGCTGTAGTGTTCTATGGTATCTGCCTCCACCACTGACAGTGCATTCTTTTTCAATATTTTTATTAATTTCTACATAGAATAGAGTACAAGATATATATTATGTCAAAAAAGATAAAATAATACCAAATACACACTTTGAATCACACTTGCAATCTCATTACCCTGTGTTCATGTAAATTAAATTAAAACGTAATATTGAAATGCAATAATTTTATTATAAAAAAAGAATCTAAGCCCCCTACCAAGGTCGAAGCTGTTTGGTAAAGAAAGAAAAAAGGAAAAAAATCCTTATCATATAGTGAAATGTTATTAGCCAACATCTGTACTTTAAGAGCAAATCAAAGGTTTTAAAGATACTTCAAAAATGGTCCCAACAATGTTTGAAAGTCTTGACTAGATTCAGAAATTGAACAACGGATCTTCTTTAAATTAAAGCATAACATAACATCACATAACCACTGAGCATGAGTAGGTGGAACAACATCCTTCCATTTAAGCAAGAGCACCCTCCTAGCTGTAAGAGAACTAAAAGCCAAAATGTGCTAATCAGATGTCTCCAAAATAATATCTTTTCCTCCAACAATACCGAATAAAATAGTCCACGGGTTCAGCTTAAAATTTACTTTGAAAAGTACAGAGAAAGTTTGGAATACATCCTTCCAGTATTTTTCAACACTTGGGCATGTCCAAAACATACAAATTAGTGAATTACATCTATCACAATAGGGAGGTAGCATATCCTTGGTCATGTGAGCCCTATGAACCACTTTAAATTGAGGGGAGGGAGTGGCGGGCACATGACGATGAAGTGTTAACCAATGTAAAAACCCCATTCCAAGCTTCCACAGAAATTGAAATCTGTAAATCTTGTTCCCAAAGATTTATAATTTTGTCTAAAGGAGCATTTCTCATTCCCAGCAACATGCCATAAATATTGGATATTGAAACATTAAGGTTTCAAATTAGAATTTGCATCTAATAAGTGCTTATCTGGACTTTCAGAAAATATATATAATTGAGATCACAGAAGTCTGTAATTTGTAGATATTGAAAAAAAGTGGGATTTTGGTAAGTTATATTTAGCTGACAATTGCTCAAACGAAAACAGACTTCCTCCAACAAACAGATCCTGGAAGCATTTAATACCCAATCTATCCCACTCTTCAAAAACTGGATCGATTATAGGTTTAAAAAATAATTAGGCAGTGCATTCTATGCCCCCACCACTCTGTGTGAAAAAGTTACCTCTGACATCCCCTTTGTACCTAGAGCAGAGCACATGGCTGATCCTAGAGACGTTCCCACTCTCTCCTTCCCCCCCCCCCACAATGGCAGTGGTGAACATCAATGAATATTAAGGGGAGGGCAATAGTCTTTCTCATTGGAACGTGGCGCTTTTGTGATGTAAAAGCTACAGGTCAGTTGTTACCCAGGACAAAGGTGTTTGATATTAATATGTAGCCAGAGAGAATGGTACAAAAGAGCAAGTGCAGCAGGCAGTGAAGAAGGCTAATGAAATGTTGGCCTTTATTACAAAGGGAATTGAGTACAAGAGCAAGGAAATCCTTTTGCATTTGTACAGGGCCCTGGTGAGATCACACCTGGAGTATTGTGTACAGTTTTGGTCTCCAGGGTTAAGGAAGGACATCCTGGCTGTAGAGGAAGTGCAGCGTAGATTCACAAGGTTAATTTCTGGGATGTCCGGACTGTCTTATGCAGAGAGGTTAGAGAGACTGGGCTTGTACACGCTGGGATTAAGGTGATTGAGAGGGGATCTGATTGCAACATATAAGATTATTAAGGGATTGGACAAGATAAAGGCAGGAAATATGTTCCAGATGCTGGGAGAGTCCAGTACCAGAGGGCATGGTTTGAGAATAAGGGGTAGGTCATTCAGGACAGAGTTAAGGAAAAACTTCTTCTCTCAGAGAGTTGTGGGGGTGTGGAATGCACTGCCTCGGAAGGCAGTGGAGGCCAATTCTCTGGATGCTTTCAAGAAGGAGCTAGATAGGTATCTTATGGATAGGGGAATCAAGGGATATGGGGGCAAGGCAGGAACCGGGTATTGTTAGTAAATGATCAGCCATGATCTCAGAATGGCGGTGCAAGCTCGAAGGGCCGAATGGTCTACTTCTGCACCTATTGTCTATCTCCTCATGGGTGGAAAAGTCCAGAAAAAGAGAAGACACAACTGGTTTTCGCAAGAACTGAAGCTGCTGGAGGAATGTTTTTTTTCCCATGCAGACAGATAGCTGGAGCTCGGCAGTCTCTGGCAGATCTATCCGCCAGCACTTCCAAACACGCTCTACACTACAGACCGACAAAGACCTGGAAGGGTCATCCATGGCTGCCACTCTACCCAGAAACGCCCACGACCCAGAGACCCTTTCATCAGTCCTGGTCTCAGCGATGCATTCGCGCCGCACAAATGGCAGCCGGCACCTTTACTAATCAGCGGGATGCTCTCCCGGACTGAGAGAGAGGGGAAGAACAGGGTATGTCCCGGGGTGTGCCAGGCCTTACAACAATTGCCCCTCATGGTTCCGACGCCGGGGCGGATGAAATCCAACCCCGACCTCCTGCCGATCATCCGTCCGCTGCGCGCATGCGCATCATCAGCTGCGATCCATACGCATGCGTCGTTGATCACTGGTGCAGAAACTCGGCAGGTTAGACAACATCCCTGGAGATGAATAAACAGTCGGCTTTTCAGGCCGAGACCTTTGTTCAGGGCTGAAAAGAAAGCGAGAAGACGCTAGAAAAAGGTGGGGGAGAGGGGAAGGAGGATAGCTGGAAGGTGATAAGTGAAGTCAGGTCGTTGGAGAGGTAAGGGGCTGGTGAGGAAGGAATCTGATAGGAGAGGAGAGTGGACCATTGGAGAAAGGGAAGGATGAGAGGCACCAGTGGGAGCTGATAGGCAGGTGAAAAGAGTCAGGAGGTCAGAGGGATTTGCAAACCGCAGGGTAACGTTGTCATGTTTCTGCTGCTGCAAGAACATTACTCCCGCGGCTGCGCTCCAAGTGGACAGGAGGCGCAAATACATCGTGATGATCTCCCTCTAGAAAAAGTAGTGATTTACCTGGAAGCACGAAGTTGGAAGGAGAATACAGGGTTAACGGCAAGCCTTTTAACAGTGTAAGGGAACAGAGTTATATTACGGCCCACATCCATAGATCCCTCATAGTTTCCACATGTTGAAAGGGTGGTTAAAAAGAAATTTGGGGTGCTGGCATCCGATGGACAGGGACGAGTTCAAGGGGAGTGTTGCAGTTCTACAAAACCTTGGTGAGGCCACACTTGGAGCATTATATTCAGTTCGGAGCAGCACACTATAGGAAGGATGTGGAGCATGAGAGAGGACACCAAGATTAGAGAGCAGGCTTGGACTTTTCTCCTTGGAGCAAACTCTTTTAAGCCTCAGACTCAACAATTCCCAATAACTACCAAGTTATGGACATCAGTGCATTTTTGTCATCAGAGCTCATCTTAATGTTCCACTTCAATTGTTTATCTACTAACTTGAAGATACATGATAAGCTCTTCATGCAAGATAAAGACAGTATTATATTTTCCACACACAAAATGTTGGAGGAACTCAGCAGGCCAGGGAGCAGCTATGGAAAAAGTACAGGTGACATTTCAGGTTGAGACCCTTCGGCAGGCCTGAAACGTCAAACTGTACTTTTTTTCCATAGATGCTGCCTGGCCTGCTGAGTTCCTCCAGCATTTTGCGTGTGTGTGTGTGTGTGTGTGTGTGTGTGTTGCTTGAATTTCCAGCCGATTTTCTGTTGTTTGTGATGATATTTTTCATGCAAGTCCTAAATCCTTAGGTTTTGCTCTTGGCACCTGCCCATTCAATTCACAGTAATAGTACATTCTTAACCCCAGGGATTTCTGGGTAAGAATGGTGCCATTGGAAGTATTTACAAGCATTGTCTCTCCTCTGCCAAATGGCACCATTCAGGATATTTTTTCTAAACTCAGTAGCCAGTTTAACACAGCAAGCTTCCACAAGCATGTCCGCTGGCATTGTGTGTGTCAACATTCAAAATTATCCTCATTTTTTTTTGCCGTCAATCAGATTCCAAATGTGTCTACTCTGTCATTCATTGCCAAGCCCCCTGCTCCTCATATCCTCTCACCCCTCCCACTGTCCAGAGCCCAAAACCCTGCCCTCTGCTGATCCGTCTCTGGTTTCAGACCCCACTCCAATTAGCGTGTAACACTCTGCTTTCAGGCTTCAGGTGTATTCCAACCACCCAGCTGTGTGAGACACAGTGAAAATGACCCCAACATTACAACGAGCAGGGAATAAGGTGTTTAACTACCAATGTCATTCTTCCTTGGCCCAGAGATATGAGGGACAAACATGACTGAAGTCAGCTCACCTTCTTCTTTAGTCTGCAAAAAGTCAAGCAGGAAATTCTAGGGAAGCCATTTCATCCACAGAGTTGAGACTGGAACCCATCACCACAGCGACAGCGAGAGGTGAGCAGCAGGGAAGGATGTAAAAGCACGGTCGAGGAACAGAAATACTAGCGAGGACCAGCTGGGCTGAGTTGACTCCTGACTATACACTGGGTGTGTAGCAGATTAAATAAATACCCGAGACAGAGTTTAAAATGGAACTGATTTATTTGTCTCAGATGCAGAATATTAAACTCCAGTCCCATTGAATATGAAATCAGCAGAAGGAATGCCAGTGACCGGGGTGCAGGACTGGGTTTGGTGAGCAGCAACAATACTCAGGAGTTCAAAACCAACAGTCACTTCTGAATTTGTCTCTGGATATAGGAACTGTGATGGTTCATATCCAGCTTGCCATTTATTTAAACTTTTTCCCCATTGTGAACTCGATAGTGCGCCACAAGATTGCAGGACTGAGTGAATCCCTTTCCGCATTCAGTGCAGGTGAACGGCCTCTCCCCGGTGTGAACTCGCTGATGCAGCTTCAGGTGAGATGACTGAGTGAATCCCTTCCCACACTCTGAGCAGGAGAACGGTTTCTCCCCAGTGTGAACTGTCTTGTGTGCCAGGAGGTAAGATGAGCGAGTGAACCCCTTCCCACAGTCTGAACAGGTGAACGGTCTCTCCCCAGTGTGTATTTGCTTATGTAGCTTCAGTTGAGATGATCGAGTGAATCCCTTCCCACATTCAGGGCAAGTGAACGGCCTCTCCCCGGTGTGAACTCGCAGATGTAGCTTCAGCTGGGATGACTGAGTGAATCCCTTCCCACAGTCTGAGCAGGTGAACGGCTTCTCCCCAGTGTGAACTCGCTGATGCGCCAGTAAGTGGGCTGACTGAGTGAACCCCTTCCCACAGTCTGAGCAGGTGAACGGCCTCTCCCCAGTGTGAATTCTCTGATGTACCTTCAGTTGAGATGACTGAGTGAATCCCTTCCCACAGTCAGAGCAGGTGAATGGCCTCTCTCCAGTGTGAACTGACTGGTGTGTCAGTAGATCAGATGACCGAATGAACCCCTTCCCACAATCTGAGCAGGTGAACGGCCTTTCCCCAGTGTGAACTGACTGGTGTATCTGTAGGTCACATGATCGAATGAACCCCTTCCCACAGTCAGAGCAGGTGAACGGCCTCTCCCCGGTGTGAACTCGCTGGTGTACCAGGAGAGCAGATGACCCAGTGAATCCCTTCCCACACACGGAGCAGGTGAATGTTCTCTCCCGAGTGTGAACTCGCTGGTGAGTCTGCAGTTGGGATGAATGATTGAATCCCTTCCCACAGTCTGAGCAGGTGAATGACCACTCCCCAGTGTGAACTGACTGGTGAGCCAGCAGGTCAGATGATCGAGTGAATCCTTTCCCACAGTCAGAGCAGGAGAACGGCCTCTCCCCTGTGTGAACTCGCTGATGTGCCATCAGTTGAGATGACTGAGTGAATCCCTTCCCACAGTCTGAGCAGGTGAACGGCATCTCCACAGGGGGAACTCACTGGTGTGTTAGCAGATCAGACAGCCGAGTGAATCTCTTCCCACACGTGCAGCAATCGAGCAGTCTCTGTCACTGGTGTGAATTTTTTGATCTATGTCAGCTTGGATGACAGAATGAATCGCTTCCCACTGACGGAACAGATCAACAAGTACTGGTGTGATTTCAGCACCCTGGTTCCAATGGATTTCACTGAGAGAGAAAAAAAAACGCAATTTGAGACAAAAATAAAGCACTTTTACAGCTGGGACAAGATTCTTCTTCATTTCCTTGGATCCACATCAGATTATTGGTGAAACAAAGGTCACGTCTTCAATACTGAGGTTCAATGCAAGTTGGAAAAACAACTCCTCATCTTCCAACTGGGCACGGACCAGGTATCCAGACTGATAACAAGTTAGTTCAAGTCCTGGTCACGTCCCACAGGGCTACAAGGAGCACATACGACATGGCTGTTCAGGGGACTTCCTAATTACTCTGACGCCCACCTTCCCCCGCACCCTACCCATAATACACAGGAGCAGAATTAGGCCCTCCGGCCCATCGAGCCTGCTCTGCCATTCAATCATGGCTGATCCTTTTTTTAATCTCCTCCTCAACCCCAGTTCCCAGCCTTCTCCCTGGAACCTTTGATGCTGTGTCCAATCAAGAACCTATCAATCTCTGCCCTAACTTACACCCAACAACCTGACATCCACAACTGCATTGGCAACAAATTCCACACAATTTCATCCACTCTCTGGCTAAAGAAATTTATCCGCATCTCAGTTTAAATGGACAACCTTCTATCCTGAGGCTGTGCCCTCTTGTCCTAGACTCCCCACCATGGTAAACATCCTTACCGCATCTACTCTGTCCAGGCCTTTCAACATCTGAAAGGTTTCAATGAGATTCTTCCTCACCCTTCTGAATTCCAGTGAGTACAGACACAGGGCCATCAAACATTCCTCGTATGATAATCCTTTCATTCCTGAAATCTTTATGAACCTCCGCTAGACTCTCTCCAATGCCAGCACATCTTTTCCAAGATATGGGACCCTAAACTGTACACAATATTCAAGGTGAGGCCTCACCAGTATCTCAGCATCACATCCTTACTCTTGCATTCTGGACCTCTTGAAATGAATGCTAACATGGCATTTGCCTTCCTCACCACCGACTCAACCGACAAGTTGACCTTCAGGGTGTTCTGTAAAAGTCCCTCAGCATCTCAGATTCCTGGATTTTCTCACCGTTTAGAAAACAATCCAAACATTTATTTCTGCTACCAAAGTGCATGACCATGCATTTTCCAACACTATTTCAT
Source organism: Hypanus sabinus (assembly GCF_030144855.1). Taxonomy (NCBI): domain Eukaryota; kingdom Metazoa; phylum Chordata; class Chondrichthyes; order Myliobatiformes; family Dasyatidae; genus Hypanus; species Hypanus sabinus. The sequence goes on from NC_082736.1 coordinate 4,962,996, forward strand.
TTGCCACTTTCTTGCCCATTCTCCTAATCTGTCCAAGTCCTTCTGCATCCTACCCATTTCCTCACCACTAGCTGTCCCTCCACCAATCTTCGTAATCATCTGCAAACTTGGCAACAAAGCCATCTATTTCATCATCTAAATCGTTGATATACAGCATAAAAAGAATTGGTCCCAACACCGACCCCTGCTGAACATCACTAGTCACTGGCAGCCAACCAGAAAAGGATCCTTTTATTCCCACTAACAGCCTCCTACCAATCAGCCAATGCTCTAAACATGTTTGTACCTTTCCTGTAATACCATGGGCTCTTAACTTGGTAAACAGCCTCATGTGTGGCATCTTGTCAAAGGCCTTCTGAAAATCCAAGTATACAACATCTATGACATCCCCTTTATCTATCCTGCTTGTAATCTCAAAGAATACCAACAGGTTCATCAGGCAGGATTTGCAGCCAAATAGGACACTAGTCAGACCCCACTTGGAGGACTGTGCTCAGTTCTGGTCGCCTCACTACAGGAAGGATGTGGAAGCCATAGAAAGGGTGCAGAGGAGATTTACAAGGATGTTGCCTGGATTGGGGAGCGTGCCTTATGAGAATAGGTTGAGTGAACTTGGCCCTTTCTCCTTGGAGCGACGGAGGATTAGAGGTGACCTGATAGAGGTGTATAAGATGATGAGAGGCATTGATCGTGTGGATAGTCAGAAGCTTTTTCCCAGGGCTGAAATGGTTGCCGCAAGAGCACACAGGTTTAAGGTGCTGGGGAGTAGGTACAGAGATGTCAAGGGCGTTTTTTTTTTACTCAGACAGTGGCGAGTGCGTGGAATCGGCTGCTGGCAACGGTGGTGGGTCTTTTAAGAGACTTTTAGATAGGTACATGGAGCTTAGAAAAATAGAGGGCTATCCTGACAGGATATTCCCCAGGACCTTGAGGGAAGTTTGTGTAGAGATAGCAGGAGCTCTGACGGAGATCTTTCAGATGTCATTAGAAACGGGGATTGTGCCGGAGGATTGGTGTATTGCCCATGTGGTTCCATTGATTAAAAAGGGTTCTAGAAGTAAGCCTAGCAATTATAGACCTGTCAGTTTGACATCAGTGGTGGGTAAATTAATGGAAAGTATTCTTAGAGATAGTACTTATAATTATCAGAATAGACAGGATCTGATTAGGAGTAGCCAGCATGGATTTGTGCGTGGAAGGTCATGTTTGACAAACCTTATTGAATTTTTTGAAGAAGTTACGAGGAATGTTGACGAGGGTAAGGCAGTGGATCTAGTCTATATGGACTTCAGCAAGGCCTTTGACGAAGTTCCACATGGAAGGTTAGTTAAGAAGGTTCAGTCGTTAGGTATTAATGCTGGAGTAATAAAATGGATTCAACAGTGGCTAGATGGGAGATGCCAGAGAGTAGTGGTGGATAATTGTTTATCGGGATGGAGGCCAGTGACTAGCGGGGTGCCTCAGGGATCTGTTTTGGGCCCAATGTTGTTTGTAATATACATAAATGATCTGGATGATGGGGTTGTAAATTGGATTAGTAAGTATGCCAATGATACTAAGGTAGGAGGTGTTGTGGATAACGAGGAGGGTTTTCAAAGCTTGCAGGGAGATTTATGCCGGTTAGAAGAATGGGCTGAACGTTGGCAGATGGGAGTTTAATGCTGAGAAGTGTGAGGTTCTACATTTTGGCAGGAATAATCCAAATAGAACATACAGGGTAAATGGTAAGGCATTGAGGAATGCAGTGCAACAGAGAGATCTAGGAATAACAGTGCATATTTCCCTGAAGGTGGAGTCCCATGTAGATAGGGTGGTGAAGGCGGCTTTTGGAACGCTGGCCTTTATAAATCAGAGCATTGAATACAGAAGTTGGGATGTAATGTTAAAATTGTACAAGGCATTGGTAAGGCCAAATTTGGAATATTGTGTACAGTTCTGGTCACCGAATTATAGGAAAGATATCAATAAATTAGAGAGAGTGCAGAGACGATTTACTAGGATGTTACCTGTGTTTCAGTCTTACGTTACAGAGAAAGGTTGAACAAGTTAGGTCTCTATTCATTGGAGCGTAGAAGGTTGAGGGGGGATTTGATCGAGGTATCTAAAATCTTGAGAGGGATAGATAGAGTTGACATGAATAGGCTGTTTCCATTGAGAGTAGGGGAGATTCAAACTAGAGGACATGATTTGAGAGTTAGGGGGCAGAAGTTTAAGGGAAACACGAGGGGGTATTTCTTTACTCAGAGAGTGATAGCTGTGTGGAGTGAGCTTCCTGTAGAAGTAGTAGAGGCCAGTTCAGTTGTGTCATTAAGGTAGAATTGGATAGGTATATGGACAGGAAAGGAGTGGAGTGTTATGGGCTGAGTGCGGGTAGGTGGGACGAGGTGAGATTAAGGGTTCGGTACGGACTAGGAGGGCCGAGATGGCCGGTTTCCGTGCTGTGATTGTTATATGAAGTAGGGAAAATCTAAGCAGTTTCCCGAGTAGGTTAGAGGGGCCGAGATGGCCTGTTTCCGTGCTGTGATTGTTATATGGTATAGATAGAGTGAATGCAGTTTCCCGAGTAGGTTAGAGGGGCCGAGATGGCCCGTTTCCCTGCTGTGATTGTTATATGGTATAGATAGAGTGAATGCAGTTTCCCGAGTAGGTTAGAGGGGCCGAGATGGCCTGTTTCCGTGCTGTGATTGTTATATGGTATAGATAGAGTGAATGCAGTTTCCCGAGTAGGTTAGAGGGGCCGAGATGGCCCGTTTCCCTGCTGTGATTGTTATATGGTATAGATAGAGTGAATGCAGTTTCCCGAGTAGGTTAGAGGGGCCGAGATGGCCCGTTTCCGTGCTGAGATTGTTATATGGTATAGATAGAGTGAATGCAGTTTCCCGAGTAGGTTAGAGGGCCGAAGGGCAGTAGATTTCTGTGTTCTGTGTCACTGAAGCTGATGGGGGGGACTCTGTTCCGTTTCCCCACGCAGCACTGGCGACAGATGCATTTCCAAACCCGCCCGAGCCACGGACCCGTCTGCCGGCCGAAGCGAGACGGCGGCGGCACGAAGCTCCCCCGGGGGGGCCGGGCACGGATCGCGGGGCTGGGAGAGAGGGGTGCGCGTCCGCGGCGATTGCCCCCCGCCTGCCCCGGCCCCGGGCCCCGGCCCCGGCCCCAGGCCCCGCTCCTACCTGCGGCCGACTCGCTGTCCGGCACCGCCGCGCATGCGCGTCGGCCGCGCGGAGGTTTCTGGGTGCATGAGCCCGTCTGCCGCGCGGAGGTTTCTGGGTGCATGAGCCCGTCTGCAGGCGATTTGCGGAAACGTATTCTCAACACGGACAGGCATTCGGATAATGCAACACTGCAGATGCTGGAAATATCCGAAACACACAGACAGGCAGGCAGGCAGGCAGACAGACAGACAGACAGACAGACACACACACACAGTGCAGCAGTGGCTGACCAGAAGCGACTTTATTCCTTTCCTGATCTGCCGAGTTCCTCCAGACTTAGACCGATGTTTCTGCCTCTCAGTTTCCAAATGCAGCTCATCTCCACTCTGACCTCCTCCTACTCCCAGTCCCCGCCGTGTCCGGAGCCCCAAAGCCCCTCTTCTGTTCCAGGCCTTGCTCCATCAAAGACGTACCTACTGTTCAAGGGGAGCGTTCTAATGCAACAACCCAGCTGTTGAGCAGGGGATTTCACCACCCATGACATTCTTCCTTAGCCAAGAGCCCTGGGGAATGAGGATTATTCGGGACACAACCCCACCGAACTCACCAGTCTGCTACAAGACAAACAGGAAATGCGAGGTAAAGCTCTTCACCCACAGACCAGTGAGCATGAGAGGGTGAGTCAGTGGTGAACAGCAGGGATGGATTTGAAAGCACTGCTGTGGAATAGGGACATGAGCAGGTACCAGATGGACTAGAGTGGCCTCTCCACTGTACATTGGCCATGCGACAGAGACGGTGAGCACCCGAGTCACAGGGTTTGAAATAGAACAGCAGTCTATTTTAAAGCAAACATCGGGAGACCCCCTGCACAGTGACCAGGGTTCAGTCCTGTTGTGCTGAGCAGCCGCAGAGACCACAGAGGTGCAGCACAGAAACAGGCCCTGAGGCCTATCTAAGCCACTTAAACTGCTTGCTCTCCTCCATCAGCACCGGGACCATACTCCTATCATCCAGGTACCCATCTAAAAATCTCTTAATTAGAGCTCGTGTGAACTACTTGCACCGGTTGCTCATTCCACAGTCTCGTGACCCTCTGAGTGAAGAAGCTCCCCCCTCATGTTCCCTTTAAACTTTCACCCTCAACCCATGATACAGGTAGTCCCACCCAATCTACAGTCCAATGAATAAAGTCCTACCCTACGCAACAATTCTTCAGAACTCAGGTCCTCGTGTCCCACTAACATTCTTGCAAATTTTCTCTGGCCTCCTTCAACACATCTCCTGTGGGTAGGTGACAAGAACTGCACACAATACTCCAAATTAGGCCTCACCAATATCTTACCCAACTTCAACATAACTCCCCAGCTCCGATACTCAATACTTTGATTTATGAAGTCCAATGTGCCAAAAGATTTCTTTACGACCCTATATAACTGTGAGGGCACTTTCAATGAATGATGGACCTGTATTCCCAGATCCATTTATTCTACTACACTCCTCAGTGCCTGGCCGTTCACGGTGTGAGACCGACCCTGGTTGGTCCTAGTGAAAATGCAACACCTCACACTTGTCTGCATTAAATTCCATCTGCCATTTATCAACCCATGTTTTGCTGTGCCCAGATCCCACTGATAGCCTTCCTCTCTATCCACTACACCCCAGTCTTGATGCATTCCTCAGATCTGATTAACCACATTCCTCTCTATCCACTACACTCCAGTCTTGATGCATTGCTCAGACCACATCATCATCCAGATCACTGTTGACAAACAACAATGTCCCAGCACCGATCACAGGGGCAGACCACTAGTCAGAGAGGCAACCATCTACTACCACTCTCTGGCTTCTCCCACAAAGCCAATTCAATCCAGTTCAGTATCTCGTCCCAAATGCTGAATGACTGAAACTTCTTAACCAAACTCCCATGCAGAACTTTGTCAAAGGCCAGGTCAACAACATCCACTGTCTGACCTTCATCAACTTTCCCAGAAGCACCTCTACTTCCTTAGGAGTCATCGGAGATTTGACATGACATTGAACACTTTGCCAAATTTCTACAGGTGCGTAGTGACTGGCTGTATCATGGCCTGGTATGGAAGAACGAATGCTTTTGATCAGAAGATCCTGCAAAGGATTTGGACAGTACATCATGGGTAAAACCCTCACAATCACTGAGACATCTACATGAAACACTGTTATAGGAAAGCAGCATCCATCATCACAGATCCTCACCACCCAGGCCACACTCTTATCTCACTGCTTCCGTCTGGTAGAAGATACAGGAGCCGCAGGGCTCGCACCATGAAATTCAAGACAGTTACTACCCCTCAACCATCAGGCTCTCGAACAAAAGTCACTTGCCCAACAACTGAGAAGTTCCCACAGCCGATGATCTCATTTACTCTTGTTATCTCATGACCTTGATATTTATTTCTGTTTGCAGTTTGATGTCTTCTGCACACTGGGTGATCTTTCATTGATCCTGTTGTACTTTCAATTCTACGTATTTGCTGAGAATGCTCACAGGAAAATGAGTCCCAGGATTGATTGTAGTCACAAAAATGTATTCTGATAATAAAATTTAATTTTAACTTTTGACTGCATCTGGAGGTCATGGGTTAAGGGTGAAAGGTAAAATGTTTAAGGGAAGAACAAGAGGAGCTCTCGAGCACAGAATTAAAAGACCACTCTCAGAATGTACCAGAGACTCAAATACAGAATTAACCCACCACTCTCAGAATGTACCAGAGACTCAAATACAGAATTCACCCACCACTCTCAGAATGTACTAGAGACTCAAATACAGAATTCACCCACCACTCTCAGAATGTACTAGAGACTCAAATACAGAATTAACCCACCACTCTCAGAATGTACTAGAGACTCAAATACAGAATTCACCCACCACTCTCAAACACAGAATTCACCCACCACTCTCAAACACAGAATTCACCCACCACTCTCAGAATGTACCGGAAACCCTCAAACACAGAATTAACCCACCACTCTCAGAATGTACCAGAGACTCTCAAACACAGAATTAACCCACCACTCTCAGAATGTACCAGAGACTCTCAAACACAGAATTAACCCACCACTCTCAGAATGTACCAGAGACACTCGAATACAGAATTCACCCACCACTCTCAAACACAGAATTCACCCACCACTCTCAGAATGTACCGGAGACCCTCAAACAGAATTAACCCACCACTCTCAAACACAGAATTCACCCACCACTCTCAGAATGTACCGGAGACCCTCAAACACAGAATTCACCCACCACTCTCAAACACAGAATTCACCCACCACTCTCAAACACAGAATTCACCCACCACTCTCAAACACAGAATTCACCCACCACTCTCAAACACAGAATTCACCCACCACTCTCAAACACAGAATTCACCCACCACTCTCAAACACAGAATTCACCCACCACTCTCAAACACAGAATTCACCCACCACTCTCAAACACAGAATTCACCCACCACTCTCAAACACAGAATTCACCCACCACTCTCAAACACAGAATTCACCCACCACTCTCAAATACAGAATTAACCCACCACTCTCAAACACAGAATTCACCCACCACTCTCAGAATGTACCAGAGACTCAAATACAGAATTAACCCACCACTCTCAGAATGTACCAGAGACTCAAATACAGAATTCACCCACCACTCTCAAACACAGAATTCACCCACCACTCTCAAACACAGAATTCACCCACCACTCTCAGAATGTACCAGAGTCTCAAATACAGAATTCACCCACCTCTCAGAATGTACCAGAGACACTCAAATACAGAATTAACCCACCACTCTCAGAATGTACCAGAGACACTCAAATACAGAATTCACCCACCACTCTCAAATACAGAATTCACCCACCACTCTCAAATACAGAATTCACCCACCACTCTCAAATACAGAATTCACCCACCACTCTCAAATACAGAATTCACCCACCACTCTCAGAATGTACCAGAGACTCTCAAATACAGAATTCACCCACCACTCTCAAATACAGAATTCACCCACCACTCTCAAATACAGAATTCACCCACCACTCTCAAATACAGAATTCACCCACCACTCTCAAATACAGAATTCACCCACCTCTCAGAATGTACCAGACACTCTCAAATACAGAATTCACCCACCACTCTCAGAATGTACCAGACACTCTCAAATACAGAATTCACCCACCACTGTCAGAATGTACCAGAGACGCTCAAATACAGAATTAACCCACCACTCTCAGAATGTACCAGAGACACTCAAATACAGAATTAACCCACCACTCTCAGAATGTACCAGAGACACTCAAATACAGAATTAACCCACCACTCTCAGAATGTACCAGAGACACTCAAATACAGAATTAACCCACCACTCTCAGAATGTACGAGAGACTCTCAAATACAGAATTAACCCACCACTCTCAGAATGTACGAGAGACTCTCAAATACAGAATTAACCCACCACTCTCAGAATGTACGAGAGACTCTCAAATACAGAATTAACCCACCACTCTCAGAATGTACGAGAGACTCTCAAATACAGAATTAACCCACCACTCTCAGAATGTACCAGAGTCTCAAATACAGAATTCACCCACCACTCTCAGAATGTACCAGAGACACTCAAATACAGAATTCACCCACCACTCTGAAATACAGAATTAACCCACCACTGTCAGAATGTACCAGAGACTCTCAAACACAGAATTAACCCACCACTCTCAGAATGTCCCAGAGACTCTCAAACACAGAATTAACCCACCACTCTCAGAATGTACGAGAGACACTCAAATACAGAATTAACCCACCACTCTCAGAATGTACCGGAGACCCTCAAATACAGAATTAACCCACCACTCTCAGAATGTACCAGAGTCTCAAATACAGAATTCACCCACCACTCTCAGAATGTACCAGAGACACTCAAATACAGAATTCACCCACCACTCTGAAATACAGAATTAACCCACCACTGTCAGAATGTACCAGAGACTCTCAAACACAGAATTAACCCACCACTCTCAGAATGTCCCAGAGACTCTCAAACACAGAATTAACCCACCACTCTCAAATACAGAATTCACCCACCACTCTCAGAATGTACCAGAGACTCTCAAATACAGAATTATCCCCACAATCTTACACTGTACTAGAAAATCTCAAAAGAAGAATTAATGGTTAATTCTGTATTTGAGAGTCTCTACTACTGTATAAGATTATGTGGTTAATGCTGTATTTGAGAGTCCCTGGTACAGTGTGAGTGTGTACTGTTTATTCTACACTTGAGATTCCATGACACAGTGTATGAGTGTGTTGTGGGTCTTTGGTTCAGTGTGACAGTGTGAAGTTCTTTCTGTATTTGAGAGCTTTGGATACAGTGTGAGAGTGTGGGGTTAATTCTATATATTTGAGACTCTGGGACAGTGAGAGTTTGGGGTTAATTTTGTATTTGAGATACTCTGTTACAGTGTGAGGGTCTGGGATTAAGCGCCTTTAGCACATAGAAACGTAGAAAATAGGTGCAGGAGTAGGCCATTCGGCTATTCAAGCCTGCACCACCATTCAATATGATCATGGCTGATCATCCAACTCAGAACCCTGTACCTGCCTTCTCTCCATACCCCCGATCCCTTTAGCCACAAGGGCCATATCTAAATTCTTCTTAAATATAGCCAATGAACCGGCTTCAACTGTTTCCTGTGGCAGAGAATTCCACAGATTCACCACTCTGTGTGAAGTCGTTTTTCCTCAGCTCGGTCCCAAAAGGCTTCACCTTTATCCTTAAACTGTGACCCCTCGTTCTGGACTTCCCCGACATCAGAAATAATCTTCCTGCATCTAGCCTGTCCAATCCCTTTAGAATTTTAAACGTTTCAATAAGATCCTCCCTCAATCTTCTAAATTCCAGCGAGTATAAGCCTAGTAGATCCAGTCTTTCTTCATATGAAAGTCCTGCCATCCCAGGAATCAATCTGGTGAACCTTCTTTGTACTCCCTCTATGGCAAGAATGTCTTTCCTCAGATTGGAGGACCAAAACTGCACAAAATACTCTAGGTGCGGTCTCACCAAGGCCTTGTACAACTGCAGTAGAACCTCCCTGCTCCTGTACTCGAATCCTTTTGCTATGAATGCCAACATACCATTTGCCTTTTTCACTGCCTGCTGTACCTGCATGCCCACCTTCAATGACTGGTGTACAATGACACCCAGGTCTCGTTGCATCTCCCCTTTTCCTAATCGGCCACCATTCAGATAATAATCTGTTTTCTTGTTCTTACAACCAAAGTGGATAACCTCACATTTATCCACATTAAATTGCATCTGCCATGAATTTGCCCACTCACCTAACCTATCCAAGTCACCCTGCATCCTCTTAGCATTCTCCTCCCAGCTAACACTGCCACCCAGCTTCGTGTCATCTGCAAACTTGGAGATACTGCATTTAATTCCCTCACCCAAGTCATTAATATATATTGTAAACAACTGTGGGAGTGTTGGGTTTATTCTGTATTTGAGAGTCTTTGGTACAGTGTGATACTGTGGGGCTAATTCTCTGTTTGCGTGTCATGGCACAGTGTGAGAGTGTGGGGTTAATTCTGTATTTGAGAATTTCTGCAGAGCGTGAAGGTGTTGGGTGAGTTATGTATTTGAGACTCTTTGGTACAGTGTGAGTGCTTTGGGTTAATTCTGTAATGGAGAGTCCTTGGTACAGTGTGAAAGTCTAGGGTTAGTTCAGCATTTGAGAGTCTTTGGTACAGTGTGAGAGTGTGGGGTTTATTTTGTATTTGAGTGCATCTGGTACAGTGTGAGATTGTGGGGTTAATTCTGTATTTCAGAGCCCTGATGCCCTTCTCCACCTCCCCCACTCAAACAATGTTGACTCTCCACCCGTCCCCACTTGCACCTGCAGAAGAACTGTCCCACACCCCCCCCCCCCACCCACCCTGGAAGCAACAGCAAAAGCCCCCAAAGAGGCATGGATCACCAGTACATCAAAATCTGTGGTCCGTAACCCAGCAGTTCAGTACCTCAGACTAATGAGGAAGAGGGAGTGGGAGATTGAGGGCGACAATGAGGGCAGGAGTGCAGCAGCTGGTTGTTCCGATGTTACAATCCTCCCAGTCACTTCTCGACCCAATACCGACAGTCTCTCATGCACCTTCAAAAGAGAGGGGGGGATTACTCGAGTGCAAGGGCTTTCTTCTGACAGTAGCACACACCTCCTACTGCCCCAACGTTTCAGTCTCCCTTGATGCTTCATTTGGTGAACTGGGTCATCTCTGGGGTGAACATCTTCCTTGAGATTTCCCAAACATCAGGTTTATGTGGAAAAGTTTCTCTTTACCATCTCGCTGGGCTTTACATGACTTTTTAAATCACAAAAAAACAGACTTACCTTTCTCTGCCCCCAAAAAAAAGCAGAGCCACAGCCAAACCATTCTTAATTCAAAAGTGAAATGTTGCAAGTAGAATGTCACAGCGCTTCCACATTGGAAGAATGGGCAAAGAGTGGCAGATGGAATACAGTGCAGGGAAATGTACGATAATACATTCTGGTAAAAGGAACAATAGCGCAGACTGTGATCTAAATGGGGAAATGGTCAAAAGATCAGAGGTCAGTGCAAAACTCCCAGTAGGTTAATTTACAGGTTGAATCTGTGGTAAAGAAGGCAAATGTAATGTTGGCATTTATTTCAAGGGGAATAGAATATGTAAGCAAGGAGATGATGCTGAGCCTTTGTAAAACTCCACTTTGACCACACTTGGAATATTGTCAACAGTCTTGGGCCCCATATTGCAGAAAGCACTGGAGAGAATCCAGAGGTTAACATGTGAGGAGCGTTTGGCAGCTTTGCGCCTGCACTCACTAGAATTTAGAAGAATGTTGGGGGATCTTATTAATCCTACCAAAAGTTGAGAGGACTAGATAAGAGTAGATGTGGAGAGGATGTTTCCTATGGTGTGGGTATCCAGAACCAGACAGCACAGCCTCAAAATTGAGGAGTGACCCTTTAGAACAGAGGCAAGGAGTAATTATTTTTAGTCAGAGGCTGGTGGGTCTGTGAAATGCTCTGCCACAGACTGTGCTGGAAGCCAAGTCCTTGTGAATATTTAAGGCAGAAAAATAGTTTCCTGATCAGTCAGGAAACTGATGGGGCAAGAAGGCAGGTGTATGGGGTTGAGTGGGATCCTGGATCAGCCAGGATGGAATGGCAGAGCTGAATGGCCTAATTCTGCTCCCATGTCTTATGGACTTGTGCTCTAACACACCCTACTGACTGTTTTCCCATAGATGCTGACTGGCCTGCTGAGTTCCTCCAGCATTTTGTGTGTCGATTCATGAAAGGAAGAATGTGTTTAACCATTAGAGAGGGTTCACTTGAGGCTTAACAAGATTAAACAGCATGTACTACGAGGTTAGATTGAGCGAGCTTCGCTTTTACTCTTTGGGGTGTCAGGATGAGAGCTGACGTGTTAGAGGTGGACGAGATGATGAGGCACAGATTGGGTGGACAGCCAGTGATATTCCCCTAGAAATGGTAATATGGGGGAGGGTAACTTTAAGATAATTGGAGGCAAGTATACTAGGGAGGAGGGGAGTGTCAAGAGTTAAACAGAGCATTGAAAACCCTGCAAAGTGGAGTCTGAGGCAGATTTTTGAAGGACTTTTCAAAGTCTGAGATATATGGATGATGGAAGATGGAGAGGCATGGAGGAGTGAATATTTAGATTGTTCTTGGAGGATATTCTGAGGTCGATACAATAATGTGGGCCAGTTTTCAGTGTGAATTTCAGTTAAGTGTGTTGATTTACCATTTCAAACTCCAGAACTTCTTTCAGCTTTTTGTCCAACTTTGCCATCTCATTCTACATTTCCACAAGCACTCTCTGGGAGAGAGAGCATTTCCCCATCACCAGACTGAGACAGAGTGGGGCCACTTCTTTAAGTTCTATCATTTCCTGTAAACACCGAGCTTGTTGAATGACAGACTGAGCAGAAGAGAATACAATATCTGCTCAAGATGGGACGTCCCAGTGACTTTGAGAACAGGAACCGTCAGTGGGCAGCCTCTTCACCCATTCTGTAGATCTCTGGGTTCAGTCTTTAGGAGCAAACAACTGGCTGTGGAAATTACAAATCAGAATATAATTTGATTCATGCAGCACAGAAGTACATTTCAGCCCATCTCATTTGTGCTAACCTCTTTTTCTGCCTTGTTCCATAGACCGGCACCATATTGCTCCGTACGTTTCTCATCCATATATGTATTCAAATTTCTCTTAAATGTTGCAAACAAACCTGCACCCACCACTTGTGCTGAGTGAAACGAAAGAGGGGCCAGCACGAATCAGGGATTCGGGGACCCGGAAGGGTCGTTACAGAGAGTAGGAAAAGGGAATCAGACCAGTTGTCGGAGGCTAAAAATGAAAGATCAGCAACATTTGGAAACATTGACTGAAAAAAAGGAACACACAAAATGCTGGTGGAACGCAGAAGCCAGGTAGCATCAACGGGAAGACGTATGGTCGACTTTTTGAGCCGAGACCCGTCGTCAGGACTAACTGAAAGAAGAGATGGTAAGAGATTTGAAATTTCTACTGTACTGCGAGGAGACTCAGCTTGGTTGCAATGGCACCTTACTTACCCAGAAATCTGCGTAGAAGGGAATCAGTATCAATGCGCATGCGCACGCAGGACCGACTGCAGGTGGGACCGGGGCTCTGGGCGGAGGCGTCCGCTCCGCGACTTGGGGACAGTTGCTGCGAACTTCGGCTACACCGCGGCCCCGCACCCTGGGACATTGCGGTCCTTTCCGTCTTTCACAGACCCACGATCCCGGGGACAAGGGAAAGGACCAGGCGCAATGCTGGGGCGCATGCGCACCGTGGAGGGCGAACGGGACTGGTCCGGAAGGTTCAAAGTTCAGTTTATTCTCAAAGTATTAATGGAGTAAAAAAACACTGAGACTGGCCTTCTGCGGAAAGCCACGAATTACAGGGGAAAATTGGAGATAAAAACATCAACCCGCACAATCAAACCAAAACTCGAAACCCAAGATGAAGTTTTACATCACGCCTGAAGTAAAAGATCGCTTCACACGAAAAACAGTGAGATTGTCAAATCCTCAACACTCTCCCTCACCCCAATACCAACAGATCGATTCAGTCAGAAATACCATTCACCCCAAATCCTCACTCTCCCTCACCCCAATACCAACAGATCAGTTCAGTGAGAAACACCATTCACCCCAAATCCCCAAGACTCTCCCTCACCCCAATACCAACAGATCAGTTCAGTGAGAAACACCATTCACCCCAAATCCCCAACACTCTCCCTCACCCCAATACCAACAGATCAGTTCAGTGAGAAACACCATTCACCCCAAATCCTCACTCTCCCTCACCCCAATACCAACAGATCAGTTCAGTGAGAAACACCATTCACCCCAAATCCCCAAGACTCTCCCTCACCCCAACACCAACAGATCGATTCAGTGAGAAACACCATTCACCCCAAATCCTCACTTTCCTTCACCCCAATACCAACAGATCAGTTCAGTGAGAAACACCATTCACCCCAAATCCTCACTCTCCCTCACCCCAATACCAACAGATCAGTTCAGAGGGAGAAACACCATTCACCCCAAATCCTCACTCTCCCTCACCCCAATACCAACAGATCAGTTCAGGGAGAACCACCATTCACCCCAAATCCTCACTCTCCCTCACCCCAATACCAACAGATCAGTTCAGTGAGAAACACCATTCACCCCAAATCCCCAACACTCCTCCTCAGACAAATACGAACAAATCACTTCACAACAAAAAATAGCAGCTACTGCATTTACTCCGAATCCCCAACACCCTCCCTCACAGCAATACCAACAGATTGCTTCACACGGTGAAACAGCAGCTACATCAAACAACAATTCCCCAACACTCTCCCTCAAACCAATACGAACAGATTGTTTTACCGGGAAAACCAGCAGCTACAACATTCACCGCAGTTCCCCAACTCTCTCTCACAGCAGTTCTAAGAGATCATTTCACACAGAAGAACAGCAGCTACATAATCATATAACCATAAAACAATTACAACATGGTAACAGGCCATCTCGGCCCTTCTAATCCGTGCCGAACGCTTACTCTCACCTAGTCCCACCGACCCGCACTCAGCCCATAACCCTCTATTCCTTTCCTGTCCGCATACCTATTGAACTTTTTTTCCCATCAAACACCAAATCGCCAACACTCCCCCTCACAACAGTAATAACAGATCGCTTCACATGGAGAAACGGCAGCTACAATATTCACGCCAATGCTCAATACGCTCCCTCACCCCAAAAGGAACAGATCACTTCAAATGGAGAAACGGCAGCGACAACATTCACCCGAAATAAGCAAAACTTGCCTTACACTAATCCTCACTGTCAGGAACGGGGGCCGGTTGAACCCAAACACTGCACGCAGACACTGAAGTACCGGGGGGGGGGGCAGGATGAGGATGCCATGGCACTTAAGGGTAGAGCTGGAGTTCAGGTAGATAGAGTGTCGGGCAGGCAGAGAGATCCCACAGTTCGGGGCAGGCAGAGAGATCCCACAGTTCGGGGAAGGCAGGCAGATTCCTAATGGCGGGCCGCAGGGATCCCAGGCGGGAACACAGAAGCCTGGGCCAGTCGCGGACACCTGGGCAGGAGCGAGGCACAACCCTTAGGGAGCAATAGGTGGAAGGGGCAGAACCCCCACCGGGCAGCGGCGGTCCAGCCAGACCTGCCCAACGGAAGCAACAGGTAGGAGGGGGCAGAACCCCTGCCAGGGCAGCGGCAGTCCGGCCGGACCCACCCGACGGAGGCAACGGGTAGGACGCTGGGTCCAGGGTGAACAGCAGGACTACCGTGATACACCGGTAAATTGGAAAAGGCAACCGACAGCGTGGCGGCGCAAGCAAGGAGAATAAGGCAGAAGCGCGGGAGCATCACACAGGAGAGAAGCAGGGAACAAGACCAACCGGGTAGAGCATATACAAACCAGGGCAGAACAAAACGATCACCTACCTGGTCCCAGTCCCAAGGCCCATTATAAACACCTGCAGCTCAATGAGTCACAGGTGTGCCTCCTTGAGCCAGGAGGGTCCGAACTAGTTCACGGGTGACGGGAGGGATAACTGCAGGACCTGGAGTCCGGAGCCCTCGGACCGGATCGAGATCCGGAACGCGGATTTCGGACCGGACCGGACCCTGACACTCACAGGTCATTTCACATGGAAAAAGAGACAGAATGTCAAACTTCCAACACTCTCCCTCACACCAAAACTGACAGATGGCTTGGCAATGAAAACAGCAGCTACAACGTCAAACCCCAATTCCCCAACACTCTCCATCAGACCAATACGAACAGGTGACTGCACTGGGAAAAACAGCAGCTCCAATATTCACCCTAAATCCTCAGCACTCTCCATCACATCAAAACTCACCGATCGCTTCACATGGAGAAACTGCAGCTCCAACGATTACCCTGAATTGCAAACACTCTCTCTCACACTAAAACTGACAGATCGCTTCTCAGGGAACAACAGCAGCTACAACATTCACCCCAAACTCCCAGCCCACTCCCTCACAACAGTACTAACGGATTGCTTGACATGGAGAGACAGCAGCTACAACATTCACCAGAAATAAACAAGACTCTCCCTCACACCAGTCCTCACAGATCAATTCACACGGAAAAACAGCGAGTCTCGAATCTCCAACACTCTCACTCTCTCACCAAAACTAACAGATCGCTTCACATTGGAGAAACAGCAGCTACAACATTCACCCCAAATCTCCAAGACTCTCCCTCACACCAGTCCTCACAGATCGCTTGGAGAAATTGCAGTTTCAACATTCACCCCAAATCCCCAACAATTCTTCCTCTCACCGACACGAACAGATCACTTCACATTGGAGAAACAGCAGCGACAACATTCACCCCAAATCCCCAACACTCTCTCACACCAATTCTAACTGGTAGCTTCAAAGGGAGAAACAGCGACAATATTCACCACACGTCCCCAGCACTCTCCCAAACACCAATACTAACAGATCGCCTCACAGGGAGCAACAGCGAGAATATCAAATCCCCAACACTCTCCATCAAATCAATCCTAACTGATCACTTCACAGGGAAAAACAGCAGCTACAACATCAAACCCCAAATCCCCAAAACTCTCCCACACAACAGCACGAAGAATTGCTTCCCATGGAGAAACGACAGCTACAGCATTCACGTGAAATAAACAACACTCTCCCTCACACCAATACTCATAGATCGTTTCACATGGAAAAACAGCAACTACCACATTTACGCCAAATCCCAACACTCTCCCTCACACCAAAACTAACAGATTGCTTTACAGGGAAAAACAGCAAGTACAACATTCACCCCAAATCCCCAACACTGTCCCTCACACCAAAACCAACTGTTCACTTCACATGGAAAAACAGCGAGAATATCAAATCCCAAATCCCGAACACTCTCCCTCACACCAAAACTAACAGATTGCTTTACAGGGAAAAACAGCAGCTACAATACCATACTCCAAATCACTGACACTCACCCTCTTACAAAACCTAACAGGAATGGGAGGATGGTAGGGTACAGGAACTGTGGTGTACAAGGGCCGTTGTAAATCTCGTCAAGAAGAAATGTTTATAAAATGTTCAAAAACTAGAAATCTAGAAGATTATAAGGCTAGCAGAAGGAACTTAATAATGAAATTAGGAGAGCCAGAAGGAGCCATGAGAAGGCCTTGGCAGCCAGGTTTAAAGAAAACAGCAAGTCAGGAAGGAAGTTTAGAAACCGCACCACGAAGGGAGGCATCTCAGGATTACTGCCTGTGCCAAGTGACAGCAAGTGTGGGAACTGCATGGCTGAGGGATTGGCGCAGGGGGCAGGGATTCAGATTTCTGGATCATTGGGGCTGCTCTTGAGACAGGAGTGACCAGTACAAAAAGGACAGGTTGCACTTGAATCCCAGGGGTACCAAGATACTGGCGGAGAGGTTTTCTCTGGGTCTTGGGGCAAGATTGCTGGGGGGCGGGAACCAAACTGAAGAGACGGAGGAAGAGGCTCACAAATAGAGAAAGCTTGGAGACAGTGCGAGAGGGAGGATAGGCAGGTGATAGAGAAGGGACGAGCTCAGACCGATGGTTTGAGATGTGTCTATTTTAATGCAAGGAGTATAATGAACAAAGCGGATGAGCTTAGAGTGTGGATGAACACTTGGAGCTATGATGTTGTGACCACTATAGGGACTTCAGGGGCAGGAATGGTGACTTCAAGGGCCGGGATTTAGCTGTTTCAGAAAGGACAGGGAGGGATGCAAAAGAGGTGGGGGCGTGGCCCTGCTGATCAGAGATACTGTCACAGCTGCAGAAAAGGAGGAAGACATGGAGGGATTATCTACTGAGTCCCTGTGGGTGGACGTTGGGAACAGGAAGGGGTCAATAACTCTTCTGAGTGTTTTTATAGACAATCCAATAGTAACAGGGACATCGAGGAGCAGATAGGGAGACAGATTCTGGAAAGGTATAATAATAACAGGGCTGTCGCAGTGGGAGATTTTAATTTCCCAAATATCGATTGGCATCTCCCTAGAGTGAGGGGTTTAGATGGGGTGGAGTTTGTTAGGTGTGTTCAAGAAGGTTTCTTGACACAATATGTAGACAAGCCTACAAGAGGAGAGGCTGTACTTGATCTGGTATTGGGAAAAGAACCTGGTCAGGTGTCAGATCTCTCAGTGGGAGAGCATTTTGGAGATAATGATC
Organism: Hypanus sabinus; assembly: GCF_030144855.1. Lineage (NCBI taxonomy): Eukaryota > Metazoa > Chordata > Chondrichthyes > Myliobatiformes > Dasyatidae > Hypanus > Hypanus sabinus. Next base: position 4,980,992 of record NC_082736.1, read on the forward strand.
ACAATTTTATCTACTTCACCATGGCATTGGAGAGGGATAGGAACAGCCAAGTTAGGAAAGCGTTTAATTGGAGTAAGGGGAAATATGAGGCTATCAGGCAGGAACTTGGAAGCATAAATTGGGAACAGATGTTCTCAGGGAAATGTACGGAAGAAATGCGGCATATGTTCAGGGGATATTTGTGTGGAGTTCTCAATAGGTGCATTCTGATGAGACAGGGAAGTTATGGTAGGGTACAGGAACTGTGGTGTACAAAGGCTGTTGTAAATCTAGCCCAGAAGAAAAGAAAAACTTACAAAAGATTCCAAAAAATTAGGTAATGATAGAGATCTAGAAGATCATATGGCTAGCAGGAAAGAGCTTAAGAAAGAAATTAGGAGAGCCAGAAGGGACCATGAGAAGGCCTTGGTGGACAGGATTAAGGAAAACCCCAAGGCATTTGACAAGTATGTGAAGAGCAAGAGGATAAGGCGTGAAGGAATAAGACCTATCAAGTGTGACAGTGGAAAAGAGTATATGTAACCGGAGGAGATAGCAGAGATAATTAATGTGTACATGGCTTCAGTATTCACTACAGAAAAGGATCTTGGCGATTGTAGGGGTGACTTACAATGGACTAAAACGCTTAAGCATGTAGATATTAAGAAAGAGGATGTGCTGGAACTTTTGGAAAGCATCAAGTTGGATAAGTCGCCAGGACTGGATGTGATGTACCCCAGGCTACTGCGGGAGGCGAGTGAGGGGATTGCTGAGCCTCTGGCGATGATCTTTGCATCATCAATAGTGACGGGAGAAGTTCCGGAGGATTGGAAGGTTACAGATGTAATTCCTTTATTCTTGAAAGGGAGTAGAGATAGCCCAGGAAATTATAGACCTGTGAGTCTTACTTCAGTGGTGTTACGTTGATGGAGAAATGTTAAAGTTGAATATGAATAAAACACGGGAGACCAGATTCTTATCGTTATCACAGTTCATTGCGCACCCTCCTGCAGGAGTTTGAGACCCAATTGTCAAAGGGAAGGGAAGTAAGTACAGCCACCACCCGACAAGTGGGCCTGTTCCCTCAGTTTACAGCCATATGTTGATACATTACTGTTGCGAGATGTTATTTGAACTGGTACACCCGCCATGTCTGTTGGTGAGAAATGTAATTACAGGTAACAGCGTCCGTGTCATGGCCCCTTCTGGCAATCCCTGACCTTGCTATTTACCTCAGGAATTGGGCCTCAATCCCCTCATTTAGTTCCCAATCATTCCCAGGTTCCACTTACTACACACACCTGCTTTCCATCAGAAAATGCAGTATAAAGACCCTGTGATCACAACGAGGAGGTGTCAGATCGTTGGTCGACTCCGGTGTGAGTAACCTCGTTTCGTGGTTCTTAGGACTGCCAGTTCTAAGTCTAGCATCGCTCCTGGATACCGATTCCACGCCCGCTCCGTTAATAACGCCTCCCGACTCTGCCTCCGCGCCCGTGTTCTGCGCTTGGGTTCATCCGCCGCCACGACCGTGTGACAGAACGAACTGGCCATGATGAACCCAGCGGACGTGGATCCTGTACAACAGGCCCTCGCCAGTCAGGGCTACGTACTGGGCGCCACGACCAACTACTTAGGGTGATCATGGGAAACCTTCAGACGCCGCCCACGAATGTACGGACGGTCTGTGAGCAGGCGGATCGAGCTTCCCTTCCCTTTCTCCGTCCCCTCCAAGAATCCAGACCGCCCAAACCGCACTGGTCGGGATGGCGTCGCCCCCGGGATCAGCAGCACAGTCCCCTCGAAAGCCACACGTCCCCGAGCCCGAACCCTGCGCTGGGGACCGAGGGAGGTGCCCGACCTTCCTATTACTGTGCTGTCTGATCTCTGAGCTACAAACACGTACCTACACTCCAGATAAATCCAATATTGCGAACGTCACGGGGCTGCTACGAGGGGATGCCTTGGCCTGGACAACTACGATATGGGACAACTGAGGGACGCCATGGACTGTCCGGACTCTCTGATCTCGCAAGCCAGTAGATTAGATAATCGACTCCAAGAGCGGCTGAGAGAAAGAAGCAGTGGCCCCGCTCCTCGGGGAAGCCCACAGTCCGCCACATCAGTCCCAGCCAGCCTGCCTTCCCCAGCCACTCCGAGTGTAGCTCCTGCTCCAACCGTGTCCACCCTCCTAGGGGAGGAATCGATGCAGCTGGGGTGGAACCGGCTCTCCCTGGCCAAATTACTTTGGAAGCGGAGAGCTGGGGACATTTCCGGGATACCTGCCCTCAGCGGCCAGAAGAGAGGGCACCAGTGAAAAAGGGAGCCCTGCTGAGACACCCTTCAGCCCCTCAGACCCGGATGCAGTTACCGTGAATTACCAACGATACTCTCTGTCCCAATCCGCTTTGGTTGTTTCCGGTGCCGAGGGCAATCTGCTGGACGAAGACAAAGCCTCTCAGGCTGGAATACCTCGCAAGCCGCTAACTACCCCCCCTGGAGGCCCGGGCCCTGGACAAACTGCTGGTTTGAGTGACCCATTGTACGCCGCCCCTGACCCTGATCCGATCCGGCAACCATTGGGAGGAAGTACGATTCAGTTTCATCCGTACACCTCAAGCCCCGGTCGTGCTAGGGTACCCATGGCTGCCTGAACACAATCCCTACATCGACTGGCCTGCCGGGAGGATAGCCAAATGGAGCCGGTTTGCCCACGCCAACCGTCTGCGGTCAGCCCCATCTCCCAGGGAAGCTACCGTGACCCCACCTGTCCCGGGAGCCCTCAATTTGTCCCGAGTCCCCACAGAATACCATGACCTGGGACCGGTATTCAGTAAACAACGGGCCCTTTCCCTGCCTCCGCACCGCACATGATTGTGCCATCGACCTTCTCCCCGGGGCCCCGTTACCCACCAGTCGCCTTTTTAAACTCTCCCGACCGGAGAGAGAGGCCTTGGAGAAGTACGTCAGCAGTCCCTTCCGGTAATACCAGTCACGTTCATCTTCCCCGGTAGACAAAGGTTCCTTCTGTGTAGAAAAGAAGGACGGGTCGCTTCGTCCTTGTATTGGTTACAGAGACCTAAACAGTACTACACACAGTTAAGAATAAGTACCTTTTACCCCTCATCAGTTCGGCATGGAGCCACCATTTTCTTAAAGCTGGACCTTCGAAGTGCCTACCATCTAGTCAGGATGAGGGACGGAGACGAGTGGAAGACGGCTTTTAATACACCTCTGGGCCACTTCGAATATTTGGTCATGTCGTTTGGCCTCACCAATGCTCCCGCCCTTTTTCAAGCCCTGACGCGCTGCGGGACTGCATTAGTCGGTTCGTATTCGTTTATCTCGATGATATCCTGATATTTTCCAGCACCCCCCCCCCCCCACCAAGAACACGTTCCGCATGTCCGTCTGTTCTCCAGAGGCTGTGGGAAAACCAATTATTTGTGAGGGCGGAGAAATGTGAGTTCCACGTCCCTTCGGTCAGCCTCCTGGGTTATATCATCGAGAGCGGGCAGGCGAGAGCAGACCCCGAGAAGATCCGGGCGGTGGATGAATGGCCTAGGCCCAAGACCGCAACCATCTTCAACCATTCCTGGGGTTTGCGAACTTCTACCGCCGATTTATCGGAGTACAGTCGACTGGCGGCCCCCTTTACCCGGCTTACCTCGCCTACTACCCCCGTTTGTTGGGACTCTGAAGCAGACTCAGCATTCACCGAACGGAAGAGGCGTTTCACCACCGCTCCCCGCCCCCCCCCACCCCCCGGTCCATCCGGACCCCCCCCCCCCCCCCCCGTCAATTCATTGTCGAGGTGGATGCCTCTGACTCCGGGATAGGAGCGGTCCCCTCCCAACGATCAAGTTCAGATGAAAAGCTTCACCCCTGCGCCTTCTGGTCTCGCCGACTGCCCCCGCCGAGCGGAATTACAACGTGGCGAATCCGATACTCCTGGCGGTCAAACTAGCATTGGAAGAATGGAGGCACTGGCTGGAGGGGGCAGAACAACCGTCTGTGATATGGACTGATCGTAAAAACCTGGGGTCTATTCAGACCGCCAAACGGTTGAACTCCCGCCAGGCCCGTTTTGCATTATTTTTTGGGGGGGCGGCTCAACTTTCCCCTCAGGATCCGAGGACAGGAAACCGGACGCGATCTCCCGCCAGCATGACTCCAAGGATGACACCCCCAGTCCCGAGACTGTCCTCCCACCATCCCGCGTGGTGGCCTCCCTCACCTGGGAGATCGAGTCCAAAGGAAAGGAAGCCCAACGGGACGACCCCGACCCCGGGAATGGACCCGGCGATCGCCTGTCTGTGCCCGTTTCCGTCAGATCTCAGGTTCTGCAGCGGGGGCTCGCATCTCGGGAGTGATCGGACCCCGGCTCTCCTGAAAAGACTCTTTTGGTGGCCATCCATGAAGGCGGATACCCGTTCCGATGTCTCGGCATGTTCCATCTGTGCTCGGGGGAAAGCCCCCCAGCAGCCACCTGTGGGTTTACTTCGTCCCCTACCTGTCCCTGGTCGCACATCGCCGTCACCGGTCCACCCCCTCCCGCGGAAACACGACCGTACTCACTGTGGTAGACCAGTTCTCCTAGGCGGTGCGCTTTGTAGCCCTCCCCAAACTCCCTTCCTCTCAAGATCTTCTCGTCCGTCGCGACTTCCGCCTCCGCGGAGTCCCCGCAAGCAGCGTCTCCGATCGAGGTCCCCAGTTCGTCTCATGCGTGCGGAAGGCCTTCTGTCAAGCCTTAGGTGCGTCGGTCAGCCTGTCGTCCGGCTTCCACCCCCAGACGAACGGTCGGAAGGAACGGGTCAACCCAGCCCCGGAGGCGATGTTACGTTGCACAATGGCAATCAACCCGCCGACCTGGAGCGACCACCTCCCGTGGGTTGAGTCCGCCCACAACTCTCTGGTGAGCTCTGCCACTGGAAGGTCTCCATTCCGGTGTCCCTAGGCTACCAACCCCCGCTGTTCCCGCACAGGAACAGCAGATTGCAGTACCGTCGCTCAGGACCATATCAATTGGTGCCTTAAGGTTTGGGAGGAGACAGACACGGCCCTACTCAGATCAGCAAAACGTAATAAGGAGACAGACGGCCGACACCGGACTCCGGCGCCGGAGTACCAACCGGGGCAGATGCTATGGCTTTCATCCAGGGACTTCCCGCTCAAGAACGAACATAGGAAACTCACCCCTTGCTTTCTGGGATCATTCAAGGTCAAAAGTGTTATCAATACCACAGCGGTCCGCCTAAAACTGCCAAGATCTATGCGCATCCTCCCGACTTTTCATGTTTCCCAGTTAAAGCCAGTCTCCGTCAGCCCCTTGTGTCCCCCGGCTGAGACTCCCCCACCTGCCCGTATCATCGACAACTATCCGGCATACACCGGCCGAAGACTACCGGATGTGCGCCGTAGTGGCGGGGGTTTCCAATACCTGGTGGACTGGGAAGGGTACGGTCCAGATGAGCGTTCCTGGGTCCCCCGCTCCTTCATCCTGGACCATTCCCTCATCCAGGATTTTCATCTGGACCATCCAGACAGGCCCGGAGGATCGCTGGGAGGCTCCCATTGAGGGAGGAGTACTGTCATGGTCCCTTCTTGCAATCCCCCTCGTTTAGTTCCACTCATTCCCAGGTTCCACTAACTACACCAACCTGCTTTCCATCAAAAATGCAGGATAAAGGTTACCACAAGGAGCTGCCGGTGTGAGTAACCTCGTTTCGTGGTTCTGAGGACTGCCAGTTCTAAGTCCAGCATCGCTTCCTGGATACCGATTCCACGCTCGCTACGTTAATAACGCCTCCCGACTCTGCCTCCGCGCCCGTGTTCTGCACTTGGGTTCACCCACCACCACGCCCGGGTAACAGTCCGCTAGATCAAGGCTTAATTACAGATGGCTGTGCTGCCCAGTCCTTATTCGTGAGCCCTCCTCCCGCTACTCGAATGAGAGTACAATGTACAGCGTTATCAATCGCTCAATGTCTCTCTGTAAGCTGGGGGAAACTGGTAAGAGCCTGTCTTATCAGACCGCTGAAGGCAGAGTTTACTTCAATTCAAAAATTCCTTTTCAGTGCCATTTATTCTTTTAGCCAGAGGTTCAAAATATTTTTTATATCCTCAATTCCTCAGAAGATACGGAGAGGAAGGATTTATGAACATTTGGAGAGGCATGATATGCTTAGGAATGGTCAGCATGGCTTGGTGAAAGGCAGGTCGTGCCTTACGAACTAGATTGAATTTTTTCAGGATGTGACTAAACACATTGATGAAGGAAGAGCAGTAGATGTAGTGTATATGGATTTCAGCAAGGTATTTGATAAGGTACTCCATGCAAGGCTTATTGAGAAAGTAAGGAGGCATGGGATCCAAGGGGACATTGCTTTGTGGATCCAGAACTGGCTTGCCCACAGAAGGCAAAGAGTGGTTATAGACGGGTCATATTCTGCATGGAGGCCGGTGACCAGTGGTGTGCCTCAGGGATCTGTTCTGGGACCCAGACTCTTCATGATTTTTATAAATGACCTGGATGTGGAAATGGAGGGATGGGTTAGTAAATTTGCTGATGACACAAAGGTTGGGGGTGTTGTGGATAGTGTGGAGGGCTGTCAGTGGTTACAGCAGGACATTGATAGGATGCCAAACTGGGCTGAGAAGTGGCAGATGGAGTTCAACCCAGATAAGTGTGAAATGGTTCATTTTGGTAGGCCAAATATGATGGCAGAATATAGTATTAATGGTAAGATTCTTGGCAGTGTGGAGGATCAGAGGGATCTTGGGGTCCGCGTCCATATGACACTCAAAGCTGCTACGCAGGTTGACTCTGTGGTTAAGAAAGCATACGGTGCATTGGCCTTCATCAATCATGGGATTGAGTTTAGGAGCCGAGAGGTAATGTTGCAGCTATATAGGGCCCTGGTCGGACCCCACGTGGAGTACTGTGATCAGTTCTGGTCGCCTCACTACAGGAAGGATGTGGAAACTATAGAAAGGGTGCAGTGGAGATTTACAAGGATCCTCGCTTGATGGCGTTGGATTCTTGGCTAACGTAATCTCTGCAGGGAGGTGGATGCTTTTGGAGACAAGGGAATTGAAAGTATATCAGGGGAAACTGCAGCCCCGTCTTACTTGCTGTTCTCGTCTATTTCATCTTTCACTGGACAACACGGATTTATCGTTAAGAGTTTGATAGCATGGGACGTCCCAAACAAAATGTTTATCAGGAACAAAAACTGATTCAACATGATTTATTGGAGACGTAATGAAGGCTCGGGCTTCCCACACACAGGGAACGATAGTCAAAGCATTGCCTTAAATAGAAAGTGTCTTAAATCCAGTAAGTAAAACATGGCGACTAGCATCCCCTATAAATAACTCTCCGCTGTTTGACTCTATTTGCCTTCAGACTTAGTACAAATTCTGGTAGATTCTCTGTCTTTTAAAATTGGCAAAAAAAAGGGAAAAGAAGGAATGTACAGAGTGAAGTTCATGAAAACAATACACTTGATGTTTCTGGGACTTGAGAAACTGAGTTACAGAGAAAGGTTGCATAGGTTAGGACTTTATTCCCTGGAGTGTAGAAGAATGAGGGAGATTTGATCGAGGTATATAAAATTATGATGGGTATAGATAGAGTGAATGCAAGCAGGCTTTTTCCACTGAGGCGAGGGGAGAAAAAAAAAACAGAGGACACGGGTTAAGGGTGAAGGGTGAAAGTTTAAAGGGAACATTGGGGGGGGGGGGGCTTCTTCACGCAGAGAGTGGTGGGAGTGTGGAATGAGCTGCCAGATGAAGTGGTAAATGCGGGCTCACTTTTAACATTCAAGAAAAACTTGGACAGGTACATTGATGAGAGGGGTTTGGAGGGATATGGGCCGTGTGCAGGTCAGTGGGACTAGGCAGAAAAATGGTTCGACACAACCAAGAAGGGCCAAAAGGCCTGTTTCTGTGCTGTAATGTTCTATGACTCTACTTGCAAGAAATGCCACAGAATCCAGTGGTCAGAAGGGAGGGGGGCTGGCATGTCAGTGTGAGTGCTCCAGGTTGGAAATGTTGGTATTTAATCTGTCCATAATGTTAGAGATAGTTTCATGAAACACATTAAGCACGGGTGACCCCCCCCCCCACCCATATCAGCGTGGACACAGAGGTGGCCTTTGAGAAGCAACAATATTCCAATCGTTTGCTAAGTTATTTTTCATCCAAAAAAAGCATGGGTCGTGGCTCACCCCTTTTGTGCCAAAATTCGTGAGAGAATTATTAGTCAGTTCAAAAGTAACATTTCCCAACGCAAGATAGCAGAGAATTTAGGTCTTTCAACATCTACAGTACATATTATTGTGAAAAGATTCAGAGAATTCGGAGCCATCTCAGTGCGTAAAGGGTAAGGTCGGAAACCACTGTTGGATGCACGTGATCTTCGAGCCCTCAGGCGGAACTGCCTAAGAAACCGTCATGTTACTGAGACAATTATAGCCACCTGGGTTCGGGAGTATTTCGGAATACCATTGTTACTTAACACAGTCCGTCGCTGCATCCAGAAATGCAACTTGAAACTGTATTACGCAAGGAGGAAGCCATACATCAGCTCTGTGCAGAAACGCCGGCGAGTTCTCTGGGCCCGAGCTCATCTCAGATGGACCGAAAGAGTGTGGAACAGTGTGCTGTGGTCAGATAAGTCCACATTCCAGCTAGTTTTCGGGGAAAAAAAACGGGCGTCAAGTTCTCTGTGCCAAAGATGAAAACGACCATCCTGATTGTTATCAGCGAAAGGTGCAAAAGCCAGCATCTGTGATGGTATGGGGGTGCATCAGTGCCCACAGCATGGGTGAGTTGCATGTATGAGAAGGTACCATTGACTCTGAAGCGTATAATAGGATTTTGAGAGACATATGTTGCCATCCCCCCCCCCTTCAAAATTGACACTGTGTTTCTTGAACATTTGGGGATCCAGCATTCGCTCAGCACTGGCTGTCAACCAGACAAACCTCCGTGCCTCCTTATCTTCTGGATAAGCCGCTTTATGCAGCACTCAGTGACGGCCCTCTGGTGATCCAGCAATGCAGCATCTACCGTTCCCCATCTAACCACGGGGTGGATTTGTATTTAATCCAGGACATCTTAAAACAAGCAAAGGAAACATCATGACCAGCGTAAGAACTTGTCGATAGATAAGTTACCTTATCTCATTCTTAACAAAGTTGCAGTAGTTTTTGGGCCTACAAATTGCAAAACAATAACAACGATTAATAACTATATGTAATGGCACTTTGTGCATTACTGTGATACTCTGGTGCTGCTGCAACTTATTTTCTGCTACTTATCTATCTAATACTGTTTTTCTATTACTGCCTTGTGTTTATCTACCGCTTTACTTAATTGCCTGAGAGGAAGCTAAACAGAGTTTCATTGTATCTATGTATAATGACAATAAAGATCATTCAATTCAATAATAAGCCTGCAAGAATCGGCAGTAGGTGTCGATGTTGAGAGGCGAGATAGGCTGATATTTTACTGGGTGAGTTGCAGGTGCTTCAGCTTCGAGAGTTCAGTTCTACGGTGGAAGGTGTTGACATTCAATCCATAGGTAAGCGCCAGCAGGTTTCATAAAATGGCCTCCTTACATTCGCCATAGCCGACCCCCATATCACTGAGGATTTGTGATGTATTGAAATATATTGAGATATATATTTGTGATTTATTGATATATAAATCTTTTACTGAGTTAGCTCTAATTAATTTGAGTAGTAATAGCCGTAATAACTCTTTTATTGTTAGCCCTGTAATTTCAGTACTAGTAGTAATAAATCTTTTATTGAGTTAGTCCGAATTAATTTGAGTTGTACTAATAGTAATAACTGTTTTATTGAGTTTGCCTTAATTAATTTGAGTTTTAAAGTCACAGGTAGATAGGGTAGTAAAGAGAACTTTTGGTACATTGGCCTTTATAAATCGAAGTATTGAGTCTAAGAGTTGGAATGTAATGGTGAGGTTGTATAAGACATTGGTGAGGCCGAATTTGGAGTATTGTGTGCAGTTTTGGTCACCGAATTACAGGAAGGAAATCAATAAGGTTGAAAGAGTGCAGAGAAGGTTTACAAGGATGTTGCCGGGACTTGAGAAACTGAGTTACAGAGAAAGGTTGAATAGGTAAGGGCTTTATTCCCTGGAGTATAGCAGAATGAGGGGAGATTTGATAGAGGTGTTTAAAATTATGAAGGGTTTAATTTTATAAATGGAAGAGGACAGCGAGGCTTTGAGAGGAAGTGCGGCGGCGGCCATTTTCAAATTGTCCAATTGCGTCTCAGATCGGAGTTCTGAGAGGCGGGACTGCGCAGGCGCGTAAAGGAGGCCTGGGAAGGAGGGAAGATATTAAAAGAACGCAGCCTTAAGAAGCGGGCAGCGGAGTGCGCCGGGAGCAGAGCGTAGGGCTTGTGCTCAGGGGGCTTAGGCAGAAGAGGGCACAGTAGGCTTATCTTTTAGTTCTTGTTATTTTCAGTTATTTGGGAAGTATGAGTGTGAGGGCAGCTTATTGTTCTCGGTGTCGGATGTGGGAGATCCTGGAGTCTCCGAGCCTCCTGGACGTCCTCATCTGCGCCAGGTGCACCGAACTGCAGCTCCTGAGGGACCGAGTTAGGGAACTGGAGCTGCAGCTCGATGACCTTCGCCTGGTCAGGGAGAGTGAGGAGGTGATTGAGAGGAGTTACAGGCAGGTGGTCACTCCAGGGCCACGGGAGGCAGATAGGTGGGTCACGGTCAGGAAGGGGAAGAGGCAGGTACTAGGGAGTACCCCAGCGGCTGTACCCCTTGACAATAAGTACTCATGTTTGAGTACTGTTGGGGGGGATAGCCTACCTGGTGGAAGTGACAGTGGCCGGGCCTCCGGCACAGAGGACGGCCCTGTAGCTCAGAAGGGTAGGGATAGAAGGAAGAGGACCATAGTAATAGGGGACTCGATAGTCAGGGGTTCAGACAGGCGGTTCTGTGGAGGTGATCGGGAGTCCCGGATGGTAATTTGCCTCCCTGGTGCCAGGGTTCTGGACGTTTCTGATTGCGTCCAATATATCCTGAAGTGGGAGGGTGAGGAGCTGGAGGTCGTGGTACATGTAGGTACCAATGACATACGTAGGAAAGGGGAAGAGGTCCTGAAACGTGAGTATAGGGAGTTAGGAAGGCAGTTAAGAAGAAGGACCGCAAAGGTAGTAATCTCGGGATTACTGCCTGTGCCCCGCGACAATGAGAGTAGGAATGGAATTAGGTGGAGGATGAATGCGTGGCTGAGGGATTGGAGCAGGGGGCAGGGATTCAAGTTTCTGGATCATTGGGACCTCTTCTGGGGCAGGCGTGACCTGTTCAAGAAGGACGGGTTACACTTGAATCCTGGGGGGACCAATATCCTAGCGGGGAGGTTTGCTAGGGCTACAGGGCAGACTTTAAACTAGTAAGTGGGGGGGGGGCGGGAATCAATTTGAGGAAACTATGGGAGAGGAGGTTAGTTCACCAGTAGAGCAAGTAAATAGACAGTGTGTGAGGGAGGAAAGGCAGATGATGGAGAAGGGATGCGCTCAGCCCGAAGATGTAGGGGAGAAGAAAGAAAAGGATAATAAATTTGAATGCATTGTTAGAGATGAAAAGAGAGGAGGAGGTGGAGAGTATCTTAAATGTATCTATTTTAATGCTAGGAGCATTGTAAGAAAGGTGGATGAGCTTAAAGCGTGGATTGATACATGGAATTATGATGTTGTAGCTATTAGTGAAACATGGTTGCAGGAAGGGTGTGATTGGCAACTAAATATTCCTGGATTTAGTTCCTTCAGGTGTGATAGAGTAGGAGGGGCCAGAGGAGGAGGTGTTGCATTGCTTGTCCGAGAAAATCTTATGGCGGTGCTTTGGAAGGATAGATTAGAGAGCTTCTCCAGGGAGGCTATTTGGGTGGAATTGAGGAATGGGAAAGGTGTAGTAACACTGATAGGAGTGTATTATAGGCCACCTAATGGGGAGCGTGAGTTGGAAGAGCAAATGTGTAAGGAGATAGCAGATATTTGTAGTAAACACAAGGTGGTGATTGTGGGAGATTTTAATTTTCCACACGTAGACTGGGAAGCTCATTCTGTAAAAGGGCTGGATGGTTTAGAGTTTGTGAAATGTGTGCAGGATAGTTTTTTGCAACAATACATAGAAGTACCGACTAGAGATGGGGCAGTGTTGGATCTCCTGTTAGGGAATGCGATAGGTCAGCTGACAGATGTATGTGTTGGGGAGCACTTCGGGTCCAGTAATCACAATAGCATTAGCTTCAATATAATTATGGGGAAGGACAGGACAGGACCTAGAGTTGAGATTTTTGATTGGAGAAAGGCTAACTTTGAGGAGATGCGAAGGGATTTAGAGAGAGTGGATTGGGTCAAGTTGTTTTATGGGAAGGATGTAATAGAGAAATGGAGGTCATTTAAGGGTGAAATTATGAGGGTACAGAATCTTTATGTTCCTGTTAGTTTGAAAGGAAAGGTTAAAGGTTTGAGTGCATCATGGTTTTCAAGGGATATTAGAAATTTGGTTCGGAAAAAGAGGGATGTCTACAATAGATATAGGCAGCATGGAGTAAAGGAATTGCTCGAGGAATATAAAGAATGTAAAAGGAATCTTAAAGAGATTAGAAAAGCTAAAAGAAGATACGAGGTTGGTTTGGGAAATAAGGTGAAAGTAAATCCGAAAGGTTTCTACAGTTATATTAAAAGCAAGAGGATAGTGAGGGATAAAATTGGCCCCTTAGAGAATCAGAGTGGTCAGCTATGTGTGGAACCGAAGGAGATGGGAGAGATTTTGAACGATTTCTTCTCTTCGGTATTCACTAAGGAGAAGGATATTGAATTGTGTAAGGTATGGGAAACAAGTAAGGAAGTTATGGAACCTATGACAATTAAAGAGGTGGAGGTACTGGCGCTTTTAAGAAATTTAAAAGTGGATAAATCTCCGGGTCCTGACAGGATATTCCCCAGGACCTTGAGGGAAGTTTGTGTAGAAATAACAGGAGGTCTGACGGAGATCTTTAATATGTCATTAGAAACGGGGATTGTGCCGGAGGATTGGCGTATTGCTCATGTGGTTCCATTGATTAAAAAGGGTTCTATAAGTAAGCCTAGCAATTATAGACCTGTCAGTTTGACATCAGTGGTGGGTAAATTAATGGAAAGTATTCTTAGAGATAGTATTTATAATTATCTGGATAGACGGGATCTGATTAGAAGTAGCCAGCATGGATTTGTGCGTGGAAGGTCATGTTTGACAGAACTTAATGAATTTTTTGAAGAAGTTACGAGGAATGTTGACGAGGGTAAGGCAGTGGATGTAGTCTATATGGACTTCAGCAAAGACTTTGACAAAGTTCCACATGGAAGGTTAGTTAAGAAGGTTCAGTCGTTAGGTATTAATGCTGGAGTAATAAAATGGATTCAACAGTGGCTAGATGGGAGATGCCAGAGAGTAGTGGTGGATAATTGTTTATCGGGATGGAGGCCAGTGACTAGCGGGGTGCCTCAGGGATCTGTTTTGGGCCCAATGTTGTTTGTAATATACATAAATGATCTGGATGATGGGGTGGTAAATTGGATTAGTAAGTATGCCGATGATACTAAGGTAGGAGGTGTTGTGGATAATGAGGTGGGTTTTCTAAGCTTGCAGGGAGATTTATGCCGGTTAGAAGAATGGGCTGAACGTTGGCAGATGGAGTTTAATGCTGAGAAGTGTGAGGTTCTACATTTTGGCAGGAATAATCCAAATAGAACATACAGGTTAAATGGTAGGGCATTGAGGAATGCAGAGGAACAGAGAGATCTAGGAATAACAGTGCATAGTTCCCTGAAGGTGGAGTCTCATGTAGATAGGGTGGTGAAGGCGGCTTTTGGAACGCTGGCCTTTATAAATCAGAGCATTGAATACAGAAGTTGGGATGTAATGTTAAAATTGTACAAGGCATTGGTAAGGCCAAATTTAGAATATTGTGTGCAATTCTGGTCACCGAATTATAGGAAAGATATCAATAAATTAGAGAGAGTGCAGAGACGATTTACTAGGATGTTACCTGGGTTTCAGCACTTAAGTTACAGAGAAAGGTTGAACAGGTTAGGTCTCTATTCATTGGAGCGTAGAAGGTTGAGGGGGGATTTGATCGAGGTATTTAAAATTTTGAGAGGGATAGATAGAGTTGACGTGAATAGGCTGTTTCCATTGAGAGTAGGGGAGTTTCAAACGAGAGGACATGATTTGAGAGTTAGGGGGCAGAAGTTTAAGGGAAACACGAGGGGGTATTTCTTTACTCAGAGAGTGATAGCTGTGTGGAATGAGCTTCCTGTAGAAGTAGTAGAGGCCAGTTCAGTTCTGTCATTTAAGGTAAAATTGGATAGGTATATGGACAGGAAAGGAGTGGAGGGTTATGGGCTGAGTGCGGGTAGGTGGGACTAGGTGAGATTAAGAGTTCGGTACGGACTAGGAGGGCCGAGATGGCCTGTTTCCGTGCTGTGATTGTTATATGGTATAGATAGAGTGAATGCAAACAGGCTTTTTCCACTGAGGCCAGGGGAGAGAAAAAACAGAGGTCATTGGTTAAGGGTGAACGGGGAAAAGTTTAAAGGGAACATTGGGGGGGCTTCTTCACACAGAGGGTGGTGGGAGTGTGGAATGAGCTGCCAGATGTAATGGTAAATGTGGGCTCACTTTTAACATTTAAGAAAAACAGGCAGGTACATGGATGAGAGGTGTATGGAGGAATATGGGCTAGCTGCAGGTCAGTGGGACTAGGCAGAAAAATGTTTCGCCACAGTCAAGAAGGGCCAAAAGGCCTGTTTTGTGCTATGGTTCTGTGGTTCTACCAAACCCGCCTGCAGTCAAGAGGAAGAAGTGAATCTTCTTCTTCCTGGAAAACGTATATCTTATTTAGCAATCAAAGTAAATTCCCTTTCGTTATTAAATAATGTTAACGCGCTGAGGTTACACTTACAAATTATACTTATTTAAAGGCTCACTGTGTTAAAACATTCAGCCGAAGAATTATTCTATTTGAACAGCCCCAAGTGTCTGTAGACGAGAAATGACGTAGAGCGTTCTCATTTGAAAGCGTGAGTAAACCAACTTGGACATAATTATCATTTCGTGATCTCCTCAGGGAGCGATTTTCTTTGCAAGATGGGGAAACGATTACCGAGGTGTTTGTTCGGTGGACCGGCACTGACGTGACAAACCAGCTGGGCTGATTAATTGCCAGAGCGCGCTTTCCTCTCCCGTATAAGGAGACAACAAAACAAACGCCAAATAAATAGATACGGCAGCTGGAGCATTTTAAACTGATCGCTGATTCACTCCGAAAATGGGATATCCAGCAATTTACTCCATCGCGAGTGTTTACTATCCTGTCCTGGCAGCGCTTGGTATCCCTGGTAAGCGAACGGAGCTGGTAGTCTGTGTGAGCGTTGTTCTTCCCGCACCATCTGCTGCACTGCAGAACAATTGCCGTACAAACCTCTACTCTTGGTGCCTCAGGAGAGAAGCGGTTTCAGATCGTTCGGGGTTCAAGCGTACGGGTCTCCTTTGGCATTGTTAATCTCCTGTAATGTTCAATTGTAGCAATTGAGTTGGTGCTGACCTTGATATTGTTCCAGCATTTTACCTCGCCTCACCTTCCACAGCATTATCGGTATATATTGTCCTGCCTGTGCGTGTACAGCAAGGAAGGGAAAACCTTTGCTATCGATGCCTTTCTTACGAGAAGCTTCCTATTTATTCTGCAAAGTGCAGATCTTTTTTTATATCAGATAAATGCTGCCGACAGTGCTTCTTCCCATAGATGCTGCGTTCCACCAGTATTTTGTGTGTGCTTCAAAAACGAAAGCCTCTTTTTAATATCTGTCCAAGTTAATCTTGGATGCTGCAGCTCCGAAACAAGCCCGTTAGCTCATGCATTCCTCGCCGGTCCTTTGCTGAAATCTCTCTTCCTGCATCCGGATCACAGACACGACCTCCACCCCTTTGTCTCTGTCATCCATGTAACTTCTGGGCTTCCATTGAATGTGACAATTTAACACTTATCTCCCACTTCCGCTGGCGGCCCTTTCCCCTCTCTCACCACGTTGAGTGAAGAAGTATCCTCTCAGAGTCTACTTCAGCTTCCTCCCTATCACCTCCAGTTATGGTATCACGCAGCCTGTGGTGGGGTGGGGGGGTGGGGGGGGTTGCGGAAATTCTGCAAGCATTTGCACTATCGGATTGGAGTTCTGCGCAGGCGCAGCAGGAGCATTCCCGCGCAGGTCCGACACACAGCTGGAGAAAGCAGCAAGTTTGTCGACGGGAGTCGCTGATTGGCGTACTGCGCAGGCGCGACAGCTGCATTCCGATAAAGGACTTTTAAAAGCCCCGCCCGTATGAAAGAGAGGTGCCGGCAAGTGGAGCAGTCATCACGGGAGCGGTCGTCTGTGGAGTAGTCCTGAGTCAGAGTAGTAAGGCTTTGCTGAGAACAGGCGGAGTCTAGGTAAGTCCATTCCTTATTTTTTTATTTAACTCCAGAGAGAATCTGAGGTATTTGTACAGAGCTTGAGTTCGGTTCTGGGTGTCAGATGTGGGATTTCCAGAAGGCTAATGGAATGTTGGCCATTATTACAAAGGGAATTCAGTACAAGAGCAAGGAAATCCTTTTTGCATTTGTACAGGGCCCTGGTGAGACCACACCTGGAGTATTGTGTACAGTTTTGGTCTCCAGGGTCAAGGAAGGACATCCTGGCTGTAGAGGAAGTGCAGCGTAGATTCACGAGGTTAATTCTTGGGATGTCAGGACTGTCTTACGCAGAGAGGTTAGAGAGACTGGGCTTGTACACGCTGGGATTAAGGAGATGGAGAGGGGACCTGATTGCAACATATAATATTATTAAGGGATTGGACAAGAGAGAGGCAGGAAATATGTTCCAGATGCTGGGAGAGTCCAGTACCAGATGGCATGGTTTGAGAATAAGGGGTAGGTCATTTAGGACAGAGTTAAGGAAAAACTTCTTCTCCCAGAGAGTTGTGGGGGTGTGGAATGCACTGCCTCGGAAAGCAGTGGGGGCCAATTCTCAGGATGTTTTCAAGAAGGAGCTAGATAGGTATCTTATGGATAGGGGAATCAAGGGATATGGGGACAAGGCAGGAACCGGGTATTTATAGTAGATGATCAGCCATGACCTCAAAATGGCGGTGCAGGCTCGAAGGGCCGAATGGTCTACTTCTGCACCTATTGTCTATTGACTCCCCGATGGCCACATCTGCGCCAGGTGCATCAAGGTGCAGCTCCTTAGAGAACGTGCTAGGGACTGGAGCAGCAGCCCGATGACCTTCGGCTTGTGAGTGAGAGTGAAGCAGTGATAGTCAGGAGCTACAGGGAGGCTGTCACTCCTGTGTGAGTACTGTTGGGGCGAGGACCTGCCTTGGGGAAGCAGCAGAGGCCGTCCCTCTGGCACGGAGTCTGGCCCTGTGGCTCGGAAGAGGAACTGAAGAGGATGGCAGCAGTAATACAGGACTCTATAGTCAGGGAGACAGATAGGTGATTCCGTGGCGGGACAAGGGAGCATGGATGGTATTTTGTCCCCTGGGTGCCAGGGTCCGAGATGTTTAGAGACGCGTCCATAATATCCTGAAAAGGGAGTGTGAGCAGCTAGATGTCGTGATGCATGTTAAGAGCAGGGGGCAAGGATTCAGATGTCCGGATAATTGGGACCTCCTCGGGGGCAGATGGGACCTGTACAAAAGGGACGAGTTGCACGAATTCCTGTGGGAAGATTGGCTGCTGAGAGTGGCAGAGGGATGGGAACCAGTATGATAGAGTTCAGGATGCACCAGCAGGTTCAAGATTAGATGGTGGGTATAACATGAATAGAAGGAAGGACAAGCCAGTGACTGGGTACAAATGCAGACAGAGTTAATTGGCACCACAGAGGCAAAATGGAAAAGGGCAAAGAATGCGCGACTAAAGGTGCTGTATTTAAATACATATAGCATTTGGATTAAGGTGGACAAACTCGGGGCGCAATTACAAATTGCTCGGTACTGAGCCGTGGCTGAAAGAAGGTCATAGTTGGGAGCTTAACACGAAAGGATATACTCTCAGAGGGGATTTCAACTGTTAACTAAAACACTCGAGATCTTCTATATATGTCGCAGGCATTCAGACAGGTTGCATCGCTGGGGTGGGGTGCGGGGCTGCTGCGCAGAACCAAAATAAACTACAGAAAGTTGTCAATTTAGTCAGCTCCATCTTGGATACTGGCCTCCGTAGTACCCAAGACTTCGTCAAGGAGCGGTGCCTCGGGAAGGCAGTGCCGATTATTAAGGGCCCCCATCACCCAGAACATTGTTCCCATTGTTACCATCAGACAGGGGGTAGAGAAGCCCGAAGAGACACTCTCAGAGATTCAGGAATAGCTTTTCCCCCTCTGCCATCAGATTTCTAAATGGACATTGAACCCGTGATCACTATTTCTGTTCTTGTACTATTTAAAATCTATTCAATATACAGTTACATGCTCACTGTAATTCATTATTTATTTGTTTGTTTTCTTTGTTGCATTGAACTGCCGCTGCTAAGTTTAAAAAGAAATTTACGACACATGCCGGAGAATGATAAACCTGATTCTGACTCTGAGCCCATCATAACAGTTTTGTTAATTTCCCCCCGTTTACGCACACCAGTTGCTCTTTCCGTTGTGTGATACCCAGTCAGGTTAACGTCTCCGTGCGCTCCAATCTCCCCGTAGCAAAACGGATGTTACCTTTCACCCACAATCATTTCCCCGCTGCCCACCTCTTCCTCAGGTTCAAGAGAACACTTCATCAATTTGAATCATGGGTGACCCATGGGGTAAGGGGAAGTTATTCATAGTGCGCGAAGCCTGACTTCATGCCGTCAGCCACTCCTGTGGGTTGGCGTTAACAGTCAAATCTATTGCTTCAAAAGTCCATTCATTCTCTCCATCAGTCCTGACGCCGTGGGATAGAACGGTTTGCGATACATCAAAATAATTCTTCGCAGAAAGCCCCGTCTTTCACAGCTTGTCCTGAAATATCCAATTGTATTTCTCGCGGGTGCGCATAACAACAGTTTGACTTTTCCAGTCCGTTCAGTGCGCGATCCAAATCAACTTGCGTTCATTAAGTGACCTGCGTGGGTGTCACCCGCAGTGGGCAAGCCGCTGCTGCTGTGGAAGGGGTCCGATGTAACTGATCTGCTGGGTCTGTCAGTGAGGGCTCTCCTTCGGACCTTCTCACAAACATCGAATGCAGCAACACACATTTTCCAGCATCTGAAGATTTTGGCTTCAATGCAGTAACAACTTCCTTTGTCATGTCCTCTCCTAATCGCGTGTGTGTTTTTTTTCGTTGTTTCGCGCATGCCGTTGTACCACGCATGCCCAGATGGTCAGCCACGTGATGTGCCTATTGCCCCATCGCACGGGATTCTGGGCTGGTAGTCTGGTATGCCCGGACTAGAGTACATTAACTAGATCTATTACAGCGTACCGAATGACGTTCTCTCCACGGAAGTCAAAATACCGGCCGCGCCAGCAGCGAGCGGAGGGGCTGATTTATTCAGCAGCCTCCAGCTGTCGCATGAACTCTTCACTCCTTCGTCAGCATTTCTACACTCTGATCATACCATTGTGTCTGAATGCCCTCGCGATACCCCATGTGCAGGCCACGACACTGGGTGCCGCTAATGCCATTTCGGTCATCCCGCCAATAGTGTCGCCTTTAGAGTGCCAAATGCAGATTGTCTGTCCCTGGTGTGCATTCATCCCTGTACATGTTCCAGTTTTACCTTTTCCCAAGTTAGTCTTCAATGCCTGGCCTTGCTGTGCATCAACCCTTATTACATTTTGCAGGCAAGGCAGCCACCAGTGCACGGGTCTGCAGCGGCTGTCCATCCCCTCAGTCAATCGGATCGCTGTTTCTCGTGTCTTTGCCTTAGTTCCCCCTACGCCCTCTACGCGCACCGGGTCAGGCATCCGACGAAGGGGTTTCCACTGCTGGCCGAATGCGCTGCCCCCTTGGCTTGTTCACCTCCCACCACGGCCATTACTCCATAAGGGTTCGTGTTCCGCTGTTGGAGACAGGGCGTATCACTCTGACTGAATTCCTCTGCGACGGGCTGGGGAGCGCTCCGGCACTCCGGACCCCTGCTATCAATCATTCTGCCCACTTTCCGTTCTTCCTCAGCCTGGGCCTCGGGATGGGCTCGAGGCTCAACTTTCTTATTCGTCACTCTCAGCTTGCCAAGTGCTTCCCGTGGAAATACCGGCAGCTCGTCATTTTCCCGCCTGCCTTCAGCAGAGCCAGGATTTCTCTGCGGTTTAGCCAGAAATTACTTCCGATGCTATCTTCGTCATTTTAATTTAATATATCCTGCCCTCCCCTGTGAACTCAAAGCCCTGATTTTCGCGTTTTCCTCATTAATCTGCCTCAGTCCCTCCATTTTTCCGAGTGTCTCTGTCACGGCTGCTCCACTTTCCGTGCTAAAATTCGGAAGGGGGAGCTGAGGATGATGGCGCCTAACTCATTTGCTTGCATCCTCGGAAACAGCTCTATTGCTATCTCTTTATTACCGTCTCAAGGTCTTTTAAAGACCCTGACCCGGAGTCATACTCTGACTTCGGTTCTTTGCTGGAAATGTGACCCGCTCTCGGGGGTCTCGCTTTTCGATATCCCAAGGACGCGGCCGGGAATCGCCCGACCCCAGAGCCAGGGTGCCGGATTTTCGTGGCTCTGGGGGGCTTGCGCGCTCGAGGTCCACAGGAGCGAGCTGGCCGCTGGCTGTGTGCCCGGAGACCCGAGTCCTTTGGGCACAGAGCTCGGAAAAAGCGACGCAGCAGACTTTGAACAGCATAATGCGGCCAGTTGTTTGCTATGTCTCCGCCCTCGCTGTGAAACGGGGACGAGTCCTTTTCGCTTATTAGGGAGAGGGACCCTGTGGTGTGTCCAGTTACCTGGTGAATGAGTAGTCCTTGAGGTACCACATGCCTGTGTCTTTGTTGATGCTTTGCTCGGTGCAGGGTGACAATGCTTTAAGCTGGTGGGGGAGGGCGTCGCTGTTTGCTGCCCCTTACGCGTGCGGGGCAGGGGCGGGAGAGCTTTCGGATATAACATTTAACTGTCATTCATTCTTTGGGACACTCCTGTTTTTGTGGATGTTTGCGAAGAAAAAAGAATTCCAAGATGTCTGTGGTATACATTTCCCTGACATTACGGGCACCTTTCGAAATAAAGACGTCAGGTGCAGGTTGTACTGAACGGTCCAGATGACTATTTAATCCGGGCTTTCGCACTCTCATCTCCGGTGAATTTCGGTATAGGCGATTAAAGTGTCATAACTGCCTCCGCTGTGTTACGCTGTAACCAATCTACTATGGAACTGCCATCCCGAAGTACTGTGCTTCGGTCTCACACAAACGCGTCCATCTGCAGTGCTATCCTAATTGCTAATGTCACCTCGAACTCCTCCGTCGTTAGATACGCTGCGGCTACATCCATATCGCACATGGAGCAAGGGATTCGCCAGCTTTTTGAGCATCCGTATCCCAAGCAGCCCCTTCCTCTCAGCCTCCCATGCCACGCTCACATGTTCTCCGCGTTCACCATCCCGGGCAGTTGTCGCTGGATGACTTATGGGCCCTTTCTAGACGGGTCTGTAAGATGAAGTGTAAAACCCTGCTCTTAATTCCGTCGGAGAATTTAGGACCGTCACCGTGCCGAGTGTCGGGGACCCCAGCCGTGGCCATCAATGCCCTCACTCTCACAAGATCCTGACCCTGATCCCTCTGCCCTGACAAATCCTCCGACACGCTTCAATCAATTCGCACGCACCCGCCTTCCCTTGCCAGGTTGTACTCCCCCCACTCCCCGACCCTTTTACCCATGTCCTTTCCAGTCCCGATGAAGCGCCGACAGTTCATTCGCCTCCATGGATGCTGGCTGACCGGTTCAATTCCTCCAGCGCTTTACGTGCATAATTAGTGCTGTCACCCTCACCGAGTTTGCAATGTCAGCTTAACCGATTCAGTTACGGTGATGAACTGCAGTTTCAGTTTCGCGGCGAGGGTGACCTCTTGTCCTCCCTATCGCAAGACGTTCTTTTTTTAAAAGACACACAACAAGGCCCAATAGGCTGCGTCATTGCTTACAGCGCTTATAAAACATTTTCAAACCCCCCCCCCCTTGCAAGTTTTCATGTTTTCGTGTGTCCCAACAATGAGCCACAGTCGATTTAATTTGCCGTTTTTGAAACTGATCAACAGAAAAAGACCCTTTGGTGCCAAAGTGAAAACAGATCTCTAAAGCGGGAACTGAATTAATTACAAATATACAGCACAAAATAATTGATTGCGTAAGTATTCACCCCCCCCCCTTTAATATGACACACCAAATCATCACTGGTGTAGCTAACTGGTTTTAGAAGTCATATAAATAGTTGAATAGAGATTACTACTTGCATTCAAAGAGTTTCAATGGATTGTAAAAAAATACACGGGTATCTGGAAGGTCAGTATCCTGGCAAAAACTACTCCATGACGACAAAAGAACACTCCAAGCAACTCTGTGAAAAGGTTACCGAAAGGCATCAGTCAGGAAATGTGACTTTGAAACGTGCAAGTGAAACTACTTCTCTTTTCCTTCCCCGCAGTTAATCTAATGGCGATTGTAATCTTGAGTCGAGGAAAATGCGGTCTCTCCAAGTGCATCTCCCGTTACCTGGTGGGGATGGCAGCGGCTGACTTAATGTGCACTGTCGTCGCTGTCGTTATCGATCAGATCAATAATATTTATGTTTATGCCGCTCCTTTGCTCATTACCCCGATCTGCGCCGTGGTATTTGTCCTGAGGCTCGCAGCCATGGACTGTTCTGTTTGGCTCACGGTGGCTTTCACGTTCGATCGCTGCATTGCGATCTGCAGCCAGAAGCTGCGGGAACGGTACTGCTCCGAGAGGACAGCGACCGTGGTGATCGCGATTGTGGGTTTGGGGAGCTGTGCGAGGCGTGTTCCATTTTACTTTACGGTAGATCCATACCTCATCATTGACAACGTTCCCTGGCGCTGCATGATCAAAGCGGACTACATGACTTTACCAGCGTGGAAAGCATACCAGTTGTTTAACAGTATCAGTACAACTTTATTGCCGATCGGATTAATTCTACTATTCAATACTTTAACAGTCAGCCATATAGTAGCGTCGAACAGAGTCCGCCGGGGGCTCAGGAGCGGCAGCAGGGACAAGAAGGATCCGGAGGTGGAGAACCGCAGGAAGTCGGTGATATTGCTGTTCGCTCTGTCGGCCAATTTCATCGTGTTGTGGATCCCCCTGATCGTGTACACCACTAACTGGCAAGCTCAGAACTACTTTTACACAGACCGATATCTGAGTACCCCGACGTACATCCTGCAACAGTGTGCCTTCATGCTGCAGTTTCTCTGCACCTGCACCAACACGTGCATCTACACCCTGTCCCAGAGGAAATTCAGGGAGCAGCTGAAGAATGGGATAAAAGATCTGGCCACGTTAAATGGCCGGCTTTGCAAAGTGACACACAAGTAGAACTGCGTGTTTTGTTGTGAGTTCAAATAAATTTAATTTGAATCCTTTAAATATGACCCACAATCCGCGTAGCTCGAGCGTGTGTCGCGTGACGTGTCAATCAGTCGGAGCCAAGTTAATTCAGAGAAAACGGGGAGCGGTGCCATTGATGTGAGGTACGGTAAATCTCAGCGCAGTCACATTGGAAAAAGCTTTGCTTTTCGGTCCTGGTGTGATCCGGGAGTAGATTTCCGTTCCACTTCCCTGGATTACCGTTCCCTGGAACGTGACTCTTCCCTGACTCCTGGAGAAAATTAGCTGCAACGCTGAATGCGGACGAGACATCAGATGTGGGGCATTTGCGCACTGTAGAGGCGGTCCATCTTCCGGCGAAAGGCTATCTTAGTTTGGGTCTGCGCAATAACCCGGATCTTATTACGGCGCTTAATGTCAAAGGACCCTTAAGAGGCGGTGATCATGATGTGATTGAATTCATACTGCAGTTGCTGGGCGGGAAGCATAAGTCACTTGCACCAGTGGGGAAAAGGAAATTTAAAAGACGTGGGTTTGCCCAAGTGGATAGGAGGGACATTATGGCGGGGGCAACGGCAGGTCGAGGTGGCTGAAGTTTCTTGCAATAGTATCACAAAGCGCTGGATAGATATGTCCCACAGAAGAATAATTTCTCAAATGGCAGGGGGTGGCTAACAAGGGCAGTTAAGGGCTGCATGAAAGCCAAAGGAATGGCATATAAGGTAGCAAAACTGAGTGGGAAGCTTTCAAAATCAAACAAAAGGCAACTAAAAAGACTAGAAGAGGGGAAAAGATGAAATATGAGGTCAAACTAGCCAAAAATGTGAAGCAGGAGACTAAAAGCCCCCCCCCCCTCCCCGTTAGATACAAAGAGTAAAAGAGGGGCGAGTTGATATTGGATCACTGGAAAATGATGCTGGTGAGGTGAGGTAGTAATGGGGACAAAGAAATGGCAGATGAGCTTAATGGGTACTTTGCATCTGTCTTCACTGTGGAAGTCACTAGCAGTGTGCCAGGAGTCTGTGTGTGTCAGCGATCAGAAGCGAGTGGCACTGCTATTCGACGTCCTGCCCAATCAACTTCCGCCTTAAATCTACCCACGGGCATGACCTCCACCGCAGTCTGTGGCAGAGCATTTCACAGATTCACCACTCTCTGGCAAAACATCCACCTTACCTCTGCTCTAAAAGATGGCCCCTCAGTTTTCAGGCTGCGCCCTCTAGTTCTGGATATCCACACCATGGGAAACATCCTCTCCACATACATTTGACTCAAGAGAGCAAACATCTCCTCCTCTGAACACAGTCCATGACATCACTGTATTTTACTTCCCTTCTATGGAGTGTATGGGGTGTCTAGGGAGGGGTAGCACCTCTAGTGGGGTGCCCTTTTTCAGGGCAGCTTGTCCACCTTTGGTCCCCTCCTGGCGCTCAGCTCTCACTTGTGGCCCCAAGTAGCTGTGACACACACAGCGGCCACACCCCGGTAAACCGTCTCGGCGGACGGGCTAAACCAGTTGAGGGTAGCCGACGAGTCTTCGACCCTCGGTGAGGTGGGGGGGGGGGTCTGCCAATCCCAGCGTGTGAAGTCCGGCCATGGCAGATTGGGCGGAAGGGACCGATTAATGGTCCAACGGTCAAGAAGGAAGACAGCCAGCAGGCGTTTCTGGAGCGCTAAGAGCGCGACAGGCATTGAGACGTCCGGGTCATCCACCGCAACAGGTGGCGATCTCTTTAAACTCACCCAGCAGGCGGCAAAGGCAAACCACTGCGGTAACTTGCCACAACGTGATTTCCCAATATGTCAGAGCGGCGTGGAGGGAAATCGTCCGCCAACTGGAAATTCCAAATGCGATCTAACGATGTCACTAGATTACATAAATCCATTTAAGTTCTCCCCTCTCTCTTTCGGCTCCACTCATAAATGACCATCCTGATCAGTTTTGTCCGTTAGAGGCCCGTTATCGTAACACATCAATAGAATCCCTCCGGGCTCTGCTTCACCTTGCTTGTTAGACTGTTTTGTTCGTGCTCTCTTGCATTTCCACAAGGACCTTGTTTGTTCCAACCTGCAATGCACCTCCTGTTTTTACTTAACCAGGGCCTCAATATCTCTTAAAAATCAATGTTTCTTAACCCTGTTATCTTTCCCTTTTACTCTGACAGACATAAGCGATCTTTGTACTCTCCAAACTTCGCTTTTGATGGCCTCGCACTTACCAACTAGATTGTTTGGCCAGAAAGCAGCCTGTCCCAAGCTACACTGGCCAGATCCTTTCTGATTCCACTAAAATAGTTTTGTTTTCCCTCCAATTTAGAACCTCAACCCGCGGACCTGACCTATCTTTTTGCAATATTTACCTTGAAACTAAAGGCATTGAGATCACTAGATGCAAAGTGTTCCCCTACCCAAACCTCTGTCACCTGCCCTGTCCCATTCCTTAATAAATCAGGTGTTACCGTATGGGAGTCCCAGCCAATATGTCCAAACTTAAAATTACCTGTTATAATAACTCTATGTTTTTTGACCCAGTGCAATCAGTCTACAAATTTGTTTCTCTGAATCCCTCGGACTCAAGCTGTCTATAATACCAGTCGCATCATGCTCAGCCTTTTGACTTCTGATTTTGTCTGAATACAGAATAACAACTGTCCCCGCCACCTCTCAACTATCTGCTGGGGTACTCCCGTTCCTATCCCCCTGCTACTCTAGCTTAAACCCCTCTGTGCAGCACTTCCAAGCCTTTCCGCAAGGATATTAGGCCCTTCCAGTTCAGTTGCAAACTGCCTTCTGTACAACCCATCTTCCCTGGAAGAGAGCCCTGTGATCTCAGAAACTGATGGCCTCCCTTATACGTTTACTATTACTCTTGTGTTAAACAGTACAATCTTCTTACTTCTGGCACGTGGCACAGTTAGCAATTCAGATGTCCTGTCCTTTAAGTTAAAACCTCACCACCTGAGCTGACTTTGTTGTCATTCTTTCTACCTATGACGTTGGAGCCTACATGGACCACACACCCTGGCTACTTGCTCTCTCACTTGACAATGCTGAGGACTCGGCCCGGGACACCCCCGACCTTGGCGCCCAGGAGGCAACGTACCATTCAGGACTCTAGTTTGCAGATTACATCAATATTGGTGGCACTGCGGACAGCGAGGAAGATCATCGAGTCTTGTTGTGGTTTCTGATTCAGCTAGAGAAATGGAAGATAGAATTTACTGCAGCAAAGTGTGAGGTGTTACCCTTTGGGAGGACAAACTGTTGTACAACATGCATGGTGTGCATTAGAGCTCTGCCAAGTATGGTAAAACAGAGGGATCTGGGAATACAGATGCATAACTCCTTGAAACTGACATCAGAAGTATGTAAGCAAAGGTTTAAGTACATTGTCCCTCATTAATGAAAGAACTGAGGACAGGAGTTGGAGAGTTATGTTGACCTGTGATGATCAACTGGCTGGAGTGTTCTCTTGATTTAGCTGTCCGTGGTACTCAGCTGCTTCAATTATACTATTACCCAAGAAGAACAAGGTGACCTGCGTCACTGACTACTGTCCAGTAGCACTTTCATCCACAACGACGAAGTGTTTTGAGAGGTTGGTGATTAAACACATTAACTCCTGCCTGGGAAGCGACTTGGCTCCGCGCCAATTTGCCTACATTGGCTCTTCACAAAGCTCTGGTACAACTGAACAGCGGACATACATCGTAATGTTCTTTATCGACTACAGGTCGCCATTCAATACTATCATCTCATTTAAAGCAATCAATAAGCTTCCAGAGCTTTGCCTCAATATCTCACTGTGCAATTAGATCCCTGATTCCCTCACTTGGAGACTGCAGTCAGCTCAGATTGGCAACAGCTTCTCCTCCACAATCTCCATCAGCTTAACCCCCTGCTCCACTCACTTTACACCCATGACTGCGTGGCTGAACACAGCCACAAGGCCATATTCAAGTCTGCTGATCACACCACTGTTATAGGCCAAAGGTGGCGATGAATCAGAGGATCAGAGCTGGAGAGGGTCAGCAGCTTAAAATCACTCAGTGTTCTTATTTGTGAGGACCAGTACTGGGCCCGTAAGTGCAATAATGAAGAAAGCATGGCAGGATCTCTTCTTCCTTCGGAGACTGCAAAGGTTTGGCAAGCGTCACATCCTGGTGTGGAAACACCAAAGCTCTTGAATGCAACAGCCTAATGAAAACTAGTCGATACTGCACAGTCCATCATGGGTAAAACCTTCACCGCCATTGTCAACGTCTACAGGAAACATCCCTTCTCGAAAGTAGTATCGATCATCAGGGACTCCCACCACCCAGCACATTCTTTCTTCCTGCTGCTGCCATCAGGAGGAAGGTAGAGGAGACTCCAGCCTCACACCGTAGAACATAGAAATCTACAGCACATCACAGGCCCTTCGGCCCACAATGTTGTGCCGACCACGCAACCTACTCAAGAAACTGCCTACAATTTCCCTAGCGCATAGACCTCTATTTTCCTAAGCTCCATGCACCTATCTAAAAGTCTCTTAAAAGACCTATTGTATCCGCCTCTACCACTGGCAGTGCATTCCACACACCAACTATCTCTGGGTGATAAACTTACCTGTGAAATCCCCCTTGTACCTACTTCCAAGCACCTTAAAACTAAGCCCCCTCACCTTAGACACTTCAGCCCTAAGAAAAAGACTCCGGCTAGTTACATAATCAAAGCCTCTCATCATGTTATACACCTCTATCAGGTCACCTCTCATCCTCCGTCACTCGTAAGAACATAGAAACATAAGAAATGGGAGCCGGGAAAGCCATCTGGTGTATTGAGGCTACTCCACCATTCATAGAAACATAGAAAACCTCCAGCACAATACAGGCCCTTCGGCCCTCAAAGTTGTGCCAAACATGTCCCTACCTTAGAAATTACTAGGCTTACCCATCGCCCTCTATTTTACTGAGCTCCACGTGCCTGTCCAAAAAGTCTTTTAAAAGACCCTATCGTATCTGCCTCCACCACCGTCACCGACAGCCCATTCCACGCACTCACCACTCTCTGAGTAAAAAACGTACCACTGACATCTCCTCTGTACCTACTCCCCAGCACCTTAAACATGTGTCCTCTTGTGGCAACCATTTCAGCCCTGGGAAAAAGCCTCTGACTATCCACATGATCAATGCCTCTCATCATCTTATACACCTCTATCAGGTCACCTCATCCTCCGTCGCTCCAAAGAGAAAAGGCTGAGTTCACTCAACCTATTCTCATAAGGCATGCTCCCCAATCCAGGCAACATCCTTGTAAATCTCCTCTACACCCTTTCTATGGCATCCACATCCTTCCTTTAGTGAGGCGACCAGAACTGAGCACAGTACTCCAAGTGGGGTCTAACCAGGGTCCTATATAGCTCCATATTACCTCTCTGCTCTGAAATACCACAATTGATGAAGGCCAATACACTATACGCCTTCTTAACCACAGAGTCAACCTGAGCAGCTGCTTTGAGCGTCCTATGGGCTCGGACCCCAAGATCCCTCTGATCCTCCACACCGCCAAGAATCTTACCATTAATGTTATATTCTGACATCATATTTGACCTACCAAAACTCTACTGGCTGTTAATGGAGTAGTAGTGTTTTTATAGCCACTCCTACTCTGTTCAATTTACCGTTTCCAACTTGTTTTGAAAACTTACTGTTTTACGATGAGAAGTCCCAAAGCTCCTAAAAAAGAACAGGACTCTCCTATAATTTTGGAATCTATTATGGAGGCACTTCGGAAGCATCAAGATGAACTTTCAGAGGAGTTCCAGCAGAAATTCCGGCAACTCAGCGATGAATTTAAACAAATAGATGTAAAATTGGACTCTATTCAAAAAGCTTTAAGTGAACATGATGAACGGATAAAAAAATGCGACTCGCAGAGCTACCTAGACTATTCCTCCTCCCGCCCTGTCTCCTGCAAAAATGCTATCTCTTTCTCTCAATTCCTCCGCTTCCACCGCATCTGCTCTCAGGATGAGGCCTTTCATTCGAGGACAAAGGTGATGTCTTCCATTTTTAAAGAAAGGGGCTTCCCTTCGTCCACTATCAACTCTACCCTCCATCGCGTCTCCCGTATTTCACTCACCTCTGCCCTCACCCCATCCCCCCGCCAGCCCACCAGGGATAGAGTCCCCCTGGTCCTCACCTATCACCCTACCAGCCTACAGATCCAATGTATAATCCTCTGTAACTTCCGCCACCTCCGACGTGATCCCACCACCAACAACATCTTTCCCTCCCCCCCACCCCCACTCTCGGCTTTCCGCAGGAATCGCTCCCTACGCGACTTCCTTGTCCATTCATCCCTCCCATCCCTCCCCACCGACCTCCCTCCGGGCACTCATCCGTGCAAACGGAAGAAGTGCTACACCTGCCCCCACACTTCTTCCCTCACCACCATCCCAGGCCCCCGACAGTCCTTTCAGGTGAGGCACCACTTCACCTGCGAGTCAACTGGGGTGATATACCGTATCCGGTGCTCCCGATGCGGCCATTTATACATTGGGGAGACCCGCCGCAGACTAGGAGAACATTTCGCCAAACACCGGCGCTCGGTCCTCCAGCAGTGACGGTATCTCCCTGTGGCCACACACTTCAATTGCACAGACCACTCCCACTCCAATATGTCTGTCCATGGCCTCCTCTACTGTCAAGATGAAGCCACACGCAGGTCGATGGAGCGATACCTTACCTCCCGATTATTTCAGTCTGGTTTTCTTTTCTCTCCCCTCACTATAATCTCCCCCCTCAGCCCTACCTTTCTTTCTCTTTTATTTCCCATAATTCTCCACCTTCCCCCTAGCCCATTTCCCTCCAGCCTATCACTTCCCAGCTCTCTACTTCATCCCTCCCCCCACTTCTTACCCCCCCCCCCGACCATCCCATGTTACTTCACTCCTGATGAAGGGTTTCGGCCCGAAGTGTAGTCACTACCTCCTCCCATAGATGCTGACTGACCTGCTGAGTTCTGCCAGCATTTTGTGTTTAAAAAAACAAGAATGACGATGTTGGAGCGAAGATTGATGACCTGGAAAAGATCTGTGATAAACAGTCAAAGGTTAATAAAAAATTAAGACAGAAGGTTATCAACTTAGAAAATAGAAGCTGAAAAAAATATATACGAATTTTGGATTTTAAGGAGTTAATAGAAGGCAATCAAACTACGGGATTTTTTGCAAAGCTTTTGACTAACTTATTTCCGAATATTTTTAAATCTCTACCTAAAATAGACCAAGATCTTCTGCAGAAGAACGACCCCATTCAGTGATAATCGGTATTCACGACTTTCAAAGGAACTTTTAATTCGCGGATATCGTCCGAAAGGTATGGTTGATTAAGAAGGTCAGAAAATCAGAATTGTGGAGGATTTTTCACCCGAGGTGTTGAATGAATGCTTCAAGTTTAAAAAGTTTCTGCCCGAATTGTATAATAAAGGTCTTAAAACCTCTCTTAAACCGGCTTGTCTTAGAATCATCTTGAAAAACGGCTCTCAGAAATGGTCCGTTCAACTCAAGAGGTGCAGGATTTTTAAATTTCCGAAT
Source organism: Hypanus sabinus (assembly GCF_030144855.1). Taxonomy (NCBI): domain Eukaryota; kingdom Metazoa; phylum Chordata; class Chondrichthyes; order Myliobatiformes; family Dasyatidae; genus Hypanus; species Hypanus sabinus. The sequence continues at coordinate 5,012,169 of NC_082736.1, forward strand.
CAGTATCAAAAGTTTAACTGTTCCACAATTCCCTAAATAAATCTATGTTGCCTGATGGATCCTGTTTTTAGAATCAGCAGTCTAACTGTTCATTACCTTCTTCTATGAATAAGTGTATTTTTTTTACTTTTGGTAGACCTTTGTATCTATTTTTTTTGTATTTTTGTTTCTTTGCTTAGAAAATTAGGGATTTAAGATTAGTAAGTTTTCATTGAGATAACACTTTCCAAGTTAATATGTTAGGACGTTTCTTAGTTCTTTTTAATATTTTATACTGTATTTTTATGAGGTTTATTTAATAAGCTTAATTATGCTTTGTCTTTTGTTGTGACTTATTGGAATGCAGTCAGCCTTGAAAATTTTTTTGGAGCTCAGCCAATAATAGATTGTTTTGGGAGGTGATGTGGGAGGTTTAGCTGTCGACTACCCTTTGGTCGACTTTCTCTCTTTGGGTGGGGGGTGGGGGTGTATTTCTTCTTTTCTGTCAGCTGTTTGGTTCTCTTAGCTTTATTTGTTGCTTGGTTACTGTATTTTAAAGTTCATTGTTTGGATTTAATATACATTCCTGCAGTTTTTATTCTAACATCTAAATAATATTTAATATGGATCATGCTATTAACTTACTTAGTTTTAATGTGAAAGGATTAAACCATCCTGTGAAATGTAATAAGATATTTAATTATATTAAGAAATTGAATGTCTCAATTACTTTTTACATGAAATACGTGTTTGTAAATGTGATAATTTACGTCTTTTTAGCCGTTGGAAGGGTTTCCCTTTTCATTCCTCCTTTCAGGCTATGGCCAGAGGAGTTTCGATTCTTATAGACAATTCAGTTTATTTCGTTCAACATAATGTAGTGCCTGTCACCAATGGGCGTTTTGTTATAGTCTCAGGGAAATTAGATAATAAATTAATGGTTTTTGCTCATTTGCATGCCCCGAATATAGATTATTCAAGTTTTTTTTAAAGCGTTTTTTTCGTTTTTACCAGTTTTAAGTGTCTGGTTGCAGCAGGAGACTTCAACTGTTTTTAGATCCTGCTTTAGATCGCTCATCTTTTAAATGATTGACTTTTAGTAGATCTGCCTCTTTTATCCAATTTTTTAATGAAATGTCATATTGTTAATATTTGGCACTTTTCCCATCCAACAGATAAAGAGTACTTATTTTTTTCTCCTGTTCAGCATACGTAGTCCAGGACTGATTATTTCTTGTTGATAGTCAATTGATCCCATTGGTTCATTCCTGTGAATATAAAGACATTTCTGTATCAGATCACGCTCCTGTGTTTTTATCCTTAAATCTTCCTGGTGTCTCCAAAATAAACAGATTTTGACATTTTAATCCGTTAACTGATAAGGATTTTGTTTTAATTTTTGGCGAGACAATTTACTCCTTTCTTTAAGAGAATACGCTAGAAGAGACTTCTAGTCTTATTTTATGGAATATTTTTAAGGCTTTTAATAGAGGACAAATTATTTCTTTTACCGCAAGCATTCAGTAAAAAGCTAATACAGAGAGAATTGAATTAGCGAATCAGTTGAAACAATTAGACCAAAAATATTTTTTGGCTCCAGATCCTATTTTATATAAATTAAAACTAAATACGATCTGCTTTTAACTTAACCAATTGAAACTCAACTTTTAAAAGATAAAAGTCAGTTTTATGTTTATGGAGATAAAACGGGTAAACTATTGGCTAACCAATTAAAGACCTTTATAGTTAAACAACAAATTAAAGAAATTCGTAGAGCTCATGCAGATAAAGCATCTGATCGTTTAAAACTAAACGATATTTTTAGAGAATTCTATTATAAACTTTATACTTCTGATCCTCCTAACGATAATACTGTAATGAATAATTTCTTAGTTCTATTAAACATTCTTACACTTTCTGATGATACTCGAAATTTGCTGGCTCAGCCCGTTTCTTACGAGGTAGTTGCCGAGGTTGTTCACTCTTTGCACTCAGGGAAGGCCTCGGGTCCCGATGGATTTTCTGGAGAGTTTTATAAGGCTTTTTCCTCTTTGCTTATACCTCACTTATATTCAGTCCTTTCGGACCCTTTTAAATTAGGTAGGTAGGTTGCCACAATTCTTTTTTGACTACTTCGCTTATTCTGAAAAAGAATAAGTATCCAACTGAATGATCTTATAGACCAATTTCCTTACATAATGTTGATACTAAAATTTTATCCAAAACTTGGCTCGTAGGGTTGAAAATATTTTTGCCATCTATTATTTCTGATGACCAGACTGGATTTATCGTAAATCGATGCTCCCACTTTAATATTCATTATTATTGAATGTTATTCATTCTCCTTCTAAAGAGATTTTGAAATGTCTGATAGCCTTAAATGCTGAGAAAGCCGTTGATCGGGTTGAATAAAATTATTTATTTAAAACTTCAGAAAAATTTAATTTCGGGCCCAATTTTATTCAATGGATTAAATTCCTTTATCTATCTCACTCCGCTCAGATTCTCACGCTCAGAATTTTAAACCTTTTAGATTTCAACGTGGAACTATACAAGGTTGTCCTTTGAGTCCTTCGCGTTTTAATTTGTTCTTAGAACCTTTAGCTATTGCTTTCTGGGAATCTGATGATATCCCTGGGAGACTTCTGAATTATGTTAAGAAGGCACTATCAAATTGACCATCCTTCTCTTTATCATTGATTGGCCAAATTAATTCTATTAAAATGGGTATTTTGTCTATATTTTTATATTTATTTCAGGCCATAGCTGTTTTTATTCCTAAATCCTTTTCTTGATTTTCTGGATTCTGTTATGCTTTGGATATAAGGAAAAATTAAATGTCTCGATTAAATAAAGTTCATTTCAAAAAGCTAAAAAGAATGGAGGTTTGGCCTTACCTAATTTTAGGTTTTATTACTGGGCAGCCAATATACGGAATCTCACGTTTTGGTTATATTATATTAATCCAGAGGACTGTCTAGTCAGGGTTTCCTTAGAAGCTAATTCTGTTAATAAATTTTCTATTATTTCTCTTCTCAGGTCCTCAATTCCTTTATCTTTAAATAACTTAATTCATAATTTTGTAGTTAAACACACTTTGAGGATTTGGGTACAATTTAGAAAATATTTTGGTTTATTGTGCTTTTCACTTTCAAGTCCCATTTTTTTCTAAATATTTTTTAAACCTTCTATGACTGTTGTAATTTTAAAAGACTGGAATAGATTGGGTATTAAATGTTTTCAGGATTTGTTTGTTGGAGGTAGTCTCTCTTCATTTGAACAACTGTCAGCTAAGTATAGCCGACCCAAAACCCACTTCTTTTGATATTTACAAATTAGAGACTTTTTGCGTTCTCAGGTACACACATTCCCTAAAAGTCCGGATAAGAATTTATTTGATACAATTTTTAATTTGAAATCCTTCCATAATGGATCTATATCTAATATTTATGGTATGTTGCTGGGAATGAGAAATATTCCTTTAGACAAAAATAAAAATCACTGCAAACAAGATTTACAGATTCCAACGACTGAGGATACTCGGAATGATATTTTAAAATTGGTTAATACCTCATCGTTAAGCGCCCGTCATTCCCTTTTACAATTTAAAGTAGTTCATAGGGCCTACATGACTAAAGATGAGCTGTTTCGTTTTTATTCTGATATAACTCCCTATTGTGATAGATGTAACAATGATGAAGCTGCACTTACTCATATGTTTTGTCCGAGTCTTGAAAAATATTGGAAGGAAGTATACCAAAAAATTTGGCGCTTATAAAATAAATGTTCAAACTAATCCTTTGACTGCCTTATTTGGTATTGTTGGAGGAAATTATATTATTTTGGAGACACATGATTTGCACATTTTGGCTTTTATTTCTCTTATAGTCAGGGGGGCTCTGTTGCTTAAGTGGAAGGATGCCACTCCACCAACTCATACTCATTGCTTAAATGATGTAACGTCATTTTTAAATTTAGAGAAGATGCGCTGTTCAATTTCTGAACCTAGACAAGAATTTTTAATATTGTGGGGACCTTTCTGAATTATTTTCAAAATATTTAAGCTCAGATATTGGCTAATAATATGTTTTACTATATGATACGGATTCTTTCATTTTCTTTTTTTTTAACCAAACAGCTGAGTTTATTTTTCTGATAGTGGGTTTAGATTTGTTTGTATAATAAAGTTATCTTTTTTTCAGTATTATGTTTGTAACACTTACCCAACAGGCTGGTATATGTATATGGTATATGTCCAGCCACTCTCCAACCCACCTCCCGTACACGCAGGTGCTGTGAGAATCGAGTTTACGCCTCGAGCCCGCCAACAGTATCAAATCCACAACAAATACCGTTATGAAATACACTTTAAAGAGTTTACTAAAATTAAAAAGAGTAGTAAGCAATACAATATATATATACACAAGGAAAAAAAACAAAAGGCGCCACTTATCAAAGTTCAGTCTGTTTAGTGCACTCGTTGGAGCTCAATCAACGAACCAATCGACCCATCCGGCCGTCGCACCTGGGACCACCCCGGTGGTCTTACGAGCAGTCCAGCACACGTCCACCTTCTTCCGTGTCTTCCTCGGCCTCTCCCCAAAAAACCCGCGAAAACCCCTCCCCCAAGTTCCCAGCATCACAAGACACAATGACATTCCCCATTGATTAACAAATGAATACAATTACCATATCAGCCATTCTAAAGTGAAACAACGGCTAGAGAAACACTTATCCGACAAAGAAACATTCCTACTTGTAACAAACCAAAGAGGCCATTTTGAGTAACATACCCAGGACATTGTACATGTTTAAATTTAATTTATATGGATATGGGGTAATGAGACTATATTTGTGATTCCAATATATTGTAATCGATAGATATTATATATCCGACTGTACTCTGTATTCTTTTATGTAAGAAATCAATAAAAATATTGAAAAAGAAAGAAAATGTCTTACCATTAATACTGTATTCTGCCATCATATTTGACCTACCAGAATGAACCACTTCACACTTAGCTGGGTTGAACTCCACCTGCCACTTCTCAGCCCAGTTTTGCATCCTATCAATGTCCCTCTGTAACCTCTGACAGCCCTCCACACTATCCACTACTCCTCCAACCTTTGTGTCATCAGAAAACTTAATAATCCATCCCTCCACTTGCTCATCTAGGTCATTTATAAAAATCATGAAGAGTAAGGGTGCCAGAACAGAACCCTGAGGCGCTGCACTGGTGACCGACCTTCATGCAGAATATGACCCGTCCACAACCACTCTTTGCCTTCTGTGGGCGAGCCAGTTCTCTATTCAAAAAGCAATGTCCCCTTGGATACCATACCTCTTTACCTTCTCAATAAGCCTTGCATGGGGTATCTTATCAAATCCCTTGCTGAAATCCATATGCACTACTTCTACTGCTCTTCCTTCATCAATGTGTTTAGTCACATCCTTAAAGAATTCAATCAGGCTCCTAAGGCATGACTTGCCCTTGAAAAAGCCTTGCTGACTATCCCGAATCATATTATACCTCTCGAAATGTTCATAAATCCTGCCTCGCAGGATCTTCTCCATCAAATTACCAACCACTGAAGTAAGACTCACTGGTCTATAAGTTCCTGGGCTATCTCTCCTCCCTTTCTTGAATAAAGGAGCAATATCAGCAACCCTCCAATCCTCTGGCACCAGTCCCGTCCCTATTGATAATTCAAAGATCATCCCCAGAGGCTCCGCTACCCCTCCCATACTACCCTGGGGTACATCCCATCCGGTCCCAGCGACTTATCCAACTTGATGATTTCCAAAAGCTCCAACAGATCCTTTTTCTAACTACCTACATGCTCAAGCTTTTCAGTCTGTTGCAAGTCATCACTACAATCTTTTTCCATACTGAATACCGAAGTAAAGTATTCATTAATTACTTCTGCCACTTCCAGCGGTTCCATACACACTTTCCCACTGTCATATTTGATAGGGCTTATTCTTTCACATCTTATCCTCTTGCTCTTCACATACTTGTAGAATGCCTTGGGGGTTTTCTTAATCCTGTCCACCAAGGCCTTCTCATGGGTCCTTCTGGTTCTCCTAATTTCCTTCTTAAGCTCCTGCCTGTTAGCCTTATAATCTTCTGGATCTCTAACATTACCTAGCTCTCTGAATGTTTAGTAAGCTTTTCTTTTCTTCTTGACAAGATTTACAACAGCTTTTGGACACCATGGTTCCTGTACCCTAACATAACTTCCCTGTCTCATTGAGCCGTACCTATGCAGAACTCCACATAAATAGCCCCTGACCATTTGCCACATTTCTTCCGTACTTTTCTCTGAGAACATCTGTTTCCAATTTAAGCTCCCAATTTCCTACCTGATACCCTTAGTCCAATTACACGCTTTCCTAACTTGTCTGTTCCTATGTCTCTCCAATGCCATTGTAACGGAGATAGAATTGTGATCGCTATCACCAAAATGCTCTCTCACTGAGAGATCTGACACCTGACCAGGTTCATTTCCCAATACCAGATCTAGTACAGTCTCTCCTTTTGTAGGCTTATTTGTATACTGTGTCAAGAAACCTTCCTGAACACACCTAATAATCTCCACCCTATCTAAATCCCTTGCTCTAGGGAGATGCAAATCGATATCTGGGAAATTAAACTCTCCCATCACGACAACTCAGTTATTATTACACCTTTCCAGGATCTGTTTCCCTATCTGCTCCTCGATGTCCCTGTTACTATTGGGCGGCCTATAAAAAACACTCTGTAAAGTTATTGACCCCTTCCTGCTCCTAAGCTCCACCCACAGAGAATCTGTAGACAATCCCTCCATGGCGCCCACCATTTCTACAGCCGTGACACTATCTCTGATCAACAGTGCCACGCCCCCACCCTCCCTGTCCTTTCTGAAACATCTAAAACCTGGCACTTGAAGTAACCAGTCCTGTCCCTGAACCATCCAAGTCTCTGTAATGGCCACCACATCAGATCTCCAAGTACTGATCCACGCTCTAAGCTCATCCGTTTTGTTCACAACACTCTTTGCCTTAAAATAAACACATCTCAAACCTTCGGTCCGAACATGTCCCTTCTCTATCACCAGCCTATCCCCCCTCTCGCACTGTCTACAAGCTTTCTCTATTTGTGAGCCGACCTCCTCTTCCCCAGTTCGGTTCCCACACCCCAACAATTCTAGTTTAAACTCTCCCCAGTAGCCATAGCGAACCTCCCTACCAGGATATTGGTCCCCCTGGGATGCAATAAGATCATGACTGGTCTGGGAATGGAATCATCTCTACCTACCTACCTACCTACGTTTAACCCATAACCCTTAATTCTCCTACTATGCAAAAATCTATCCAACTTTGCCTTAAACATATTTACTGAGGTAACCTCCACTTCCTCATTGGGCAGAGAATTCCACAGATTCACCACCCTCTGGGAAAAGCCATTCCTCCTCATCTCCATCCTAAATCTATTCCTCCAAATCTTGAGGCTATGTCCCCTAGTTCTAGTCTCATCTACCAGTCGAAAGAACTTTCCTGCCTCTGTCTTATCTATCCCATTGATAATTTTATATGTTCCTATAAGATCTCCTCTCATTCTTCCGAATTCCAGAGAGTACCATCCCAAGTGACTGAATCTTTCCTCATAGTCTAACCCTTCTCATCTCTTTAATCAACCTTGGCAACCTTCTTCTGCACCGCCTCCAAAGCCAGTATATCCTTCCTCAAGTAAGGAGACCAGAACTACACGCAGTAGTCCAGCTATGACCTCACCAGTAACCTCCCTGCTCTTAAATTCAGATTCAAATTCAGATTCAGTTTATTGTCATTTAAAAACCACAAATGCGATGCAGTTAAAAAATGAGACAACGTTCCTCCAGAATGATATCAACAAAACACATGACAAAACAGACTACACCAGAAAATCCACATAACGTTTGGCAATCCCCAATCCAGAGTCCGGAGAGGCTGCTGCGTATTAATATTGCGCTACCGTCTTAGCGCGTTCCCCGGAAAGGAGCTCCAAATCCACCAGACAAAAACAAGATCAAAAACTAAAGCTACAAGACCTGCTCAAAACCACATAGTTACAACAATGCAAACTATACCATAATTTGATTTTTTTAAAAAAACAGACAATAGGTAAGGTAAAAATAGTCCAAAGAAGTTAAAAGACAAAATGTTCGGAAGAAATCCCGGCAGCAATGACGGCCAACATTCCAGTTGCCTTCTTGACAGCCTGCTGCAGGTACAAACCAACCTTGAATGATTCATGCACAGCATCCCAAGTCCTTCTGCACAGCAACATGCTGCAATCTTTTACCTTTTAAGTAATAATCTGATTTTACATTTTCCTTCCAAAGTGGATGATCTGGCATTTACCAACATTGTATTCCATCTGCCAGACTTTTGCACATTCACTTAACTAATCTATAATCCCTCTGCAGACTCTCCATATACCCTGCATAATTTGCTTTTCCACTCGATTTAGTGTGTAGGTTTCTCAGTAATGTTAACTGCTAAGGCTAATGAAATAGTTTCTCTGTAGCTGCGATGTTTGGGTTACAACTATAGATAACGGGTAGTTACCCGATGGTAGGCATGTTATTCTTTCTTGCATGTCTGGAAACTGGGTTTTCGCGAGCTTTTGGTCAAGGAGGAACGAGAGGAAGGATGTGTTTGGAGAGTGGGGAGACTACCGGACGGCGGAGATGGGAATCGGAGGGTTCGAGTGTCAGCGGCATTTTTGGCAGAGGTTGTTCGGTTGAGGAGAACTGGCTGCGTGAGCTCCAACGATTTATATGCCCGAACTATTTTATTGAAAGTGGTGCCTTTTTAAATTTTATTTTATATTTTGGTTCTCTACTAACCACAGAGCCAAAGTAAGAGTTATAAAGTGTAATCACTTAATCGCACATTATGTACTGTCTGATATTTTATGTTGTGGGTTTGTACCGGGGCACATTACGTGGCATCCACACAAACGTATTACACTGTTTGTTCTCATTTCTCTCTCTCTCTCTCTCTCTCTCTCTCTCTCTCTCTGCCATTAAACTGAGTCTGGATGATAGCCCTCCATAACCCACCCATTCACGTAACGATCCGAATTTCTCTCAAATGTTGAACTAATAGCCACATTCATCCCATTCAGTTTACATTCAACCTTAATCCACAACCTTACCCAACCTGGGTGGGAAAATGTTTCTTACATCAATCCTTTTCTTTACGCCTCATAATATTGTAAACCTCCATGCACTCTCCCTTGTACTCCTATGCTCCAGGGAAGTCCTAACCAATTGAACCCCAATGGCCACTCATCTAAAAGTCAGCTGCGTATTTCAAACTGACATTCTTTGCTCCCAAACCTATTCGAGTGCCTGTTAAAAGACACTATTATACCTGTCTAAAACCACCTTCTCTGGCAGATAAACTCACCATGTTCTATGTAAAAGAAAACTAGTTGCCCTTGAGGTCACTTTGAAATGGTACTCTCCTACTTGACCAGCGACAGTACGAGTCTTGCGTGGCTTTGACTTTACCTGTTCTGTCATTTGCAGCCTTACTTATCGGGAGCTGTGCAGTTGCATCCAGCCCAGAAGAACACCGTGAGTCACCAGCTGCCATGCTGAGAAAAAACCCAACCCCCTCCCTCTGCTTCTTAACTCATTGTCTGGGTCTCACCCAGGGATGCTCCCCAGGGTGTGATTCTCGCCCAGGGATGTGGAGATGGGATCTGTGCAGACTGTTCCAGTGTGACTCTGGCCCAGGGATGTGGAGATTGGATCTGTGCAGTGTGTTCCAGTGTGATTCTAGCCCAGGGACGTGGAGATGGTGACTGTACAGAGCGTTCCAGTGTCATTTTGGCCCAGGGATATGGAGATGGGATCTGTGCAGAATGCTCCAGTGGGATTATGACCCCGAAACGTGGATATGGGAACTGTACAGAGCGTTCCGGTGTGATTCTGGCCGAGAGATGTGGAGATGGGATCTGTGCAGAGTGCTCCAGTGGGATTATGACCCCGAAACGTGGATATGGGAACTGTACAGAGCGTTTCAGTGTAATTCTCGCCCAGGGATGTGGAGACGTGATCTGTGCAGAATGCTCCAGTGTGATTCTGGCCCAGGGATGTGGAAATGGGATCTGAGCAGAGTGTTACAGTGTGATTCTAGCCCAGGGACGTGGAGATGGTGACTGTACAGAGCGTTCCAGTGTCATTTTGGCCCAGGGATATGGAACTGGGATCTGTGAGACTGTTCCAGTGTGATTCTGGCCCAGGGGTGTGGAGATGGGATCTGTGCAGAATGCTCCAGTGTGATTCTGGCCCAGGGTTGTGGTGATCAGGACTCTGGACAGTGTTCCCACTGTGGGTCTCACCCAGGGATATGGAGATGGGATCTGTGCAGAGTGCTCAAGTGGGATTCTGGCCCCGGGACGTGGAAATGGGATCTGTGCAGAGTGCTCCAGTGGGATTCTGGCCCCGGGATGTGGAGATGGGATCTGAGCAGAGTGCTCCAGTGGGATTCTGGCCCCGGGATGTGGAGATGGGATCTGAGCAGAGTGCTGCAGTGTAATTCTAACCCAGGGATATGGAGCTGGGATCTGTGAGACTGTTCCAATGTGACTCTGGCCGATGGGTGGGGAGATGGGATCTGTGCAGAATGCTCCAGTGTGATTCTGGCCCAGGAACGTGGAGATGGTGACGGTACAGAGCGTTCCAGTGTGATTCTAACCCAGTGATGTGGAGATGAGGACTGTACAGAGTGTTCCAGTATGATTCTCGCCCAGGGATGTGGAGATGGGATCTGTGCAAAATGCTCCAGTGTGATTCTGGCCCAGGGTTGTGGTGATCAGGACTCTGGACAGTGTTCCCAATGTGGGTCTCACCCAGGGATATGGAGATGGGATCTGTGCAGAGTGCTCAAGTGGGATTCTGGCCGAGGGATGTGGAGATGGGATCTGTGCAGAGTGTTCCAGTGTGATTTTGGCCCTGGGATGTGGAGATGGGGTCTGTGCAGACTGTTCCAGTGTGACTCCGGCCCAGGGATGTGGAGATTGGATCTGTGCAGTGTGTTCCAGTGTGATTCTAGCTCAGGGACGTGGAGATGGTGACTGTACAGAGCGTTCCAGTGTCATTTTGGCCCAGGGATATGGAGATGGGATCTGTGCAGAATGCTCCAGTGGGATTCTGACCCCGAAACGTGGATATGGGAACTGTACAGAGCGTTCCGGTGTGATTCCGGCCGAGGGATGTGGAGATGGGAACTGTACAGAGTGCTCCAGTGTGATTCTGACCGAGGGATGTGGAGACGTGATCTGTGCAGAGTGTTACAGTGGGATTCTGGCCCCGGGATGTGGAGATGGGATCTGTGCAGAGTGTTACAGTGGGATTCTGGCCGAGGGATGTGGAGATGGGATCTGTGCAGAGTGTTCCAGTGTGATTCTGGCCCCGGGATGTGGAGATGGGATCTGAGCAGAGTGCTCCAGTGTAATTCTAACCCAGGGATATGGAGCTGGGATCTGTAAGACTGTTCCAGTGTGATTCTGGCCCAGGGATGTGGTGATCAGGACACTGGACAGTGTTCCCAATGTGGGTCTCACCCAGGGATATGGAGATGGGATCTGTGCAGAGTGCTCAAGTGGGATTCTGGCCCAGGAACGTGGAGATGGGAACTGTACAGAGTGCTCCAGTGTGATTCTGGCCGAGGGATGTGGATATGGGGTCTGTGCAGAGTGCTCAAGTGGGATTCTGGCCCAGGGACGTGGAGATGGGAACTGTACAGAGTGCTCCAGTGTGATTCTGGCCGAGGGTTGTAGAGATGGGGTCTGTGCAGAGTGCTCCAGTGTGATTCTGGCCGAGGGATGTGGAAATGGGATCTGTGCAGAGTGTTCCAGTGTGAGTTTGGCACTGGGATGTGGAAATGGGATCTGTGCAGGCTGTTCCAGTGTGACTCTGGCCCAGGGATGTGGAGATGGGAACTGTACAGTGTGTTCCAGTGTGATTCTCGCCCAGGGATGTGGAGATGGGATCTCTGCAGAGTGTTCCAGTGTGAGTTTGGCCCAGGGATGTGGAGATGGGATCTGTGCAGTGTGTTCCAGTGTGATTCTCGCCCAGGGTTGTGGTGATCAGAACCGTGGACAGTGTTCCCACTGTGTGTCTCACCCAGGGATATGTAGCTGGGATCTGTACAGAGTGCTCCAGTGTGATGCTGGCTCACGGACGTGGAGATGAGGACTGTACCGAGCGTTCCAGTGTGTTTCTGGCCCAGGGATGTGGAGATGGGATCGGTGCAGAGTGCTCCAGTGTGATTCTGGCCGAGGGTTATGGAGATGGGATCTGTGCAGAGTGTTCCAGTGTGATTCTGGCCCAGCGATGTGGAGACGGGATCTGTGCAGAGTGCTCCAGTGTGATTCTGTCCCAGCAATGTACAGATGGGATCTGTGCACAGAGTTGCAGTCTGATTTTGGCCCAGGGATGTGGACATGGGGACTGTACATAGTGTTCCCACTGTGGGTCTCTCCCAGGGATAGAGATTGGAACTGTGCACAGAACTGCTGCCATTGGTATGACCCAGGGGTGCAGAAATCACAACCAGGCATGATGTCTCAGAAGTAAAGGTTCAACGGAAATTGCCTCTCAGTCATACAAGGGAAGGTAGGAGAAATGGGGGAATGTTTTACCGAAGAGTCAGATATTGATATTTGTGATTTTCATAGAGGATTTCATTCTTTGGATGGACGTGGAGTGTGGGAATCTAGTAAGACGACCGTCGTAATTGTAAGACTATAAGACATAGGAGCAGAATTGGGCCATTTATCCCATTGAGTCCACTCCACCATGGCTGATCTCAGATCCCATTCAACCCCATACACCTGTCCTCTCAACGTATCCCTGATGACCCGACTGAACAGAAATCTATCAACTTCGCTTTGAATATACCCACGGACTTGGCCTCCACCACAGTCTGTGGCAGATTCACTACTCTTTGGCTGAAAAAAAATCCTCTTTTGTTCTTAAAGGTTGCCCTATAATGCTGAGGCTGCGTCCTTTAGTTCTGGATAACGCCACCAGACGAAACATCCTCCCCACATCCACTCTGTCAAGTCGGTAGGTTTCAATGAGACCCAATGAAGGATATTGACAGGATGCAAAACTGGATTGAGAAGTGGCAGATGGAGTTCAACCCAAATAGATGTGAAGTGGTTCATCTCGGTAGGTCAAATATGGTGACAGAATATAGCATTAATGGTAAGACTCTTGGCAGTGTGGAGGATCAGAGGGATCTTGGGGTCTGAATCCATAGGACGCTCAAAGCAGCGCGCAGGTTGACTCTGGTTAAGATGGCATATGGTGTATAGGCCTGCATCAATTGTGGAATTAAGTTTAGGATCAAAGAGATAATGTTGCAGCTATATAGGACCCTGGTCAGACCCCACTTGGAGTACTGTGCTCAGTTCTGGCCGCCTCACTATAGGAAGAATGTACATGCCATAGAAACGGTGCAGAGAAGATTTACAAGGATGTTGCCTGGATTAGGGAGCATAAGTTATGAGAATAGGTTGAGTGAACTTGGCCTTTTCTCCTCAGAGCGACAGAAGATGAGAGGTGACCTGATAGAGGTGTATAAGATGATGAGAGGCATTGATCGTGTGGATAGTCAGAGGCTTTTCCCCAGGGCTGAAATGGTTGCCACAAGAGAACACAGGTTTATGGTGCTGGGGAGTAGGTACAGAGGAGATGTCAGGGGTAAGTTTATTACTCAGAGAGTGATGAGTGCATGGAATGGGCTGCCGGAAACGGTGGTGGAGGTGGATTCGACAGGGTCTTTTGGATAGCTACATGGAGCTTAGAAAAATAGAGGGCTATAGGTAAGCCCAGTAATTTCTAAGGCAGGGACACGTTCGGCACAACTTTGTGGGCCGAAGGGCCTGTACTGTGCTGTTGGTTTTCTATGTTTCTAGCCCCACGCATTCTTCTAAATTCCAGTGAGTACAGGCCCAAAGCTGCCAAACGCTCCTCACATGTTAACCCCTTCATTCCCAAAGTCATCCTCGTGAACCTCCTCTGGACTTCCTCCAACGTCAATCCATCCTTTCTGACATAAGGGGCCAAAAGCTGTTGACAATCTGCGGCCTGACTAGTGTCTTATAAAGATTCAGCACTATCTGCTTCCTTTGATATTCTATTTCCCTTGTAATAAATGCCGACATTGCACTTGCCTTCTTTCCTGCAGACTCTGCCTGTGAATTAACTTTTGGGCGTCTTGCACAAGGATTCCCACGTCTCTTTGCACCATTGATGTTTGAATTTTCTCCCCATTTAGATAACAGACCACACTATTGTTTAGTTTACCAAAATGCATTATCATGTATTTCCCAACACTGTATTCCGATCCATCTAAATCCTGCTGCAATCTCATTTCTTCCTCAGCACTACCTACCCCTCTTGCTATCTTCATCTCATCTGCAAGCTTTGCCACAAAACCATCAATTCCATTAGCCCAATCATTGTAAACCATGTGAGAAGTAGCGGTCCCAATACTGACCCCTGAGGGCACTTTCTATTCCCACTCACTGCCTCCTGCCTGTCAGCCATTCCTCTATCCATGCCAGTATCTTTCCTGTAACACCATGGGATTTTATCTTGTTAAACAGCTTCACGTGAGGCGCCTTCTCAAATGCCTTCTGGAAATCTACAAACCTATGCAAATAACATCCGCTGCGCCTGTTTGTTCCTTCTTTGAAGAATTCCAACAGATTTGTTAGCCAAGATTTCCCTTTATAGAAACCACGTTGCCTTTACTTATCATTAGTCTCCCAGTATCCTGAAACTTCATCTTTAATAATGGACTTCAACACTGAAATTAGACTAATTAGCCTATAATTTCTTCTGTTTTGCTTCCTCCCTTCTAAAATATGGAGTGGCCTTTGCAATTTTCCAGTCCTCCGAGACCATGCCAGAATGCAGTGATTCTTGAAAGATCATGAACAATGCATCCGTTATCACTTCAGCTACCTCTCTAAGGACTCTGGCATGTAACAGGGTGACCAAACCTATACACTGTGTTCAAAGTGTGGCAAACAACTTATTCAAACTCATAATCTTTTTCACAGAAATGGCATGCATATGATTAGCTGAGCCTCAAATTCCAAAGTTCAAAATTCAAATTTTATTATTTAGTACATCGATGTCACTACAGACAACCCCAGGACTCATTTTCTTGTGGGCATACTCAACAAAGTGATTAAACAGTAACTTTAACAGGATCAATGAAATACCGCCCAACCAGTGCGTTCAACTCGAGTGCGGAAGACAACGAACTGTGTAAATGCAAATTTAAATTAATAGAAATAAGTAACAAGAACATAAGATGAAGAACCCTTGGAAGTGAGCCCATTGGCTGTGAGAATATTTCAATGATGGGGCAAGTGATGTTGAGTGAAGCTACCCTGCTTTGGTGGTGCAAATTCTACCTTCTATATACGTCGCATTTGGGAAAAAAAAGGGCTTTGGGGGGGATGTTTATTATACATGGCATTTTAGGCCTTGTAAGCTTAACTGAGTTCGTTTGGGGAGGTGACAAAGGTGAATGGTGAGAGCGAGGCAGAGGATGTTGTCTACACAGACTTTTGAAAAGCTTTTGACAAGGTAAGGAACTGTCCATAGGTACCAGGCACAGATACACAGCTCGGTGCCTAAGACTTCTGCACAGTACTGTAGTGATTTTATGTATTGCACTGTACTGCTGCCTCAAAAAAAAATTTCATGACACATGTGATTGATGATAAACCTGATTCTGATCTGGGTCTCTGTTGTGGACTGAGAGTGGGAAGGGGGCAGGGAGAGGGGAATCATGGTTGGGGAAAGGGGAAGGGAGAGGGGAGGGAGCGGGAAGCACGAGAGAGAAATTCTGTAATGATCAATAAACCGATTGTTTGGAATCAAATGACCTTGCCTGGTGTCCCTGGGCTGGCTGTGTGTGTCTGTACCCTCACCACCACCCCTTGGCCCAGCATTCCTGCTCTACCACCACCCCCCCACCTCGGTGCTTCAACCTCCCCATTCCCAACATCCTTTGCTCCCACCAGATTTACAAACTCGCGCTCCGCTCTACGTTGACGAGTACTGTATTGTAAATGTCTTACAACCTCGTTGTATATATGTGCCTAAGACTTTTGCACAGTACTTTAAGATGACAGTAGATGTAAAAGCTGGCCCCAGAGGAGGAGTCAATGCATTGGATGTGCCTGTGCATTGATGCCTGCTCCCTCTCCCACCATGAACCTCACATTAAAACACCTCTGAATCATCCACTATTAATCACCAGCTGCTGCACCCACTCTCTCTGGGTCCCTGAGCTCCCCTCTGTCAGGAGCTGATCCAAGCAGAGAGTTTTGTTCCTGTTGGAGGAAACAGACAGAAAGAGGCTCTGTGATGCTCCTCACTCTGGGCTCCTGTTGGAACGTGCCTTGCCACCTCACCTCACCAACTGTACCAAGGCCGGGAGTTCCGTGAAGTCTCAGGGAGGGAGGAGTCCCAAGATAATCCTCTTTGTGAGGTCAAGGGGAGGAAGGGCAATCTAGAGGGGGTCTGAAATTTCCCCCCTGAAAAACGTGGGCTGCCCCTGCTCCCTGGATGCTGATTGCCTCCCCCATGGCATGTCCACCTGCCCCAGCCTGGTCCAGGCAGATAGAGGGACTTGCTACAGCAAACAATAAAAATAGTGTGGTTGAATATATGATTAGGGAGCTGGTGCAGTACGGAGGGATGGGCAACCAGCAGATACAGTACCGTCCAAAAGTCCGAGGCACGTGTAAAAATAATTCTGTAAAGTGAAGATGCTTTAAAAAAATGAGTTCAGAAGTTTCTAAACATCAAAAAATGTACTATGAAGAGCAGTAAAAAAATAAATGAGATCAATACTTGGTGTGGCCACCATTTGCCTTTAAAACAGCATCAATTCCACGTGCATCGTCGTGCAGTTTTATAGGAAAATCGGCTGGTAGGATGTTCCAAGCATCTTGCAGAATCTGCCAGAGTCTCTCCAGGTAGTCTCAAAAAGCCTCAGTGATGTTGAGATTGGGGCGCTATTGAATTCATACCATCTGAAACTCTGCGATGCCTTACAGTTCTGCACAGTACCGTACATGGACGAAACTGGAACTCCCGGAGGAAACCCACACGGTCACGGGGCGAACATACAAACTCCTTACAGACAGTGGCAGGAATTGAAACCGGGTCAAAGTGTCATGCCAACTGCAAATGAGAGAAAATCTGCAGATGCTGGAAAACCCAGCAACACACACAAAATGCTGGAGGAACTCAGCAGGCCAGGCAGCATCTGTGGAAAAGATCTCCTTCCCACCACTCGTCACCGGGTCTGGATCCCCTTTCCCTCTGCTCCTCCCCCTCCTATTCTGTGGATCTCCTCCCTCCCCTTGTCTCTAGGTCTCAACTTCCCGTGTCTCGAGGTCGCCGCCTACCTCCCCTTACTGCTTCACTGGATCTATTCTGTCTCTTCATCCCCTGCCCCCCAAATTGCTGTATCAGACTCTGCCCCATTTCTCTGGGACACCATCTCTTATCACTCTAGTT
Organism: Hypanus sabinus; assembly: GCF_030144855.1. Lineage (NCBI taxonomy): Eukaryota > Metazoa > Chordata > Chondrichthyes > Myliobatiformes > Dasyatidae > Hypanus > Hypanus sabinus. The sequence continues at coordinate 5,029,743 of NC_082736.1, forward strand.
TCCTGTCCATATCTCTCCTCCCATCTCCAGACTACCCTCTTTCCTGTTTTCTCTCCTCCAGCTGCACCTTTCTGTGCTCCCCCCGCCCTGGGCTCTTTCCCCCAGCATTTCTGTGATACCATACCCTCCCCTCCAGAACCACCTTGGCAACACCCGCTTTTCACCACAACACCCTTCCCTCACACCCATCCACCGTCATCGTGACACTACCCCCACCCGTTTTCAGGATTCCTTTCAGTCACCCATGGTCCGTGGGACACCCCCTCAGCACATAACCCCACTTCTGGTATGTCTCCACACCTCGCCACTCCACCCTTACATCTATGGGCCTCCTCCCCACCGTCTCTGGGACACTTTCTTCCCCCTTCCAGCTACCCACGCCTTCCTCTGGGACACACCATTTGCCCTCTCCTAATCCCACCTTTTTCTGAATGCCCCATATCCCACTTCCACGCCCCCGCCATTGGAACGGTTTGGACTTTGATAAGTTTGGTGTCTTTTATTTATTTTCTTTTCCTTCATATATACTGCATCATTATTAATCACTTAGTTACAGTAATCTTTAAAAATTGTAATCATTTAATCGCTTATGGTGTACCGTCTGTTCTTTGGCAAGGCGGGGACATCACACAGCATCCACACCAGCTGATTACCCAGTTTGGCGGGGCCGAAGGCTGCTCCCCCTAGACAAGAATGAGCTGAGCGAGCCTGAGGCGACCCGGGGGAGGGGGATGTACTGTCAACTCCAACTCCGTTTCGGAACACCCTCCCCCTCACGTCCCTGGGATACTTGTCCACCCCTGGCACAGGGACACTCCCTTCCTCCCTCGCACCAACCAGACTGTGGAATAACCCCATTCCCCTCCCATACATGAGTTGAAGGTACAGCCTTCCTCACCCCCCCGCACCTACTTTTGTGATAACCATGACGCCTCCTGAACCAGTGTGTCTGTCAAGCACCATCATTCCTTCCCTTCCCATCCCCACACCCGTTGGTGTGTCACCAATTTCACCCAACCGTCTACGATCAACATCCCCCATCTTGGGGAGTGGAGAGAGGGGAGGGTGAGGGGGAGAGACTTAAAGAGAAAGACAAAGATGTTGGTAATTCTCTTTTTTTGTTTATGTAGGGAGCATAAGCTACCGTATGTGCTATGCGTGAAGTGAACTGAATCACTCTGTTTCAGTGACTATAATTTCACTGCAGTTCTGGGGACAAGAAGTAAATGCCTAGTTTTTCTCTTTAAAAAAAGACGTGAGATGTAGTGGTAGTTAATAGTGTTATTCCTATACCACTCAGTTATCCAGGCCCACATGGGAGTATTTCACATACTGAACCAATAAAGTTCAGTTGAAAATCCTGTATACTGGGGCCCTAGGTGTTCTTGTACATCAGTCAATGAAAGCAAGCATGCAGGTGCAGCAGGCAGTGAAGAAAGCTAACGGCATGCCGGCTTTTATAACATGAGGAATTGAGTATAGGAGTAAAGAGGTCCTTCTGAAGCTGTACAGGGCCCTGGTGAGACCCCACCTGGAGTATTGTGTTCAGTTCTGGTCTCCAAATTTGAGGAAGGACATTCTTGCTATTGAGGGAGTGCAGCGTAGGTTCACAAGGTTAATTCCCGGAATGGCGGGACTGTCATATTCTGAGATTGGAGCAACTGGGCTTGTATACACTGGAATTTAGAAGAATGAGAGGGGATCTGATAGAAACATATAAGTTTATTAAGGGATTGGACACACTGGAGGCAGGAAGCATGTTCCCACTGATGGGTGAGTCCAGAACTAGAGGCCACAGTTGAAGAATAAGGGGTAGGCCATTTAGAACAGAGCTGCGGAAAAACTTTTTCACCCAGAGAGTGGTGGATATGTGGAATGCTCTGCCCCAGAAGGCAGTAGAGGCCAAGTCTCTGGATGCATTCAAGAGAGAGTTAGATAGAGCTCTTATAGACAGTGGGGTCAAGGGATATGGGGAGAGGGCAGGAACGGGGTACTGATTGTGTATGATCTGCCATGATCACAGTGAATGGCAGTGCTGGCTAGAAGGGCCGAATGGCCTACCCCTGCACCTACTGTCTGTTAGTTTGCTCCGCACTATCCTTCAATAACAAACAAAACCAGGAGTTCTAAGACCAGAGGACACCGCCTCAGAACAGAGGGACGTCCCTCCAGAACGGAAATGAGGGGGAACTTCTTTAGCCAGAGATGGCGAATCTGTGGAATTTATTGCCACACACAGTTGAGGAGGCCAAGTCTTTAGGTATATTTAAGGCAGAGTTTGATACATTATTGATTAGTCAGGACATGGATACAGGGAGAAGGCAGGGGATTGTGGCTGAGGGGAAATGGATCAGCCGTGATGAAATGGCAGAGCAGACTTTATGGTCAAATAGCCTAATTCTGCTCCGATATCATTTAGTCAGACCAAACCCCACCCCCCCCCCCCGTGTTCAGTTTCAGGTGTGATGAACAGCAGGAATCTGACGCTAACATCACAACTGAACTGGAAACTGGATTCTCCAAATATGGTGGTTAAATGATCATTATTGAGTAATTTAGACTCTATGAAGTTGCTGGTGTCTGAGCAGCTGGGATGACGGAGTAGTCACACAGGACAGGTGTGGACTTGCTATTGCCTGACAAGGCGAGATCATTGAGTGAATCCCAGCCCACACATGAAGCAAATGAACTGCCCCCAGTGTAAACACTCTGCTGTGTCAGTGGCTCAGGTGCTGGGGTGAATCCCTTCCCACGTACAGAGCAGGTGAACATCCTCTCCCCCCACCCATGTAAATGTTATGATGAATCATCTAGCCGGAGAAGGAGATCAATCCACATCTGCAATCAGGACACTTTTACTGTCTCTCTGTGGCATAAAACCCCTTAAGTATCTTCATGATGGTTGACGGAGCTTATCCCACCGTCACACCTAGCCAGGGAATTGCCTCTCCATAGTGTGAATTGCTGATGTTTCTGCAGACTGGGAACCTGAAACTTCCCACACCCAGAGCAAGTGAAAAATCTTGTGAACTGGCCGGGGTGGCTGCAGGCTAAACGGATGGCTGAATCCCTTCCCACACTCAGAACAGATGAGCGATTTTTCCTTTCTACGAGCTCTGTAGTGCATTGCCAGGGCAGGCAATGCCGTGAATCACTCCCACACGTCAAGCAACTGTGTGCCTGATCTTTAGTGAAGATATGCTGGGGTGTTCTCAGGGCCCTGGAACGAAAGCACTTTTCAATGAGAATTTAAAACAGGCAACTTCATTTCAGACACAGGGCAAATGAACGGGGTTAAGTGGGTACCTGCAGAGTAGCGGAGGGATGGAGCTCCTTTTGCAGAGAGATACCCCCACGCCACCACCCAACATTATCATCATGCACCCAACGATAAGAATTGAAGTAACAGCGGATTCCCAGCGGTGACCTGCTGAAGGTGCAAAAGTGATGGAAGGAGCCCGTTTATCCCGTGCAGCATTTTAACTCACTGGAGTATGAACACGTTTCCTTCTTTTCGGCATCATTGGCAACTAGTCCCATTGCGTGTGGACATCAATGTTCCACTTCAACTAGTAGAAAATTGTTTATCTGAAAGATACATTATCAGTTTTTGCTGTTTTATAAACTTGGAACTCTATTTTTCATCAGGACCCCAAATCCCAAGATATAGATAGCAAGATTTCAACTGTGTCATGACTTCTGTCCCCTGAACGCCTGAGCTCCTTTCAGCACATATTTGGTCTCTTGGCACCAGCACACTCAATCTGCAGTGATATTTAACCTCAGGGGGTTCTGGGCAAGAACAGTGCCATTGAAAGCATTGCCTCCTCTTTGCCAAATGGTCAGTATCTTTATGAGAACTCAGCAGCTTCCACAAGCAATACGCTCAACGCCAACAGGCATTTTGTGTGTCAACAATCAAATTCAACCTTTTCATTTTCAGTCATTCAGCTCCTGACAGTTGCTTCTCTGTATGGCCCCCGCCCCTGCTCCTCATTGTACTCCCCTACCCCTGAGCACTCGGCTTTGAGACTTTGCACCCTAACAACCCAGCTGTGTGAGACATAGCCCTTGAAAGAAGTGAAAATGAGCAGGGAATAAGGTGTTCAACTACCAGAGTCATTCTTCCTGGGCCCAGAGATCTGAGGGACAGGCAACATGTCAGACATAACTGCAGTCAGCCCATCATCTTCCTTCTGAGTCTGCAGGGTCCATAGGAAAACTCTTCACCCACGGAACTGGGACAGGAACGCATCGCCACAGGGAGAGCGAGGGGCAAACAACAGGGAAGGGTTTAAAAGCACTGCTGTGAAACAGAGATACTGGCTAGGACCAGACTGGCTGTGTTGACTCCATACCATGCTGTGGATTCACCAAGTACCTGAGATAGAACTTAAATTAAAACTGAATTATCTGAAACGGAGCCAAAATAGTCCCATTCAAAATGAACATGACCTGTCGCAGTTACTTGAAACCGCTGAGAGACTGAGTGAGGGAATTAACACTGTGTGATGCGCTTCCAAATGAGTTCCAAGTTGAGAAAAGTACTTTATTAGAAAAACCTGCAAAAACTATCAAATATAGTGATATTAGTGAAATGAACGCAGTAAGTGAAGATCGTAGAAAGCAATATAACTGAAATAAGCAATCAACAAAAAATTATTAATTCACTGTCTCACCCCCTCTCAACTACACAAGGACAAAGTGTGAATACGTGACTATACTCATTTGCCACACCCCAACCCATGTGACAGATTAAAGCAACCCATAATAAAAACATGGAACAGAAAATACAACTTAGAGTATATAGATACCTGGTTCCTACAACCCAGCCCCCTGTTATTACACTATAATAATCACAACCACATACTACAAAAATAGGAAAATTTAAATATTTAAAGATAGATATCTTAACATTTATGCAAGTGTCCTCTTCAAGACAAGTAACAGTCACCTGGACCACAGGTTACCCACACATAGGCCAGTGTAGAGTGACAGTTACTCCCACTCTTTCTGATCAAAATCATGGATCTTGGAGCTGTAGCTCCTCAAATTCTGCCTCCTGTGACTGACAGATCTCGGTTATCGGCCTGTCCAGAGAGTTGGCCTGCCTCCTGTGACTGACAGATCTTGGTTATCGGCCTGTCCAGAGAGTTGGCCTGCCTCCTGTGACTGACAGATCTTGGTTATCAGCCTGTCCAGAGAGTTGGTCTTGGCCTTGACGCGTCCCACTGCACAAATCTTCTACTGTCTGCAGGGACCTGAATGACCCTTCCTCTGACCCATGAGCTGGGAGGCACTGAGTTGTCAACGTTCCTGAAGGAAATGGAGCTTTCTACCTGACCGTTTCTGATGCCCCTGTAACTGGGGTATTTACCGCTTGACCCACCGTTTCCAAAGCAAACTGGGATGCCGTGACACCCACGTTCCATTCTCCAGGAATGCTTCATCCTTCCGGAGGCCACATCCGCCGGGCTACTTGAAGAGTTTACGTACCTTCATCGAGGTGCTTCAGAAACCTTAAGAAGTTTGGAAACTCTGTTGGCAATGAAGGTGTGGAACCCGGAAGTTTCTTTCTCGATATATTACAGAAGTACGATCAGTTGAAAAACACTGATTCATGAAGCAGCGTGTGCAGTTCCGTCCTCCAAACTGTGTCCACATGGCGTGCAATCATTGCAGCAGTGAGCTCCATACGAGGAATGGAAATTGACTTCATCGAAGCTACCGAAGATTTTCCCGTGATGCAAGCACTGTCCAGAGAGTACGTGTTGTGTCACTGCTCCATAGCCATCCTTGCCTGCACCTGTAGCGTGGTGTTACCATGCAGCAGTAACTTCACCAGAATCCAGGGACTTCAACTAACAATCTTGAAGTCTTGCAGCTGACAGAGTTCTACCAAGCAGCTTGTCCGCTAGAGAGCAAGTGATGTTGGTATACGCTCATCGCAACCAAGCCCTTTCTTACATTAATCTTGTAGGATATTCTTAGCAGACAGTGCCACCTAAAGGATCACCCCTCCTGGTGAGTGGTCTATCGGGAATCAAGATCTTAAACTTCAAAGACTGACTGCACCATTGCACACCCAGTATTCTCTCCAATGAAAGTATATCTTGATCCAAATCAAAATCCTTTCTGTCTTTCGCTCTTCTGATCACAGCTAGCACACTATGCCTTGTGCTTATGTACTTTGCGAGTCGAAAGCCACCTTTAGCACAGATGGATACAATGCCATGATGCAGAGACACTGTTTCGTCCTCAGAGGACATCACACAAGATAGTCACTAACAGAGAAGCAATACAAAACCTTGTCTCGCAGCTGACTTGTTCTTTAACTGTGCAGCTCCGCAGGGTGAAGTTGGCACAGCTCGGTGATGAAGTTGCTCCAAAGTGATGTTCCAGCATTTCTTGCCTGAGGTCACCATCGGGACACCAGAGACACCTCAGCATATCTGACCTTCTGATGAACCATCGACTTCATAGCTAACTGGTTCCTCTCCGAATCTGTTGTTTATCCGATCAGTGAGCTAGTACGATCCGGCTCCTGTAAGAGCTGAGCACTGTGACATTCCCAGAAAAGTCACTCCACACTCAAACACCCCTTTTCTGGGGTGATAAACACTACGATGTCAAACGTCCTATATTTTACCATCAGAGAGTTCCAGATCCTCTCTTTTGCCAGAACCTTTGGATATGACATCCCTCCATGAAAGCTGTGTCACTGTGAAAGGTCAAATCCCTCTTAAACATCTTCCTTAGATTGAGAGCACACTGGTCTCCAATCTTCCTGTTCACCTCCTTCTTTCTCAAAGGTAAACTCATCTGCACAATTTGTAACTAGCTCCACAAACTTGTGGTCTTCCCTTGACAAACCATCTTGACTGCATACAGGGAAGTCTGCCCCGAAAGCTCGTGTGTTCAAAACTTAGATCCTGCTGACTGTCAGCTCAGGCTGCGCACATTCCCTCCCGTCACCATTCACAGTCTAACTGTTCTAATCCCATAGAATCCATCATTAACACTGCCAATCACTTACACAAGCTCCAATGCTTCAGGTACATTCATCCCCCTCAGCAGCTCAATTTCCAAATCAACTTCAGGCAAATGCACACCTGAGACCATTCCTTGAAAGCCCTCCGTCATAGAATGTTCCCTCCCTCCATGCATTTAGATGTCAGGTAGTTGACATAGCGTTCAGAATCTAGACAGCCATTTTCAAACCTACTCACGACCTTCTCGACACCAGTACATAAGAGAATGCATGTCCTTTTTCCTGTGAGTTTGAGCTTGTTCCTGACGCTCACTGTACAGAACACTGCTGTACTTCCTTGTTCCGCTTCTTAGACAGTCCCTGTACTGGAATTATGGGGAGATTACAATCACGTTCCCAGTCCCTGTACTGGAATTATGGGGAGATTACAATCACGTTCCCAGTCCCTGTACTGGAATTATGGGGAGATTACAATCACGTTCCCAGTCCCTGTACTGGAATTATGGGGAGATTACAATCACGTTCCCAGTCCCTGTACTGGAATTATGGGGAGATTACAATCACGTTCCCAGTCCCTGTACTGGAATTATGGGGAGATTACAATCACGTTCCCAGTCCCTGTACTGGAATTATGGGGAGATTACAATCACGCTCCCAGTCCCTGTACTGGAATTATGGGGAGATTACAATCACGTTCCCAGTCCCTGTACTGGAATTATGGGGAGATTACAATCACGCTCCCAGTCCCTGTACTGGAATTATGGGGAGATTACAATCACGCTCCCAGTCCCTGTACTGGAATTATGGGGAGATTACAATCACGCTCCCAGTCCCTGTACTGGAATTATGGGGAGATTACAATCACGTTCCCAGTCCCTGTACTGGAATTATGGGGAGATTACAATCACGTTCCCAGTCCCTGTACTGGAATTATGGGGAGATTACAATCACGTTCCCAGTCCCTGTACTGGAATTATGGGGAGATTACAATCACGCTCCCAGTCCCTGTACTGGAATTATGGGGAGATTACAATCACGCTCCCAGTCCCTGTACTGGAATTATGGGGAGATTACAATCACGCTCCCAGTCCCTGTACTGGAATTATGGGGAGATTACAATCACGTTCCCAGTCCCTGTACTGGAATTATGGGGAGATTACAATCACGTTCCCAGTCCCTGTACTGGAATTATGGGGAGATTACAATCACGTTCCCAGTCCCTGTACTGGAATTATGGGGAGATTACAATCACGTTCCCAGTCCCTGCACTGGAATTATGGGGAGATTACAATCACGTTCCCAGTCCCTGTACTGGAATTATGGGGAGATTACAATCACGTTCCCAGTCCCTGTACTGGAATTATGGGGAGATTACAATCACGCTCCCAGTCCCTGTACTGGAATTATGGGGAGATTACAATCACGTTCCCAGTCCCTGCACTGGAATTATGGGGAGATTACAATCACGCTCCCAGTCCCTGTACTGGAATTATGGGGAGATTACAATCACGCTCCCAGTCCCTGTACTGGAATTATGGGGAGATTACAATCACGTTCCCAGTCCCTGTACTGGAATTATGGGGAGATTACAATCACGCTCCCAGTCCCTGTACTGGAATTATGGGGAGATTACAATCACGTTCCCAGTCCCTGTACTGGAAATATGGGGAGATTACAATCACGTTCCCAGTCCCTGTACTGGAATTATGGGGAGATTACAATCACGCTCCCAGTCCCTGTACTGGAATTATGGGGAGATTACAATCACGCTCCCAGTCCCTGTACTGGAATTATGGAGAGATTACAATCACGTTCCCAGTCCCTGTACTGGAATTATGGGGAGAATACAATCACGTTCCCAGTCCCTGTACTGGAATAATGGGGAGATTACAATCACGGTCCCAGTCCCTGTACTGGAATAATGGGGAGATTACAATCACGTTCCCAGTCCCTGAATGGCCACAAGTTACTCGAGCACTACTCACTGCAATGTTTGATTTTTTCACGGCTTGTTTTAATTCTGCATCCATTTCGTTAAGAGTGAATATGAAGTACACTGGGATGCTTAAAACTGCGTACCTTGTATGAAAGATGCTTCCTGCAAACCTGGCTGATCTTTCCTGCACACAAACAGCTAAAGCAATTCTCCATTAGTAAGGAAATCTCACTCTGAGCCTTTTTCTCCAGCTGAGAGCACAAATCCAAAGTGCGCTTGAGGACCAGACAGACCCCTTTGGCTGGCGAGACCATTTCCCTTCCATTAGATCCAGGTTCAGTTTTAGCTTTCCTTCTCGGTGGCCACAGTGGTGGCAAAGCTGATCCCTTTAGCCCGAGAATGAAGCTGTGACTGGTGTTTGCTTCGTGCAGGTGAAGGAGCACTGGCTCTGTTGCAATATTTACTTGCCTGGCAATATCAGCAAAAGTAGTCTTGTAGTCTAGCAGTTCACAGACCACCATTCTCTCTAAACATACAGGGCAATTTCTTTTCGACAGTCCACACTTTGGCAGGCGTGGCCAGCTGTCTCAGGCAGTGCACTTCATCCATGGCATTGCAAAAAAGACTGCAGAACTGAAGAGCTTTCTCTTTTTCAGATCTGATCAGTGCCCAGGCGGATGAAACCTTCTGTTCGTTACAAAAATGTTCCTGTAGTAAAGCCTGAGGCTTGACATATCCTTTCTTCGGGTCGACATGCTGACGATTCTCTAGGACGCCTCTCGTGTACTGCGCAAGGCAATGGAGGCCGTCTCCATGGCCATCAATCTTGCTTTCTACACTGTTTGCAAACACTTTCATAGATGCACGATACTGTAACAGATCGCCATCAAAGATAAGAATCTATCGTTTAGGCAAAGTTGTTGCCATGCCAATAAGATTATTTTTCATTTTGCTTCATCATAATACTATGTTGACTGGTTTCTACTGTCTGAAACCAGACAGTTTCTGCGCTCTAAGTGAATGAGCACTTTCAGCAGTCAGATACAGCAAAAGAGCCTCATAACTGCAGACAAGAGTAAACTCCCTGAAATATCTCTCGGAGGTCTTGTTCATGTTTCACAGTCATCCGAGGAACAATTGAATCAGCATTGCCACCGAACATTGTTTTTCTCTCAGTGCCTTTTCAACACAGGAATTCAGACTGTAGGACTATCCTGCTGGGGCACTTCCAGCCATTGCCACACTTCACTTTAGCTCCATTTCTTCCTCCAACTTACGTATCCTGTTTCCCTTTTCCAGAGCAGCTCCTCTCGCTCTCTCTTCAAAAGAATTGAAAATACACGTGGACTAAGATGTCAACTGGCCTGTGCTATCGTCAGTTGATCTGCCGCCTGTCCTCAGCCCGCTCATGATCAAGACTCCCTCGAGGTGGTGGACCAGCACCCCCTCCCACTGACGAGCTTAACAACTGGGCATCTGCCTCTATCAGAGTTGCTGGTCGCTTCCATCCAACAGATAGTCTACTCTTCAAGTATCTACGCAGCTACTGAAGGGTTTGCAAAATATGGATACACTGTCAATAATAATTACTGAGCCATTAATGCAGCTAAATTAGCCTGTTTTAGTGTACCAAGCGGAGGCCGTAGGTACAGATTTTCTTCCTGCAGCATCTGATACACTGCTGTTCGGCTTCACATCATCTTGCCGGTCATCTGTATATGTGTAGTGTAGACCTGGCCTGGAATTTGAGACCGTCACCTTTTGCAAGGTGGGACGTGTATTCACAGTAACGTCCTTGGGTCATTCACTGCCTCAGCTCTCGATGTCTGGAAGACATTCATTTATAACCCGTAATAAAAACGCACGACGTGAAGTACAATCCAGACAGCAAATGTATAACCCGTTCCTGCACGAGCAGGAGAAACCACTCCCCTGCCTGGCGACCAGGGTGCAGTGAGCAGGAGTAATAACCGAAGAGTTGAACACCAGCGGTGCTTTTTGGACTTGCCACTGGATCCAGTAACTGCGATGGTTGAATAACCAGCAGGCAGCCTATTTAAACTTGGTAAACTCAGGAACAATTCACATGGGCACATGGACTGAGGGAACCCTTCCCACATTCAGCACAGGTGAACGGCTTCTCCCCAGTGAGACGTACCTTCAACTGAGATTAGAGTGACTCATTTCCCACAGTCTGAGCGGGTCAACGGCCTCCACCGCAGTGTGAACTAGCTGATATACCTCGAGTCGAGATAACCGAGTGAACCCCTTCCCACAGTCTGAGTGGATGAACAGCCTCGCCCCAGTGCAAGCTCACTAATGTACCTTCAGTTGAGATGATCGAGTGAATCCCTTCCCACAGTCAGAGCAGGTGAATGACCACTCCCCAGTGTGAACTGACTGGTGGGCCAGCAGGTCAGATGATCGAGTGAATCCCTTCCCAAAGTCAGAGCAGGTGAATGACCACTCCCCAGTGTGAACTGACTGGTGGGCCAGCAGGTCAGATGATCGAGTGAATCCCTTCCCACAGTCTGTGCTGGTGAACGGTCTCTCCCCTGTGTGAACTCGCTGATGTACCTTCAGTTGAGATGATCGAGTGAATCCCTTCCCACAGTCTGAGCAGGTGAACGGTCTCTCCCCTGTGTGAACTGACTGGTGGGCCAGCAGGTCAGATGATCGAGTGAATCCCTTCCCACAGTCTGAGCAGGTGAACGGTCTCTCCCCGTGTGAACTCGCTGATGTACCTTCAGTTGAGATGATCGAATGAATCCCTTCCCACACTCTGAGCTGGTGAGCAACCTCTCCCCAGTGTGAGCTGACTGCCGTCTCTGTAGCTGGGCTGACCCAGTGAATCACTTGCCAAAGTCTGATCAGGGCTCCTCCCAGTGTGAACTCGCTGGTGCCTCTGTAGGTTGGTCGACTTAGTGAACCCCTTCCCACAGTCTGAGCATGTGTAGGGTCTCTCACCGGTGTGAATTCGCTGATGTGCCTTCAGTTGAGATGACTGAGTGAATCCCTTCCCACAGGCAGAGCAGGTGAATGGCCTCTCTCCAGTATGAACTCGCTGGTGTGTCAGCAGGTCAGATGATCGAGTGAACCCTTTCCCACAGTCGGAGCAGGAGAACGGTCTCTCCCCAGTGTGGCGTCGCTGATGTGCCTTCAGAGTAGATGACTGAGTGAATCCCTTCCCACAGTCTGAGCAGGTGAATGGCCTCTCCCCAGTGTGAACTCGCTGATGTACCTTCAGTATAGATAACTGAGTGAATCCCTTCCCACAGTCTGAGCAGGAGAATGGCCACTGCCCTGTATGAACTGATTGGTGTGCCAGTAGTTGGAATGACTGAGTGAATCCCTTCCCACAGTCGGAGCAGGTGAATGGCCTCTCTGCAGTGTGAACTGACTGGTGTATCTTCAAGTGGGTTGACTGAGTGAACCCCTTCCCACAGTCTGAGCAGGTAAACGGTCTCTCCCCGGTGTGAACTCGCTGATGTGCCTGCAGTTGAGATGACTGACTGAATCCCTTCCCACAGTCTGAGCAGGTGAACGGCCTCTTTCCAGTGTGAACTGACCGGTGTACCAGCAGGGCAGAGGAGTAATTGAATCCCTTCCCACAGTCTGAGCAGGTGAACAGCATCTCCCCAGTGTGAACTGGCCAGTGTACCAGCAGGCCAGATGATCGAGAGAATCCCTTCCCGCAGTCTGTGCAATTGATCAGCCTCTCCCCAGTGTGAACTGGCCGGTGTACCAGCAGGGCAGAGGAGTAATTGAATCCCTTCCTGCAGTCTGTGCAGTTGATCGGCCTCTCCCCAGTGTGAACTCACTGCAATGTAAGTGGATCAAATGACCAAATGAACCTCTTCCCAGACTCCGACAGCTAAACCAACTCTGGCCCGTGTGAACTCATTTGTGTGGATCAGCTGAGTGAGTGAATCACTCCCAACAGACTCAGAGAGTGAAAGGCGTCTCACAGCTGTGAATCTGTGATATCTTGTCAGCTTGCATGACAGAATGAATTGCTTCCTGCAGACAGAACAGGTGAATCATCTCACCACAGTGTGAACTTGCTTCAGGCTGGACGACCCAGTGGATCCTGTCCCAGACGCAGAGCACTACTGAGAGACAGAATCCCCTCCCACATTGAGAGAAGGAGAATGATGTCTCCCTGCTTTCAGTTCTCCGACAATTCACCAAGTCAGACATCAGACAGAGTGAATCACTCAGACGGTCAATGTCATTGAAGAACTGATCTCGAGTGAACAAATGTTGGTGTTTTCTCAGCACTGCGGTTACTGTATATTTTTAAACAAAAAACACATTTTCAGCTGGGATGAGACACTTCTGCATCTCCAAGGATGAACAACAGATATATTGGTGCTTTAAAGGAAATATATAGTCACTCCTTAAATATCTGGACAGAGACGGCAAAACTGACCTGTTGTTGTGTGTGAGAGATTCCTGCATGCAAATTGTTTGCCATTTCCAGCCTGTAAAAAGAATTACAAAAGGCATCAGTGGGCAAAGGACAGCATTTCAGATGAAATAATTCTAGTCTCCATCACACTGTTACACCGAAGTTTAACCCAAGTTGGAGGAAGAACTCCTGATCTTCTAACTGTGCTCGGATCAGACAGCCAGTTCTCTCACTCCTTTTCTATCTGTACTAGAATGGCCCACTGCTTGGGCTCAGTTTGTTTCTCTGCTTTGGTATGATTTCCAGTTCTGGTCATGCCCTACAGCACTACAAAGAGCACATGATGTTACATGGCTGATCCTGGAGACTTTCTATTTACTATGGGCATTACACCCCCCCCACCCCCACTGGTGGTGAACTCACTGATGGCAATGTCAATGAACATGAAGGGAAGGCAGCTGTCCTTCCCATTGGGTTGCAGCACTTATGTGATGAGAAAGCTATGGGTAATTGTTATCCAGGATAAAAGTGTTTATATCATTTTGTCACCAGAGAGAATGATACAAACATACTCTCACAGGTAGAAAGATCCTGAGCAAGGTAGAACAATGTGATTTTCTCAAGAATTCAATCTAATGGAAGCATTTTTTCCCAATGCAGCACTAATTGACATTTATATCACAGAAGAGGTCGACTCTTCGTCCTAGATTAATCCAGAATTATATCACTGTTCCGAACTTCTAATCCTTGGATTTAGATAGACGGAGATCAATGGATTCTCCCTGGCAGATCCAACCGCTGCCATTCATTCCGCCCGTATAACCAAACACACCCGACCATCTGACGGGGAAAACTCTAGAATTGATACTCATGGCTGCCTGTCTACCCAGAAACCCCCACGAAAGAGAGACCCGTCTATCCGCCTTCGTCCCAGCGAAGCGCATGCGCCACAGAAATGCTGCCTTGTTCTTCCCTGGTCAGCAGAAAGCATCCCGAGGGGCCCGGGTACGGATCGTCGGGCTGAGAGAGGGGGAAAGGAGGGTAAATGTCCCGGGGTGCGGGGCCACGGTGTAGCGGGAGTTCGCAACAATTGCCCCCCCCCCCCCCCAGGAGCTGTGTGAACACCCGCTCCTACCTGCTGTTGATCCTCCGCCCCCCGGCCGCCACTGGGCGCATGCGCAATAGGCGGAAACGAGCTGCGAGTTTTACGCATGCGCAGTTGCTGGAGCTATTCTTGCCATTTACGCATGCGCATTTCATCACAGGCGAATTCTGAAAACTCCGTTGTGAGGGGCAACACCCGTTTGGAAGCACAGAAAATGACCAAAAACATTGGAAGGAGGAGTTTAACATCTCAGAGCATTCTTCCTTGGCCCAGAGTCTCGAGGAACGGTGAATATTTGGGGGAGCCCCAGTGAATTCGACTTTTGCAGTGTGCAGAAAGTCATAGACGACATTCAAGGTGAACCTCTTCACCCACAGACCCGCCGTAATAGAGGGAATGAGGGGTGATCAGCTGTCACCAGCCAGTTACCTCGCGTGCAGACTTTGGGGGAGCAACGGTCTCGCTGTCCCTCCATTGTAATCCCGTTTCAATTGTCACCATGTATCACCTCAGTTCTGTCCGCACAGAACTTACTTGTCACCTTGTCTTTGCCCTGTGGAAGGAAAACGGAAAACCCGCGCGTATTACCGGGAGGACCTACAAACTGCTGGCACAGAAGCCGGAACTCACACTAGCTGCTCGGCTACGAGTCGTCCCAACCTGCAATTCACTAACCCACCCGTCCCCTTCTTCTTCCAAGTCATTTCCAAAAATTACCTCAAAGAGCACTGCTCCGGAACAGATCCCCTGGAAATGCTCCATGTACTTCAGCGTCTTACTCTCTGGCCATGATCCTTCCAAATCCTGGCCGCCAGGTTTTTGCATAGATCTCATGTCTCCTGACTTACTGGATGGGTCTATTATGGGGACTCAATACCGAATAGACAGCACCCACTGCTCAATACCTCATTGATTTATTTTGTCATCTCCTCGAATAAGTCAGTCAGGTGTATAAGGCACGACCTGCCCCTCACAAAGCCATATGATTGTCCCTAATGCCACTTCCTCAAATATTCATTATACCTGATGTTAAAAATCCTCTCCAATAGTTTAGTCAGCATTAATGCTAGAGTCACTTATTTACAATTCCCCGGATTACCAATTTTGTTTCTTGAACAAGCTTATATATGGATTTATATTTAGATTTTACCCAATCTAGGTGAAAGTAGATTGATTTTGCAGACCAAGTAATGAAGAGCAAGCCCCAGAGTAAAGTACTCCGAGAAGGATTCGTCAAATGAGCTTCACCTCCAGCGGGTAATATGGCCGCACACTCGGTTGCTCATATCGTTATCTTTCTAATTATAAAGATAATCCTCCCGTTCATGTTTCAGCTTCCCAATTGCAACATTTCAAATTACCGGAGCCATCGTTCCGTAAATTGTCCCATGCCTGTTTTTGCCTTTGCCGTCCCTGACACTGTCCTTCTAGAAGACGAGTTTCTGAAATCATCCATTATTGTCCTGCTCTTTGTCCGTGGCCGGCTCCGTAATGGCAAAGCCGAATATCACGTCGACACAGACAAGGATTAGGGACGTGCTCAGACCGAAGGTTTGAGATGTGTCTATTTTAATGAAGGGGGTATTGAGAACAAAGCGGACAAGCTTAAGAGAGTGGATCAGTACTTGGAGATAATATGTAGTGGCCATTGCAGAGACTTGGATGGCTCAGGGACACGAATGGTTACTTCGACTGCCCCGTTTTAGATGTTTCAGAAAGGACATGGAGGGAGGCAAAAGAGGTGGGGGCATAGCACTGTTGATCAGAGATAGTGTCACGGCTGCAGAAAAGGTGGACACCATGGAGGGATTGTCTATGGGTGGAGGTTAGAATCAGGAAGGGGTCAATAACTTTACTGGGTATTTTTATAGGCTGCCCAGTAGTAACAGGGATATCGAGGAGCAGTTAGGGAAATAATAACAGAGTTGTCGTGATGGGATATTTTAATTTCCCAAATATCGATTGACATCTCCCTAGAGCGAGGGGTTTTGATGGGGTGGAGTTTGTTAGGTGTGTTCAGGAAGGTGTCTTGACACAATATGTAGACAAGGCTACAAGAGGAGAGACTGTACTCGATCTGGTATTCAGAAATGAACCTGGTCAGGTGTCAAATCTCTCAGTGGGAGAGCATGTTGGAGATGGTAATCATAATTCTATCTCCTTTACAATAGCATTGGAGAGAGATAGGAACAGACAAGTTAGAAAAGCGTTTAATTGGAGTAAGGGGAATTATGAGGCTATCAGGCAGGAAACTGGAAGCTTAAGGGTCTGCACGACATTGTGGGCCGAAGAGCCTGTACTGTGCTGTAATATTTTATCTTCTATGTAGAATTGGAAACAGATGATCTCCGGAAAAAGTATGGAAGAAATGTGACAAATGTTCAGAGGATATTTGTGTGGAGTTCTGCATAGCTACGTCCCAATGAGAGAGGGAAGTTTTGGTAGGGTACAGGAACCATGGTGTACAACGGCTGTAATAAATCTAGTCAAGAAGAAAAGAAAAGCTTACAAAAGGTTTAGAGAGCTAGGTAATGTTAGAGATCCAGAAGATTATAAGGCTAACAGGAAGGAGCTTAAGAAGGGTCCATGAGAAGGCCTTGGCAGGCAGGATCAAGGAAATTCTATAATCAAGCGAAGAGCAAGAGGATAAGACGTGAAAGAATAGGACTTATCAAATGCGACAGTGGGAAAGTGCTTATGGAACCGCAGGAAATAGCAGAGGTACTTAATGAATACTTTGCTTCAGTATTCACTATGAAAAAGGATCTTGGTGATTGTAGTGATGACTTGCAACAGACTGAAAAGCTCGAGCATGTAGATATTAAGAAAGAGGATGTGCTGGAACTTTTGGAAAGCATCAAGTTGGATAAGTCGCCAGGACCGGATGAGATGTAGCCGAGGCTACTGTGGGAGGTGAGGGAGGAGATTGCTGAGCCTCTGGTGATGATCTTTGCATCATCAATGAGGACGGGAGAGGTTCCAGAGGTTTGGAGGGTTGTGAATGTTGTTCCTTTTTTCAAGAAAGGGAGTAGAGATAGCCCAGGAAATTATAGACCAGTGCGTCTTACCTCAGTGGTTGGTAAGTTGATGGAGAAGATCCTGAGAGGCAGGATTTATGAACATTTGAAGAGGTAGAATATGATTAGGAATAGTCAGCATGGCTTTGTCAAGGGCAGGTCGTGCCTTCAAACCTGATTGAATTTTTTTGAAGATGTGACTAAACACAGTGATGAAGGTAGAGCAGTAGATGTAGTGTATATGGATTTCAGCAAGACATTTGATAAGGTAACCCATGCAAGGCTTATTGAGAAAGTAAGGAGGCATAGGATCCAAGGGGACATTGCTTTGTGGATCCAGAACTGTCTTGCCCACAGAAGGCAAAGAGTGGTTGTAGATGGGTCATATTCTGCATGGAGATCAGTCACCAGTGGTGTGCCTCAGGGATCTGTTCTGAGATCCTTAATCTTTGTGATTTTTATAAATGACCTGGATGAGGAAGTGGAGGGATGGGTTAGTAAGTTTGCTGATGACTCAGAAGTTTTATGGATAGTGTGGAGGGCTGTCAGAGGTTACAGCGGGACATTGATAGGATCCAAAACTGGGCTGAGAAGTGGCAGATGGAGTTCAACCCAGATAAGTGTGAAGAGGTTCATTTTGGTAGGTCAAATATGATGGCAGAATATAGTATTAATGGTAAGACTCTTGGCAGTGCGGAGGACCAGAGGGATCTTAGGGTCCAAGTCCATAGGACGCTCAAAGCTGCTAAGCAGGTTGACTCTGTGGTTAAGAAGGCATATGGTGTATTGACCTTCATCAATCGTGGGATTGAGTTTAGGAGCCGAGAGGTAATGTTGCAGCTATATAGGACCCTGGTCGGACCCCACTTGGAGTACTGTGCTCATTTCTGGTCGCCTCACTACAGGAAGAATGTGGAAACCATAGCAAGGGTACAGGGAGATTTACAAGGATGTTGCCTGGATTAGGGATCATGCCTTATGAGAATAGGTTAAGTGAACTCAGCCTTTTCTCCTTGCAGCGACGGAGGATGAGAGGTGACCTGATAGAGGGGTATAAGATGATGAGAGGCATTGATCGTGTGGATAGTCAGAGGCTTTTCCCCAGGGCTGAAATGGTTGCCACAAGTGGACACAGTTTTAAGGTGCTGGGGAGTAGGTACAGAGGAGATGTCAGGGGTAAGTTTTTTAAGAGAGTGGTGAGTGCATGGAATGGGCTGCCGGCAAAGGTGGGGGAGGCAGATACAATCGGGTCGTAAGAGACTTTTGGATAGGTACATGGAGCTTAGAAAAATAGAGGGCTATGCGTAGGCCTAGTAATTTCTAAGGTAGGGACACGTTCGGCACAACTTTGTGGGCCAAAGGGCCTGTGTTGTGCTGTAGGTTTTCTATGTTTCTATATCAGGTTCCATTTCCCTCCACTGTGTCTTTTGTTCTGGGGTTCACAAAATCACTCCCTCTCACTCACCCTCGCTCACTTTCACACTTTCTTTCTCTCTCTCTCTCTCTCTCCCTTTCACTCTCACTCCGTCTCTCTCACTCCCCCCTCACTCCGTCTCTCTCACTCCCTCTCTCTCTCACTCCCCCCCTCACTCCGTCTCTCTCACTCCCCCTCTCTCTCACTCCCCCCTCACTCCGGCTCTCTCACTCCCCCCTCACTCCGTCTCTCTCACTCCCCTCTCCCTCACTCCCCCTCACCGTCTCTCTCACTCCCCCTCACTCCCTCTCTCACTCCCCTCTCCCTCACTCCCCCTCACCGTCTCTCTCACTCCCTCTCTCTCTCACTCCCCCTCTCACTCCGTCTCTCTCACTCCCCCCCTCACTCCGTCTCTCTCACTCCCCCCTCCGTCTCTCTCACTCCCTCTCTCTCTCACTCCCCCCACACTCCGTCTCTCTCACTGCCCCCTCACTCCGTCTCTCTCACTCCCCCTCACTCCGTCTCTCTCACTCCCCCTCTCTCTCACTCCCCCCTCACCGTCTCTCTCACTCCCCCTCTCTCTCATTCCCCCTCACTCCGTCTCTCTCACCCTCTCTCTCTCACTCCCCCTCTCACTCCATCTCTCTCACTCCCCCTCTCACTCACTCCCCCTCTCTCTCACTCCCTCCTCACTCTGTCTCTCTCACTCCCCCCTCACTCCGTCTCTCTCACTCCCTCTCTCTCTCACTCCCCCTCTCACTCCCCCCTCACTGTCTCTCTCACTCCCCATCCCTCTCACTCCGTCTCTCTCACTCCCCCTCTCTCTCACTCCCCCCTCCGTCTCTCTCACTCCCCCTCTCTCTCACTCCCCCCTCACTCCGTCTCTCACTCCTTCTCTCTCTCACCCCCTCTCACTCCGTCTCTCTCACTCCCCCCTCACTCCGTCTCTCTCACTCCCCCTTTCACTCCGTCTCTCTCACTCCCTCTCTCACTCCCCCCTCACTCCGTCTCTCTCACTCCCCCTCCCACTCCCCTCTCTCTCACTCCCCCCTCACTCCGTCTCTCTCACCCCCTCTCTCTCTATCTCTCTCACTCCCTCTCTCACTCCCCCCTCACTCTGTCTCTCTCACTCCCCCTCTCACTCCCCTCTCTCTCACTCCCCCCTCACTCTGTCTCTCTCACTCCCCCTCTCTCTCACTCCCCCCTCACTCCGTCTCTCTCACTCCGTCTCTCTCCGTCTCGCTCACTCCCCTCTCTCTCACTCCCCCCTCACTCTGTCTCTCTCACTCCCCCTCTCTCTCACTCCCCCCTCACTCCGTCTCTCTCACTCCGTCTCACTCCGTCTCTCTCACTCCCCCTCTCTCTCACTCCCCCGTCTCTCTCACTCCCTCTCTCACTCCGTCTCTCTCACTCTCCCCCTCACTCCGTCTCTCTCACTCCCCTTCTTTCTCACTCCCCCTCTCACTCCGTCTCTCTCACTCCCCCTCTCACTCCGTCTCTCTCACTCCCCCTCTCACTCCGTCTCTCTCACTCCCTCTCTCTCACCCCCTCTCTCTCACTCCCCCCTCACTCCGTCTCTCTCACTCCCCCTCTCACTCCGTCTCTCTCACTCCCCCCTCACTCAGTCTCTCTCACCCCCTCTCTCTCACTCCCCCCTCACTCCGTCTCTCTCACTCCCCCTCTCACCGTCTCTCTCACTCCCCCCTCACTCTGTCTCTCTCACTCCTCCTCTCACTCCGTCTCTCTCACTCCCCCCTCACTCTGTCTCTCTCACTCCTCCTCTCACTCCGTCTCTCTCACTCCCTCTCTCACTCCGTCTCTCTCACTCCTCCTCTCACTCCGTCTCTCTCACTCCCCCTCTCACTCCGTCTCTCTCACTCCTCCTCTCACTCCGTCTCTCTCACTCCTCCTCTCACTCCGTCTCTCTCACTCCCCCTCTCACTCCGTCTCTCTCACTCCCCCCTCACTCTGTCTCTCTCACTCCTCCTCTCACTCCGTCTCTCTCACTCCCCCCTCACTCTGTCTCTCTCACTCCTCCTCTCACTCCGTCTCTCTCACTCCCTCTCTCACTCCGTCTCTCTCACTCCCCCTCTCACTCCGTCTCTCTCACTCCTCCTCTCACTCCGTCTCTCTCACTCCTCCTCTCACTCCGTCTCTCTCACTCCCCCCTCACTCTGTCTCTCTCACTCCTCCTCTCACTCCGTCTCTCTCACTCCCTCTCTCACTCCGTCTCTCTCACTCCCCCTCTCACTCCGTCTCTCTCACTCCTCCTCTCACTCCGTCTCTCTCACTCCCTCTCACTCCGTCTCTCTCACTCCCTCTCACTCCGTCTCTCTCACTCCCTCTCTCACTCCCCCTCTCTCTCACTCCGTCTCTCTCACTCCCCCCTCACTCCCCCTCTCACTCCCTCTCTCCCCCTTTCTCGCGCGCGAGTTCAGTCACAGACACAAGTGAAAATAATGGTACTTTGCCGTAATTTGTAAACAGTTACAATCTGTTACTGGAATATATTTCAAGGTGACAAAGAGAAGGGGAACCTGCAGGTAAAGAGGACGAAGAAGAGGATGAAATAATGTGCGGGTTCTGACGGGAACAGGAGTGTTTAACACAGACGAAAATATACTCCAAATTCAGGCAGCTTTGAAGGAACCGTGAAGCGGGGGAACGGGTTTGCGTCGTTCGATTTAACAGGAGCGGGACGTGAGGCGCAAAGGGGATGTTTTTCTCGGGGATGGCGAGGCCGGTGATGCCGTCACTGGAAACAACTGTTTTGTAACTCTGTTCATTGCACTACCTCCACTTGCCCATAGTGTGGGTATTGAATAGGGAGCATTCAGGCAGCATTACTTTTGAACGTTTAATGAGATTCAAAATCCGATTCAGTGGGTATTTCTCTGCATTCTTTAGTTCCTCTCGGAATTTACACGTAAATACACGTGTTGGTGCAGGAGCTGAGAATCTGCAGCATTGTCGCTGTCATTTCTGTGACGTAAAGGGGATCGGTGAACGAATAAGTATAAATATTTATAATCCGTTGATAGATGTAAAACACCACACGTATGTTGCCCACAACAATATGAAACTACCGGTTATGCTGAAGAGCAAAACGATGGATTTGCGTCGGTTCTCCATCTCCCGGTCCTTGTTATTGTCTCCACGCTTTTGTCCCCGGAGCCCCCTTGCGGGCTCGACTGGCCGCTAGAATCCGCCGGACAGTCAGAATATTAAATAACAGCATCAGAATGATAATGCGGTGAAACAACTCATTTGCCACCCAGAAGGGAGAATATTTGTGGCTCCGTATACCAGAACAATACCAAGGAACACCATTAATTGTTATTACCGGCTCAAATATAAACTGCCAGGGGACAGTCTCCAAACAGGCCAGCACACTCACTGTCCCGATAACCACAGCCGCCGTTCTCTCGGTGCAATACTTTGTTTTCAGCTTCTCACAGCAAATAGCCACAAATCGATCGACGGTGAAGGCGACAGTCAGCCAGACTGAGGTCGCAGTGCTCGCATAAGACGGACATGTAGTGAAGCTGCACACGGGTGTGATCCACAGGAATGACGGGGGGGAAGTAGAGTGTGGCAGCCCAGCCCGGTAGGGGATCAGTGATAACGACCAGGAGATCGGCCGCTGCCATTCCCACCAGGTAGCGAGTGACACATTTGGAGAGACCGCACTTTCCCCGGGACAGGATCACAATCGCCAGCAAGTTCGCTGCAAGAGAGACAGGGAGCAGCAAGTTGAGAAAATACTGAGCAGAAGCCAATGCAGCAGTTTGAGGGGATCCTGTATTATACCCACTTTATTGTTGCGTTTAGCAGTGGGAGGGTTGAGAGAGGGCGCAGAGCTGACGGAGACCGAGAAGACGGTTTCACAACAAAATAAAGTCAATATGATCTGAATCCGGATTACTTACTGAGGACCGAAATGTGAAGTGGCAGCGGAAAGCTGAAACTGGGTAACTACCTCCTCAGAGTCAATACTGGATGGACCATTTTCTACCGGCGTCTCGTCTGGATGAAATTAATAAATCCGGACGCTGATGGCCAATCTTCCATTGGACAATAAATGGTGATCGCTGCCAGCGACAGAACAGCTGAATAAAAAACAGGGAATGCTGGAATGCTTATCCAGGCAAAACAGAATATGTGGAAAACAGCTAAAGTATCTCTCCTCAGAACTTTTCTGAGAGAGACCCCTAACACGAGTGTTAACTGGTTTCTCTTTCCATACAAGCTGTTCGGGTCTCAGTGTTTCCCGCAGTCCCGAGTTTGTTTCCTATTCCAGCATTTGTCACCTCACTGACTTTACAACAGAACACTGACTGATTCCAACAGATACAGCGCAGTCTGACACAACCTCACAGACAGACATGACGCCCCCCACTGAATTATCTATCGCAGGAGAGAGGGATTCATCGCGCAGCAGCAAACTCGGTGCCGGAGTCAGAAGTCTGTAACGGTGTCACATGTAGGTATAACAGAATACATTTCTCAGAATGGTGTTGTGTTAACTGGCTCGCCAGCGATTTCATGGTGTTTGCATTCAGTCATTTCGCAGACATTTATTCAAACCCTCAGTGGATTTGTGCTACCATACAGAACGACTCACATTTGCTGGGGTGTTGTTCCAGTCGATGATGTGACTGCTGCTCCCAGACGGCCAAGCACTTCCACACAAATGCGAACAATCACTGGGCGTCAGCTCCGCGGGTCGCATAAAGACAACATTCACAAATTAATACGGCGCACCTGCTAAACGACCAAAACCACAGAGATCCCATTATTGATCACTCAAGCTGGACGGACGCTGCCCGACCCGCTGAGTCCCGCCAACGTTGGCACATTCGCTGATTTCCTGCAGCGGTTTGATTTTGGAACGAAATCCCAGAATCCACAACCACGGCGCTTCCAAGCCATTCCCAAAGATTGGAACCGGAGAGGGCAATGTGGGAACCAGCGACAGAAGCGATCGCGACATCAAGTCCCGCCCACAACGGCTGACGCTCAGACATACCCGGAATTCCAAAGGCGGATGTAAAAGGGAGGTAAATGAATACCATCTCCCAGGAGATTTGACACTGTCTTTCAGTAAGTGGCCGCCGAGGCTCTGGCAAAGTATGGCACGTGATGATGATGTTGATTTCATGAAGAATTTGCCTACTGAATTCACTGCTCTGACCGACAGTCGGAGCTGATGCATTCCAAACGGCCCTGATTTTTACGGAAGATCAGTCAGCAAATTTGCGTTAATATCCCCTGACTATCTTTCTTGCTTACAGTCACTTAAACAAACACATCAATTAGACACCATTGCCTCTGACGTAGGTGAGAGAAATGATTAAATTAAAGACGGTACTTAAGGAGTCCATTTAGAATGTGCTGACACAGAAAGAACGTGCAAAGCAACTTGCAGGGCAACGTATAAACCAATTTGCAAAATCAGGATGAAACAATAGCTTGCTGATTAAAGAAGCGATACGGGTAACGGGAAGACATGCTTAACGGTTGAACAATAACGGTGTTAATGCGCTGAGGCTGATAAGTGGGCCAAAGGGTAATCACATTTGTAATTTTGTAATGAGATTAAGGAAGAATGTCTGCACCTCACATGGGTGCAACTCACAAAGTCGTAAACAAGTAGGGTATAAAAAACTGTGCAAAGTGTAATTCGGCACTCAATCTAGCAGGAGCTGGTTGGGTCCGACTCTGCAGACTCGAAAAATAAAGTTTACCGTTCTGCAAATTGCTGAGACTCAGTGTGTTTCTGACAGTAGGTATTGGGCCGATTGAACACACGTACGTCACAACTCTCAGGCATTCCCTCAGCCGTGTCTCGGCTGGCCGAATGGCCGGCGGGTTCAACGACAAAGACTGAGCTTTGTCACAGAGCCGCGACGTTTACAAGAGTCTGGTTTTCGTTGGCTACATATTCATCTATAAACAAGAGTCCAACGACTCTGACCGACAGCTGCCTTCCTTTCTCTGCATTTTCCCATTTTGAGGTGCCCTTCAATCCTTCAGTTCCCTCCTGGCCGCTCACTTACCTCCTAAGTTCATGCACATTGTTAATGTACGGACGAGTCACCATATACAACCCTGTGATTTATTTTCTTGCGGACAAGAAGTCCGTGTAATATTAACCATAACCGAATCAATTAAAGACAGCAGCCATTTGGGCGCACAAACTGTGCACTAGACAAATACAAAATACAAATACAAACTGTGCAAATACAAAAATAATAATAATAATAATAATAATAATAATAATAATAATAATAAACACATTCGCGATAAATATCGAGAACATGGGCTGAGGAGACCTTGAGAGTGATTCTATAGGTTGTGGGGACGTTCTAATGATGGGGCAAGTGAAGTTGAGTAAAGTTATCCCCTCTGGTTCAGGAGCCTGATGGTTGAGGGGTAATAACTGTTCCTGAACCTGGTGGTGTGAGTCCTGAGGCTCCAGTACCTCCTTCCCGATGGAATCAATTCAGAGTTGAAGTTATCCTCACTGGTTCAGGAGCCTGGTGGTTGAGGGGTAATAACTGTTCCTGAACCTGGTGGTGTGGGACCTGAGGCTCCTGTACCTCCTTCCCGATGGAATCAGTTCAGAGTTGAGGTTATCCTCACTGGTTCAGGAGCCTGATGGTTGAGGGGTAATAACTGTTCCTGAACCTGGTAATGTGGGACCTAAGGCTCCTGTACCTCCTTCCCGATGGAATCAGTTCAGAGTTGAGGTTATCCTCACTGGTTCAGGAGCCTGATGGTCGAGGGGTAATAACTGTTCCTGAACCTGGTGATGTGGGACCTGAGGCTCCTGTACCTCCTTCCCGATGGAATCAGTTCAGAGTTGAGGTTATCCTCACTGGTTCAGGAGCCTGATGGTTGAGGGGTAATAACTGTTCCTGAACCTGGTGGTGTGGGACCTGAGGCTCCTGTACCTCCTTCCCGATGGAATCAGTTCAGAGTTGAGGTTATCCTCACTGGTTCAGGAGCCTGATGGTTGAGGGGTAATAACTGTTCCTGAACCTGGTAATGTGGGACCTAAGGCTCCTGTAACGTTCTCCTTCGGGTGTAACGAAACGCCGAATTTAACGTCCGGATAAACCACAGTTAATAAGAACCAGATCGCAGTAAGATTAACCATTTACTGTTCACTCTTCACATTAACATATGGTGAAAACTGTTGATAAAACAATACAAGATTGATACAGTATTTGTTCCTTCCTTAATATCACATTTCAAGTGTAAATACTTGCAAAGGTGACTATAACTACATTACACTAAGGTGCAGTATACAGGGAGAGTTTACCTGCTCCATTGACTACTTTAAATACACTTCCATGCAAACTATCCGCGACTCTTTAACTAACGAAAGCATAAACATTATCTACCGACGTTACCTCTAACAGGATCACTATTAACATCTTAGTTCAATATATCGATTATCTATTAACTTACAGCGTTGCTCTCACTGTGATTTCTCATGCCTGCAAAACTGCTTGTGCTCAGGTGAGCCTCGTGGAAAGCCCCCACCCTCGCGCTAATTTCAAACCGGTGTTTTCCCACAAGACGTGGCGAAACCGGATGTGACGTCATCGCATGCCGATATATTTTACATGCAATGAATATACTTTAAACACTTCTAATTCTAACTAGAAAATACTATTGAATGAATTACTAAGCGAAAATATTATAAACTAAATAACTGTCGTAAAGACAGCACACTCCCCGCTTGACCTTCGTAAGGTCACAATGAGCAGAGTACAAAACTTAGTCTCTTAATCAGTCATTGGGTAGAAGTAGAATAACTTCTGTAACTGGCCCTTGGTAAATTTTCACATCGCCTTGGTCGGTAGTCTTCAATTCGATCTTCCTGACATGTCCATCCCCGCTAGGGAATGTAGCAGTGATTCTGGCCGTTGGCCAGCTGTTGCGAGCGGCTTGCTTGTCCCTGAGCAGGACTAAGTCTTCAACTTGAAGATTCCTGTGGGGTTCTGTCCACTTTTGTCTCTGTTGCAACAAAGGTAGATATTTTTGTCTCCAGCGAGGCCAGAACTGATTTGCCAGAGCCTGGACTTGTCTCCATTGCTTTGTGTACAAATCCTTGTCTGAGAAGTCTCCTGGTGGAGGAGGTGCTCCTGCCTTCTGCGTAAGGAGCGTTGATGGCGAAAGTATAAAGGGGTTTTCTGGGTCAGAAGACACAGGTAGGAATGATTGTGCGTTTATAATGGCTGTGACCTCTGCCATTAGGGTGCACAGTACCTCGTGGGCCAATCGGGTGCGTTGCTGTATCTCAGGTTTCTTTTTCCAGGTTTTCCGTAAGGACGTGAACCGTTTGACTGCCTGCTCTTTGTTATCTGGTGAGCGCTGGCGTGGTTCTCTGATTGGCAATGGGGCAACCCCATTATTTGCTTCATCTCTGAAGACCTTGGTGTCTTTGGGTTTTAAAGAAATGGTATCTTGAGCTGATTGTGCAAGTTTGTTTCCGTCCTCGGTTTGAACGAAAACTGACTGACCTAGCGTCTCGTCGGTTACTTTACGCTTGGTAATGTCTTGTTGTGCTTCTTTAGGGTACACCTCAGTGAGGCAGATCTCGGAACAAGAACGGCTTGACTGAGTTTGACCGCAAACTTCTGTACAGTTCGAGCTGACAATTGTTGTCCTGGAGTGAACCTCTCCCTCCCCGCCGTCCTGTTGTGGGGGTGAAGGAGCGTTGTCGGTTCTTTCATTCTTGACTTCATCACGGAGCCGTGAGGGTAAATTTCCTTCCTCGTATGGATGTGATGCAACCGTGACTCTCTGAGGTTCCTCGTAGCTGGGGAAGTTATCGAATACGTATGGAGAGGGGAGACGAGCCTGCCTGTCTATTTGAGATTGTACATAGTCGCTTGTGCGTTCCAGTCTGGTCCTTTCTAAAGTAGATCTTGCTGCGGTCAGATCACGCGACCCTTCAGCTTCTTCTATGTACTTTGCTTCCGCCATGGCAGCAGCTTCTTCTCTTTCTAGCTGCAGCACTTGCAACTCTGTCGATATTTTTGCCATTTCCAACTGGATTTCGGCTTCTCTGGCGGCCTCTTCTCTTTGTCTGGCAGCCTCTTCGGCTTCTCTGGCAGCCTCTTCTCTGGCAGCCTTTTCTTTCTGGATTTCGGCTTCTTTGGTGGCCAGTTTCATTTTCAAAACTGCTTCTTGTCTGGCGTAACGCAGTAGCACCTTGGCGGCTTCTGCCTTTCTGGCGGCCCTTTCGGCTTCTCTGGCAGCCTTTTCTTTCTGGATTTCGGCTTCTCTGGTGGCCAGTTTCATTTTCAAAACTGCTTCTTGTTTGGCGTAATGCAGTCGCACCTTGGCGGCTTCTGCCTTGGCTCTTGCCTGTGTGGACTTTCTTGATGTCGTTCTACTGCCCTTGTCGCTGGGCGCCATCGACTTGATCCCGGATCGAGCTGACATTGCAGCACTTGGAACACCTGATAACGCCTGGGTGGGCTTACTTGATGTCGGTTTACTGCCCTTGTCGCTGGGCGGCGTCGACTTGATGCTGGATTGAGCTGACATTGCAGCACTTGAAACACCTGATAATGCCGCTTTTTCACTGTAACGTTCTCCTTCGGGTGTAACGAAACGCCGAATTTAACGTCCGGATAAACCACAGTTAATAAGAACCAGATCGCAGTAAGATTAACCATTTACTGTTCACTCTTCACATTAACATATGGTGAAAACTGTTGATAAAACAATACAAGATTGATACAGTATTTGTTCCTTCCTTAATATCACATTTCAAGTGTAAATACTTGCAAAGGTGACTATAACTACATTACACTAAGGTGCAGTATACAGGGAGAGTTTACCTGCTCCATTGACTACTTTAAATACACTTCCATGCAAACTATCCGCGACTCTTTAACTAACGAAAGCATAAACATTATCTACCGACGTTACCTCTAACAGGATCACTATTAACATCTTAGTTCAATATATCGATTATCTATTAACTTACAGCGTTGCTCTCACTGTGATTTCTCATGCCTGCAAAACTGCTTGTGCTCAGGTGAGCCTCGTGGAAAGCCCCCACCCTCGCGCTAATTTCAAACCGGTGTTTTCCCACAAGACGTGGCGAAACCGGATGTGACGTCATCGCATGCCGATATATTTTACATGCAATGAATATACTTTAAACACTTCTAATTCTAACTAGAAAATACTATTGAATGAATTACTAAGCGAAAATATTATAAACTAAATAACTGTCGTAAAGACAGCACAGCTCCTGTACCTCCTTCCCGATGGAATCAGTTCAGAGTTGAGGTTATCCTCACTGGTTCAGGAGCCTGATGGTTGAGGGGTAATAACTGTTCCTGAACCTGGTGATGTGGGACCTGAGGCTCCTGTACCTCCTTCCCGATGGAATCAGTTCAGAGTTGAGGTTATCCTCACTGGTTCAGGAGCCTGATGGTTGAGGGGTAATAACTGTTCCTGAACCTGGTGGTGTGGGACCTGAGGCTCCTGTACCTCCTTCCTGATGGAATCAGTTCAGAGTTGAGGTTATCCTCACTGGTCCAGGAGCCTGATGGTTGAGGGGTAATAACTGTTCCTGAACCTAGTGGGGTGGGACCTGAGGCTCCTGTACCGTCTCCCTGAAGGCAGCCACGAGAAGGGAGCACGTCCTGGGTGCTTGGGGTCCATCATAATGAATGCTGCTTCCGTGCATTGCATTTCTTGTAGAAGTCAATGTGGGGAGCGCTTTGACCTTGAGGGACAGGGGGTTTTGTGGGATTTTCCATTCAAAGTCCATGCAAGCTCCGATGCAGCCAGTCAACTTCCTCTCCATTGCACAACGAGAGAAGTGTGTCAAGGTTTGAGATGTGATACAGAATCTTCATGAACCTCTGAGAACGCGGAGGCACCTCTGTGATGGACTCGGACAGGTCAGCTGAAACAATAACACCGGGGAATTTAAAGTTGCTGATCAGTACCGGCTCATAGGCGCCTCGTTAGAGACTCTGAGGTCAATAATCAGCACCTTGGCCCAGCTGACATTGTGGAAGAGTTGTTGTATGGGACCAGTCCGCCAGGTTTTCAATCTCCCTCCGACATGGGTTGCAAGGACGAGGCTGAGGGCGACCCCCAAGTGCAGGACGCAGGCGCGGAGGCGGAGACGTGAGGCGTTAGCACCGCCTCGATCGAGGAACCGGTCTCCAGGAGACTCTTCACACAGAGGCAAGGTTTACGTAGAGTATCCAGGAAACGATGCGGAGCTTCGAACCGACAGTCCTGAGGAATCAGGAAACGAGGTTTACTCACACCAGAGTCGACCAATGAACCGGAAAAGCAGGGCTGTGACGTTCGCGTTTTATCCTATGTTCGCCAATGGGAACGACGTGTGCTCTAGTTAGCTGAACTGGGAACGAATGGAAATCAGGCGAGGGGATTAAGACCCAATTAAAGAGGTAATAGCAAGTTGGGGAATTGCCAGACGGGACCATGACAGTACCCACACCCCCCGCAACGGGAGCCTCCAGACTTGTCCGGATGGTCCCGATGGAAGTCTTGGATGAGGGAGGAGTCCAGAATGAAGGAACGGGGAACCCAGGAACGCTCTTCAGGACCGTAACCTTCCCAGTCGACTGGGTATTGGACGCCCCTACCCCGACGGCGCACATCCAGTAGTCGCTGGACGGTTGCCGGTGATCCGGTCGGGTGGAGGGGTTTCGGTCGGGGGACACAAGGGGCTGACGGGAACTGGTGTTACTGGAGAGATGTGAAATGTAGGGTGGATGTGCGTAGGCTTCGGTCGTCTAAGCCGGACTGTTGTGGGGTTGATGATACTTTCGACCTCGAAAGGTCCTAGGAAGCGAGGGGCCAGTTTCTTCCGCTCGTTTTTGAGGGGAATGTCTTTGGACGAGAGCCACACCTTCTGCCCAGGTTGATACTCGGGTGCAGGAGGCCGATGGTGATCGGCTGATCGGAGCGTGACCGTGCGTGTCTGCTCCCAACCCGAGATCTGACGGAATCGGGCACAACAAAGCTATCGGTGGGTCCATTACCGGGGTCAGGGGTCATCCCGTTGGGCTTCCTCTACTATGGGGTCAACCTCCCAAGTGAGGGTCGCCACCACGCGGGATGGAGGGAGGACAGTCCCTGGGCTGGAAGAGTCCTCATTGGCGGGAGATCGCGTCCGGCTTCCCATTCTCGGACCCTGCACGGTATGTGAGGGGAAAACTGGAACCGCCCAAAAAATAACGGCCAACGGTCCTGGCGGGAGTTCAAACATTTGGCGGTCTGAATATATCCCAGGTTCTTATGACCAGTCCAAATAATAAACGGGTGTTCCGCCCCTCCAGCCAGTGCCTCCACTCCTCCAATGCTAGCTTGATCACCAGTAGTTTCCTATTCCCCACGTCGTAATTCCGCTCGGCAGGGTCAGTCGGCGAGAATAGAAAGCACAGGGATGAAGCTTTTCGTCCTGACTGGTTCGTTGGGACAGGACTCCCCCCACTCCGGAGTCGGAGGCGTCAACCTCTACAATGAACTGACGGGAGGGGTGCGGATGGACCAGCATGGGAGCTGTTGTGAACCGCCTCTTCAGGTCAGTGAATGCCGAATCAACCTCGGAGTCCCAACTAAAGGGTGCTTTAGGCGCGGTATGCCCGGGAAGGGGGGCCGCCACTCGACTGCAGTCTCTGATAAATTTGCAATAAAAGTTTGCAAACCCCAGGAACCGCAGAAGTTGTTTGCGGGTCGTGGGCCTAGGGCCATTCTTCCTCCGCCCGGATCTTCTCGGGGTCTGCTCTCGCCTGCCCGCTCTCAGTGATAGAACCCAGGAGGCTGACCGAAGGGACGTGGAACTCACATTTCTCCGCCCTCACAAGTAACTTGTTCTCCCGCAGTCTCTGGAGGACCAGACGGACGTGGTGAATGTGTTCCTGGGGGCTGATAGAAAATGGTAAGATATAATTAATATATTAAGTATTATTGGAGTATTGGAGTATAAAAATATTATGGAGTATAAAACTTGTATCGTTTGCTGTGTAACTAGTCAGTCTGCTATGCATGTACCCAATTTAGTAGAATGAAGTCTTAGGAACGTAGAAGACAATAGTATGTTAATGAGAGGTAGCTAAAGAAATGTTATCTGCAATGCATGTACCCAAGATGAAATGCTAGGAATATAGAAGACAATGGTGTGTTAATATATGTTAATGAAAGGTAGCTAAGAGATGTAGTCAGCTTTGAAGTTTGCTGTTTGCTATGAATGTACCCAATTTAGTAGGAGAATGAAATCTTAAGAATGTAGAAGATGGTGTGTTGGTGAGAGACAGCTGGGAGATGTGGATTGGAACATGATTAAGTCAATGGGACGTATGTGTGAAACTGGACCAGGATTTTGCTATAACAAATGCTGTGTCCAAGGATTGGTGGGCAATCAGCGACTAGCTCACTGACTGTCTCAGCTTTGATTTGCAAATTAAAGTTTAACCCTTCTTGAAGAATCTTCTGCGTCTCCTGGTCATTTGTGAGGCACGAAAAACCACGACATAATTGGCGACCGTGGCAGGACCAGATAGAGACCCACGGAAAGGAAACGGCAGATTGGGAACGCTTCCCAATCCTCCAGGGACCCCCACAAGGCTAACAGAATTAAGGGTGCACCCAAAAAAAAGTAAGCGCTTTTGCAACAATTTGGACTAAGAATTCTGTTGGCTTTGGGGAGGTCTTGGAGTCACAGAAGTGTGGAACCACTGCCGAAGGGTCTCTCCAGTCCAAAGAATCTGGCAGAATTGGGGGTTAACAGAGGAGGCTCAGAGGATTGATCAAGAACACTGCAGTGAAGGTAAGTACAAATAAGTTAAGAAAAAAGTCCACGTGGTGTTGGTAAATCCCTGTGGGTACCGCTTCGTACGAAACGAAGGGCTGAACGGGCAGGGAAAGTAGAGTAGAAAATCCTCGTGGATACCGCCTTAAGAGATAAGGGTCTGAACGGGCGAGGTGTTTAGAGTAGAAAATCCTCGTGGATACCGCCTTAAGAGATAAGGGTCTGAACGGGCGAGGTGTTTAGAGTAGAAAATCCTCGTGGATACCGCCTTATGAGATAAGGGTCTGAACGGGCGAGGTGTTTAGAGAAAGTTCTGTGGGTACCGCTCTGAAAAGAGGTCTGCATGGGCAGAACAGAATAGGAAACAAGGACAGTCCAAAATATAGTTTAAAGTGCTGGTAGATAGACAATAGACTAGGCATAGAATTAGAGTAAGTTTAATTAAGAAAAAGTCCATGTGGTGTTATAGGAAGAAAAAGTCCACATGGTGTTAACCTGGGAAGAAAAAGTCCACGAGGTGTGTAGAATTAGAGTGAATTTAGTGTAGAAAAAGTCCACGTGGTGTTAGACTAGGCGTCAAATTAGAGTAAGTAATACTATCCAGTAAACAAACTGTGAATCTCTGAAATACCTTAAAAAGAGAGAATAACATGACAGGTAGAGGGACAGCAGTAGAGATTCTGAGCAAAAAATTCCCGTTATTTAATAATGAGATCACAAAAACTTCAGAAAAATGGGAAAAAAGAACCAATAACCTGGTCACAAAGTGGCCAAGAGAAGGAACATTTGATGTAAGTTTGTGCGAAGAAATGGAGGGACTAATTAAAAATTACAAACCAAAAGATAAATCTAAGAAAAGAGTGCAAAAAAGAGAGCGAGAAATGGAAGTGCTAAAACTCTTCAGAACGGAGGGAGAAAGGCTGAGGAGGACAGATAGAATATTGATTACAAGCGAGGAAGACACTAAGGTGCTGGAGAAACAGCCTGTTAGAGAGAGAGGAGGGTACGGTGAGAAGATGGCTTCAGCTCCGTACCCGGATAGTGACAGAAACAGAAAAGCCCCCTCCCTATAATGAGGAAGGAACCCCTAAGCAGAGCCCCCTGCTGACGGGAACAGTAAACATGCAGGGAGAAGTACAAGTTTGGGATAATGAGGAGGAAAAAAACAATACGAGAAGGAAAAAGCGACGATATGGAAGGAGATACAGGCAGAAAGGATAAAGATCGAACAGGTACAGAGAGAAATGAAAGAAGAGATTGAACAGATGAAATACTTGAGAAAGGAAAAGGAGTATGAGGAGTATCGGTTATACTATAGAAATGAACAGACTAGAAAAGAAAGTGGCTCATCAGGGCAGGAAGAGATGAGGCATTCAAGAGGAAGTGGAAAAAAGATAGGAGATGAGAGTCTTGGAGAAACACAAGAGAGAAGGGAATCAAGCACGAGTAAGGATCAAGAGGAGTCCCTGCCACAGGTGTACAGACACGGACAGACTAGAAAAGAAGGTGACTCATTGGAGGAGCAAGAGTTAAGTGGAGAGAGAGAGAGGATGTGAGAATTTGTGGGGAAGAGGTAGGAGGCAGAAGCCTAGAAGAGCAGAAGGAGGCGGTAGGGGAGCGACTTGCGGAAGTAGAGAGAGAGCCAGATACGTTACTGAGAGGGGGTTGCCAGAAGAGATGCGAAATATACTCCAGGGGCCAACCAAGTATTGAATTAAGACAGAAAGAAAGGACTCCACAGGGAGACCGAGGGAAGAAGAGCACCCCGGAGACATTTGTGTGGGTGGCAGTAAAGACATACCCTGAGACAGATGGGGAGTCAGGTGAGGAGGAGAGCCAGGGCAGGTGGGAAGAAGGAGGAAGAATGATGCCGTTGTTAGTAAAAGGATCAGGTCAAGTGCAGTATATCCCTTGGGGATCCCAGGACCTAGAAGGGCTGAAAAACACTGCCCAATCTACATGAAGGAGCAGGGAAATGGATTACAGGCTTTGAAGAAGAAACAACGGGACGATTATTGGCTATGGGAGATTTGAAGGCACTGTTGATAAGGTTGATGGGAACCTCCAAATTTAACGAACTAATGGAAATGGCTGGCATAGTAAACTCGAACGACCCAAGAACTGATGGAGACAGGTTTGACAGAGTGAGGCAGAGGGTATGACAGGCTCTCAGGAAGCTTTATCCACCCAAAGTGGCCCCAAAGCCTTAAAGGGGGATCCACTGGGAGACACTGAAAACCCAACAGCCTATGTAGAAAAGCAGTTGAAAAGGTGGAGACTGAGCAAGAGGTGGAGAATAGCTTATTTATGACCTCACTGTTCCGGCATAGCATTCTGGATGCAATGCCTGCGCAAGTAAAATCCAAACTGGAGGAAGTGGTTGGGCTATCGTCAAAGACCCCACAAGAATTTAGAGACCACATAGTCCATGCGGTTGAGAAATACCGAAAAGACAAACGAAGGTTGGCTGAGCAGCAGGAAGAGGTGCAAAGAAAGTTAATACAAATGCAGCTTGAAGAACTCAAAAAGAAGGAAAAAGAGAAAAACAAAAAGATGCTGCCAGCAACCACTGGTCCGAGTACAGCTATCGAACTGGACAAAGCACTGCTTTATGGAGGAACCGATCATACTGTAAGACAAGGGCTGGAAAACCCCATGCCAATAAACGCCTTTGGGGGAGCATTCCCACAAATGCCCTATCAGGAACAGACTATGAGAGAAATGATTCTTAAGGAGTCCATTTAGAATGTGCTGACACAGAAAGAACGTGCAAAGCAACTTGCAGGGCAACGTATAAACCAATTTGCAAAATCGGGATGAAACAATAGCTTGCTGATTAAAGAAGCGATACAGGTAACGGGAAGACATGCTTAACGGTTGAACAATAACGGTGTTAATGCGCTGAGGCTGATAAGTGGGCCAAAGGGTAGTCACATTTGTAATTTTGTAATGAGATTAAGGAAGAATGTCTGCACCTCACATGGGTGCAACTCACAAAATCGTAAACAAGTAGGGTATAAAAAAACTGTGCAAAGTGTAATTCGGCACTCAATCTAGCAGGAGCTGGTTGGGTCCGACTCTGCAGACTCGAAAAATAAAGTTTACCGTTCTGCAAATTGCTGAGACTCAGTGTGTTTCTGACAACGTGGGGGCTCATCCGGGATCCACACTCCGGCCGCGGTGGACACGAGGAAGGACATCGGAGACGGTGCACCCCACCGAGTTTGGCGGTCCCTGACTCCTTGCTCGTCGCTCCAGCGCGGCTTGAGCGAGTGATATCCGGACAGCGCAGAGCGGTAAACGGGGAGAAGGGGACAGTACCTGGTACTGGAAGTCCCCAGGACGCACCGGGTAAGTGCCTACTATTATAGTAGAAAGGTGCGGGAATAAGTAAGGATGGAGAAGACCGGGATCGCTACCCGGGGGTCCTCCTGATTAAGTAAGAGCGGAATAAGATGGGAGGGGGTGGCTCTAAAAAGAAAGAGGAAACGGAAAGACCGGGACCATACCCGGGGGTTCCTCCTGATAGCCCCCTCGGTAGAATGTTTGAGAATTGGGGATGTGGAAGACTAAAAGGGAAACAAAAGAAAAAAATGATACGGTACTGTTTAATTTGGTCGAAACAGCCGATAGAAAAACCTGCGGTCTGGTGGCCGCGGCTTGGGTCTGAGGAGGATTGGGTACGACAAGCCTTAAACATTTACGTTAATTCAAAACCAAATGTAAAACCGGAAGAAATTGCTTATGCTTTTTGTTGGGCTCCCTGGCCAGGAGTAACAACAAAGAGTTTTAAATTGGGCATTAAAGGGGAGCGGAAGTGGGACCCACTCGATCATTTACCCCCTCCTATGTCCAGCCTTCTGCGCCCCTTGCGGGAGCAGAGGGAGGACGTGAAGAAAGTGAAAAAACAGAAGTAATAGACCCGGAGAGGGATGTTAGGGAAAAAGCAAAAGCAAGGATCGAAACAAGGAGTGTGACAGGAGCAGATAAGAAAAAGAAAGACGAATTAAAAAAGGAAGAGGTACAGCTGTGTCCCCTTCGAGAGGTTCCAATGGGAGGAGAACGGGGAGGAACAGGATTTGTAAACGTCCCTCTGACAAGTACCGAAGTACGAGGATTTAAGAAAGATATGAAAACTTTATTAGAAGATCCAATGGGACTGGCAGAACAGTTGGATCAATTCTTAGGACCTAATGTTTACACTTGGGAAGAAATGCATGCGATTATGGGAACGCTATTTTCTGCACAAGAGAGGCAAATGATACGACAAGCTGCAATATCAATTTGGGGAAGGGAACAGCCGAATGAGTTACCGGGGGACCAGAAATTTCCAGTAAACGACCCACAGTGGGACAAACAAGCAGAAGAGAGAAGACGGCAATATCCCATTGCCATGGAAGGGAGGAGGGGATTACAACCTGTAATTGAGACATTAGTATCAGATGGACTCCTGGAAGAATGTATGTCACCCTTTAATACCCCCATCCTACCGGTCCGAAAGCCCGACGGCACGTATCGAATGGTTCAAGATCTGAGAGGCTTAAATGCGGTAGTCCAAACACGATACCCGGTAGTGCCTAACCCCTATACATTAATGAGCAAATTACCTCCTGAACATGAATGGTTCAGTGTGATAGATCTAAAAGATGCCTTTTGGAGTTGCCCGTTGGAGGAAGGTAGCCGAGATATGTTCGCATTTGAATGGGAAAATCCCTTCACTGGGCGGAAGAAGCAACTCCGGTGGACCGTCTTGCCCCAAGGGTTCACGGAGTCCCCAAACCTATTCGAACAGGTACTGGAGCAAGTATTGGCTGGATTCCATTGTACCAAAAAGAACCAACTATTACAGTATGTCGATGACCTACTACTATCGGGACCAGCAGAGGAGGTAGTGCGAGACGATACTATAAGACTCCTGAATTACCTAGGAGAAAAAGGATTGCGGGTGTCCAAGAAGAAACTGCAATTTGTCGAGAAGGAAATAACATATCTCGGACACAGAGTCAGTAAAGGGCACCGCCAAATAACCCCAGAAAGAATAGCGGGAATAACTAAAATACCGCTTCCCAGGACAAAGAAGGAAATAAGACAATTTCTGGGCTTAGTGGGCTATTGCCGGATTTGGATAGAGAATTATACCTCCCTGGTGAAGTTTATGTACGACAAATTGGCAAAGGAAGACCGGGGAATAATCAGCTGGACCGAAGAAGAAGAACAGAAGTTCAGGAAAATAAAAGGGCAACTAATTCGGGCCCCGGTATTAACACTGCCAGCACTGGAAAAGCCCTTTCAGCTGTATGCAACAAACAATGAAGGAACTGCGTTGGGAGTACTAACCCAAGAAAAAGGAGGAAAGCGGCAACCTGTGGCCTTTTTATCAAAAATGTTAGACCCGGTATCCCGGGGATGGCCGACGTGCATACAAGCCGTAGCGGCAGCAGCCGTACTAGTAGAAGAAGCACGGAAATTAACCTTTGGGGGAAGAATGACGGTGTATACCCCGCACTCCGTTAGCACCCTCTTAGCCCAAAAAGCTCAGCGGTGGTTGACGGACTCTCGCATACTGAAATACAAAACCATTCTGATGGTCGGGGATGATTTAAGCTTTGAAAAGAACAATAGTTGTAACCCGGCACAGTTCTTATACGGGGAATCAACAGGGGAGCCCGACAAACATCAGAAGGCGAGTGGAAGACCCCCGACGGACGGCAAGTACTGAATAAGGAAGTAACTCGTCATATACTGCAACAACTACACCAACAAAGCCATTGGGGAGTGCAAGCTATGTGCGACACTATCCTAAGGGACTATGTTTGTAAAGGGATATTCACACTAGCTCAACAGGAGGTGTGGGGCTGTTACACCTGCCAAAAGGTAAACAAGAAAATGATGCGTGCCACCCATAAGGGGGGACAAACACTAGCCGACCGACCGTTCCATCGGATCCAAATAGACTTTACGGAACTACCACAAGTTCAGAGATGGAAGTACCTGTTAGTAATTGTGGATCACTTCACTCGGTGGGTGGAAGCATTCCCAACCACTAAAGCGGACGCCCCTACAGTGGCACGGATCCTATTAGAAAATATAGTCCCGAGATATGGAATAATGGGGTCTATTGATTCAGATAGGGGAACACACTTTGCCTCAAAAACACACCAGCTAATCTGTGACGCCTTGGGAATCCAGTGGAAGCTGCACACCCCCTGGCACCCTCAGAGCTCAGGAAGAGTTGAGAGGATGAACAGTACTTTGAAGACGCAATTGACAAAACTAATGATGGAAACCAAGCTACCCTGGACCAAGTGTCTACCCCTGGCCCTACTAAGAATCTGCACGGCTCCTCGAAAAGATATAGGAGTATCCCCTTATGAAATGTTGTTTGGCCTTCCATATTGGAACAAGGTGGAGGGCTATCCTTCCCTGCAAGGGGGAGATGTCTTTGTAAGGGACTATTTACAGGCACTGTCTCGTTCTTTTGCAGAATTGCGCAGGAAGGGGTTACTCGCACAAACCCCACCTCTGGACTTCGCACTCCACCGAACTCAGCCCGGTGACTGGGTCCTGATTAAGACTTGGAAGCCAGAGAAGTTACAGCCGCAGTGGGAAGGCCCATTCCAGGTGCTACTGACCACCGAAGCCGCAGTAAGGACAAAAGAAAAAGGGTGGACCCACGCCGCGAGAATCAAGGGACCCGTAAAGCCCGAAGAAGGTGCAGAATGGACTTGCGTCCAGGGAGAAGACCCGATGGTGCTAAAGCTCAAAAGACGGACAGAATGAACTTTGGGACTGTAATGTATATACTGCTATTGTTGAGAAGCGCTGAAGGGGGATTGATGGTCCTCCTTCTGCTACCATGTCTGATCCCCTGCTTGCGGGAGCTAGTAGCTAGGGTGGCAAGACAAGTCATGCAACCAGGGGCCCCAGCTGATCCTGTTCAGGTACTCCTACAAAGGGAAATAGAGCTAGAGGAAGAAGCCTATGTAAACCCGTGGCAAAAGCCCAACTGATAGCACATTCTAAAAAGAAAAAGGGTGGATTGAGAGAAATGATTCTTAAGGAGTCCATTTAGAATGTGCTGACACAGAAAGAATGTGCAAAGCAACTTGCAGGGCAACGTATAAACCAATTTGCAAAATCAGGATGAAACAATAGCTTGCTGATTAAAGAAGCGATACAGGTAACGGGAAGACATGCTTAACGGTTGAACAATAACGGTGTTAATGCGCTGAGGCTGATAGGTGGGCCAAAGGGTAGTCACATTTGTAATTTTGTAATGAGATTAAGGAAGAATGTCTGCACCTCACATGGGTGCAACTCACAAAGTCGTAAACAAGTAGGGTATAAAAAACTGTGCAAAGTGTAATTCGGCACTCAATCTAGCAGGAGCTGGTTGGGTCCGACTCTGCAGACTCGAAAAATAAAGTTTACCGTTCTGCAAATTGCTGAGACTCAGTGTGTTTCTGACAGACTAAATTCAAACAGCCCAGACAGGACTGGAAGTTCCAAGGAGGGGACAGAGAAGCTATGGGCAAAGGGGACCAGTGAGGAAACAGGGGAAAAGAGAAGTAGAGAGATTGTGCTGGGAATGTAATCAGCCAGGTCACATGAAAAGAGATTGTCCGTTTACACTATGGCATGTCAGGAAAGTTTATTAAGACGGTAGGGTTCTCGGGGAAAACACAGTTGACACAGTGCACGGCTCCAGTGCGGTTGAGAATGGGGAATAAAGAAATTGTTTTGCCAGTGCTAGTAGTTAAAGGAACTCCAATTAATTTGTTAGGCAGAGATGCCTTATTGAAACTGGAATTAAAATTAGAATGCACCAGAAATGGGCTGAGTGTGGAAAGAGCAGGGGCTCAATTGATAGTGCGAGAAGACAAGAAGGCTAATGTCTTTTGGATAGGAGACATCGCAGATCAGATTCAGGAAACCTGGGAAAAATGGAAAAGGGGCGTGCAGGCTATATTACCCAGGGCGGTAATGCCCAAATCTGAGCTACATTGTACAGTGATTCTTGATGAGACTCAACAGGGAGTTAGAGGAGAGATGGCACCTGGAGGCATGTACCCAACAGCACCTGGAAGGGGAGGCTGTGATAATTGGAAAGCAAGGGGCAGCTTTACAAGTTAAGTGGAACATCTTTTTAGAAAAATGGTACAGGAAACCGGAGGCTGCGCCCCACGTAACATTGGTAAACAAGGGATATCATTCTAAAGACTTAGGACCCTTAGTTAAGAGTGCTGAAACCGTAACAGTGTGGAGGAAAATCACGCCAGAGGTGTGGATATCAGAAGACAACAATTGCATTAAAATAATGGTAAGTGTAGATATGGTAGGGACAGTGAGAGAGGTCGAAATAACTCCCCAACCACACATGCCCTTGCTAGGAAAGGAAAGAGGCCAGCAGAAAGATAGAAGGTTAGATGAGTTGCCATTTATTCTGTGGTCACAGCATGACACGGACGTAGGGAAAATAAAAGCAGCTAGTCCGGTGGAAATAAGGCTGAAAAGGGAGGCAATTCCACCCAGGAGACCACAATACCCTCTAAGACCAGAAGCAGAAGAGGGAATAGCATCGACAGTGCAGGGGTTGCTTGAAATAGGAGTGCTTAAAAGAACCAACAGTCCATGCAATACCCCGTTGCTGCCAGTTTTAAAAGCAGATAAATCTAAGTGGAGATTGGTGCATGATTTGCGAGCGGTAAATGAACGGTAAAAGGACTGGCCAGCAGTAGTCCCCAACCCACACACGCTTTTGACTAATGTTCCACCAGAAGCAAGTTACTTTTCAGTGATTGATTTGTGTTCGGCTTTCTTCAGCATTCCTCTAGCTGACCAGTGTCAGTATCTGTTTGCATTTACTTACAGAGGTGCTCAGTATACCTATACCAGAATGCTGCAAGGATTTAAACATCACCACACGTTTTTAATCAGGTGTTGAAGGCAGACCTAGAGGGCATACCATTGGAAAGTACATTGTTACAGTATGTGGATGACCTGTTGATTTGCTCCCACAGCAAGGAACAGTGTGAGCAGGACACTATAACTCTGTTAGAGAAGCTGGTGCACGGAGGACATAAAGTATCCAAAAAGAAACTGCAATTTTGCACGCAACAAGTGGAATACTTAGGCAGGTAATATCCAAGGGAGTGAAGGTGCTAGCACCAGATCAGATACATGCTGGTAGTAATTGATCGATTTAGCAGATGGGTGGAGGCGGTACCTTCAAAAGATCAAGGGGCAAAGACAGTGGTAAAATTTCTGACAGATTAAGTGATCCCAAGGTTTGGAATACCTACAGGAGTTAGCTCAGACAATGGTTCAGCATTTATCCAGAAAGTGGTCAAACTGGTACTACAGGTGCTGAGGATAAAGCAAAGATTTGGATGTGTATACCACCCTCAGTCTCAGGGCATGGTGGAGAGAATTAATGGAACCCTAACAGTCAAACTAAACAAAATTTGTGCAGACAATAAACTTAATTGGGTCGATGCTTTACCGTTAGCATTGATGAGTTACCGCATGCAAACTAATTGAATAACATGCCTGACACCGCATGAGATGCTCACTGGGAGGCCCATGCCAGTGCCCCAGTGGAGAGGGCCGTATAAGGGACCTAGTTTGGAATAATTGGAAATACAATTGAAATAATACATGCAGCAGCTAACTATGATACATAGGTCTATTTAAGCCCAGGAAAAACAGAAAGAGCCGGAGACCATACAAGGGGAAGGACCGATCAAACCAGGAGACCAGGTTTACATGCAAGTTTTTCGGAGAAAGTGGAACGAGCCGAGAAGGGAAGGAGCCTTTACGGTGACCAAGGCATCACCCACCGCAGTTCAGGTAGAAGGACGCTCCACCTGGTACCATCTGAACCATTGCACGAGGGCAGTCCCGCAAGGGCAATCAGGTGAGGAGTCCGAGTGCGTGCTGCAACCAAACAATTTCCGATGCTCGTGGCAATTACTGAAGCAAGCTTAGTGGAGAAAGAAACACCGAAAATGTATCGTTACAGCCCACAACACCTGCAGGATGAACAAGAGCAAAACGACAGTGTGGGAGTAGATTGTAAGGGCTTATGAGTCTTTTTCCCTGTCTCAGGTACAGAGGGACAGGTTTTTGGCTCAGCGGCCCAGGGTAACAGGGAGAGAATACTTTGAGGTCTTGGCACAGAAAATTATAGTTTAACCCAAGATTTGGGAATAAATGCTCGAGTTTATTGGGGCTTTTGTGCGCGGACTCTTAGTCTTTTCTCAAAGGGGGAATATATTAAAGTATTGGAGTATAAAATATTATGGAGTATCAAACTTGTATCGTTTGCTGTGTAACTAGTCAGTTTGCTATGCATGTACCCAATTTAGTAGAATGAAGTCTTAGGAATGTAGAAGACAATAGTATGTTAATGAGAGGTAGCTAAAGAAAAGTTATCTGCAATGCATGTACCTAAGATGAAATGCTAGGAATATAGAAGACAATGGTGTGTTAATATATGTTAATGAAAGGTAGCTAAGAGATGTAGTCAGCTTTGAAGTTTGCTGTTTGCTATGAATGTACCCAATTTAGTAGGAGAATGAAATCTTAAGAATGTAGAAGATGGTGTGTTGGTGAGAGACAGCTGGGAGATGTGGATTGGAACATGATTAAATCAATGGGACGTATGTGTGAAACTGGACCAGGATTTTGCTATAACAAATGCCGTGTCCAAGGATTGGTGGGCAATCAGCGACTAGCTCACTGACTGTCTCAGCTTTGATTTGCAAATTAAAGTTTAACCCTTCTTGAAGAATCTTCTGCGTCTCCTGGTCATTAGTGAGGCACGAAAAACCACGACAGTA
The DNA here is from genome assembly GCF_030144855.1 of Hypanus sabinus. Classification (NCBI taxonomy): domain Eukaryota; kingdom Metazoa; phylum Chordata; class Chondrichthyes; order Myliobatiformes; family Dasyatidae; genus Hypanus; species Hypanus sabinus. The sequence goes on from NC_082736.1 coordinate 5,073,286, forward strand.
TCAATATTAAATATTAAGATGAACACGAAGCAATTAATAAAGCACATCATTGATTAGGGCTTGAAAAACAGCGGGAGCATTGGTGAGGTCAAACGGCATGACCAAGTATTCGAAGGGGCCCGTCTTCCACTCATCTTCCTCCCTCATAGATGGTAGGCGCTGTGAAGGTCCAACTTCAAGCAGATGGTGGCTCCGTGGAGTGGTTCAAATGTTGAGTTAATGAGGGGTAGTGGGTACTGATTTTTAACTGCTATATTGCTTAGGCCATGGTAATTAATACAGGGACGAAGCGACCCATCCTTCTTCTCTACAAAGAAGAAACCGGCGCCCACCGGGAAGGATGAAGGTCTAATAATGCCCGCAGCGAGGGACTCACTAATGTATTTCTCCAAAGCCTTTCTCTCCGGTCGGAATAAGATATAAAAGCGACAGGTGGGTAACGAGCCCCGGGCAGAAGGTCAAACGGGCGGTGCGGAGGCAGGGAAAGAGCCCATTGTTTTCTGAATACCTGTCCCAGGTCATGGTATTCTGCGGGGATTCCGGACAAGTCAAGGGGTTCCAAGACAGGTGAGATCGCGGTAGCCCCGCTATGGGATGGAGCCGACCGCAGACAGGTGGCGTGGCAAAACGGGCTCCAGCCGGCTATCCTCCCGGTAGACCAGTCGATGTGGGGGTTACGGTAGTTCAGCCAGGGATATCCTAGAACTACAGGGGCCTGAGGAGAATGGATGAGATTAAATTGTACCTCTCAATGGTTTTCGGACAGAAGCAAGGTCATGGGTGGGGTACAGTGGGTAACCCGAGCCAGCAGTTTTCCACCCAGCGCTCTGGACTCCAGAGGGGTTTTTAATGGCTCCCGAGGTATTCCGGCCCAGGAGGCTACGTCCTCATTCGGCAGATTTCCCTCGGCACCAGAATCCACCAAGGCGGATAGGGAAAGGGACTGTTGTTCACGGTAGCCTGAATCTGCATCCGGGTCTGGGGGATTGTAGGGGGTGTCGTCCGGCACACCAGGATCCCCCTTTCTACGGCTGAGCCCTCCCTTTCGGCCGCAGAGATGTCCCGGCTGGCCACAATAGTAACAACCCCCAGTTCTCCAACTCCGAAGTCGTTGGGCAGGACGGTTCCGTCCCGGCTGCATCGGTTTCTCCCCCAGGGTGGTGGGGACGGTCGGAGCAGGAGCCGGGGAAGGGAGGCTGGCCGAAGATGGTAAGGTGGCCCATGGGATGGCCCGAGGAGCGGGGCGACTGGTCTTTTCTCTCAGACGTCCTTGAAGTCGATTGTCTAGCCTGGTGGCGAGAGAGATCAGAGAGTCCAAGCTGTCCGTGTCATCCCACGCTGCCAATTTATCTTTTATCTTATCTGAGAGGCCCGTCGAAACACTTCCGTAGTGCCGCGTCGTTCCACTCAAAGTCGGCTGCTAATGTTGTCACACGGGGACGAACCCAAGTGCAAGACGCAGACACTGAAGTACTGGGAAATAGACTGGACTACATTTAGGAACGGAACTGGATACAGATGAGGAGCTGGGACAAAAACACAGACTTGGGCTGGGACTTTGGCTAGGAAAGCGGGACCAGGACATGGAACTGGGAACTAGAAGCCTGGGCTTGGACTCCGAACCAGAGACTGGACAAGGACCCAGAACTTAGGTCTTGACTTGGGCTTGGACACCCAGAACTAGGCAAGGACATGATGAGGCCCGGGTTCTTCGAGGCCTGGCTCAGTCAGATCCTTGAGTACGGAGGCAGGACTCCTTCTTAGGGCCCAGGGCTGGGCCCCTTCCTTGGACGTCGGGCCTGGATGTTTACCAGGATGTAGTGCCATCACCACCATCGCCAGCAGCCCATTCCATGCACTCACCACTCTCTGCTAAAAAACGTACCCCTTGACATCTCCTCTGTACCTGCTTCCAAGCACCTCAAAACTGTGCCCTCTCGTGCTATCCATTTCAACCCTGGGAAAAACCCTCTGACTACCCACACGATCAATGCCTCTCGTCATCTTCTACACCTCTATCAGGTCACCTCTCATCCTCCGTCGCTCCGAGGGGAAAAGGCCGAGTTCACTCAACCTATTCTCATAAGGCATGCTCTCCAATCCAGGCAACATCCTTGTAAATCTCCTCTGCACTCTCTCTATAGTATCCACATCCTTCCTGTAGTGTGGCGACCAGAACTGAGCACAGTACTCCAAGTGGGGTCTGACCAGGATCCGAGATAGCTGCAACATTACCTCTCGGCTCCTAAACTCAATCCCACGATTGATGAAGGCCAATGCACCGTATGTTTTCTTAACCATGGAGTCGACCTGCGCAGCAGCTTTGAGTGTCCACCGACTCGGCCACAAATGTTGGCGGATTCTTGCAGCAGTCTGTTTGTTCGATTCAGATCCCAGTATCCACAGTCCCGGTGTTTCAATTCCAGTTCTGAAATGCGGAATACCGGGACTGGGCAAGTGACACTGGAAACCGGCGACAGAAACAATCACCACATTGAAATTAAACATCAACTCCCACCAACGGCAGCTGACCCTGCGGCTCACCGGGAATTCCAAAGGCTGAGATTAAAGGGTAGTAAACTTCTCCTGTCCCGCAGCTGAGAATCTGCGAATCCTGTTGCTTCTCAATGCACAGCTCCGGCAGACACTCTGAGCTGACGTCCATGGTTATTCAGCGGATCGGTCTCCAGAGAAACGGAAACATTAATTCAACACCATTGTCTCTGATGTAGATATTGGGCCGGCTGAACACAACTACATCAGCATTCTAGGACCTTACCTTGGAAGTGTCTCGGGTGAAACCAAAGCCAGTAGGTTTGTCACGGAGCAGCTGCACTTATAGGTTACATATTTTTTGTTGAGCAATTTGTCATCGATAAAGGAAGCCGAGCAACATCGTTCGACCCCGACCTTGTGTCCTTGGAAGTTCACATTTTAACCTGTTCAGTATCTACCTGGCCGCTCTCTCCATCTCCAAGGTTTAAAGTTCAAAGTCAATTTCCTATCCAATCACATCTACTGTTTCTTATCATATGAAACCCCGTCTTGTGGGCTTACTCGATAAATCCATGGATGAATAACCTTAATAGAATCAATGAAAGACGGCACCAATATGGTCATTCAAATTCTGTACAAATGAGACAATCAGATCATCAGAGAGAGCAGCAGGATTAGGCTATTTGGCCCATCGAATCTGCTCTGCCATTTCATCATGGCCGATTCAATTTTCCTCTCAGCTCCAGTCTTCTACTTTTTCCTCGTGATCTTTGATGGCCAATGAAGAATCTATCAACCTCTGCCTTAAATATACATACAGACTTGGCCTCCACAGCTGCCTGTGGCAAAGAGCCCCACAATTTCACAAATCTGTGAAATTCCTCCTCAACATCGTTCTAAATGGTGGCCCTTCATTCCAAATGGTCTTAGACTCCCCCACTATAGGAAACATCCTGTTCACATCCACTCTATCTGTGTCCTCTGGTCTTAGACTCCCCACTATAGGAAACATCCTCTCCACATCCACTCTATCTGTGTCCTCTGGTCCCAGACTCCCCACTATAGGAAACATCCTCTCCACATCCACTCTATCTGCATCCTCTGGTCCCAGACTCCCCACTATAGGAAACATCCTCTCCACATCCACTCTATCTGTGTCCTCTGGTCCCAGACTCCCCACTATAGGAAACATCCTCTCCACATCCACACTATCTGTGTCCTCTGGTCCCAGACTCCCCACTATAGGAAACATCCTCTCCACATCCACACTATCTGTGTCCTCTGGTCCCAGACTCCCCCACTATAGGAAACATCCTCTCCACATCCACTCTATCTGCATCCTCTGGTCCCAGACTCCCCCACTATAGGTAACATCCTCTCCACATCCACTCTATCTGTGTCCGCTGGTCCTAGACTCCCCCACTATAGGAAACATCCTCTCCACATCCACTCTATCTGTGTCCGCTGGTCCTAGACTCCCCCATTATAGGAAACATCCTCTCCACATCCACTCTATCTGTGTCCGCTGGTCCTAGACTCCCCCACTATAGGAAACATCCTCTCCACATCCACTCTGTCAAGACCCTTTACCATTCAACAGTTCATCTGCAAATACAGGGATTTGAGGTTGTCTGCGGATCTGCGGGGACAGGTTGCGTCTCACGGACTTGATGGTGTGAGGGGATGAAAATGACTGGCGAGGGTGGGATAGCAGAAAGTTTTGGTATGCATTTTAATTACGTTTTCCACAGGCTTTTCGGAAGATGAACTACACGTGGGATATATGGGAGCCCTTTCCTACCCATTGGCTTTAGCTAAAACATTATAACTATCCTCCTTCCACTTTTTTTAAATTCTGGTATCTTCATTCCCCAAGTTACAGAAACTAAAACGAGGAAAAGTTCAACAAAATTTACTTAGCTGAAAGGGCGCCCAGAGCATACCTTCCCCATGGTCATGATCACTGCTTGCCTTAAACCACCTCCCACACCTGCTCTGTCTCTTCCCTGAATATTTGAAAGTGACACTAAGCAGCTATCCAATGGGAGAAGCGGCTGCAGTTTCTAAACTAGCCAATATCAATGGAAGTGACTTTCGACAATCAAAATAAGCCATGCTCCCCACAGGACACATCACCCCTCTAAAGTGCTAACGTGATGATCCCGCCTTCAGTCTAGTATGACTCTCGAGAACTCACTAAGTTATATATCAACCACAAGAGTTCAATACCAAATACTGTAAACCCAATAATCACCTCCCGGTACACTACAGAGGTCCACTAGCCTCCCTGTGCCCCAAAAGGCCACTAGCTCTCCCTGGAGAGTAACAGCCGTGAGTTGGTCCCCCACTCAATCTTACACACTGACTCAAACTGTAAGTTACCCGTAAGGAACCCTGCATGAGGACTGTTAAGTCCCTCAGAGGCTCAGATTTTAAAAAAAATTCTCTCCACTTATAATTATTCCCTTTACACTTCCCTACACTATTTTCTGTTTGCCACTTCTTTGCCCATTCTCCCCGTCTGTCCAAGTCTTTCTCCAGATACCCTGCTTCCTCAACACTAGCTGCCTGTCTCACTATTGTTGTATCTTTCGCAAACTCGGGCATACACAGGAATTTAGAAGGATGAGCGGGGATCTGATTGAAACATATAAGATTATTAAGAGATTGGACACACTGGAGGCAGGAAGCATGTTCCCGCTGATGAGTGAGTCCAGAACTAGACACCACAGTTTGAGAATAAGGGGTAGGCCATTTAGAACAGAGATGCGGAAAAATTTTTTCACCCAGAGAGTGGTGGATATGTGGAATGCTCTGCCCCAGAAGGCAGTGGCGGCCAAGCCTCTGGATGCATTCAAGAGAAAGTGAGATAGAGCTCTTATAGATAGTGGGGTCAAGGGATACGGGGAGAGGGCAGGAACGGGGTACTGATTGTGTATGATCAGCCATGATCACAGTGAATGGTGGTGCTGGCTAGAAGGGCCGAATGGCCTACTCCTGCACCGACTGTCTATTGTGTATAACACTATCAGCCAAATAACTGACATAACGTGAAAATACCGACTGCTCTGAAAAACCACCAACCGGCAGCAGTCAATGAGAATAAGCCCCCTTTATTCCCTGTCTTTACTTCCTGCCAGCCAGATAGTCTTCTATCCACAATAGTATCTTTCCTGCAATATCAAGGGCTCTTATCACGTGTGGCAACTTGTCAAAGGCCTTCAGAAAATCCAGGGAAGGAAAATCTGCTAACTCTGCTTTATCTATCCTACCTGTTACTTCCTGAAAGAATTCTAACAAATTTGTCAGGGAATTTGCCCTTAAGGAAACCATGCTGACTTTGTCTTCCAAGTACCCTGAAACCTTGTTGTTAACAATCGACTCCAACGTCTTCCAAACACTGAAGCCAGGCTAAGTGGCCTATAACTTCCTTTATTTTACCTCCCTCCCTCCCTCCCTCCTTAAAGAATGGAGTTACATTTGCAATTTTCCATTCGTCCAGAACCGTACCGCTAGTTTCTTCCACAGTGACGACTGACACAAAACTCTTCTGCCATTTTCCCTCCCCCATTGTTACAGCTTTATTTCTTTGTCTCCATGACCAGAGTCTCATTTTCCAGTGGGGCTCTTCTCTTTTACTCTTTATATATCTGAAAAATACTTCTGATATCCTCTTTGATATTATTGGCAAGCTTCCCTTCGCATTTCATCTTTTGTCTCCATATGACTTTTTGGTTGCTTTTTGCTGGTTTTTGAAAGCTTCTCAATCATCAGCTTCCTAAAATTTCTGCCATAATATTATGCCCTCTCTTTTGCTTTTATGCTCTCTCTGACTTTACTTATCAGCCGTAGTTGTCACATTCTCCCTTTGGAATACATCGTTGGGATGTATCTATCCTGCACCTTTGAGTTGCTCCCAGAAACTCTGGCCATTGCTAATCTGTCGTCATCCCTCTTAGCGCCCTTTCAGTCAACTTCTCATACCTCTCTCATGTGTTTGTTTGTGTGTGTGTGTGTGTGTCATAAGTAGACGGGAGGCTGGACCCAAGTGCAGGACGCAGGCACTGAAGTACTAGGGCCAGGACGGGAACAACTAAACGAGAGACAAGATGTGGAGACCGTGGTGTGCGTGAGGGACATGACGTTCAAGGTGATGCTGGGGTTCCGAAAGATACTTCGAGTTCAGGCAAGGCAGGAGGATCCCGGAGTTCAGGCAGGGCTTAGGAGTTCACTGCGTGGGCCGCATAACTCCTGGGCAGGGCCCGGACCTCCCAGGCAGGAACACGGGGGCCTGAACAAGTCACGGGGCACCTGGGTAGGTTGCGGGGCACAACCCATCGACAACGAGGGATGGAAAGGGGCAGAGTTCCCTGCCGGGCAGTCTGGACAGGCTTGCCCGACGGAGGCAAGGGATAGGAAGTGAACGAGGTCCAGGGTGACTGCCAGACTTACTCAAAGAACTCGTCTTTAACAAGGTGAACTCCAAGCCAGAGCAACCCCCCAACTCCACTGTCCCAGAGCCCCCTATATACACCGCCAGCCGATGGGCATCAGGTGCACCTCCTTGAGCCCCAACAAGTCACGATGATCCGCAGGTGGGACAAATTGGGCTCAAGGGCGAAAGGAGGGACGGCTACAAGACCCGGAGTCTGGATTACGCGGACTTGATCAAGACCCGGAATGCGGGCTCAGGACCGGTCCATAACAGTACCCCCCTCCCCTGTCAAAGGGAGCCTCCAGGCGACCGAGGAGGGTCTCTAGAGCTAGAAAAGATACGGGTGGGTAAGGGGGGGGGAGGAATGTTCAGACAATAGGGGACCCCAGGGTGACGGGACATGACTACAGTGCCTGCGTTGCTGGGTCCATGCTTGGGTGGGTGGGGGGGGGGGGGGTCGTTCTGTCATAAAGGGGATAGGTGGCTGGATCCAAGTGCAGGACGCAGGCACTGAAGTGCTAGGGGTAGGACGGGAACAACTAAACGAGAGACAAGATGTGGAGACCTGGGTGTGCGTGACGTTCAAGGTGATGCTGGGATTCCGAAGGAGTCTTAGAGTTCAGGCAGGCAGGAGGATCTTGGAGTTCGGGCAAGGCAGGATATCACCTGGGCATGGCCCGAACCTGCAGGCAGGAACACGGGGGGCCTGAACAGGTCGCTGGGCACAACCCAACAGCAGCAAGGGATGGAAAGGGGCAGACTCCAGCCAACCTTGCCCGACAGAGGCAAGGGATAGGAAGGGAACTAGGTCCAAGGTGACTGCCAGACTTACTCCAAGAACTCGTCTTGAACGAGGGGAACTCCAAGCCAGGGCAACACCCCATCTCCACTCAGTCCCAGAGCCCCCTATATACACCGCCAGCTGATGGGCATCAGATGAACCTCCTTGAGCCCCAACAAGTCAGCAAGTCATGATGATTCACAGGTCTGACTAATTGGGCTCAAGGGCCAAAGGAGAGACGGCTACAAGACCCAGAATACGGGCTCCGGACTGGATCATATCATAACTCTGTGTGTGTGTGTGTGTGTGTGTGTGTGTGTGTGTGTGTGTGTGTGTGTGTGTGTGTGTGTGTGTGTGTGTGTGTGTGTGTGTGTGTGTGTGTGTGTATGTGTGTGTGTGTGTGTGTGTGTGTGTGTGTGTGTGTGTGTGTGTGAATTCCTAGCTGAGGAGTCGGGGCGCCGTCATGACAGGCTCGTTGTACCGATCTTTTTGGTGGTCGCTCATCGTACGGCGTGTCTTGAGCATCTGAAACCTGGCGGAGCCCATCCCTCTCCGGTTTTTGGAGCCTTTGCTCCAAAGTCCAGCACTGATGCCACTATGCCACCTCTCTCATACCTCCAGCGTAATACTGATACATCTGATTTTATCCTCTCCCTCTCAAAATACACAGTGAATTCTGTCACATTATGATCATTCCCTCCTAAAGGTTTCTTTACCCAAAATTCCCTGATAAAATCTGGTTCTTTTCCTCGCACCCGGTCCAGATTTGTGTTTTCCCAAGTGGGCTCAACTGCAACCTGCTCTGAAAATCCATCTCGTAGATAGATAGATACTTGATTCATCCCCAAGGGGAAATTCAACATTTTTCCAATGTCCCATACACTTATTACAGCAAAACTAATTACATACAGTATTTAAAATATGATATGCATCTAAAATCACCCACCCAAAAAGCACTAATAAATAGCTTTTAAAAAGTTCTTAAATAGTTTACTAAAGTGCATTGAGTGGTAACTTAAGCTCAGTCCTAACCCCGGCACTTTAACATGTCTTGCCCCGGGTGGTTGAATTGTAGAGCCGAATGGCGTTGGGGAGTAATGATCTCTTTATCCTGTCTGAGGAGCATTGCATTGACAGCAACCTGCCGCTGAAGCGGCTTCTCTGTCTCTGGATGGTGCTGTGCAGAGGACGTTCAGGGTTTTCCATGATTGACCGTAGCCTACTCAGCGCCCTCCGCTCTGCCACCGATGTCATACTCTCCAGTTCTGTGCCCACGACAGAGCCCGCCTTCCTTACCAGCTTATTAAGACGTGAGGCGTCCCTCTTCTTAATAAGCATTCTACAAATACCCTGTCTTGGGATCCAGCACCAACCTGTTTTCCCAATCTACCTGCATACTGAAATCCCCAATGACTGTAGTAACATTGCCCTTATTTCCTCCCTTTGGCACTTCCTATTGAAATTTATATCCTACACCATGACTACTGATCGGGGGCCTGTATATGACTCCCATCAGGGTCCTTTTACCCCTGCGGTTTCATATCTCCATCCACAAGAATCCTACGTTTTCAGATCCATTGTCTCTTCTTTCTGGTGATTTTATTTCAATTCTTTATCAACAGAGCCACTGTCTCCTATCTTTTGATTGCCCCTACAACCCCTCATTCCCAACAGCCATCTCTGCTTCCCTCCTCCCCCACCTGCTTCCCATCTCTAGTTCATCACATCCCCCTTCTCTCTGAGCCAGTTCCTCCGCCCACCTCTACTCTGTGGGGTGCACTCTTTCCCTATTGATCCTCCCACTCAATTCCTCATCCGTGTCACCCCCTCTCCCCTTCCCTGTGATGCCCTCCTCCTCACCATATTTACAAGATAACCCTGCTCACCTTCTCACCCAAGACTGTGGGGCATTCCCTTCTCCCCATCCGTCTCTGGAATGTCTCCAGCCTACCTCTAGGTCACACCCCCTTCATTCCCTCAATCAGCACCATCCCTCTTCCTACACTCCCCACCCTTCAGTTTCTGCCTCTTCCATCCTGACTCTGGCATGCACCATGTCTCCTCCTCTGGCACTGGACAGGACCTAGAACTGACTTTGTGACAACGAGCAAGTAAGTGATGTAGGGAGAGTGTCGGAGTTCAAGTTCTAAGTATATTTATTACCAAAGTACCTACATGTCACCAAGTACAAAGTTGAGATCCATTTTCCTGCGGGCATGCTCAATAAATCCATAAAATAATAATCACCATAATAGAATCAGTGAGAAAGCGTACCAGCTGGGGTGCTCAACCAGCGTGCAAATACAAAGGGAAAAATATAATATTAATAATGTAAGCAGTAAATATCCAAAACGTGAGATGAAGTGTCCTGGAAAGTGAATCTGTCAGTTGTGGGAACAGTTCAGTGATGGGGCAAGTGAAGTTGAATGAAGTTATCCCCTCTGGTTCAGGTGCCTGATGGTTGAGGGGTAATAACTGTTCCTGAACCTGGTGGTGTGGGACCTGAGGCTCCTGTACCTCCTTCCCGATGGAATCAGTTCAGAGTTGAGGTTATCCTCACTGGTTCAGGAGCCTGATGGTTGAGGGGTAATAACTGTTCCTGAACCTGGTGGTGTGGGACCTGAGGCTCCTGTACCTCCTTCCCGATGGAATCAGTTCAGAGTTGAGGTTATCCTCACTGGTTCAGGAGCCTGATGGTTGAGGGGTAATAACTGTTCCTGAACATGGTGGTGTGGGATCTGAGGCTCCTGTACCTCCTTCCCGATGGAATCAGTTCAGAGTTGAGGTTATCCTCACTGGTTCAGGAGCCTGATGGTTGAGGGGTAATAACTGTTCCTGAACCTGGTGGTGTGGGTCCTGAGACTCCTGTACCTCCTTCCCGATGGAATCAGTTCAGTGTTGAGGTTATCCTCACTGGTTCAGGAGCCTGATGGTTGAGGGGTAATAACTGTTCCTGAACCTGGTGGTGTGGGACCTGAGGCTCCTGTACCTCCTTCCCGATGGAATCAGTTCAGAGTTGAGGTTATCCTCACAGGTTCAGGAGCCTGATGGTTGAGGGGTAATAACTGTTCCTGTACCTGGTGGTGTGGGGCCTGAGGCTCCTTCACGATGGAATCAGTTCAGAGTTGAGGTTATCCTCACTGCTTCAGGAGCCTGATGGTTGAGGGGTAATAACTGTTCCTGAACCTGGTGGTGTGGAACCTGAGGCTCCTGTACTTCCTTCCCAATGGAATCAGTTCAGAGTTGAGGTTTTCCTCACCAGTTCAGGAGCCTGATGGTTGAGGGGTAATAACTGTTCCTGAACCTGGTGGTGTGGGTTCTGAGGCTCCTGTACCTCCTTCCCGATGGAATCAGTTCAGAGTTGAGGTTATCCTCACTGGTTCAGGAGCCTGATGGCTGAGGGGTGATAACTGTTCCTGAACCTGGTGGTGTGGGACCTGAGGCTCCTGTACCTCCTTGCCGATGGAAACAGTTCAGAGTTGAGGTTATCCTCACTGGTTCAGGAGCCTGATGGTTGAGGGGTAATAACTGTCCCTGTACCTGGTGGTGTGGGACCTGAGGCTGCTGTACCTTCTTCCTGCTGGCAGCAGTCAGAAGACAGCATGACCTGGGTGGTGGAGTCCCTGATAATGGATTCTGCTTTTCAGCGACAGCACACTGTGACAATGTGCTCAGTAGTGGGGAGGGCTTTACCTGTGATGGACTGGGTCGTATCCACTACTTTTTATAGGATTTTACATTCAAGGGCATTAGTGTTTCCATACCAGGCTGTAATGAAAACTACTCTTCCCTGCAGCGACAGAAATTTGTCAAAGTTTAAATGTCATGACGAATCATCACCAGCTCCTCAGCAATCAGACACTGTCATGCTTTCATGCGCTGTCATGCGCAATAAGACACTGTCATGCTTTCATGCGCTGTCATGCGCAATCAGACACTGTCATGCTTTCATGCGCTGTCATGCGCAATCAGACACTGTCATGCTTTCATACGCTGTCATGCGCAATCAGACACTGTCATGCTTTCATGCGCTGTCATGCGCAATCAGACACTGTCATGCTTTCATGCGCTGTCATGCGCAATCAGACACTGTCATGCTTTCATACGCTGTCATGCGCAATCAGACACTGTCATGCTTTCATGCGCTGTCATGCGCAATCAGACACTGTCATGCTTTCATGCGCTGTCATGCGCAATCAGACACTGTCATGCTTTCATGCGCTCTCATCCGCAATCAGACACTGGCATGCTGTCATGCGCTGTCATGCGCAATCAGGCGCACTGTCATGCTTTCATGTGCTGTCATGCGCAATCAGACACTGTCATACTTTCATGCGCTGTCATGCGCTCTCATCCGCAATCAGACACTGGCATGCTGTCATGCGCTGTCATGTGCAATCATGCACACTGTCATGCTTTCATGTGCTGTCATGCGCAATCAGGCGCACTGTCATGCTTTCATGTGCTGTCATGCGCAATCAGGCGCACTGTCATGCTTTCATGCGCTGTCATGCGTAATCCGGTGCACTGTCATGCTTTCATGTGCTGTTATGCGCAATCAGGCGCACTGTCATGCTTTCATGTGCTGTCATGCGCAATCAGGCGCACTGTCATGCTTTCATGCGCTGTCATGCGTAATCGGGTGCACTGTCATGCTTTCATGTGCTGTCATGCGCAATCAGGCGCACTGTCATGCTTTCATGCGCTGTCATGCGTAATCGGGTGCACTGTCATGCTTTCATGCGCTGTCATGCGCAATCAGACACTGTCATGCTTTCATGCGCTGTCATGCGCAATCAGACACTGTCATGCTTTCATGTGCTGTCATGCGCAATCAGACACTGTCATGCTTTCATGTGCTGTCATGCGCAATCAGACACTGTCATGCTTTCATGCGCTGTCATGCGCAATCAGGCACACTGTAATGCTTTCATGCGCTGTCATGCGCAATCAGGCGCACTGTCATGCTTTCATGCGCTGTCATGCGCAATCAGGCACACTGTAATGCTTTCATGCGCTGTCATGCGCAATCAGGCGCACTGTCATGCTTTCATGCGCTGTCATGCGCAATCAGGCGCACTGTCATGCTTTCATGCGCTGTCATGCGCAATCAGGCGCACTGTCATGCTTTCATGCGCTGTCATGCGCAATCAGACACTGTCATGCTTTCATGCGCTGTCATGCGCAATCAGACACTGTCATGCTTTCATGCGCTGTCATGCGCAATCAGGCACACTGTAATGCTTTCATGCGCTGTCATGCGCAATCAGACGCACTGTAATGCTTTCATGCGCTGTCATGCGCAATCAGACACTGTCATGCTTTCAGGTGCTGTCATGCGCAATCAGACACTGTCATGCTTTCAGGCGCTGTCATGCGCAATCAGACACTGTCATGCTGTCATGCGCTGTCATGCGCAATCAGACACTGTCATGCTTTCATGCGCTGTCATGCGCAATCAGACACTGTCATGCTTTCATGCGCTGTCATGCGCAATCAGACACTGTCATGCTTTCAGGCGCTGTCATGCGCAATCAGACACTGTCATGCTTTCATGCGCTGTCATGCGCAATCAGACACTGTCATGCTTTCATGCGCTGTCATGCGCAATCAGACACTGTCATGCTTTCAGGCGCTGTCATGCGCAATCAGACACTGTCATGCTTTCATGCGCTGTCATGCGCAATCAGACACTGTCATGCTTTCATGCGCTGTCATGCACAATCAGACACTGTCATGCTTTCATGCACTGTCATGCGCAGACACTGTCATGCTTTCAGGCGCTGTCATGCGCAATCAGACACTGTCATGCTTTCATGCGTGGTCATGCGCAATCAGACACTGGCATGCTGTCATGCGCGGTCATGCGCTGTCATCCGCAGTCAGACACTGGCATGCTGTCATGCGCTGTCATGCGCAATCAGACGCACTGTCATGCTTTCATACGCTGTCATGCGCAATCAGACACTGTCATGCTTTCATGCGCTGTCATGCGCAATCAGACACTGTCATTCTTTCATGCGCTCTCATCCGCAATCAGACACTGGCATGCTGTCATGCGCTGTCATGCGCAATCAGACACTGTCATGCTTTCATGTGCTGTCATGCGCAATCAGACACTGTCATACTTTCATGCGCTGTCATGCGCTCTCATCCGCAATCAGACACTGGCATGCTTTCATGCGCTGTCATGCGCAATCAGGCGCACTGTCATGCTTTCATGTGCTGTCATGCGCAATCAGACACTGTCATACTTTCATGCGCTGTCATGCGCTCTCATCCGCAATCAGACACTGTCATGCTTTCATGTGCTGTCATGCGCAATCAGACACTGTCATGCTTTCATGTGCTGTCATGCGCAATCAGACACTGTCATGCTTTCATGCGCTGTCATGCGCAATCAGGCACACTGTAATGCTTTCATGCGCTGTCATGCGCAATCAGGCGCACTGTCATGCTTTCATGCGCGGTCATGCGCAATCGACACTGGCATGCTGTCATGCGCGGTCATGCGCTGTCATCCGCAGTCAGACACTGGCATGCTGTCATGCGCTGTCATGCGCAATCAGGCGCACTGTCATGCTTTCATGTGCTGTCATGCGCAATCAGGCGCACTGTCATGCTTTCATGCGCTGTCATGCGTAATCGGGTGCACTGTCATGCTTTCATGTGCTGTCATGCGCAATCAGGCGCACTGTCATGCTTTCATGCGCTGTCATGCGTAATCGGGTGCACTGTCATGCTTTCATGCGCTGTCATGCGCAATCAGACACTGTCATGCTTTCATGCGCTGTCATGCGCAATCAGACACTGTCATGCTTTCATGTGCTGTCATGCGCAATCAGACACTGTCATGCTTTCATGTGCTGTCATGCGCAATCAGACACTGTCATGCTTTCATGCGCTGTCATGCGCAATCAGGCACACTGTAATGCTTTCATGCGCTGTCATGCGCAATCAGGCGCACTGTCATGCTTTCATGCGCTGTCATGCGCAATCAGGCACACTGTAATGCTTTCATGCGCTGTCATGCGCAATCAGGCGCACTGTCATGCTTTCATGCGCTGTCATGCGCAATCAGGCGCACTGTCATGCTTTCATGCGCTGTCATGCGCAATCAGGCGCACTGTCATGCTTTCATGCGCTGTCATGCGCAATCAGACACTGTCATGCTTTCATGCGCTGTCATGCGCAATCAGACACTGTCATGCTTTCATGCGCTGTCATGCGCAATCAGGCACACTGTAATGCTTTCATGCGCTGTCATGCGCAATCAGACGCACTGTAATGCTTTCATGCGCTGTCATGCGCAATCAGACACTGTCATGCTTTCAGGTGCTGTCATGCGCAATCAGACACTGTCATGCTTTCAGGCGCTGTCATGCGCAATCAGACACTGTCATGCTGTCATGCGCTGTCATGCGCAATCAGACACTGTCATGCTTTCATGCGCTGTCATGCGCAATCAGACACTGTCATGCTTTCATGCGCTGTCATGCGCAATCAGACACTGTCATGCTTTCAGGCGCTGTCATGCGCAATCAGACACTGTCATGCTTTCATGCGCTGTCATGCGCAATCAGACACTGTCATGCTTTCATGCGCTGTCATGCGCAATCAGACACTGTCATGCTTTCAGGCGCTGTCATGCGCAATCAGACACTGTCATGCTTTCATGCGCTGTCATGCGCAATCAGACACTGTCATGCTTTCATGCGCTGTCATGCACAATCAGACACTGTCATGCTTTCATGCACTGTCATGCGCAGACACTGTCATGCTTTCAGGCGCTGTCATGCGCAATCAGACACTGTCATGCTTTCATGCGTGGTCATGCGCAATCAGACACTGGCATGCTGTCATGCGCGGTCATGCGCTGTCATCCGCAGTCAGACACTGGCATGCTGTCATGCGCTGTCATGCGCAATCAGACGCACTGTCATGCTTTCATACGCTGTCATGCGCAATCAGACACTGTCATGCTTTCATGCGCTGTCATGCGCAATCAGACACTGTCATTCTTTCATGCGCTCTCATCCGCAATCAGACACTGGCATGCTGTCATGCGCTGTCATGCGCAATCAGACACTGTCATGCTTTCATGTGCTGTCATGCGCAATCAGACACTGTCATACTTTCATGCGCTGTCATGCGCTCTCATCCGCAATCAGACACTGGCATGCTTTCATGCGCTGTCATGCGCAATCAGGCGCACTGTCATGCTTTCATGTGCTGTCATGCGCAATCAGACACTGTCATACTTTCATGCGCTGTCATGCGCTCTCATCCGCAATCAGACACTGTCATGCTTTCATGTGCTGTCATGCGCAATCAGACACTGTCATGCTTTCATGTGCTGTCATGCGCAATCAGACACTGTCATGCTTTCATGCGCTGTCATGCGCAATCAGGCACACTGTAATGCTTTCATGCGCTGTCATGCGCAATCAGGCGCACTGTCATGCTTTCATGCGCGGTCATGCGCAATCGACACTGGCATGCTGTCATGCGCGGTCATGCGCTGTCATCCGCAGTCAGACACTGGCATGCTGTCATGCGCTGTCATGCGCAATCAGACGGACAGTCATGCTTTCATGCGCTGTCATGCGCAATCAGACGGACAGTCATGCTTTCATGCGCTGTTATGCGCAATCAGACGGACAGTCATGCTTTCATGCGCTGTCATGCGCAATCAGACGCACTGTCATGATTTCTTCGTGCTCTGTGCTTTACCTGGATGTACAAACTGTTTTTCAAGTTCAGATGAATCACTGGCATCTGGTCGGAATAAATGGGAGTGTGTCATTTCCGAGCGAGACAGCTGAATTTTCCAGGGAGGAAATTAGAAAAGTGAGCTGCAGCAGTGCCGGGGATAACAACATAAGGAACAGGAGGAGGAATAAACTACCTGGCCTGCCGAGCCTGCACCGCCATTCAATAAGATCATGGCTGATCTGGCCATGGACTCATCTCCAGCCTTTTTCCCATATTCATTAATTTCCGTATTAATCTATCCAACCGTATCTTAAATATATTTACTGAGGTAGCCTCTACTGCTTCATTGGTCAGAGAATTCCACAGATTCACCACTCTTTGAGAAAACCTGTTCTCCTCATCTTCATCCGAAATGTACTGCCCTGAATCTTGAGGCTAAGCCCCCTAGTTCTAGTCTCACCTACCAGTGGAAACAGCAGTCCTGCCTCCATCTTATCTATCCCTTTCATAAGCTTATCTGTTTCTATGAGATCTCCTCTCATTCTTCTGAACTCCAGTGAATACAGTCCCAGGTGACTCAACCTCTCCTCATAATCTAACCCCCTCATCTCTGGAATCAACCTGGTGAACCTCCTCTGCACCGCCTCCAAAACCAATATATCCTTCCTCAAGTAAGGAGCCCAGAACTGTACGCAGTTCTCCAGGTGCGTCCTCACCAGAACCCTGTACAGTTGCAGCATGACCTCCCTGCTCTTAAACTTAATCTCCTTAGTAATGAAGCTTAGCAACACACACAAAATGCTGGAGGAACTCAGCAGGCCAGGCAGCATCTATGGAAAAAAGTACGGTTGACGTTTCAGGCCAAATCCCTTCGGCAGGACTGGAGCAAAATGCTGAGGAGTAGATTTAAAAGGTGTGGGGGGGGGGAGAGAGAAACACCAGGTGATAGGTGAAACTTGGAGGGGGAGGGATGAAGTGATGAGCTGGGAAGTTAATTGGTGAAAGAGAGAGAAGGCTATGGATGAAAGAAAAGGGGGGAGAACCAGAGGGAGGCGATGGGCGGGCAAGGAGATGAGGCGAGAGAGGGAAAAGGGGATGGGAAATGGAAAAGGAGTGGGGGTAATTGGAGGAGCATTGCGCAAGTTGGAGAATTTGATGTTCATGCTATCAGGTTGGAGGCAACCCAAACGGAATATAAGGTGTTTTTCCTCCAACCTCAGTGAGGCCTCATCATGGGAGTGGAGGAGGCCATGGATGGACAGATCGGAATGAGAATAGGAAGTGGCATTAATATGGGTGGCCTCTGGGATACCCGACTTGTTCTGACAGATGGAGTGTAGATGCTCAGCAAAGCGGTCCGCCAATCTATGTCGGGTCTCACCGACGTACAGGAGACCACACAGAGAGCATTGGACCAGTAGAGGACCCCAGCTGACTCAAGATGAAGTGTCGCCTCACCCAGAAGGACTGTTTGGGGCCCTGAATGGTGATGAGGGAGTTGGTGTAGGGGCAGGTGCAGCACTTGTTCCGCTTGCAAGGATCAGTGCCAGGAGGAAGATCAGTGCAGAGGGGAAAATAGACAAGTGGTTCGCTTAGGGAGCAATCCCAGCGGAAAACAGAAAGTGGGGGGGGGGGAGGTGAGAGAAAGACGTGCTTGGTGGTAAATCCCGGTGGAGGTAATATAAGTTATGGAGATTTATGTGCTGGACACAGAGGAGAGTGATGTTTCTCCTTCCCTTTTCCCCCGGTCCGACCTGCTCTCCTGACAGGTTTCTCCCTCTTCAGCCCTTTACCACTTCCTCCTATCACCTCTCAGCTTCTCCACTTCCTCCTATCACCTCTCAGCTTCTCCACTTCCTCCTATCACCTCTCAGCTTCTCCACTTCCTCCTATCAACTCACAGCTTCTCCACTTCCACCTATCACCTCGCAGCTTCTCCACTTCCTCCTATCACCTCACAGCTTCTCCACTTCCTCCTATCACCTCTCAGCTTCTCCACTTCCTCCTATCAACTCACAGCTTCTCCACTTCCTCCTATCACCTCTCAGCACCTCCACTTCCTCCTATCACCTCGCAGCTTCTCCACTTCCTCCTTTCACCTCTCAGCTTCTCCACTTTCTCCTATCCCCTCTCAGCTTCTCCACTTCCTCCTATCACCTCACAGCTTCTCCACTTCCTCCTATCACCTCTCAGCTTCTCCACTTCCTCCTATCACCTCCAGCTTCTCATTCCACCACCCCCTTTCCCTCACCTGGCGTTACCTATCACTTGCCTCCTCCACCTTGTTCTTCTGGTTTCTTCCCTGTCCTGATGAAGGGTCACCGTCCCAAACGTTGACTGTTCTTTCATCTCCACACATGCTGCCTGGCCTGTCGAGTTCCTCCAGGGTCTGTGTGTGTTGCTGGAGATTCCCAGCATCGATGTTGGGACGTTCATTCCAATTTTCCAGCTCCTCTTGTGTCACGATGAGGCCATCCTCAGGGTGGAGTAGCAAAACCCTCGAGGTAGCCTCCAACTTATCGGCATGAATATTGACATTCCCTTCCAGTAAAATAAATTCCCCCCCTTCCCTCTTCTTCTCTTTCCCACTCTAACCTCTTCTCCACTCTGACCTCTTCTCACCTGCCTATCACCTTCCCTGGGTCCCCTCCTGCTTCCCTTTCTCCTGTGGCCCACTCTCCTCCCCTACAGGATTCCCACCTCTCCAGCCCTTTACCTTCCCCATCCACCTGGCTTCACCCGTCACCTCTGGCTCGCCGTCCTTCCCCACTCCCCGCCTTGTCATTCTGTCATCTTCCCCCTTCTTGAGGGTCCTGCCCAGAAACACCGACTGTTATAGACGCTGCCTGACCGGTTGTGCATGTGCAGAATCTCAGGTGTTGGGAACAGACTGGGTCTTCCATGGGACGAAGTCGGTCTGAAGCCATCTTGGATATGCAAACTCGTTTCGAGTTTAGGTGGGTTGGAAAGGGAATGGTAATGGAATGATCATCTCAAGGGAGAGGGCGGCTGCTGTATTCAGGGTTAAAACATTCAAGGTGCAAAGTGCAGAGTGAAACCATTTGTAAGAGTTTAAATCTTACCTTCATAATTCCATACAACTTTGCTTGTAATCTTGCATGATCTCATGCTGATATGGAAAGCTGGACTGCATGGGATCCAGGGAAAGTTGGCTCATTGGAACTGCCATTGGCCTGATGGTCAGAGCAGAGAGAAGGTTGTTATTGAAGGGGACGTCCATAACCAGTGGTGTTCACCAGGGTCACCAGAAGCCGAGGGAAGGTTGTTATTGAATGAGACATCCATGACCAGTGGTGTTCACAAGGGACACCAGAAGCAGAGGGAAGGTTGTTATTGAATGAAACATGCATGACCAGTGGTGTTCAACCGGGACACCAGAAGCAGAGGGAAGGTTGTTATTGAATGAGATGTCCATGACGAGTGGTGTTCACCTGGGACACCAGAAGCAGAGGGAAGGTTGTTATTGAATGAAACATGCATGACCAGTGGTGTTCAACCGGGACACCAGAAGCAGAGGGAAGGTTGTTGTTGAAGGGGACGTCCATGACCAGTGGTGTTCACCAGGGTCACCAGAAGCCGAGGGAAGGTTGTTATTGAATGAGACATCCATGACCAGTGGTGTTCACAAGGGACACCAGAAGCAGAGGGAAGGTTGTTATTGAATGAGATGTCCATGACGAGTGGTGTTCACCAGGGTCACCAGAAGCAGAGGGAAGGTTGTTGTTGAATGAGACATCCATGACCAGTGGTGTTCACCAGGGACACCAGAAGCAGAGGGAAGGTTGTTGTTGAAGGGGACGTACATGACGAGTGGTGTTCACCAGGGACACCAGAAGCAGAGGGAAGGTTGTTGTTGAAGGGGACGTACATGACGAGTGGTGTTCACCAGGGACACCAGAAGCAGAGGGAAGGTTGTTGTTGAATGAGACATCCATGATCAGTGGTGTTCACCAGGGACACCAGAAGCAGAGGGAAGGTTGTTGTTGAAGGGGACGTACATGACGAGTGGTGTTCACCAGGGACACCAGAAGCAGAGGGAAGGTTGTTGTTGAAGGGGACGTACATGACGAGTGGTGTTCACCAGGGACACCAGAAGCAGAGGGAAGGTTGTTGTTGAATGAGACATCCATGACCAGTGGTGTTCAACCGGGACACCAGAAGCAGAGGGAAGGTTGTTATTGAATGAGACATCCATGATCAGTGGTGTTCACCAGGGACACCAGAAGCAGAGGGAAGGTTGTTGTTGAATGAGACATCCATGACAAGTGGTGTTCAGCCGGGACACCAGAAGCAGAGGGAAGGTTGTTGTTGAAGGGGACGTACATGACGAGTGGTGTTCACCAGGGACACCAGAAGCAGAGGGAAGGTTGTTGTTGAAGGGGACGTACATGATGAGTGGTGTTCACCAGGGACACCAGAAGCGGAGGGAAGGTTGTTGTTGAAGGGGACGTACATGACGAGTGGTGTTCACCAGGGACACCAGAAGCAGAGGGAAGGTTGTTGTTGAAGGGGACGTACATGACGAGTGGTGTTCACCAGGGACACCAGAAGCAGAGGGAAGGTTGTTATTGAATGAAACATGCATGACCAGTGGTGTTCAACCGGGACACCAGAAGCAGAGGGAAGGTTGTTATTGAATGAGACATCCATGACGAGTGGTGTTCACCTGGGACACCAGAAGCAGAGGGAAGGTTGTTATTGAATGAAACATGCATGACCAGTGGTGTTCAACCGGGATACCAGAAGCAGAGGGAAGGTTGTTGTTGAAGGGGACGTCCATGACCAGTGGTGTTCACCAGGGTCACCAGAAGCCGAGGGAAGGTTGTTATTGAATGAGACATCCATGACCAGTGGTGTTCACAAGGGACACCAGAAGCAGAGGGAAGGTTGTTATTGAATGAGACATCCATGACCAGTGGTGTTCACCAGGGTCACCAGAAGCAGAGGGAAGGTTGTTGTTGAATGAGACATCCATGACCAGTGGTGTTCAACCGGGACACCAGAAGCCGAGGGAAGGTTGTTGTTGAAGGGGACGTACATGACGAGTGGTGTTCACCAGGGACACCAGAAGCAGAGGGAAGGTTGTTGTTGAAGGGGACGTACATGACGAGTGGTGTTCACCAGGGACACCAGAAGCAGAGGGAAGGTTGTTGTTGAAGGGGACGTACATGACGAGTGGTGTTCACCAGGGACACCAGAAGCAGAGGGAAGGTTGTTGTTGAAGGGGACGTACATGACGAGTGGTGTTCACCAGGGACACCAGAAGCAGAGGGAAGGTTGTTGTTGAAGGGGACGTACATGACGAGTGGTGTTCACCAGGGACACCAGAAGCAGAGGGAAGGTTGTTGTTGAAGGGGACGTACATGACGAGTGGTGTTCACCAGGGACACCAGAAGCAGAGGGAAGGTTGTTGTTGAATGAGACAACCGGGGTTGGGTCCAGACCCCTACTTATCGTCTGTTTCAACGACGTGGATTAAGTTACAGAAGGCTTGGACAAGATTTGCAGAAGACACTAGTATTAGGGCTGGCATTGAAGGAGGTTATTCGGATTTCTGGAGGGAACAGTCAGCTGAGTCTGTGGACCGAGGAATGGAAAACAGTTAAAACCCAAGAGACAGGTGTTAGACCGTAGCGGGGAAGGCGGAGGGAGTGATGATGGCGCTAAACGGCGACCCCTTTGCTCGCATCTTCAGAAACAGCTCTCTTTCCATCTTTAATATCTTCCTTTTTCCCTTTCAGGGTGCTTTTGAAGACCCTGACCTGGAGTTAAACGCTGACTGCGGTTCTTTGCGGGAGTGGGACCCGATCTCAGGTTTCACAACGGGCCGTTTTTGTTCAGCACGCCCAGGTCTCTGCCTAAGCACTCGGCTTGGCTTTGGAAGCCTAGGATCTCGGGGCTCTGGAGATGGGCTGATCGAGGGTCAGTATCACGACAGGAGACCAGGGTGTCATCAGGAGTGGCCGGAAGTTCTGCGATTGTGTGCCCAAAAAGGCGACATCGCAAACCGGTTATTTGTTGTGCGTCACCTCTCGCTGTGGAAACGGAGACATCTCTTTCTCCCTTATTAGGGAGAGGGAGGAGCCTGTGGTAGGTCGGTTGCCGGGTGAACGAGTGATCTCGGGTGTAACTGCAAGCCTGTGTCTATACCGTTGCTTTGCTCACGTGTGGGTGCTCGGTAGCGGGTGCCGATGCTTTTTTTTTACACGTGGGGGGAGGGGGGATCGTTGCTAGCTGCCGCTTACGTGTAGCGGCGGGAGGGGGGAACTGGGGGGACCTTGGGGTTTTAACATTTAACTGCCATTCATTCTTTGGGGTACTCCACTGTTTTCGTGGATGTTTGTGAAGAAAAATCATTTCAGGATGTATATTGTATATACATTTCTCTGACAATAAATTGGATCGTTGAAACTATGAATACTGAATCAATCAACACACACACACACACACACACACACACACACACACACACACACACACACACACACACACACACACACACACACACACACACACACACCCGAAATATTAAATGCACAACACTCTCCTTGCTTAGCTTACACAGTATATTACATAAGTGCTAGATACAGACATCAACAGCATAGAAAAATTTAAATTGTCCCCTTCATGCCTAAAGGTTTAATCACTGTGGAGGATTTCTTACACTTGTGGAATGACATTTTTCCTGACAAGCGGGAATGTCTCTGTTTGACAGGAGAGATTTATGGCTGTGGAACAGCCTCAGGTTCTGGACTCCCTCCATTTCTGTGAACTGGTACATTCCATTGATATCTCCATATTGTTGTCCATTCTTCCTCAGATATAATCATCCCTCCTTCCTTCTCCCATTTTGTTTTAATGTATGAAGTCGAATGTGTTTTAAGATTTGACAACCCTTTATTCATGCTTGAAATGATTCTACCACCATTATCTGAATTATATGCTTTCCTAAAGCTATCAAGCATGTATTTGCCTTGGTTACATTTTTAAGCGTCTTATTAACATATTGTCGCATCTGTAGGTACCGAAAAAAATCTTGTTTATCTAGTAAGTGTTTCTCTTTAAGCATTTCAAAACTAAACAGTATTCCTTCTTTCATTATGTTGCAAAGAACTATTATTCCTTTCAGCTGTCCAGTCCTTAAATCTAGCATCCAACTTATTTGGTGTAAAATCCGAGTCATATGCACACCATTTAAAAATTGCTGTATCTCCCTCTAGATTATATTTTTTATAGTAGTTTTCCATATTGTAAGAGTCAATTTCACCCATGGGTTATCAATAGTATGTATGTACCTTTGCAGGTTGTTATCATCCGAAATTGCTTGTATGGGGATGGGAAGTACCCGCTCCTCAATGTTTTTCCATTGAGCGTCATATGATGGGTTGCACCAACATATCACAGCTCTCAACTGTGCTGCAAAATAATAATCTCTAAGAGAAGGTAGGCCCCATCCCCCCCGTTTTCCTTTGCTAATTGCAAAGTTTTGAGACGAACTCTAGGCCTTTTACCCTGCCAAATATACCTTGATAGCATCTTGTTCCATTCATTGAATTGATTTTGATTAATCTCTATTGGTAGGGTCTGAAAGAGATATAACAGTCTGGGCAGTATATTCATTTTAATAGACCCAATCCTTGAACTGAGACTGAAAAAAGGAATCAGGTTCCATCTTGCCACATCATCCTTAATTTTTTTTATATAAAGGCTGATAATTACATTCTGATAATTTTGCCAAATCTTTTGGCATAATGATGCCCAAATATTTGAAAGACACTGTGTGCCATGCCCTGGGGTATCATCTTTCAATTTCTCTTGGTGGGCTATAGTAATATGAAAGTAATTGGGTTTAATCTATGTTGATCTTGTATCCCGATCATTGACCATATTGTTCAAAGGATTGCATCAATTTAGGCAAAGAGTATGTTGATTGCCCTAGATAGATCAAAATGTCACCCGCATAACAAGCCAATTTATGCTCTGTCCCTTTTATAGTAATTCCCCTGATATCTTCAATTTGTCTGATGTATTGAGCTAATGGTTCCAGATATAGCGCGAAGAGCAGTGGTGACCATGCACAACCCTGTCTCGTGCCCCTTTCTAGAATAAGACTATTTGATAAATATCCATTGATTTTAATCCTAGCAGTAGGATTGTCATATAGTGTTTGTATAGTTTTAATAATTGTGTCTTGGAAACCAAATCTATGTAAAACTCCGTAAAGAAAATTCCAATTAACCGAATCAAATGCTTTTTTAGTGTCCATGCTTATCACTATTGCTTTGATTTTATTTTTTGTATATGATCCATAATGTGGTGTCCTTCGTATATTGTCTTGTATCTGCCGTTGTCGTATAAAACCTGTCTGATCGTTACATATCACTATGGGTAGAAACTCCTCTAATCGTTTGGCCATGATTTTGGTAAATAACCTGTAATGTACATTAAGAACGGATATTGGTCTAAATGACCCGCATTCCATTTTATCCTTGCCTTCTTTCGGTATAGCTGAGATTATCACTTCCTTTCAACTGGGTGGCGTTTGTGCCTTTTTTAGAGCCCAGTTCAGTGTGGGGAGTAAAACAGGAATTAACTCATTTTTAAATTATTTGTACCATTCTGCCGTATACCCATCTGATCCTGGTGACTTGCTTAATTTAAGCCTACTAATTGCAGCTTTTAATTCAACTTCAGTTATGTCAGCAGTCATCGTTCTATTTTGTTTTTCGCTTAAAGTGGGTAACTCTAGCGAATTCAAGAAGGTGTCAATTTGGGTTATGCTTCCCCCTGGAACTTTGAAATATAGAGTTTTGTAAAACACTTCAAAAGCTTCTTGAATTTCACTTAGCTTATTTTATTATCATTTTCATTCTTGGGTCCCTAATTCTATGAATTGTATTTTCTGCTATCTTTTTTTTCAGTTTCCACGACAGTATTGTCATAGATTTCGATCCACGTTCATAATGTCTCTGTCTCAGAAACATTAAGTTTTTCCTGATTCCTTGCATAGCCAAATTATTTATTTCATTCTTAATTCTTTCAATTTTTCCTAATGTATCCTGTGCCAACTTGAATTTGTGTTTTTTCTCTAGTTCCTTCAGCCTATTTTGTAATTCCTCTAATGTTTTGTTACTTATTTTTTTCTTATATGAAGATTTCGCTATAATTTTCCCTCTTAAGACCGCCTTCAGAGTATCCCATAAAATGGGAGGTGAAACCTCTCCATTATCATTAAAATCTAAGTAGAGACCAATTTCTTTTTTAATTTGTTCCTTAAAGTACGGATCATTGAGTAGACTTGAATTTAGTTTCCAAATAGTACTCTTTGGTTCTAGGTCAAAATCATCAGATAAATATTTAGGTGCATGGTCACTTACATCTATTGTCCCAATTCCACGGGTTATTTTGTCTGTCTTTTCCAAATGTTATGAAACAGTCTATTCTTGTATATACAGAATGGGGAGCGGAATAATAAGTGTAATCCCTTCTCTCAGGTCCCTCCAGATATCAATTAAACCAACATCCTCAAAAAACTGTATTAACTTTCTTTCGTAAGGATTTTGTTTCATAGGTTTTTCTATTTGAAGAGTCTAACTTTGGTTGTAATTGTAAATTTAATTCTCCCCCCACATATCAGGAGACCTGTTTCCGTTACCATAATATTAATAATTTTCTGAAAGAAATCAATACCACTTCCCGGGGGTGCGTATATATTCAATAGAGTAACTGAATTGCCGTCTATATTCCCCCTTACCAGAATATATCTGCCCTCTTTATCTCCCATTTGGAATACTTTTTCAAAATTTAGCTTACTTGAGATAAGAATAGCAACTCCTCTCCTGATTTATATGAGGAGAAATACAGATTAGTGAAGCCCATTCTCTTTAGTTTTTTATGCTCATTATCACTTAAATGAGTTTCCTGTAAATATACTACATGGGCTTGTTCTTTTTTCATTTTGGATAAAATTCTCTTACGTTTGTTTGGATTTAATAGGCAATCGACATTAAAATAAATGAATTTTACCTTGTCCTTAGCCATCTGTGTTTATCTGTCAATGTATCGTTGAAATGGGAATAAAACTTAATCGATATACTCCCTGAACAAATAACCAAGGAACGCAAATAATAACAAAAATGGCAACGAACGTGTGATTCCCAGGCTGAGGTCTCTGGTAGATGACCCTGCATTGAGTCAGAAGAAATGTCTAGCTGTGGGGGCTAACCCCTCCTACTTGTGAGTTGAGGGCCCTCATTGCAGTATTCATGAAAGTCAGTAAACATCCATTACACAGAAAAGATTTCCCTGTGTACTCCTCCTATATATATACACACACACTATATATGCACACACACATTACATACATACATATATATATGACAATTCCAGAGGAATATATATATTTGGTGAGGAAATTGGAGTAAGCGAGCGAATAAAGAATAACAACTAAGTAATATAAAATCCACATTATAATAAGTATTTCTCCAGATAGGTATATCACCGTGTAGATTTGCTTCTGTTTAACATTTTTAAAGTTACCCAAACCTTGTACCTCCTGTGAAGGGGGTGAGGACTGTCTTTGGGAAACTCCCGGCCTCTTCCTGATATTTTTCTGTCGACCTCCTCCCGTCTCCTGCCTTCTCGATGCTCGCACTATTTCCCAAGCCGAGTGGGACAATTCCTCAGCCAGGCTTTCCTTCGTTTGGGTTATGCTGACGGGCAACCCTCTGGCCTTCATGTCTGTAGTCGCCTCTTCCACTGTCTGGTACAACTGCGTCCCGTTGTCATTAAACACTCGAAGTTTAGCAGGGTACAGAGTTTGAAATCTCATCTTATTTTGCTTTATTATTCGCTTTACTTCGGAGTATTCTTTGCGTTTCTGGAGTATGGCGGGGGGGGGGGATAATCTTGGTCGAAATATATTAGTTTATCCTCTGAAACACTCTCTTCTTACCCCAGGCCCTTCGTAGAATCTCCGCCTTGGTGCTGTACTGAAGGAATTTAATTATTATTGAGCGTGGCTTTCTATCCTGGGTAGGTTTTGGGACTAACGCTTTCGACTTCCAGCTTCATAGGCGGGGGAAGATCCAACGCGTCCCGCAGTAACTTTCCGGCAAACTCCGTCATAGACGTGCCCGCTGCTCCTTCGGGAACGTTGTAGATTCTGATATTTTTCCGCCGTGATCTTCCCTCTGGGTCAAGCAGTTTCCCTTCTTGGTGATGTAATATTTTTATTGTCTTGCTCAGTATCCGTTCCACGTTTTGGACGCGATCTTCCACCTTCTCAATGCGAGTCTCTTCCATCGCTATTTTTTGATTAACGCTGGCGAGCTCTGCCTTAATATCACGGAGCTGCTGCTTTATATCTTTCTGGACCTCCATTATTTCTTTCAGGATTTCGAAGACATTCGCCGCTTCGTCTGAGGGAGGCCCAGCAGCCGCCTCGCTAGCACGGTCGGGAATGAGAGCCACTCGCTGCACTCCTCTCGGACGCAGGCTCCGCAGTGTCGCATTTTTACATTTCCATTCCTTTTCCCCAGTCTTGCCCCTCTTTTCAGTTCAAATATTTGTCGAAAAATATTATATTTGATGGGTTAATGGGGCTTAATACGCATTTTTCCGGAGGAGCTGGTGGCTCCAGCTGCCATTCTCGTCCCCAGAAAACCCTTCTCTTGGTTTTCTTATCCACAGCATTACCTGACAGATCCTCCGGTTTTGTATCTCCAGTGACCTCTTTCTTTATCCCCTTCCATTCATCCAGCAGGGCTTTGCTTGTGGCACCGATGTTCATAAACAACGTTTTGTCTCCCACTTGGGCTCCGTGCAATAACTTTAATGCACGCAGAGTAGCTTCTGGTTCTTTATGCTCACAAAAGCTGAGAGCTTGTAACTTTTCTGAAGCTCCTTTGCCAGCTTGAAGCCAAGTCACATTTTGCTTGATTACCATAGCAGGCGCTTTCTCGGATGTTTTGCCTACAAAACAGTTGGACCACTGCCTTCGTCACTTTCTCAATCCCTCAGAGAAAGGAATCCCTGCCCTTCATTGCACCAAAGACAGGCCCAGACCTTGGCATCAACATTTATCTGCTTGCCTTCTGTCGGGAAAAGTTCATTGAGTTATCATAGAGACCGTTGTGTCACCATCCAGAGCCCTAATTAATCCATTTTCAGTTGACGCCATTACAGGGGATGTAGGCATTCTCCTAGCCCCGGAGGTTTTCATGTTTTATAGTTGTACAACATTGATTAATGGCGATTTTACTTGGCTTTCTTGGCACTGATTAACAGAAAAAGACTCTTTCGTGTCAAAGTGATCTGAATTAATTACAAATGTAAAACAAAATAATTGGTTGCATAAGCATTCACACCCCCCCCCCCCCCACCCCCCGTAATATGACACACCAAATCATCACTGGTGCAGCAAATTGGTTTTAAGTCACATAATCAGTTAAATGGAGATCACTGTGTGCAGTCAAGGTGTTTCAGTTGATTGTAGTGAAAATACACCGGTATCTGGAAGGGCCAACTGCTAGTGAGTCAGTATCGGAGCAAAAACTACACCACAAAGACAGAAGATCATTCCAAGCAAATCCATGAAAAGGTTTTGAAAAGCACAAGTCAGGAGATGGGTACAAGAACATTTCCAAGTCACTGAATATCCCTTGGAGTAGTTAAATCAATCATCAAAAAATGGAAAGAATATGTCACAGTTGTAAATCTGCCTAGAGCAGGCCGTCCTCAAAAACTGACTGACCGTGCAAGAATGGAACTAGTGACAAGGGCCACCAAAAGACCTATGACAATTCCAGAGGAGTTACAGGCTTCAGTGGCTGAGATGGGAGAACTGTTCATACAACAACTGTTGCCCAGGCGCTTCACTAGTCGACGTTTTATGAGAGAGTGGCAAAGGGAAAGTCTCTGTTGAAAAAACAATTCACATGAAATCTCAGCTATGGGTTGCCTGAAGGCATGTGGGAGACTCTGAAGTCAGCTGGAAAAATGTTCTATGGTCTGTTGAAACCAAAATTGAGCTTTTTGACCAACAGACTACACACTAACTTTGGCATAAGCCAAACACTACACCATCAAAAACACACCGCCCCTACCATGAAGTATGGTGGTGGCTGCATCACGCTGTGGGGATGCTTCACTGCAACAGGCCCTGGAGGGCTTGTGAAGGTAGAGGGTGAAATGAATGCAGCAAAATACAGGGAAATCCTGGAGGAAAACCTGACACAGTCTGCAAGAGAACTGCGACTTGGGAGAAGATTTGTTTTCCCACAAGACAAAGTTAGACAGGAATATCTTAGAAACAACAAAGTTAATGTCCTGGAGTGGCCAAGTCAGAGTCCAGACCTCAATCCAATTGAGGATTTGTGGCTGGACTTGAAAAGGGCTGTTCACTCACGATCCCCATGCAAACTGACAGAGCTTGAGCAGTTTTGTGAAGACGAATGGGGAAAACTGCAGATGCGCAATGCTGATAGAGACCTATCCACACAGACTCAAGGCTGTAATTGCTGCCAAAGATGCATCTACAAAATACTGACTTGAAGGGGGCGAGTAATTATGCATTCAATTATTTTGTGTTCTATATTTGTAATTAAGTTAGATCACTTTGTAGAGATCTGTTTTCACTTTGACATGTAAGAGCTGATCATGTCATAAAAAGGCAGATTAAACCCACTCTGATTCAATATTATAAAACAAAAAAAAACATGAAAACTTTCAGGGGGATGAACAATTTTTCTAGGCTCTGTACGTATCTCCAAACAAGTTCTAGTTGTTTCAGCCACTCACGTTTCCACAAAGCTGGCCCTCCTGTTAACACACTCAAGCTCAACATGGCTCATTGGTTGTTGAGTTTCACCGTCATCGACGTCATTCCCACAGGCGGTATCTTTTTCTCCAGTAGAAATTCTTAGTTGGATATCTGGAGGCTTTAGTTCAGTATCTTTGAAATGCCATTCAGAACTCATTTTGTGGAGCAGAACCAGTGCCCAGTTGAATTTTAATTAATTTGGTGCACTTCTGGAGTAAGCCATATAATTAGTTTTCACTTTATAAATCTCAAGTATTCCCTGCCCTGTGTCACTGTCATCATTATCAGATTTTTCATCAACAGCATGTAAATTACTGCTCCGTTTGAAACTCCCACTGATTTTAGGTTTCTCTCGTCTCTGTGCAGTCTATTCATTTTTGTCTCCCCAACATACTTTTTGTTGCATTTCCTGCAAGTCTCGTCATTAAATCTGTATTGAGCTCAAGCTGCAATGGTAATATGATTTGTTTGGTCAGGCAGGCCTCTGTCTAGACACTATAATCTGTTCTGCCAGGCAGACCTCTGTCTAGACACTGAAGTTTGCTCTGCCAGGCAGGCCTCAGTCTAGACACCGCAGTTTGCTCTGGCAGGCAGGTCTCAGTCTAGACACTGCAGTTTGCTCTGACAGGCAGGTCTCAGTCTAGACACTGCAGTTTGCTCTGCCAGGCAGGCCTCTGTCTAGACATTGAATTTGCTGTGCCAGGCAGGCCTCTGTCTAGACACAGAGTTTGCTCTGCCAGGCAGGCCTCTGTCTAGACGCTGAGTTTGCTCTGCCAGGCAGGCCTCAGTCTAGACACTGCAATTTCTTCCTGCTTTCTTTCATTCCTGTCTGCACACTCAACTGCATCTCTGTCCGCAGTTTCCTTTGACATTATGTTTCCTTAAAATATAATTTGTGTTTTTGTTCAGAGCAGTTTATGAAAACGTTCTTTAAAGAATTCACAAATTAAATGATCTCTCAATGCATCATTTCGCTCATTACTAAACCGACAGCGCTCAGACAATCTCTTTCATTAAGCCAAATTGACTGCCCTTGTTTTTGATTCCACTTATGAAAATGGTTTCGGTTCTGTCAGTGCATCATTCCCTAGATATCAGCAAAGCTCATTTTGGCTGGTTTGGTTGGAGCAGTTAAAACTCAAAGCAATCTGTATGCCTTCAACGCAGTGCACTCAGCAAAACTGGTACCCGTTTCTCATTGGCTATTTAATTCGTTTTAGAATACTCAGCTCAGTTTATATAGTAACTCAGTATACACATTCCAGTTAGATTCTGCGTAAGCAAACGCGTCAATTTTTTCCGACGTAGCCAGCCATTTCTGCTTTTTTTGTGTGTGGTTATTACTCAATCTTTCTGAACCCGTGAATTCTTCCGTTTTCTAGTCTTTTTATTAAACTCGATCGTGTCTTCCCTCCTGAGCAACACGTGCTGCACTGTTTTTATTTAAAAAAAGCACTCGACCATCTCACACGTGCTGGACTGCAAAGTGTTGTTTTTTTTTACTCGTAGTTCCACGCTGAGCTTTACTTAGTTCGCAAGTCTCGTCGTATTTAATTCGAAAGTCTCGCTGTGTTTTAACAGGTCGGTAGCCATCTTGGGTTCGTTTTAAAAAGTACCTCGTCATCACTTACGTTGTGTAACTTTTAAACTGATTCAAAGAAAGGCACTGGAGTCCAAAATGTGAATCTAACTTTGTATTAACTTTCAGCCAACTGCCCACACCCCCCGCACCCTCACCGTTCTCAGCATCCTTTACCCTTTGCCAGATTTACGAACTCGCTCTCGGCTCCACGGTGGCAAATATCACCTTATATTAGACTTTAGCACGGTCCTGTGTCTCTAGATACAAAAGGATTAAAAGCTCCCTCGTTGCAATAATTGATGGTGATCTCTGAGGGCCCTCGCTGTGCCTCTTGGGGTTCCCAGCTGCATTAATATGGGTTCCTTTCGCAGCGCGATTACACAACCAGTCTGAGCAGCCTTACCCGCACTGGTAGAGATCGGCGATGGATTTTCGAACAGACGCTGACCGAATGGGGCGGCAGATCTTCTGGGCGTCTCACTACATTTTTGCAAATATCGACTGGCTGACATTGGATGACCGGATCTATTGCGTTTTGAGGACGATTCAGCCAATTTACTACCCGATGCTCGCGATTGTTGCCGTCCCTGGTGAGTCTCACTGTTCAGCTGCTCATCGCCTCAGCCACCTTTGACTGAGTTCCTCGTCATTCCTACCCCTTCCTTCACCCTGTCTTCCTTGGCGTGAGGCCCAGTGCAGGAATACACAAGGTGGGGTGGCTCAGTTCGGAACTGTATCCGTGCTAAAGAGCAAAGTTTCCTGTCTCCATTCCACGTAGCGGTATTAGGCCTTTCGTTCTGCTGCCATGTGACGCCCTTACTAATGAGGTAACTGTCAAACTCTGCTTTAAATATACCCAGTGACCTGGCCTTCCCGGCCATCTGTGGCAATGAATTCCATAGATTCGCCATCCTCTCACGAAAGAAATTCCTCCTCATCTTTGTTCAGCCTCGTCTCTCTGGTCCTGACTGGAAACATCCTCTCTACGTCCATTTTATCCGGGGTATGACTCTATTCCCCCTCGCTTTTACACTGAACAATTCACTGCAGACTCGCATCTCTGTCAAATAAAGAGCCCACGCCACGCTCCGCCCTGTAAGACTGCGGGCCAGTTTCGGTCCATTTCAATTCGTACACTTGCTTGAGCAGGGCGCCTCTGTCCCTCAACTGACCAATTCGCGGCGGCTCGTTAATCGCTTGCTCCTTCAACATCACCCATTACCGCCCTCACCCCCGCTGTTAAAACAATTTCTTTTTTTGGAAGCCGTATCTGACCCAGTCACGGCGGCAACATATTTCACTACGTGGACCAAACGCCGTTTTTATTAATTGAATTCAATTTCCTGCCGCTGATTTCCCTTCAGGCGGTGAGTTTTGTGTGTTTCAATTCGCCCCGTCTCCACGTCTCTCTCACCAGCGTCTCTGGGACCCGTACTTCCCAGACTGCGCCTGCGTTTGCTAACACAAAAAATGCTGCAGATGCTGAAAATCCAAAGCAACACACACAAAGTGCTGGAGGAACTCAGCAGGTCAGGCAGTATCTGTGGAAATGAATAGTACTCGAAGTTTCGGGACGAGACCCTTTATCGGGACTCTCGTTACGCAGCAGGCGTTTCGGGCAGCAGTGCAGGTCCTCGCCTGATGCACAGGCAGAAGGATTCTTCATTACTGTTCCTTACTGATTCTTCATTACTGTTCCTTACTGATTCTGAAAAAGTCTTACTGATTTTTTTTTTTGACCTGTCAGGGCTGTTAGTCCAAAGCTAAAGCAGTCAGTTGGAATGAGTCAATTTTAAATGGGACAAGGGTGATGAACTGAGAGCATGGGGCCTTGTGGCCATTACAGAGACTCGCCTGTCGCAAGGGCGGGGTCAGCTGCTGGATATTCTGGGGTTTAGATGTTTCAAAATGGATGGGGACAGGGATGTAAAAGAGGGAGGTCGGTAACTAGGGGGAGTTTCTCAGCTCCAGAAACCCAGAATGTCTTGAAGGACGTGTATTGAGTCAGTGTGGGTGAGAGTCAGAAACAGGACGAGCAGACACTCTTGTGTCTGTTCTGGAGAAGGCACTGAGGTGCATATCGGGGTGCAGAGTTTGGAAAGATGAAAAAATAACAGCGTTGGTGACCTCAAACTCACCAACAGATGGGTTGGGTTTGTCCTACTGAGGCAGGGAACGAGCTGTAAGCTGATGGGGCCATGGTTGACAAGAGATGTTCAGCACCTATTCAAGTGGAAGAAAGACGCTTACTTTAGGTTTAGGAAGCAAGAATCAGACAGGGATTGCCACAACCTCAGTAACGGATTCCAGGGTCTGTGATATTGCTGTTTCTTTCTGTACTGTATTAATAACAAGTGTCCCGAGAGAGAACGGAACATAGCGAACGGCGGATCAGCTGTCGTGCTTTAGAATTTGTTGCCGATTTTCCGTGGGAGCTCTGCGGGGTGGGGGGGGGGGGGGCGGCGGGTGGGCGTGACTGACTTTTAACACCGAAAATTGCCGAGTTGTTTTATTATGTCTCCCGTGTCGCTGTGAAAAGGGGACACCTCTTTTTCTCTTTATTAGAGAGGCAGAGCGAACCTGTGGCATGCCGAATAGTCGGGTAAACGATTAGTTTTCGTTCTATTGCAGATAATGGTCTTTCTTGGGGGCTTTGCTATAGTTTGCTTGGTGGGTGCTGATGCTTTTCTGGAATATTAAAGCAAGGATGCAATGCTGATGGATGGGTTGGAGTTTGTAAAATGTGTGTGGGATAGTTTTTTTGCAGCAATACATAGAGGTACTGACCAGAGAAGGGGCCGTATTGGATCTTCTGTTCGAGAATGAAATAGGTCAGGTGACGGAGGTATGTGTTGGGGAGCACTTCGGGTCCAGTGATCACAATGCCATTAATTTCAGTATAATTATGGAGAAGGATAGGACTGGACCCAGGGTTGAGATTTTTGATTGGAGAAAGGCTAACTTTGAGGAGATGCGAAAGGATTTAGAAGGAGTGGATTGGGACAATTTGTTTTATGGGAAGGATGTAATAGAGAAATGGAGGTCATTTAAAGGTGAAATTTTGAGGGTACAGAATCCTTATGTTCCTGTTAGGTTGAAAGGAAAGGTTAAACGTTTGAGAGAGCCATGGTTTTCAAGGGATGTTGGAAAATTGGTTAGGAAAAAGAGAGATATCTACAATAAATATAGGCAGCATGGAGTAAATGAGGTGCTCGAGGAATATAAAGAATGTAAGAAGAATCTTAAGAAAGAAATTAGAAAAGCTAAAAGAAGATAGGAGGTTGTTTTGGCAAGTAAGGTGAAAATAAATCCAAAGGGTTTCTACAGTTATATTAATAGCAAAAGGATAGTGAGGAATAAAATTGGTCCCTTAGAGAATCAGAGTGGACAGCTATGTGTGGAGCCGAAAGAGATGGGGGAGATTTTGAACAATTTCTTTTCTTCGGCATTCATTAAGGAGAAGGATAATGAATTGTGTAAGGTAAGGGAAACAAGTAGGGAAGTTATGGAAACTACGACGATTAAAGAGGAGGAAGTACTGGAGATTTTAAGGAATATAAAAGTGGATAAATTTCCGGGTCCTGACAGGATTTCTCCCTAGGACCTTGAGGTAAGTTCGTATAGAAATAGCAGGGGCTGTGACAGAAATATTTCAAATATCATTAGAAACGGGGATGGTGTCGGAGGATTGGCGTATTGCTCATGTCGTTCCATTGTTTAAAAAGTGTTGTAAGAGTAAACCTAGCAATTATAGGCCTGTCAGGTTGACGTCAGTGGTGGGTAAGTTAATGGAAAATATTCTTAGAGATGATATATAATTATCTGGATAGACAGGGTCTGATTAGGAACAGTCAACATGAATTTGTGCATGGAAGGTCATGTTTGATAAATCTTATTGAATTCTTTGAACAGGTTACGAGAAAAATTGATGAGGGTAAAGCAGTGGATGTTGTCTATATGGACTTCAGTAAAGCCTTTGACAAGGTTCCACATGGAAGGTTAGTTAGGAAGGTTCAATCGTTAGGTATTAATATTGAAGTAGTAAAATGGATTCAACAGTGGCTGGATGGGAGATGCCAGAGAGAGTAGTGGTGGATAACTGTTTGTCAGGTTGGAGGCCGGTGACTAGTGGTGTGCCTCAGGGATCTGTACTGGGTCCAATGTTGTTAGTCATATACATTAATGATCTGGATGATGGGGTGGTAAATTGGATTAGTAAGTATGCAGACGATACTAAAGTGTGTGGCGTGGTGGATAATGAAATAGGTTTTCAAAGCTTGCAGAGAGATTTAGGCCAGTTAGAAGTGTGGGCTGAATGATGGCAGATAGAATTTAATGCTGATAAGTATGAAGTGCTACATTTTGGTAGGAATAATCTAAATAGGACATACATGGTAAATGGTAGGGCATTGAAAAATGCAGTAGAACAGAGTGATCGAGGAATAACGGTGCATAGTTCCCTGAAGGTGGAATCTCAAGTGGATAGGGTGGTGAAAAAAGCTTTTGGTATGCTGGCCTTTGTAAATCAGAGCATTGAGTATAGGAGTTGGGATGTAATGTTAAAATTGTACAAAGCATTGGTAAGGCCGAATTTGGAGTATTGTGTACAGTTCTGGTCACCGAATTATAGGAAAGATGTCAACAAAGTCGAGAGAGTACGGAGAAGATTTATTAAAATGTTACCTGGGTTTCAGCACCTAAGTTACAGAGAAAGGTTGAACAAGTTAGGGCTTTATTCTTTGGAGCATAGAAGGTTGAGAGGGGACTTGATAGAGGTATTTAAAATTATGAGGGGGGCAGATATAGTTGACGTGGATAGGCTTTTTCCATTGAGAGTAGGGGAGATTCAAACAAAAGGACATGAGTTGAGAGCTACGGGGCAAAAGTTTAAGGGTAACACGAGGGGAAATTTATTTACTCAGAGAGTGGTAGCTGTATGTAACGAGCTTCCAGTAGAAGTGGTAGAGGCAGGTTCGGTATTGTCATTTAAAGTAAAATTGGATAAGTATATGGACAGGAAAGGAATGGAGGGTTATGGGCTGAGTGCAGGCCAGTGGGACTAGGTGAGAGTAAGCGTTCGGCATGGACTAGAAGGGCTGAGATGGCCTGTTTTCATGCTGTAATTGTTATATGCTAATATGGTTATATGAAACTGGACAAAGCACTGGTTAGGCATCACAAAGTACTGTGAGCAGTTTTGGACACCTTGTGTGAGGAAGGACGTGCTGACATTGTAGAGAGTTCAGAGAAGTTTGATGAGAATGATTCTGGGAATGAAAGTATTGTCACATGTGCAGCGACTACAGGCTCTGGGCCTGAACTCGTGAGAATTTAGAAGAGTGGGGGGTGGTGGGAGGAATCTCATTGAAACTAATTGAATATTTAAAGGCCTAGGTAGTGGGTGTGGAGAGGATGTTTCCTTTGGAAGAGTCTAGGTCTAGAGGATGCAGCCTCAAAATACAGGGATCTCCATTTAATACAGAGATCAGAAGAATTTCTTCAACCAGACGGTGGAGATCGTGAATTGATTGCCACAGGTGGCTGTGGAGGCCAGATCAGTGGATGAGGAGGTTAATTGGTTCCTGATTAGTCAGGGAGTGAAAGCTTATGGGGAGGAGGCAGGAGAATAGAGATGAGAGGGAAGTGATAAAATGGCAGAGCAGACTCAATGGACAGAATATGCTAATTCCTCTCCTGAGTTTTATTGTTTTATGAATGAGGGTGGAGCTGTGTGGGAGGGGTGTGAGACAGGTGGAAGATAAGGAAGATAACCAGGGGCAGGCAGGTGGCATGGTGTAGACACACCCAGCCCTGAAACACTAGGCAAGGTCATTTGATACCAAACAATTGGTTTATTGAGCATTACAGAATGTCTGTCTGGTGCTTCCTGCTCCCTCCCCTCTCCCTTCCCCTTTTCCCAACCATGATTCCCCTCTCCCTGCCTCCATCATTAAGGATGATGTTTCAGAGCACTTCGAGGCACATGATGAAATAGGGCAAAGTCAGTGCAGTTTCCTTCAGGGGAAATCTTGCCTGACAAATCTGTTGGAATTCTTTGAAGAAATAGCAGGCAGGCTAGAGTCAGTGGATGTTGTTACTTGGATTTTCAGGCCTTTGTTTAACCTGCCTGTGTAACATATTCCCTCTAGTCCAGGCAGCATCCTCGAAAACCTTCGAAACCCTTCTTATTACGTGGAGACCAGAAGTGAGCACAATATTCTAAGCCGCTCTTTCGACCACAAGACCCTGTTGGACATTGATAATGACTCCCTTGTTTATTGGTGAGACATATGGAAGGGAGGCTCTAAGGTCTAAGCATCAAGCCACCAGTTTGACTGTTGCATTGGCCCAGGAGAGGAGATGGAGGTGGTGTTGGGCGGTGTCCATGTGGGGTTGGGGGCTGGCTCCTCCCATCAATACTGAACTCTAGTGTTGGGTAGGTGTGGTGTCCGGCTGGATTGCTTGTGTATATGTGTATAATTATATGTATATGAATAACTACACTATTTCTGGTGTTCCCGCAATAGATGTTTCTCTTTAAGGACTCTTTGGCTTGCTCGCATTATTTATTCTTATTTGCATTTGCACAGTTTATTGTTCATTGATCCTGCTTACAGCAGCTGTTCTATAGATTTGAGCTAAGTATGCCCACAGGGAAAAGAATGTCAGGATTTTATCCGGTGACTTGTATGCACTCTGATAGTAAATTTTCACTTTAAAATTTGAAAGGGGAAGAGGCACTGAACAGAGATTTTAGGAAATGAGGAAGAAAGCTGAATCGCAGGACTGCCAGGGTGGTAATCTCTGGAGTGAAAAGCAGTAGATGGAACAAGGCAGATCATCTTGTAGCAGAGTTAGAGACTGGCAGCTATGATATTCTGGGCTTCATGAGTCGTATCTGAAAAATGATGGTAGTTTGGGAACTTAAGGATACACGTATCAAAAGGACAGGCAGGTAAGCGGAGGGAGTGGGGTGGCTCTGTTTGTCAAAAAATAAATCAAATCCTTTGAGAGGCGACGGGATCGGGAATTCCAGAATCGTCGTGGATAGAGCAAAGAAACTGCAAGGGTAAAACGACTCTGATGGGACTTGTATAGAGACCTGCAAACAGTAGCAAAGATGTGGTTTACAAATTACAATGGCAGATAGAAAATTCGTGTTGAAAGAGCAATATTATGATAGTAATGGGAGATGCAGGTATATTGGGAAAATGATATCCCAAGAGGGATAATATCCAAAGTGCCTATGAAATTGCTTTTGGAGCAGTTTATGGTAGAGTACACCAGGGGATCAGCTATACTCGACTGGGTGTTGTGCAATGAACCACAATTGATTAGAGAGCTTAAGGTAAGTGATCACAATATGATAGAATTCACCCTGCAATTTGAGAGAAAGCCAAAGCCAGATTTATCTGTATGAGAGTGGATTGGAGGCATGAGAGAGGAGCTGGCCAAAATTAATCGGAAGGAAGCACTAGCAGAGGTCGCTGCAGAGCTGCAATGGCTGGAGTGTCTGGGAGCAATTTGTAAATGCAGAATAGATACATACCAAAGAAGAATGTATTCTAAAGGCGGGATGACATCACTGACAAGAGAAGTCAAAGCCGATATAAGACCGAAGAGAACATATAACAGCCGCATAAAATATTTGGAAGCTACACTCTTGGGAAGCTCTTAACAACCAACAGAAGGCAACTAAAATTGTCGTAAAGATGGAATAGGAAGTAAGCTGGCCAGTAATATGAAAGAGGATGCATAGATGTGATTGAGGCATTTGACAAAGTCCCTCGTGGGAGGCTAATACAGAAGATTATGATGCATGGGGTCTGCGTTGAATTACCTGTTTGAATTCAGAACTGGCTTGTATGTAGAAGACAGATGTTTGCTGTTGAAGGGACTTATTAGAGCTGAAGGTCTGTAATTAGTTGAGCTACACAGGGATCTGTGCTGAGACCTGTCTTTTGTGTAATGCATATAAGTGATCTGGATGAAAATGTAGATGATACCAAGATTAGTGGAGTTGTGGATACTGTCGAAGACTTGCAAAGAACATTGAATGATATAATCCAGTTACAGAATGGGCTGAGAAATGGCAGATGGAGTTTAACCCAGATTAATGTGAGATGTTGTACTTTGGTAGGGCAAATGTATGGAGACAGTACACTGTTCAGGGCAAGATCCTGAACAGTGTTGCTGAGCAGAGCGATATTGGGGTCCATGTTCATAGCTCCTTGAAAGTGGCTACACAGGTCAATAGGTGGGTAAGAAGGCTTATGGGATGTTTGCTTTTATTAGTCGAGGCATTGAGTTAGAAACTCTCGTTGGGCCACATTTGGAGTATTGCATACAGTTCTGGTTGCCCTATTATAGGAAGGATGTTGACAAACAAGGGAAAATCTGAAGTTTCTGGAAATCCGAGCATCACACACGAAGTGCTGGAGGAACTCAGCAGGCCAGGCATTGACTGTCCTTTTTTCCATAGATGCTGCTTGGCCTGCTGAGTTCCTACAGCATCTTGTGTGTGTTGAATGGAAAGACGTTGTAACTTTGGATTCTGCCTGGTTTAGAGGGCATGCACTATCATAAGAAACCAGATATACCTTGGCAGACGGATTTGAGTATTTTTGCATCACTGTGAAAGTTAATAGCAATATGGCAAATATTTGAGTTTTGGGGAGGAAGTGAGCATAGCTACCATTACGCAGGTGACAGTGCCTTACCGACCTGCAGATAAGTTTCCTGGACAAGGTACACTACACCCCAGAGTTCTGAAAGTGGTGGCTGAAGAGATTGTGGAGACATTAGTAATGATCTTTCAAGAATCTTTAGATTCTGGAATGGTTCTGGGAGACTGGTAAATTGCAAATGTCACTCTATTTCTTAAAAAGGAACAGAGGCAGAATAAATGAAATTATAGAGTGATTAGTCTGACCTCCGTGTATGGGAAGATGGTTTCAGAGTACTCGGTGACAGGTGAAAGCAGGACTACGTCAGCATGGTTACCTTAATATCTTGTCTGACAAATCGGCTGGATTCTTTGCAGAAATGACAAGCGAGATGGACAAAAGAGAATCGGTGGATGTCGTGTGTTTGGATTTTTCAAAAGACCTTTGACAAATTAAGAGCCCATGGTATTACAGGAAGGATACTGGATGAAGCATTGCCTGAACAATAGGAGGCAAAGAGTGGGAATAAAGGGAGCCTTTTCTGGTTGGCTGCCAGTGACTCGTGGTGTTCCACAGGGGACCGTGTTGGGACCGCTTCTTTCGACATTATATGTCAGTGGTTTGGATAATGCAATTGATGGCTTTGCGGCCAAGCTTGCAGAAGACAGGTGGAGGGGCAGGTGGTTTTGAGGAAATGCAGAGGCATAAGATGGATTAGGAGAATGGGCAAAGAAGTGTGAGATGGAATATGGTGTCAGGAAGTGTATGATGATGCCCTTTGCTACAAGAAATGAAAGGACTGGCTAAATAGTGAGAAAATTGAAGAATCTGAGGTGCAGGGGGACTTGGGAGACTTTGTGCAGGATCCCCTCGGTCTCATTGCAGATTGAGCCAGCGGTGAAGAGGGCAAATGCAATGTTAGCCTTCATTTCGAGAAAGCAAGGATGCAATGGTGAGGCCTCTCTTGGAGCATGATCAGCAGCTTTGGGCATCTTATCTGAGAGCAGATGTGCTGACATTGGTGAGGGTAGAATGAGTTCAGCACTGCAAGGCTTCTCACATGAAGAGCGTTCGATGGCTCTGAAACTCCACTCTCAGGAACTCAGACTGGCGATCTTATTGAAAGCTATCAAATGTTGCAAGGCCTTGATGGAGTGCATGTGGAGAGGATGTTCCTACGGTTGGGGGGGGGGGGGGAGTGTCTAAGACCAGAGGACACAACCTCAAAGTAGCTGTAGTGACTATGCCCCAATTGAGTCCCGTTATTCTAAGGTAAACTGACACTGACCCCGCCAGCTCTGTAATCGCGTTGGTGTGGACACTCCGGTACTCACCCGCAACATAAAATATCAGACTACACAAAATGCAAGTAAATGATTACAATGGAACTTTTACTGGAACTAGGAGGTTAACAGAGGAACGAATGCAAATACAAAAGTGTAAAAAAAATAAGGCGCCACACTTATCAGAGTTTATCAGTTCGAGCAGAAAATCGTTGCTCATGAAGCAGGGTATTCTCTCCACCATTCGATCTCCTCTGAATTCCCGTCACCCCGCGAGTACTTGTACTAGGTGCGGCCGCCACGTCGGGCTCCCGCTCTACCTGTACATCTTT
Source organism: Hypanus sabinus (assembly GCF_030144855.1). Taxonomy (NCBI): domain Eukaryota; kingdom Metazoa; phylum Chordata; class Chondrichthyes; order Myliobatiformes; family Dasyatidae; genus Hypanus; species Hypanus sabinus. Next base: position 5,115,419 of record NC_082736.1, read on the forward strand.
CCCGGGGCAACAGGTGATTCCGATGGAGAATCATGACAGGCCCCTTTCCATCCTCAGTCCGCACCCAGAAAACCAGTAGGTTTGGCACCTGACTCTCTGCCACGTCGGGCTCCCGCTCTACCTGTACATCTTTCCCGGGGCAACAGGTGATTCCGATGGAGAATCATGACAGGCCCCTTTCCATCCTCAGTCCGCACCCAGAAAACCAGTAGGTTTGGCACCTGACTCTCCGCCACGTAGGGCTCCCGCTCTACCTGTACATCTTTCCCGGGGCAACAGGTGATTCCGATGGAGAATCATGACAGGCCCCTTTCCATCCTCGGTCCGCACCCAGAAAACCAGTAGGTTTGGCACCTGACTCTCCGCCACGTAGGGCGTGGCCGCCCAACCATCAGCCGACATGTGCTTTCCAGGAAATCCTCAAATATGTTGACTCCATCTGTTCTTTTTCCTGATCTCCAGAGTTCCGAGCAGGTCCAGCAGGGTCAGATCAAACCCCTCTGGCTGGGGTTACCCTGCGAATGATAGGGCGATGTCCTCGATTTCTCAATCCCCATCATGCCCAGTAACTCACAGATCAGCTTACTCTAAGTCCCGTCCCTGGTCAGTATGTGCCTACCGGGGAATACTCGTCGGCCTTCGACCTTATTCGGGGCCAGTAAAACCGGTCCTTGAGCAACCCATGGGTCTTCTCAAATGTCCAGAGTCATTATGCAGTGACTTTATCAGAACCCTCCGATGCTTCTCAGGCAGGGCCAGCTGCCAACGCCGAGGTCAGTCCAGGGCTGACGTTACCCGGTATAACGTTTGGTCCTTCAACCTCAACCGAGGCCATTCTCTCAGTAACAGAGACACTGAGCCGTGTTGTGCCTTCTCCACCCGGGCCACGTCCCCCTTCTCCACTGCGTCCCAAATAGTGCCAGTGCCAGGGTCATCTCGCTGAGCAGCTGCAATTTCCCCAGGACTCACCTCTGGCAGCTGCGGGGTCTACAGAGCAGTAATGGCAGAGTACACTAGGTGCAGGACGTCACCGAACCCCCAACGGGTCCGCTGAATGATCTGGCCTCTCCTTTCCCTCGGCCTGCGCGGTGATAGCGAACTGACACATGGCCGTCACCCCGGATGCAGAAACGCTCTCCCACTCCTCTGCCTCCTTCAAGTCCTCATGCCCCCGTCGGGACAGAGTGTCTGCATCGACATTCCGGCTCCCCGGCCGGCACTTCTGGCTGAAATCATATACATACACGGCTACCAACCATCGATATAGGGCTACCAACCAACACGGCCAGTTTCGCGTGGCCAGGATATAGGTGAGCAGGTTGTTGTCCGTCCTCACCTCAAACTTGACCCCGTAAAGATAATCACTCAGTTTATCCACCACCGCCCGTTTCGACGGCAGGAACTTCAACTTGAGGGCAGGGTAGTTCCTCTCGGAGGGTGACAAACTCCAGCTGACAAACGGTACCGGTCTCAACCCGGCGCCCTGATCCTGATGCAAGACGGCCCCTAACCCCTCCCGACTGGCATCGGTGTGCAGCACATAGGGCAATCGGGGGTCCGCAGAAGCCAGCACCGAAGCCCGGTCAACATCTGAAAAACGTCTTCACATTTGTCATCTCATCTCTGTCTGAAGGGCTCTGACAGGTTCAAATACTCTCCAATCTCCCGTCCTCCTCTCCCTTTCCCAGAGGCGGGTAGCCACACAGAAGCTGGTTCAAGGGACGGCTCACCTTGGCGTAGCCTTTCATGAATCTCCAGTGATATCCATAGGCCCCAGGAACGAGGGCAGAGCGTTCGCAGTCTGCAACCTCGGCCACGTGGTCACCGCTTCTCTCTTAGCCGGGTCTGTAGCTGCTCCATTCCGCGAGATTGTGTGTCCAACAAAGTTAGCAGACGTCTGTCCAGGTAAAGTTTTATCCCTTCATCCTTCAGCCGGTTGTGCGCCTTCATTACCCTCGGTTCGTGTTCTGCCAAGGTGGATCCAAATACTATCAGACCATCCAAATATACCAGCACTTAAAGCAAGTTCATACTCCCCACAGTCTTCTCCATGACCCTCTGAAAAGTGGCAGGGGCCCCGATATGCCCTGGGGCATCCTTTCGAACTGGAAAAATCCCAGAGGGCATACGAATGACATTTTCTCTTTATCGGCCTCATTCATCGGGATCTGGTAATACCCACTCCTCAAATCCAACACGCTGAACCATTTCGCCCCACTCAGACAGGCCCGCGCGTCTTCGACCCTGGGGACTGTACACTGGTCAGGGATGCTGCGCTTATTCAAGGTCCTGGAGTCCACACACATAGGAATCTTCCCGTTTTCCATCCGGGCCACTACTACTGGAGACGCATAAGGGTGTCCTCAGTCCTCAGATGGCGAGTGCTCCGGGAAAACCCCACATCAAACTCGTCTAGGGGTAAAACAGCGTCAACACCAGACTTCGCCTCCAACCCTCCGGCGCAGGTGAGCCTCCGCGGTCAAATTATCCCTGTTTTTCGCTATGGACTCGCTCACTGGGGGGGCTCCCTGCCATTCACATTCCCACCTAAAGTGCCCCTCTTCCCCACAGTTACAACATACGCCTCTTCTCGCAGGACCACGACCTTCCCCGGGCCATTATGCAGTCTTTCCCTTCCGGGAGGGGCCCTTTGTGTTATCCCCCTCCCTCAGAAGGACCCCAGCTGCCACGACCCACTTTACTATCTCCCGAGAGGAGCTGGCCCAGGTCACTTCACAACAAGGGGCTGCTTCCGAGGACTGCACCGTACTAACGGGGCCCTCTTCCGACTCCAATGCGTCCTCCTCCTCCCTCAACTCTCTGAGCAACTAAACGAAGGATGGGGGGGGGGACGCGTTCTGCGGGACTGCCAGGGACTCGTAGCAATCACATCATTCCTCTGCACGCCCCTGGCTACCTGGCCTACCCTTATCCGACCCACCTCAGTCCCCGAAATGAGTCCATGGCACCTCAAACAATTTAGCCTTCGCCCTATCTGGAAAACCTACTCCAGAAAGCTCTTCCCCTTTCTCCTGACGCAGGTTCCGAAACCCCCTAAAACTCCACCGTGCTCCCTGTCAGGCCAAAAGCCTCCTCCAATGCTTTTAAATACTCAGTCAGAGAAGCAAAGGGCTGGTTTACTTTCACGCCTCTTACTGCCTCGGCCGACACCCCTCTCAGACTTTGCACCAATCGCTGTCGCTTTTCTTCCTCAGAACACTGCCGCTCACCCAGCAGCTGAGGGACGTGTCCTACCCAGGTCTCATAATCATCCTTCCCTTCGGGGGTGGGAGTCCTCCCTGAGAAAATTCTCAACCTCTGACGAGGATCTGCCGCCTTGTTTACCAAGGAGTTAATGGCAGAGGCCAACTCCGAACTTTCACCCTTCCGTGGGGGATGGGGACGAATTATATTTTCCAAATCTACCACTCCGTTCTTTCGTCCCTCAGAAACGATCGGCCCCGATCTCTAAAATCTCCGCCCTCAGCTCCAGGCAACTCCTGTGGGCTCCCATCCGACCCTTCAGACATTTCCACCGCGATAATGTCAACGGCCCATGGCCCCGCCTCACTGGGGTCACCGAAAGACGGAGGCAGTCTCGCCGCCGTGACGTCAGCACCAGTCTGAACTAACACGAACCTGGGTCCGCCATTTTACCATACTTTCTGGCTACGATCTCGACCTTACCGATAGCTTTAAATGTACTCAACCATCGAACTAACGCTTCCTTCGAGGTACGCCTATGCACCCCACTTCATACTCAGGCATGGTTAACCAGTACGCCCTCGATCTCACACCGGCGTTCAATCTGATCTGAGTCCTTCTCCACTCATTTAAACCAGGCGAATTGCACAGCATACGACAAAATTCAAATCCCGGACGAGCCCCCACAATGTAGTGACTATGCCCCAATTGACTCCCGTTCGTCTAGGGACAACTTTGTGGGCAGAAGAGCCTGTATTGTGCTGTAAGTTATCTATGTTTCTATAAACTGACAGCGACCCCGCCAACTCTGTAATCGCATTTGTGTGGACACGGTGTGATACACACCCACAGCATAAAATATCAGACAGTACACAATATGCAAGTAAATGATTACACTTTGTAATTTCACTGGTACTAGGAGGTTAATAGAGAAATAACTACAAATAAAAAAGTGAAAAAAGGCGCCACACTTTATCAGTTCCTGCACAAAATCGTTGGAGCTCAAGAAGCAGGGTATTCTCTCCACCATTCGATCTCCTACGAACTCCTCGACCCTCGGCCTGGGACCAACCACGGTGGTTGACCAGAGCGCTTCCCGCACGTCCTTCCTCTTCGCCTCTCCGCTCCAAAGAATCAAAAACCCGCGCAAAGGAACAGCGTTGGACAGACAAGAAAGAACAAGGTGTCTCCCATTGGATGAAAGCCCCATTATCACCAATCATAACCCAAACAAGCTGCTACAGAAAACCTGTTACCTCAGTAGCTAACATTACAAAACGCCATCTTATTAGTAACACTACAGGGAAGCCATGTTTTTAGCAGTTAACATTACAGGTAATAGTACTAAGAACCCTACATAGAGGGCAAAATGAGGAGGAATTTCTTTAGCCAGGGGGTGGTGAATCTGTGGGGTTCTTTGCCACAGGCGGCTGTGGAGCCCGAGTCATTGGGGATATTTCAGGCAGAGGTTGACAGATTTTTTGATTGGTCAATACCCAAAGGAATATATGGAGAAGGCAGGTGATCGGGGCGGAGACTGACATGGGTCAAATGGCCGAATTCTGCTGCTATATCTTATGACCATATATGGTCTTGTATGTGCTGCATGTGCCTTGTGCTGTGTGTGACTGCACTTTGGTCCCGCAGCAATCCTGTTTCACCTGGCTGCATGGTTGAATGACAATTGAAGTTGAACTTGGAGTGTAGTCCAACCACGTTATTCAGTTTCCGGCAGAGATCCCCCATCAAACGGAATATCGGGAAAGTATCTTCACAACTTATTTCCTCGTCAGTGAGAGTTAACTTTGCTCCACCTGCGCCGTCTCAACGAGCCTGCTCTTTTCGCAGTGAACCTGGTAACGATCGTGATCCTGTCTCGGGGAAGATGCGGCCTCTCCAAAGGTGTCACCCGCTACCTGGTGCTGATGGCAGCGGCCGACTTCCTGGTTGTTGTCCTCGACCTGATACTGAGGCAGATCCCCATTGCATTCCAGGAAGCATTCCGACTGTTTCGCACCGTCCCCGTCTGCAACATCCACGCCGTCCTCCTGTATGCCGCCACCGACTGCTCGGTCTGGTTCACCGTCACGTTCACCTTTGATCGGTTTGTGGCCATTTGTTGCCAGAAGCTGAAGTCGAGATATTGCACCGAGGGAATGGCGGCCATGGTTCTGGCGACGGTGACCGTGCTGAGCTGTTTAAATAACATCTTCTGGTATTTCCTGCTCAGGGGCTGGTATTACCTTCTGAATAACCCGTGGTTTTGCTATGGGAGAAAGAATGTTCTGTATTCACCAGCCTGGGGAACAATTGAGTTCCTCCATTACTTCCTCACTCCTGTCATCCCGTTTATGCTGGTGCTCCTTCTCAATGCTTTGACCATCAAGCACGTTTTGGTGGCGAGTAGAGCCCGCAGGAGACTCCGCGGCCCCAGTAATGGGAACAGCGTCCGAGACCCGGAGATGGAGAGCCGCCGGAAATCCCTCATTTTACTGCTGGTCGTCTCGGGTAATTT